>NC_090988.1:56120000-56759500 GCF_041146395.1 Eulemur rufifrons | reverse complement strand
CTCAGTTGTATTCATTTATAAAACTCAAATGGTAAGATTTTCAATGGTGGAACAGGCTGGTGTGAAACATGTTTCTAGATAGGGATATTTAATTTTCTTTCTATTTCTGTTTAAATCAAATCATAAAAAGAGACCAATCTCAGGTAGGTGGTAGGACAACTGCCCTTCCCCCATTCAGATCTACCTTTCAACTGTGACCTCATCACTGACATCATGCTCCCTAAGCCTGGCCCAGGGAAAGAGTAGCTGCCACCCCTATGGGAGCCAGGTGGCTGCAGGGCTACACTGGGGAGATAGCATCCGCAAGACGTGGATGAGAGGACATCACTAGACACCTACTCGTCCCTGTGCACAGGTGTGCTCAGGGCCGCATCTAGGCTTCTGTACACCTGTGCCCCACAGTGTCCTGAAGCAGCCCTGCATTCTGTTCTCAAGGAAGTATGGCACGGGCTAGGGAAGAAGCAGGGGACAGCCGGCTCGTGTCTGGTCGGGAGCCATCATCACACATCATCCGAGTGTTTGTCAAAACTCCACAGGACTGCCAGGATTTTATGCTGGCAGAAAACAGCAGCATCCACCACTTTAAGAAGCAGATCTCCAAACGCCTTAACTGTGACATTGACCGACTGGTGCTCATCTTCACTGGAAAGATGCTCCGGGATCAAGACATACTGAGCCAGTGTGGCATCCTTGATGGCACTGCAGTCCACTTAGTGGTGAGAACCCGTTTGAAAGGACGAGCCAGTCCCAGAACTCTGCCAGGCCCCACAGGCCACTGCACCCATCGTTCTGAACCATCAGCCTCTGAGGGCGCTGGGATGCTAGCTAAGCTGGGCCGGCTTTCAAGGAGCTCACCTGAGCTAGCTGACTTCTTTGGCCAGCTGGCTCAACTTCTGATGGCTGCACCAGAATCTGTGGTGCAGTTCTTGGAAGACCCTCTGGTTCAAGGCCTGGCAAGTGAGAAACCAGCCAATGCCAGCCATGTTCCCAAATCCTCAAGGCCAGTGCAGAAACATGAGCCAGCTCTCAAGGCTCTGGAAACCTTGCAGAATTCAACTCGACAACTGGAGCTCCAGCAGGCAGATAAGCAGAGGGTGATGGCTTTGAAGGCAATGCCAGGTGGTGACAATGCTATGCGTCCAGTCTGCTCTAATATGCAGAAACTTATGCTCTCCACTGTGGCCCTATTGGTTGCTTCCAAAGACTACGTCTTAAGTTCAGAGTCTTGCAGAGGGAAATCCAATGCACACAGTAGTACTGACAACACTACCACCATCCTCACCACCTGTGCACCTGTCAAACCACTGGCACAAGAGGTCAGTGCAGGAGTAGCTGCCCAGGTCAAGGGCATGGCCTCAAATCAGGCCAATGCAGGGTGCAGGACTGGTATGACAGACTTATACTCAGGACAGGATCTTCCCTCCCAGGATTGCCATCATCCCAGAGAGAAGGCTACTCTAACCAGTCAGCTGAGACCTTCACCCTCTGTTTTGCCTAGAACCTTGTATGTCCTGCAGCAGAATCCAGCTCTGCTACACCAGCTGGCAACTGGCAGCCCCCTGCAACATCAAATGCCACTACTTCCCATCCTCACCAACCCACGAGCACTGCAGGCATTGATACAGATAGAACAAGGCCTACAGATACTGTCTAAGGAGGTTCCTGGGCTGGGACTCTTCTTATGGGACCCAGACAAACCCCGTGGGGCTAGAAGAGTCCCTGAAATTAGGGGTGGAAGACAAGGTGATAGAGCACACCCTGGGGAACCCACCTTGGCTGTTCTTCAGCTCCTCCATGCGCTGGCCAATGCCTGTCCCCAGTCTACCCAATCCTCACTACCCTCATCCCTCCTCACTGAAGGTCACTACCTGCAAGAACTGGAGCAGCTGAAGGCCATGGGTTTTGTGGATCGTGATGCCAACCTGCAGGCCCTGATGGCCACAGATGGGGATGTCCATGCTGCCATTGAGAGGCTGCTAGGGGTGCCACAGGCCTAGGTTCCTCCAGCTGATGCTCACAATGCACCATCCTGTGGACAGGGAGGAAAAGGAAGGGAAAGGGGAGGGGAAGAGAAGTAGCTTATTTTAGTAATTCTTCCCACTCACATCATGTACACATTTGGACAGCCCCTCTCTCACTACCTAAGCCTGTTCTTCATTAAAAAGATTGCTTGGATCTCATGTGTGATGTAAATTTGGATAGGGGTGGGCAAAAAGAATTCTTTGGAGAGACTGATCATGTTATATGATCTTGAGATTGGGCTTTGCTTATTCTCATGCATCTAACCTCAGAGTCTTTTTAAATTTTGAACATAGGGTGGGGAAATCCCATCCTGTTTGGTACTTGTACTTATGCTCAAACAGCAAGTGAGTTTTCCACCAGCATCACCATCATCACCGTGAGCCACCTCTCTCCCAGCTCCAGAGTGACACTGAAGGAATCCTGACTGTTTCTCCCCTAAGAAGCCATAACTTAAGGCCTCGTAAAGCTGCTCACTCTTTCACCTTAATGTTTCGCTGACTATAGGTCCAGTCTCTTGATATTGCAGAAAAGATGTCCAGCTTCCCTCTCCTCTAGAAAACATCCTTTGATATCCACATGAGCCTGGATCCTGCTTTATGAGGGTAAACTCTATTGCTTCTGAAGCACAACCTGTCCTCCTATGCAGGTTTTTTCCTTTTATCCTGCAAAATGCTTGACTCTGCTGCCTTATCAGCTATTGAGCTTTATCCTTTTGCTTCTGTATTTCTTAAAGGTGTCACTTCTTCCAGTGGTGATGTTTTATCATCCTCTGCAGTCAGGGACTTACCCCTAGTAAGGTGCAGAGGCTGTCTCAAAACAGTTTCTCGTTACTCATCTTCCCACATTTTTCTACAGAATTTGACATACTGACCTCTGTTTCTTGAAGCTCCTTTCTTTAATATATTTTCTTGTCCAACGTCTTATAGAGTTGTGCTTCCTGAAAGTTTATTATACCAATTATTTTATTGTTCATTTCTCAGAGAGTCTGGCCATTTCCACAGCCCTGGCTCTTACTTCTACACTCATGGTTCCTAAATTTCTGAGTCTAATATTTGTACTTTACATAGCTCACTGGCCTTCCCTTTGGGAATCTCTGGCTCAGCCTGTCCAAATATAGTGCAGCATCATTGCCCCGGCCTGTTCCTACTGTACAGTCTATGTTCCCTATGTCTCAGTGAATGTCGTCAATACTTTCCTGATCCATTCAATCACCTGTCCTGTAAACTTCCGACCTGTTAGTGACGTGACTCACAGAGTAGGCAGGAAGAGCATGACCCAGAATGCCAGTGGCTAAATGCAACCATGTGTGGGATAACAGCTGATGGAATGAAGTGGGGAGGAACGTACCGGGACAGTTCCTTAAGGGGAAACTAGCGACTAAAAATTCAGAGTTAGCCTCAGGGCTCAGTTGAGTCTGGGCTGAGGAACAGCTGAGTCTCATGCTTCCTGCGTGCTGGGGAGAAGGGACATCTCTGAGGTAGACGTTGTGACTTAATTGTGTTGTGATGCTTTGTGAGCCTAGAGACTTGAAGGATGTGGAGGTTGGGGACTGGATACCAAATATCTCTGGGGCCTCTTTTCCCAGCAATGAGCCTAGTACATGGTTTGCTCTTCGTTTTCCTGTAGCAACAAGATGTTGAGATCAGTGACACATGTTTGGTCTTAGGGAGTAAGAGTCCCTGGGGCGGAGTAGGGATAATAACAAGAGTGGCATTCTGGGATCCTAGAAGTGTTCTTCTCTTTCCTCCATCATATAAGCCCCATTGGCCCCATTCCTGAGTTGGGTGGGGGGCACTATTGTCATTATTGTTAGTCTTACTGATATACCCTGTCTGATTACAGCCTACTGGTTCCAAAAATCACACCCCCCCCACCCCCGGGACATACTGCATTCTAGCTTCAGGATAATTAAAGAACCAATACCAGAACTCTAAGGAGTAGAGCTTGCTGGCAGGGCTGCAGAAGCCTCCATTTGTCTGTTATCTATGGTGAGTGCAAGCTAGGGCTTTGGTCAGCAAGGGGAAACCAAGCGTGGTGAAGAAATGTCTTGTGTTACATCCGTAAGGCATCAGTCCAGAGTAGAGGCTGCAGCTAGACTCCTCAAGGTGTTAGCAACTGTGGGGTCCCTGTGTAAGGCACTGATGAAATATCTACTGTGATGGAATTTTAGAATACTAATCAATCAATCAATCCAAAATTGAATATATAAACACTATTAATTATTTTAAATCATGCAGATATAATGAACCCTAGTGTACATTTATAAATTTAAGGATTATAGAACAAACACTACGAACTATCATCAATCTGTATTGAGTGCTTTCTTTGTTTGAGAGTCTATAATAAACACATTACTAAGACTAGGGGTGGTTAAGTGGGATGACATAATTCATGCATCTAGTAGATGAGAAAGCCAAGATCTAAGCCCATGGTCAGCTGGATCCAGATCTCATACTCTTTCCATTACAAAATATCAAATAGTATAAGAGATATTGTCTATAAAGGCATAACCCTAGACTATTAACCACAGGCACTTAGTTTAAAATGCAAATAAAGACAACTATCTCTTTGAACATGGAAGAATATGAGTAGACCTATTTGTTTATTTTAAAACCAAAATTAATGCTTATTAATTCTGAGCTGGCTCCCCTGAATCTTTAATAAGGGATAACTTTATGGCTAAAAGGAAAGCAACCTCAAAATGGAGAATAGGAAGAGAAATGGGAGGAATACAGTTTTATTAAGCCCTAATCATATCTCAACCATTGTCTAAATATTATAGAGTTGTTATATATTGTAGTTATCACAATGACTCTGTGCAGTGACAAAATGTAAAAAAATAAGTCTTAGATAGGCTAAATAACTTAACTAATAATATTTAGAGAGGTTACATAATATTTATTTTTTATTTATTTAATGAGCATGTTACATGTCAATCACTGTCTTTAGTTGTCTCACATTCCTTCCTTACCATAACATTGAGTTTGATATTATTATTATTCTCATTTAACAGTTGGCCAAACTAAGGCACAGAAACAGTAGCAACATGTTCAAGTTCATAAAACTAGTAAGTGGTGGAGCCAGGACTCAAAGTAGGCACTCTAAATTTTTATTTGGTGTTTTTAACCAATACCCAGGGAAATTCACATTCTAATACATTCCAAATGTTCTTTTCCTTTTCCACTTGGAGTCACAGGAGAATATTCCTGCCATGAAACCCAGACTAAAGACCAGGAATTGACTTGCTGCTTAGTAAGTTATAGCCACTTTTGAGACAAATGTGAAAATATTATCAGCATTCTGGGCTAACCGGAGATTGTGGAGAAGCCTCAGGAAAATGGCATGTTCAGTGTGATCACTGATATCTCTGATACATCTGGCTAATTCTATTCCACTCAGTGCTTCCTACCATGTACAGTCATTCCTTTCATATCATAGGTGTCTGTCCATGTAAATGCATCTAGACGTCTGTTCTATCAATTTATTTTTCTTATCTCCAAGTTCTGCTCAGAACTTATATTGAGATCTTCCCCAAGTGAAGCAGTCTTAGAAGTCGACTTCGAATCTCCTTGGTTCTAACTCCATAGATAATAGGATTGAGTACAGGAGGCACCAGACCATAGAGATTAGCCAGAAAGATGTGCACATGCTTGGGGACTCGGTGGTGACCAAAGCGATGGGTGAGGAATGAGAAGAAGGCAGGGATGTAGAACACCAGAATGACACCGAGGTGGGAGCCACAGGTACTCAGAGCCTTGTGCTGGGCGTCCCGAGTTGGGAGACAAAAGACTGCATGGAGGATAAAGCCATAGGAGATAGCAATGAGGATGGAATCCAGACCCATGGCCAGCAGAGCCACGGTCAGCCCATAGACAATATTGACAGTGATGTCGGCACAGGCCAAGCGAGCAATGCCCATGTGCTCACAGTATGTGTGTGCCATGACATGGTGACCACAGTAGGGCAGTCTCCTCAGCAAGAAGATGAAGGGAGAGACAATAGCCACACTACGGAATATGCCAACAAGGCCAATTTTGCCTATGACAGTATGGTTGAGAATGACTGAATATCTCAGTGGGTTGCAGATAGCCACATATCGATCAAAGGCCATGGCAAGAAGAATTAAGGACTCCAGTGTATAGACAGAATGAATACAAAACATCTGAGTGAGGCATCCAGCAAAGGAAATCTCCCCATCATGGAACCACAAAATGGCCAGCATCTTGGGCACAGTGGTAGAACTGAGAGCCAGGTCAGTGAGTGAGAGAAGACAAAGGAAGAGGTACATGGGTGCGTGAAGGGCATTATTCATTGCAATGACCAGAATGAGGGCAGAATTACCAGCCAGTGCTATCAGATACATGGCACAGAAAGGGATGGCAATCCAGAAGTGGGCATACTCCAGCCCTGGGATCCCGGTCAGGAAGAGAATGGCTGGGAGACTGTTGTCACTGGTGTTGGAAACTGACATCTTTGTAGGCAAAAGAAGAGCTTTATCCAAGCGGTGATGGTATGTCAGCCCTGTAGCATCAGATATTGGTTGATTCACACACAATGATGAGTTCACTGTGAAATAATTTTTTTAGACAGAGAAAAAATATTATTTTTCACTTATTCAAGGGTCTGAAAAGACTCTACCACATTTGATCAATATTTTAAAACTTCTGCTAATTTGTATATTCAGCAGTGATGTCTGCCTTCTTTATTTAAAGCACCAAGGTAAGCATTTATTTATCTGCCTGAACTGACCCTTCCAGACTTAATCTTCCACCACTTCCTGCACATCATTTACTGAGCTTCCATCCACCCACATCTAGGGGAATTGCTTGTGTCCTTTTTGTTTATGTCTTTTCCCATGGCTAAGGAGGCTCATATCTTTATTTTCACCTTCTCTATTATCTTTTTTAAAATTTCAGGGCAAGTTTTTCTGCCTCTCAGAAGCCTTCCCTTTCTTTACTGGTCCTTAGAGATCTTACCTTTTTTTTTTTTTTCATTCTTCCATTATCTTACAAAATCCTATTGTGCTAGGCAATTGTAACCTCTGTACTGCCCATGACTGTGTGTCTGTAGCTAGACATTTGCAAAAATGTTCACTAAAAGCTCACTTCTGATAATTTTTAGTAACATACTATTGACTTTTGTGACTTCATTATATAATGATGTAGTTACTTCCTTCACAGTGTTTGTAATGTATCTTTCTATGTATGCACCAAATAGCTTCTCTATATATGAAGTGCCTAGAAAGAAGCTAAGCAACCTGAACATGCTTACATCTCTTATGATGGAATGTCAAAGTAATCTGGGCATTTATATTGGTATAATACAATAAACCATGAGATAAATCTAATATGCTTGAGACAACAGTCTCAAGATAACAGTCTCCATTATGGCAAAGTCAGCTCATAGTTCAACCAGTATAATGGCTGGATGTGAGGTCAGATCTGAATGCCAAGTGCTGAATGAGGCAGACAAAGGCAGAAAGCAGCATATCCTGGAGTTGCCACCCATGAAGACATCCTTGAAAGGGAATCATTTTTTGCTGGACAGGGATAGCTACTATTGTGCACATTCTCTCAACAGCATAGATTCAAAGCATACTGAATCAGAATGTTAGGAAGCCTCAATTTTAGTCCTGATTCTGTAACAAGATTGATATGTAACCTTGAACAAAACTCTCACTTCTCTGGACAGTCTCAGTTTAGAAAGGACAACAACTGTAGTCATTCTCTGCTTTTCTGATCTGATCACTATGTGGGATTGGAAAAAAATTCAAAACCCTTTTTGTGTCTCAGTTTTAAAACCATCTCTAAGTGGGGAATGACATCATCTGACCTAATTTCACAAGATTTTGTGGTTGATTCATGGGATTAAAAATTTGGATACCCAAAATTATTCTCCCCTCCTTTTTTTGTAAATAAGATATTTATTTCCTAACAAATATACTGTGAAGAAAACAGAGTGAAAGTATCATTCATAACCCTAACCAATGGGAAGACCAAGTCCACAGACATAAGCCGACGTAATTTAGTTCAAAAGGGATGATACTTGCAGAATTGAAATTAGGTCTCACGTCTCCTGATTCAGAGTTTGTTTTCCCTTCATTCTTCTGTCTATTAATACGTCTGATACTTGAATTTCTCTCTCTTACAAACAAGGCATTTTGTGTAATGTCAATTCCCAGTGCTGTCATAACTTCACTCATTATCTGAGCTCCAGAGAGGTAATGAGAATTGGGGCCTCTCCTTTCTATTTGCATGGAGATGTTCAGCAATGACACTAGATGGTTTTGGGCTCAGCCTTGACCCTGGCCTGTGATACTAGGGGAAAGCAGCTTGGACGGTGGGGTTTGGAGAGCTGCAGTCACTGCCACCTTCTTTTCCCCTCTCTTTCTGGGCTATTCCTGCCCACTAAGGAAGATTTTAAGTGACTGCAATAAGATAAAGTGCTACTCTGTGAGCATCTATGGGTGTGAGGACCAGAAAGACAGGGGTAAGAGCAGGCTTTGTTTATTTTTACCCTTTGGGAAAGCATGAGAAAAGGGTGTTGAGTTAGAGCACCAAGCTGTTCATAATGGGGATGGGGGCACCCTCCCAAAGTCATCTCTGGGTCTTTCCTCTGGGCCACTATGATGGCTGAGATTTTGAGGTCCCCTTCTCAGACCTAGACATGAATAAGTTAACACTGAACATAGCTGAGGAATCTGATTTCAAGAACTTACCTGCGTGAGCAACATGCATCTGCAGTTGGAGCACACTGAAGCTGGAGCTCTGTGTGAAGGTGTATCGTATGAGTGTGCAGCTGTGTGGGGAGAGAGTGTGGGGGCGCAATGGCGTGGGCAGCAGCTGTGTACGTGAATGAACAGGTTTGTTTGGGGATGTGAAATGTGTGTTTCTCTGCAGGTTCAGGAGGGTGTGGTATGCAAGTGTGTTGTGTCTTAAATGTATAATTCCTGTGGCTATGCCTGATCCTTTGTCAGTTTTGTGGGCTCACTGAAGGTCTTCTATTCAGCTCTGTATTCCAGCCTCCTCTGGTCCAGGGGCTTGAGAAGTGAAGGTTATTTATTGACACTCTCTGTGGTGTTGGGGTGTGTAAACCCAGAGGGCCTCCTCTAGGGATTTGATCTGTAGTGCATCTTTTGAGGGAAGGAAAAAGAGGGAGCAGTTGATAAATAAGAAAGAAATGAGCAAGGGAAATTTTCCAGTGACTTTTTAAAGAAAGTGGAAATTATACATCTCATCTATATGTTTTGACCTCTATTCTGTTCTCTTGTTTTTTCTCTTCCTTCCTTGTCTTTTTTTTCTCTCTCCCTCTCTCTCTTTCTTTCTTTCTTTATTTTATTTATTTATTTATTTTTTGAGACCGAGTCTCACTCTGTTGCCTGGGCTAGAGTGCCGTGGAAGTCAGCCTAGCTCACAGCAACCTCAAACTCCTGGGCTCAAGCAATCCTCCTGTCTCAGCCTCCCGAGTAGCTGGGACTACAGGCATGCACCACCATGCCCAGCTAATTTTTTCTATATATATTTTTAGCTGTCCATATAATTTCTTTCTATTTTTAGTAGAGATAGGGTCTCGCTCTTGCTTAGGCTGGTCTCGAACTCCTGAGATCAAACGATCGGCCCACCTCGGCCTCCCAGAGTGCTAGGATTATAGGCGTGAGTCACCGCGCCCGGCCTCTCTCTTTCTTTTTAATCCCTCCCCTTCTCTTTACTTCTGTAAGCCTCCTTTAACTCTACCAGAATTTTGGGTCCACCATAATTCTGTACTCATGGGTGTTGTGAAATATTTTGGGGAATGGTGCAGCAAACAATGGTTTTGGACACATGCACATACATATACCATTGTTTTATCAGAATTCACTTAGAAAACACACATTCAAAAACAAAAGTGATAATTATTTAATGACAATGATAGCAGAGTATTAAGCGAGACATAGGACCCTTCTGAGCATATTCCACTGCACTTGCCTGTGCTGTATGCCCACAAAGCCAGTCCCATTAGGGAAAGCCATCCACACTCTAGCCAGATCCGCTCATGTCCCGTGACATTGGCCATTCATCAAGTCCTTGCAGCAAGGGTCACTTCCAAAAGAGCACCTTCCCAGGATTAATTAGTTTCTTCTTCTTGACTTCAGCTTATTGAACTTTCTTCCCTTGTAAACACCATTCTTCTCGCAAATTAATTTTAAAACAGTGGGCTTCAAAAATTTTATATGGGTATTTCCCAAAAGGATTTTTAAAAACTTTAAGTTGACATCTGAAAATTATCATTAAAACTTTAATTAGAATAGGATATAATTTCTAGTATATTTTGAATATTGACATTTTAAAATAAAACTCATCACTATTTTAAATGTATCCTATGGAATCTTTATACCCTAGAAATTGCCAGCTCACCATTATTGATTTAAAAATATATGAACAAGTTTTTCTTTCTTTTTTTTTTTTTTGAAGTTCCAATCTGGTGATTTTATTTATTTATTTATTTATTGCCACGTATTTTTTTTTTTTATTTCAGCTCATTATGGGGGTACAAAATTTCAGGTTATATATATTACCATGTCCCCCCATCCCTCCGAGTCTGAGCTTCAAGTGCGTCCATTCCCTAGACAGTGTACATCGCACTCATCATGTAGGTATGCACCCATCCCCTCCCCCCACTCCCTCCCCCCCAGTCAGAACTTCAAGCGTGTCCATTCCCCAGGCAGTGCACATCACACTCAACAAGTAGGTATACACCCATCCCTTCCTCCCAGCCCCCACCTCTGTCCGATACCCAATTGGTGTTATTCCCAAATGTGCACTCAGGGAAACCAGTTTGCTGGTGAGTACATGTGGTGCTTATTTTTCCATTCTTGGGAACAAGTTTTTCTTAACTGTCAGAAATTTAATATTTTTGCTTTGTCTTGTAAAAGTAAGTCCATTATTCCATACATTTATTTTTGTTTAACTACCTCATTATGATCACTCTTACTTATAATAATATGTATATAAAATGGATTTTTTGTTTCCTATAATAATGGGCTCCAAATATCAAATTGTTTTATTATTTCAATAATTATAAGGATACCAATATAACAATACTAAAAACTTTAAGTTTCATAGATTGTTAAACATAGATCTAGTTTTTTTAGAAATATATTTCTTAATGAGATGAATAGAACTTTCTTTTTTTCTCTTAAATGATTTCATGTCTCTGGAAGCCAATTATGATGGAATGAGATAGGTTTTACACTCGGTTATTCTTAATTTTACTTATAAAAAAGTAAGCTCTGAGAACACTTATTTACATGAGTAACTTAGTAGGGAATGGAGGGACGGTTGTTTATGCAGTGTAGGGGTTACAGTAAAATTGAGAGTAACTGCTGTAATTGGCAATAGTCCTAAGAGAGGAGGTTCTGGTAATGTGAAACTAAAGGGAAAGTACTCACATAACTGTGACCCAGACCTTTAGGGAAAGGTCTCAGCCCCATTGTATATCTATGGGACATTATGAGGTTGGTTAAAAGTAAGGGGCAAATAAAAAACATAAACTGGAATCAATTGCTATTTGAATACACTTCTTTTGCCAAGGAAAAACCAGTTCCTTGTGTGACACTCACAGAAATAAAATGTGAATAGAACAAGCAAATCTCTTATCCCTCTTTCAGTTTTACAGTCTGTCTCTCATGCCTCTTCCTACTGGCAGAGTCTGACAGGCAGGTGGCTGACAGAGGAAAAATGTAGTCCCAGCTTAGGGAGCATAAAGGTAAGCTTAGAAGGGTGTTTTTAGAACAGAGAGGCAATAGCTTGACATTCAGCATAATAATCTTTTCACATATATGTACATGTATATGCATTATAACTTGCATGACATAATGGTACCAAGTAAATATGAATTATGTAAAAAATTCAGAAATAAATCAATCTATTTTGTTAGACATCAGAATGAAATTTTCCATTTTTAATGTGAGAAAATTATATATTGCTAAGGTAATAGGGCACATTTTATAAGATTAAATAATTGTAGAAATGAATGTAATTTGAAATTGTTTCATGATATCACTTGTTAAAAATAATTTTCAATTGAATAACTTGTACCTTTTTTAATGCACCTCTTCTCTAAAGAACAAACATATACACATGCACATAAAATGATTTTTTTTTGTCCTTAAAAGTTATCTGGTGAATTTTGAAAAATATAGTGGTCTTTTAAACATTTCAACTATACTTACAATTACTAACTCAAACTTCAACCTTTTGAAGCTATTTTCTTTCCAGTAACAAGGTATCCTAATGGTAGATATTTGATTGCAACTGCAAAAAGGGCCTTCAGTTAAACATGTGGAAAAAGCAATCTCTACTGTTTGACCCTTTCCTTACTTTTCTCTCATAAAATTCCCCTTTAATAATTTTTGCTGTTTTTTAACATTATACTGGGAATGAGTCAGGCAAAGTCACTCCCACTGCCTTGTCTACTTCGTAATATATTTAAATTCAAAGCTTCCAAACACTGCCAAAATACTCTGGTGTAAAACCCTAGGTTATTCTTAAGATAAATACATAAAAGACAGGGCAAATAAGCCATAGGCAGGTATATTGTGATTTTATCTATCATTAAATAGGCTTGCTCTACATCAGAAATTGCTTTTTGCCTAGGGGGGCAACGTGATAGATGAGAAAATTAAGATTCATAAACTATAAATGATTGATTTAAGATCGTAGAGTTTTTACACCTATGTTTGTAATCATAATTTTAACAAAGCAAGAATCATAAAAATAGTGATCTTTATCTACCAGAGATGATTTATCTGGTAGTTTAGGCTTTGTTCTTTCTTTTTGTAGCTCTTTCATTCCTAACCTGAGTAAATCTTACCATCCAGGTTCTATACTATCAGTGGTGCTACTGAATACTACATTAGTTTGCTAGCACTGTTGTAACAAAATGTCACAGCTGGGTGGCTAAAGACAGCAGAAATGTATTTTTCATAGTTCTGGAGGCAAAGTCCCAAATCAGGATCAGGCAGGGTAAGGTTTCTGGGTAGGGCTCTCTTTCTGGCTTGTGGAAGGCCATTTTGTCCCCAGTTGGCCTTTCCTTCATCAGGGAGTGGGGAACAGGCTCTCTGTTGTACCTTCATGCAAGCACCTAATTTTATCAAGTCAGAGTCTTACCATTATGACCTCATTTAACTTAAATTACCTTCCAAAGACCCTATCGCCAAATAGTCACATTGGCCGGAGGGTGGACTGGGGAGGCACGATTCAGTCCGTAGCAGATAATATGGAAGAAATTGTTCTCTTCTATTAAAGCAATGAGAAAACTGGCAAAATATTGGCAGAATCAACTTTTTCAGAACTTTACACATTAAACAAAAACTTGCATCAATTCAGGGAGACTTCATTAAAAACAGTGGCTAAATTTTGGTAAGATCAGTGGGTTTGTAGCATTGTGGTTTGCCCTAATCCCATTCCCTACTCTCCAGCTCTGCAGTTGCATTAAAAAATTACAGTCTTCTTTGACAGTGAAACTCAGTAGCCTGGTGGCATTCAGATGGAACAGACTGAGGCTTGAACTCTTCAAAATTTCTTTTTCAGAGAATCGTCATTATTTGACCTGTCTGGTAGTGTGCCTGCAGATCTCTAGGGGTCCCACCAGTCTTTAGCAAGACTGTCTAAATGTGTTTGATCCAGAGCTCGCCCAGTGTGAATAGCTTTGTCCCATGGGTTATTGTCACAAGCAATTACAGGTGATTAACTTTTTAGCTGCCTGAGGTAGTAGGTGTTAGGGAAAAGAAGAGATCAACCAAAAAGCTAAAAGGGAAAAGCCTAGGAATAAAATATTTCTATGAGCTTTGGACATTTTTGACATACCCCTGAGGTACAGGAGGCCACATGCATGTCTAGGATTCTGTGCACGTCGTCCAGGATTCTATATATCCCCAGGAAAGTTCTGAGAAGGCTCTAAGCGCTCAGCTCTGACTCACCTTGAGTCTCTGCACAAGCTGGAAATGAAGTTCGCAGAGTTGCAAACTGGCTGAGGGCTGAAGTTGTGCCCCATATGCACACAGAGCCCTCAGAAAGAAAGACATACTTTTTCCAGGCATTTAAGTAAATCTCTTTTTAATTTACTAACTGACCACTAAGCTAACAGAACAGAGACTTCAGTGACTAAACACAGTTGATGTTTCAGAATTAATTCAGAAAATTACTAAATAGAAAAATCACAACCACAACAGCAAAACCAATGATAACAACAAATAGTAACAAAACAATCTCTGGGGTGGGGGGAGGATCTGATTTCCACAGTTGCCACATTATGTAATTTGAATTGTACAATTTTCACCAGCTAATTATGAGACAAGCAGAGAAACAAGAACATATGGCTGACATACAGGAAAAAATACCAATAGAAACTTCCCTGAAGAAGAACAAATACTGGGCTTTCTAAGTCATTACTTTAAACCAGCTATTTTAAATATATTCAGAGAATTAAAGAAAACTATGTTTAAAGAACTAAAGAAAGGTATACAAGAACTTTGTCACCAAGAGATAGCATCAGTAAAGAAATGGAATATATATATATGCGTGTGTGTACAGACACATACACACACACACGCATATATAGACACACACACATACCACACATACACATACAAATAGAAGGTCTGGAATTACAAAGTATAATAACTCAAATAAAAAACTTACTACAGGAGCTCAACAGCAGATTTGACCAGACAGAAGAAAAAGTTTGCAAACTTGAAGATTGGTCAACGTGGATTATATAGTCTGGGTAATGAAATAAAAAAAAAGAAGGAAGAGAAATTAACAGAATCTCAGAGACCTGTGAGACACCATCAAGCATACTGACATAAGTGTATGGAAGTCCTAGTGGAAAAGAAAGAGAGAAAGAAGAAAGAATATTTGGAAAAATACAGGCTGAACACTTTCCAAATCTGAGGAGAAATGTTAAATGATGTTCACACAAATAATCTCAAGAAATTCTAAGTTGGATAAAGTTAAAAAATACACTTACCAAGTGCATTCAATGAAGAACTATGCAGAAGGGCACTTAGACTCCAAATTGGCTTTCCTAAATATTAAATAAAGGATGAATTTATGGGTAAGAGGAAAAAAATTCCAAAATGGAGTAGTGGAGGAGTAATGGGAAAATATAATTTTATTAACCAATAATCACATCCCAAGCACTGTCTAGCTTTTATAGAATAGTTATATAATATAGTTGCAATAATTGTGTAGTGGGACATTATTTAAAAAAAGTCTTAGATAAGTCATAAAACTAAACTAATATTTTTAGAGGTTATATGAATTTTTCATTTTATATTTATGTATGGAGAATTTTACATTTCAGGCACTCTTCTAAATTTTTCCATATGCTCAATAATTTATTTATGCCTCATCACAACCTCAAAAGTCAGGTATTATCATTACCCTATTTTACAGTTGACCACATCAGACATAGAAAATTTAGCAACAGGCTAAACAGAAAACTAATTGAAGGAGTCAAAATTCAAATCCAGGCACTCTGAATTTAGCCTTTACATGCTTAACCACTACCCAGAGTTTTGGAGTTCAGATTCCAATTCACTGCAAATTGTTCTTTTTTAAAATTTATTTGTTTTTCACTTGATGTTCCAGAAGAACATTCCCACCATCAGTTACAATGTCCTCTCCACAACAGGACTGCCTTCTTGTTTGGCATATTACAGCCCCGTCTGGGACTACAGAAAAAATGCAGTTCCTTTCTGGGCAACTCAATGAGCATGTTTAATGTGTTCATCACCAAATCTAATTGTTTTTAATTTTTTTTTCTTTTTATAGAGATGGGGTCTCACTCTTGCTCAGGCTCTTCTTGAATTCCTGAACTCAAGCTATCCTCCCGCCTGGGCCTCCCAGAGTACTAGGATAACAAGCATGAGACACCAGGCCCGGCCCCACAAAATCCAATTTATACAACCATTCCTCTTCCTTGGAGGGCTTACTCTCATGCCATACAATCCCTCTTGCATCATGAGTCTCCATCTATTCAAATTTATCTGGACAACTAACTACCCTTCCCACTTATTTTTTCTTAACTCCAAGTTCTGCTTAGAATTTATATTGAGATCTTCCCCAAGTGAAGCAGTCTTACAAGTCGACTCCGAATCTCCTTGGTTCTAACTCCATAGATAATAGGATTGAGTACAGGAGGCACCAGAACATAGAGATTAGCCAGAAAGATGTGCACATGCTTGGGGACTCGGTGGTGACCAAAGCGATGGGTGAGGAATGAGAAGAAGGCAGGGATGTAGAACACCAGAATGACACCGAGGTGGGAACCACAGGTACTCAGAGCCTTGTGCTGGGCATCCCGAGTTGGGAGACAAAAGACTGCATGGAGGATAAAGCCATAGGAGATGGCAATGAGGATGGAATCCAGACCCATGGCCAGCAGAGCCACGGTCAGCCCATAGACAATATTGACAGTGATGTCGGCACAGGCCAAGCGAGCAATGCCCATGTGCTCACAGTATGTGTGTGCCATGACATGGTGACCACAGTAGGGCAGTCTCCTCAGCAAGAAGATGAAGGGAGAGACGATAGCCACACTACGGAATATGCCAACAAGGCCAATTTTGCCTATGACAGTATGATTGAGAATGATTGAGTATCTCAGTGGGTTGCAGATAGCCACGTATCGATCAAAGGCCATGACAAGAAGAACTGAGGACTCCAGAGCATAGATAGAATGGACACAAAACATCTGAGTGAGGCATCCAGCAAAGGAAATCTCCCCATCATGGAACCACAAAATGGCCAGCATCTTGGGCACAGTGGTAGAACTGAGAGCCAGGTCGGTGAGTGAGAGAAGACAAAGGAAGAGGTACATGGGTGAATGAAGTGCATTGTTGATGGAAATCACCAGGATGAGGGTGGAATTTCCACCCAGTGCTACCAGATACATGGCACAGAAAGGGATGGCAATCCAGAAGTGGGCATACTCCAGCCCTGGGATCCCAGTAAGGAAGAGATTGGCTGGGAGACTGTTCTCACTGGCGTTGGAAGCTGACATCCTTGTCGGCAAATGAAGAGCTCTATCCAAGTGGTGATGGTATGCCAGCCCCGTCACATCAGATATTTGGTTGATTCACATACTTTGGTGAGTTTTCTGTGAAATAATCATTTTTAAGACTGAGGAAAATGTTCACTTGTTCAAGAATTTGAAAAGACTCTTCCACATTTTGTCACATTAAAAAAAATTCTATTTACTCCTATATTCAACAATGATGTTCTGAGTTCTTTATTCAAAGCACCAAGCTAAGTCTTTATTCATCTGCCCAAATTGACCTTTCCAGACTTATTTCTCACCACTTCCTTCCCATCATTTATTGACCTTACATTCACCCACTTTGGTGAATTCCTTGTCCCTTTTTCATTCATTACTTTCCTCATACCCAAGAAGTCTCATTTCTTTATTTTCTCCTTCTCTATTTTTTTTTTTTAATTTCAAGGCAAGTTTTTCTGCCTCTCAGAAGCTTTCTTTTCTTAACTGGTCCTTAGAGATCTTTATTTTTTTTTCATTCTTCCACTATCTTACAAAATCTTATTTTGCTAGGCCTATGTCTTCATGCAATTTTAATCTACATACTTCCTATGACTGTGTCTGTACCTAGACATTTGCAAAAATGTTCACTAAAGACTCAATTCTGATAATTTTTAATAATATACCATTGACTTTTGACCTAATTATATAATGATGTATTAACTTATTCTTCTGTGTTTTGGTAATGTATCTTTCCAAACATACACCAAATAACTTCTCTATATGTGTCACCTGAAGTGCCTAGAAAGAGGCTAGGCAACATGAATATGCTTACATGCCTTATGGTTGAATATCTGCATGATTTGGGCATTTATATGTGTATAGCAAGAGAAACCATGAGATAAGTCTAATATGCTTGTTGGGGAACAACAGTCTCAACTACGTCAAAGCCAGCTCACAGTCCTTCAAGTCAACCACTGCAATGGATGTGAGGTCAGATCTGAATGCCAAGTGCTGACTGAGGCAGACAAAGGCAGAAAGCAGCATATCCTGGAGATGCCACCCATGAAGACATCCTGGGAAGGGAGTCTCTTTTTTTGCCAGACAGAGATAGCTAATATTATACACATTCTCTCAGTAGTATGTCTTCTTAAAAGCATCCTGAGTAGGAATGCAGGGAAACCTGAATTTTAGTCCTGATTCTGTAACAAGATTGATATGTGACCTTGAACAAATCTCCCACTTCTCTGGATAGTCTCAATGTAGAAAGGACAAGGACTGCAGTCATTCTCTGCTTCTCTGATCTGATCACTATGTGGGATTGGAAAAAGTCCCAAAACTTTTTTGTGCCTCAGTTTTTATCTCTAAATTGGGAATGACACCCTCTGACCTAACTTCACAAGATTTTGTGGTTGAGCAAAGATTATTATTCCTGGGATTAAAAGTTTGATACCCCAAATTATTCTCCCTCCTTTTTTTAACAACAAAACAAGATTTTCATCTCCTAACAAATATACTGTGAAGAAAACAGAGTAAAAATCTCATTCACACCCCTAACAAATGGGAAGACCAAGTCCACAGACAAGTGTTGATGTAATTTTGTTGAAAAGGGATGGTACTTGTAGAATTGAAATTAGTTATCATGTCTTCTGATTAGCAGTTTTATTTTCACCTCATTCTTCTATTAATATGTCTAATACTTGAATTTCTTTCTCATACAAACAAGGCATTTTGTGTAATATCAATTCCCAGTGCTGTCATAACTTCACTCATTATCTGAGCTCCAGAGAGGTAATGAGAATTGGGCACTCTCCTTTCTATTTGCATGGAGATGTTCAGCGATGACACTAGATGGTTTTGGGCTCAGCCTTGACCCTGGCCTGTGATACTAGGGGAAAGCAGCATGGATGGTGGGGTTTGGAGAGCTGGAGTCACTGCCACCTTCTTTTTCCCTCTCTTTCTGGCCCATCTTTACCCCCTAAAGAAGATTTTAAGTGATTGTAGTCAGATAAAGTTCTACTCTGTAAGTATCTATGGATGTGAGTACCAGAAAGGTTGAGGTAAGATCAGGTTTTCTTTATTTTTATTTTTGTGAAAGGATGAGAAAGGGATATTAAGCTGAAGTCCCATTCGGGTTCACAATGGGAACACCCTCCCAAACTTGTCTCAGGGTTTTGTGTCTGTTTCACTAAGATGGCTGAGTTTTTGAGGTCCCCTTCTCAGATATAGACATCAATACCTTACTTCTAAATTCATTCACTGAACATAGTTATTGAGGAATCTGATTTCAAGAACTTACCTGTGTGACCAAGATGCGTCTGCAGTTGGAACACACTGAAGCTGGAGCTCAGTGTGCAGGTGTATTGTATGAGCATGCAGCTGTCTGGGAGAGAGTGTGAGGGTGCAATGGCATGGTCAGGAGCTGTGTATGTGAATGCAAGCTTTGTCTAGGGATGTGAAAGCTGTGTTTCTCTGCAGGGTCAGGAGGGTGTGGTATGCAAGTGTGTTGTGTCTAAATGTATAATTCCTGTGGCAATGCCTGATCCTTTGTCAGTTTTCTGGGCTCACTGAAGGTTTTGTATTCAGCTCTGTATTCCAGCCTCCTCTGGTCCAGGGACTTGGAAAGTGACGGTTATTTATTGACTCTCTATGATGCTGTAGTGTGAAAACTCAGATGGCCTCCTCTAGGGATTTGGTCTGCAGTGAATCCGTTGAGGGAACAAAAGGGAAGGGATAGTGATAAATTAGATCGAAATCAGCAGGGCAAATTTTCCAGTGACTTTTTAAATGAAAATGAAAATTAATCATATAGTTTATATGTTTAAACCTCCATTCTGGTCTCTTAGTTTGTATCTTCATTCCTTATCTCCTTTTCCCCTCCTCTTTTCTTTACTTCTCTGAGTCTTCTTGAATTCCCACTGATTGTGGGTCCAGCAGAATTCTGTTCTCATGTGGTTATGAAAGACTTTTGTGAACAGTGTAGCAAATAATGGTGGTGGACATACACATACACCACTGTACCATCAGAGTTTACTTACAAAACAGACATTCAAAGATAAAAGTATTAAGTATTTCATGACAATGATAGCAGAATATTAAGCAATATATAGGACCCTTCTGAGCGTGGCCCACTGCAACTGCCCAGGTTCTATCCCATGAAACCAGTTCTATTAGGGAATGTCATCAGTGCTCTAGCCAGATCCATTCATGTCCTGTGACATTAGCCATTCAAGTCCTTGCACCAAGGGTCACTTCCAAATGAGCACCTTCCCAGGATTAATTAATTTCTTCTTCTGGACTTCAGCTTACTGAACTCTCTTCCCTTATAAACACCATTCTTCTCTCAAATTAATTTAAAACAGTGGGCTTCAAAAATTTTATATGGGTATTTCCCAAAAGGATTTTTAAAAACTTTAAGTCCCATAGATGACAAGGTTGAGCTCAGGAGGCACCAGCACACAGAGATTAGCAAGAAAACTATGCACATGCTTGGGGACTTGGTGGTGAACCAAATGGTGAATGAGGAAGGAGAAGAAGGTAGGGGTGTAGAAAACCAGGATAACCCTGTGGTGGGAGTCACAGGTACTGAGTGTCTTGTGCTTGGCATCTTGATGTGGAAGGCTGAAGGCAGCATGAAGTCTAAAATCATAGGAGACAGCAATGAGGGTGGAATCCAGACCTGCAGAATAACCACAGTGAGGACATAGACAATATTGACAGTGATGTTGCCACAGGCCAGTTGATCAATGCTTACATTTTCACAGTGTATAAGTATCATGCCATGGTGACCACAGTAGGGCAGTCACCTCAGCAAGAAAATGAAGGGGGAGTTGACAGCTATATTACAGACTATCCCAACAAGTTCAATTCTGCCTATTACGATATGGCTGAGAAAGACTGAGTATCTCAAAGGGTTGCATACACTACATATCGATCGAAGGCTATGGCAAATAGGACCAAAGACTCCAGAATGTAGACAGAATGGACATAAAACATCTGAATGAGGCATTCACCAAAGGGAATCTCACCAGCATGGAGTCACAGAATGGCCAGTGTCTTGGGCACAGTGGTAGAGATGATAACCAGGTTGGTGAGTGAGAGAAGGCAAAAGAAGAAATACATATACACATGAAGAGCACTGTCTGTCTCAATGACAAGGATGAGGGCAGCATACCCACCAGGGATACAAGATACATGGCACAAAATGGGAAAGCAATCCAGATGTGAGAAGAGTCTAGCCTTGGGATCCCTATCAAGAAGAAAGTGGTTAGGGGACTGTTATCACTGATGTTGGAAGCTGATATCCTTCTTGGCAAACGGACTCTATCCAGGGGGTGCTGGCATGCCTTCCCTGCAACACTGGGTATATAGTTGATTCATATCAAATGAAGACCTTTCTGTGAAATAATCTTTTCTGGATTGAGAACAATATTTATTGCCGTTAACTTGTTCAAGCATCTGGAAAGTCTTTATCACATATAATCCACATGTTTTTAACCTTTTTCTAATTCTTATATTCAACAATAATGTTTTGAGTTGTATATTCAAACATCAAGCTAAGTATTTATTCCTGTCCAAACTGACCCGTCCAGATTTATCTCCCACTACTTCCTATACATCATTCACTTGTCTTTCGTCCACATACATCTAGGGAAATTTCTTGCTTTTTTTTTTTTTTTTTTTTAACACTGTATGCCTTTCAACATGTCCAGGGTGACTTCTTATTTCTACTTTCTCACTTTCTAGTTTCCGAACTTCAAGGCAAGTTGCTCTGCCTCCCAGAAATTTTCCCTTTCTAATGTAGTTCTTAGTTATCTCTTTACATCTGATTCATTCACTACTTTGCAAAATCCTGGGCTGGGACTATGTCTTTATGCAGTTACAATCTCCACCCTGCCCACAATTTTGCTTGTACCCAGACATTTTGAT
Organism: Eulemur rufifrons; assembly: GCF_041146395.1. Classification (NCBI taxonomy): domain Eukaryota; kingdom Metazoa; phylum Chordata; class Mammalia; order Primates; family Lemuridae; genus Eulemur; species Eulemur rufifrons. The sequence goes on along the minus strand of NC_090988.1, from coordinate 56,737,534 downwards.
CAATATTCACTAAAATAATCAATTCCAATAGTTTTATTAACATACCATTGACTTCTTGGTTTAATGCTATAATTTAAAAAAACATTAATTTCAGCATCTTACGGGGGTACAAATGTTTAGGTTACATATATTGCCTTTGCCCCACCCGAGTCATAACTTCAAGCATGTCCATCCCCCAGATGGTGCACACCGCACCCATTAGGTGTGTATATACCCATTCCCGCCTCCCCTCTCCCATCTGCCTGACACCTGATGAATGTTATTACTATATGTGTACACTTAAGTGTTGATCAGTTAATACCAATTTGATGGTGAGTACATGTGGTGCTTGTTTTTCCATTCTTGTGATACTTCATTTAGTAGAATGGGCTCCAGCTCTATCCAGGATAATACAAGAGGTGCTAAATTACTATTGTTTTTTTTTTTTTTGCTGTGATTTTTTTTTTTTTACTTAATTTCTATGTCTGTAATGTAGCTACCCAATTATATACCAAATAACATATTTTCTTATCTCACTTGAAGTTCCTTGAAGAGACTAGGCACCCAAATATATCCACATGTCTCATGATTTAATATCTATAGTTATTTGAGCACACATGTTGGGGCTTTGGAATAAAACATTAGATACATCAGACGTGCTGGTTGAGGAGATAGCACTGCCGACTATGGCAAAGCTAGATCATAATGCTGCAAGTCCACCAGCGTAACGACTGGTATGAGGCCAGATCAGAAGGGCAAGTACTGACAGAGGTAGATGAAGAAAGAAGGTGCAGTGTCCTGCAGTTGCCAACAGTGAGAACTTTTCAGAAGAGTGAATTCTATTTGTTGTGGAGGAATAGCTAGTATGGTATACATTCTCCCTCTTTAACATATTACATACCTAAAAGAGTCTGTACAGGATGCCAGGAAACCTAGACTTTAGTTCTGTTTCTGTCATAAGATGTTGTATGACCATGAACAAATTTCTCACTTCTCAGAGTAGTTTCCATTTATAAAGAGCAATGACTCTGGAATCCCAGTCTCAGTTTTTCTACCTCTTCACTATTTGACATTAAATAAATTCCATAATCTTTTGGAAACTCAGTTTCTCATTTCTAAATTGGAAATGGTAACACCTGGCCTACTTATCTCACATGATTTTTGTGGTTGAGAAAAGTATAAAGTATATGGGATTAAAAGTTAAAATACCAAAAACAATGTGCTCCCTATTTTTACAAGCTCTTTGTCCTGTAACAGCATATTGGAGTGGTACAGAGTGTAAGAATCATTCTCACTGCTTACCAACGGGAAGTCCAAGTTCTGAGAAGTGAATTCATATAAACCAAATCACTAAGCATGTTACTGTCAGAACTGAAATTAGCTCCCAGGTCTCCTGATTTAAAGTTTGGTGTTTTCATTTCACTTAACTGTCCGTTTATATGGTCAATACTTGAATTCTTATTTTTCTTGCAAGGCACATTAGTATCTAAGTCTGCAGTTACTTTACTCATTATCTGGGCTCCAAAGAGACAGATAAAAGCACAGAACCCCTCTTATTTTCATGGAGACTTTCACTGATGACCCCAGCTCCTAGAGGAAAGAATCTTGGGTGGCAGAGGGTGGGGAGCTGGAGTCATTACCATGTTCTCATCCCCTTTAGTCCCAGTGTGTTCTTGTCCCCAAACAAATATTTCATGAGGTTCTTGCAAAAAGGCTGCTACTCTGTGAGCATCTGTGGATGCGGATAATGCGTACTGTAAAGATGAGGTAGAAACAAGGTTGTATTTCAAGAAAAGGACTGGGGAAATCCTCTGTAAACTGTGCCTCTCACCCTTGTGTCTGGGTCACTATGATGGCTGAGTTTTTAAGATTTCCCTTTTGGACTTCTCTGAACACAGTTTTCTGGACTCCAATTTCAAGAACATACCTATGTGAGTGTTGTGCATTCACAGGTTGAGTGTGCTTAGGTTGGAGCTCTGTGATAGGGAGACAGGATGAGTGTGAGGTTTGTGGTAGGGAGTGTGGTGGAGCAATGGCTCGTGCAGGTGATGTGTACCTGAATGCAATCATTTGTTTAGGGATGTGAAAGCTGTGTTTTTGTGCATATTGGATGGGTGTGATTTGGGGGATAGATGGGTTCCTGGGTGGAAATGTCTGATACTTCCTCAGTTTTGTAGCTTAGCTCTGAGTTCCAGCCTCCTTTGTTCAAGGGGCATGGTAAATGTGGCTACTAATTGATTGTGATACTTAGGTATGAAAACCCAGGAGCCAACTCTAGGGATTTGATACGTGGGGCTCATTTTTTAGGGAGAAGTTGGGGAAAAAAGGAAGAAGTGAGTAAGGGCAATTTTTTATAGGAAATTTTCAAGGAAAATGGAAATAAACACCTAGCAGTTTTTATTTTTCTTTCTCTTACTTTCCGTCCTCTTTCCCTTTCTTCTTTTTCTCTTTAATACTCTGTTTTACTGAATTCCCATACATTATGAGTCATAATATTCTGTGTGCATAGCGTATCCCTAATGCTATATACAAATATTTTGGCAAGAAATAGCCATGGACATATTCATTCTCCATTGTTCCATTAGCTTTCATCTCACAAAACACATATTCACAAAATTATTATTATTTTTTTCATTCATGAAAACATTTTTATTGTAAATTTTAAATTCATATACAAGTCTATAACCATTCGTTTTTATTTCAATAAAATAAAATTAATAGCAAAAATATTTTCAAGGTTGAACCAGTTTAAGGAAGAAAAATTAGATGGTATGAAGAAAGACAGCAGAACAAAAATATTTAAAAGAAATGGATAATATATTTTGGTCTGCATACTTTAAATGTTTTTTCATGATGGCATTTAAGGATCAAACATTGTCAGAGATATTCACTAACTTACCACTTCTGTTATTTGTGTGCACACATATGAAATTGACATTATTTTTTTGCTCTCTTGGAGCATTTTCTTTTTTTTTTTTAATTTTGCTATAATTTATTCAACTGTATTATATTTTAAACACGTGCATAGTTACATTTTGTTTTTCTATTTTTTTAATTTTTTTAATTTTTTATTTTTTTGTTTTTCAGCTCATTATGGGGGTACAAAAGTTCAGGCTATATATATTCCTCACAAAATTATTAAGAATTTCAAGAACATGGCAGCAGAACATTGAAAGAAGCAAAGGCTCTTCTGAGCATGGGTCCCTGTGCTTTTGCCAGGTTTTATGCCCATGAAGTAAGCCCTGGGAGTGAACATCAGTCCTCGGCCAGATACTCTCATGTCCCTTGACATGGCATTAATCAAAGCAATATACAAAACTTTAAGTTTCATAAATTGTTAAGCATAAACCTAATTTTTTTGGAGGGGAATATATTCCTTAATGAGATTGATAGAGCCTTTTTTACTTTTCCTTCAATTTGTTTATGGATCTAAAAATAAATATTGATGGAACGAAACAAAATTCAGCTTCAGTTATTCTCAATGTAATTTTTATAAAAGTAAACTCTGAGAATACTTGTTTTTATACTTAGCTGAGAGTGCAAGGAGTTTGCAATTCAGGGAACACTGCCATAAATCAGGGTTAGTAAGTGCTGGAATCAGCTTCTGCCTTAAGAGAGGAGGTTCTGGTTATCAGAACCTTAAATTAGGGTGAGAGCTGGGACCCAGACTTCTAGGGGTGGATCCCAGAGAGCTGGCGCTGGTATATGTGGGGGGATATAATGAAAAAACCAAAACTAGAACACACCACAAACTGCTTCTATTAGAATCAAGTATTATTTCCCAGGATAAAATATTTGCTTGGGGGACAATGACAAGAAGAGAGGCCAATAGGAAAAGCAAATCCCTTATTCTTCTTCTGGCTTTCCAGTCTGCCTCTAATGCTTACTATTGGCAGAGCCTAAAGGTGCATTTAATTTCAGAACTTTTAAACATTGCTATGATACTCTGGTCTAAAGCTGTGCATTATTTTTCAAATAAATATCTGTAAGACAGGGAAAGCATGCCCTAGGCAGGTATATGTTAACTTAATTAATAAGTAAAAAGCTCCCTCTAAATCATTAATTGAAACCATCTCTTGTTGCCTAGGAAGGACAATGAACCAGAGAATACTGAGAAGCAAGAATTTGTAATTGAAATTTCTTTTTTCAGATGCCAGAATTTGTATATTTAAGCTTGTAATCATAGTTCTAATAAAGCAAGTATAAACTGATCTCTTGCTTGTTTCTCATTTACTCCATAATGACAGAGACAGGATGGTAAGATTGATCCAGGAGCCAATTTGATGGAGGAACAAAGCCTAGTCTGCCACATAAATCATCTCTGGTGGAAAGATATTCAACATTTGGGAAATACAAATCAAAACCACTATGAGATACCACTACACACATATTTGGATGGCTATAAACAAACAAATATACAAAAGTAGAAAATAACAAGTGTCGATGAAGGTATGGAGCTATTGAAATCCTCACACGTTTGCTCATGGAAATGAAAATTGGTGCAGCCACGTTGGAAAACAGTTTGGCTTTTCTTCAAATAGTTAAACAGAGTTTTCAAATGACCCAACAATTTTACTTCTAGGTAGACTCAAAAGACCCGAAAACATGATTTTACAACAAAGCTTGTACACAAAAATTCAAGGAAACATTATTCATAATCGCCAAAAAATGAGAGCAATCCAAATGTGCATCAACTGATTAATGAGCATACAAAATATGTTTTATTCAAACAATGGAATGTTGTATCAGAAATGAAGTACTCTGATAAATGCAATAATACAAATGAACATTGAAAACATCAGTGATACTCACTTAACATTTTCTGAGCACAAAATAAAAATTTTTATCTTGTAAAGACTGTGGAACATGCCTTATCTGCCTATTAATCATTAGTTTCTTTACCTTTTTTTCCCTGCTTATTTTTTCTTTCCTATTTAACTGCTTGTGTTTCTGTCTTTGCCACTCTCTGTGCAGCCTTCCTCAAAGATGGAGAAAATTGAAAAAGAAAAGGACAAAAGAACCTAAAATAAATTTCTGTCATCTTTACGCATTCAGGAAATGTTAACTAAATAAATGAATGGTCTAGTTTGAGTGAAGCCCTCTGCTCAGTCATATAGTTTTGAACCTAATTTGACTTTCTGAGCACTCAGTTTTCTCACCTGTGAAATAGGAAGAGATTCCCTCCCTCTGAATTTGGTAGTCCAAGTTCTTTATGAAGTTTAGGGATATTGGAAATGCCGAGTATCATTGATGATTATTATATTTCTATAAACTATGACTTTAGCCAACCCTAGAGTCTGGCTTCTGAAAGTCCCCTGAGAAGAGGGCCCTGAAGTGGGAACTCGGCTTGGGGAAAAGAAACTTGGAGCTGAAATTCAGGTAGAATGAGTCATATTCTTGGTTTACCACAAAGTAGCACTGGGCTCCTTGGTAGTCAGACCCCTTATTTGCCAGAGGATGGTTAGGATGCATCCCTGACAGGATATCAAAAGCCAGGAGGATATGGTGGTGGGGCAGGTAAGCACTGCTCAGCTTGAAAGAGAGGGCGTATTGACTTGTCCTTTGCACAGAGATCTGAACCACCCATGGGAATAGATAGCAAGAGCTGTACAATGAGATCCCTTTGTGAAGAGCCTGTTCCCAAAAGGGTTTTTCTGGGCAGTGTTATTGCTTGCTATAAACCTTCCACTTCTCAGAGCTGGAGAGGCAGCTCCTGTGAAATGTAGTGTGAGTATGGGGTCTTCTACAGCCTTGGCCTGGCCTGGGGAAAGCACAGCTCATTCCCCCTGGAGCACCTGGAGCAGGGTGGGGCATTGCCTTGTAGCTACTCTCAAATCGTATTTGTCTTCCTCTCTTTCTTCTTCTCCATGCTCAGTATGTTCAATGTTTCCACTGTCTCTCCAAAATTCCTTCTCTGGTTTTGCATTTCTCTTCCCTCACCTGCCCTTCCCATCTCTATAATATTTTCTCTGTGTTTTTTATTCCCCTTTCTCTGTCTCTTTATCACTTTCTGCCTTTCCCCCTGTCCTTCTATTTCTCTCCCTTTCACTTTATCACATCTCTTTTTACTCTCTGCCACCTCCTTTTAATTGGCATGAATGTGGAGAAAAACATTAAGGAAAAGAGAGGATGTTAGAGTCAGTAGGAACCACTCAGCTGAACTCCATCATCTCCAGTTAGGATAAGAAAGATACTAAAATAGCTTATTTTGCAGCAGCAGGTTTTTAGTTAAGACAATTTTAGGTTTCCTTACAGTGGAACATGTGACATGTGGAATGAGACTCAGGGGCGTGTTGTTCAAGAAGTGGGTGAACTAATCATCTCCTGAGATCATCTCTTCTAAAATTCTCAATGTTTATTTCTTTGTGTGGTACTAATGGCAGCTCATACACTTTGCAGATTTCCCAGGGCTTATCTGGTTCATCCCCTTCAAATTTAGTGCATCACTCAGCAAACCCATTCTTCAGCAGTAGGTCCTTGGAAATTTTTCCCAGACTGTTAGCACTTTGGTAGGCCATTTCTTCCTGATGTCTAACCTGATTACTCATTAATATAATACTTATCTTATGCCACAGGAAAATAGATCTTTCACCCAAGGGTTATATAAAATAATAAATGTGATGGTGGTTTAATAAATTACTTAGTGGTGGGTAATTACACTTGAGCATTAAGAATTATTCATGAGGGGCAGAAAAAGATCTAACACCTATGAAAGTGGCAAGTGAAGCCACTTATCTACAGGGTTTTTGGACAAGCCACAGAAATATTATAAAATACTCAAATGAAGCTCCTTCCTCAAATGGTTGTTTTTGAAATTCAACAGTGCCAAGAAGCAAGGGGAAGGATGTGCAATGCATTGTGTCCCTCTTCTCACAGCCTTGCTGGGGCTGGTGGGAGGCAGCGTGTTTCATCTACTTGTGTGGAAGCTTGCGGTTCTGTGAGAGGAACGACATGCTCTGTTATGGAAGTGAAAGAATGCTACTCTTTAGCGATTCATAAGGGAAAAAAAGGTAATGGGTAGAATATTTTCAACATTATAATTTTTCTCTCTTAATTTTTCTTAATCCTTTGCTTTTTACTTTTGCTTGTCTTTCCCATAATCTATTATGTGACGATACATGGTTTAAAGATCATATATTTAAGTTTTGTATAAACATATGACATGGTGTTTGTTAAAGAAAGTACAATATATAGTCTATTTGCCATCTAAACGTGTTTTTAAAATAATAACAATAACAATAATAGCAATATACTTATAATGCTTATTAATAGGCAGCACCTGTTTCAAGTCCAAATTTTCTCTCCCTGACATCTCCCCTTATACATACATGTTAGTATATCCATACAGGAACTCTATTTTTGCCCTATCTTAAAAGTAAAGGAGACAGAGAGTGTAAGAAATTTGCCTAATTTCACATAGCTATTATGTGAAAGTTGCAGCATTAGGACTCAAACACTTAACTAGTACACCACAATGCCTCTCATGAGATATTGATTTTCCAGCTTCCTGCAAGGACCTTTCAGTGTTAAGGGTGGGATCCTGGATCATTTAAATACCTTGGAATGGAAGCTGGGTTACAGAGTTTGAGTTCTAGCCATACTTCCTCATCAGAAAATCTGGGTAATTCCCTTCCTTTTCTTGGTCACGTGGTTCCTCATCTGTCAGGCTGGGTGTAAGTGTTAATTAATATCTCTTAAGGATCAGCTAAGATCATGGCTATGAAATTTGAAGCATATGATGGAGAGCTGTCATAATGACCATAACGAGGGCATTCAGAGAGCTACCAATGAGACTGAATGAGCTAGTCAACCTCTCTGAAAAAGTCTTAATCATGTTTTAAAGAGGTCTAATATAGAAGCCTCTCTCTCAACAGCTAGCATTTCATAGCTTCCTGTTCATTCTCCCAGTAAATTTCAGCAATAAAAATCTGTGTATAATTACAATGTGTAAACCTGGGTGTTGCTTTTCCTCCTCAGGAGCAGTAGTAATCTTAGACGCATGGTATAGTTTCTCCAAACGATCAATCCGGCTGATGACAAATGTTCCCAGCCTCTCATGGGCAACTTCAGGATCAATGCCTCTGATGCTCCCAGCTTTATTCTGACAGGCTTCCCGGGAATAGAGGCCATAGAGCCCTGGCTATCCCTCCCTCTCCTTCTACTCTATGCCATCTCCATTGTGGGCAATGCCCTGATCCTCCTCATTGTCAAGGAGGAGCAGAGCCTGCACCAGCCCATGTACTACTTCTTGTCCCTACTCTCAGTCAATGACTTGGGTGTGTCCCTTTCCACATTGCCGACTGTGCTGGCTGCCCTCTGCTTCCGCACTCGAGTGATTACCTTTAATGCCTGCTTGGTCCAAATGTTTTTCATCCACCTCTTCTCTTGGACAGAATCTGGTATCCTTCTGGCTATGAGCTTCGATCGCTATGTGGCCATCTGTAATCCACTGCGCTATGCTGTTGTGCTCACCAATGCCCGAATAGTGGCAATGGGCCTGGGTACTGTCCTCCGCAGCTTTGCTCTCATCCTGGTCTTCCCACTGCTGCTGCACAGACTGCCTTTCTGCCACCCCCAGAACGTTCTCTCTCATGCCTACTGCCTTCACGTGGATATAATCAAATTGGCATGTACTGATGTCTCCCTCAATAGTCACTATGGGCTGTCCATTGTGTTGTTCACCTTTGGTCTGGACTCTGCACTCATCCTCATCTCCTACGTACTCATCCTGCGATCAGTGTTAGCCATTGCCTCTTGGGAGGAGCGTCTCAAGACACTCAACACGTGTCTGTCCCACATCTCAGCTGTGCTCATCTTCTATGTGCCTATGGTTAGTGTGTCCATTGTACACCGCTTTGGGGCTGGCCTGCCCCACGTTGTCCATACCCTCATGTCTATCCTCTACCTCTTTGTGCCTCCCATGCTAAACCCAATCATCTACTCCATTAAGACAAAGGAGATACGCCGCAGGCTTCTCAAGATGCTCTTCAGGGTCAAGTCCTGACTTTTTGGCAGATCTAGAAGGCCTAGGTGGTCTAGTGTTGGAGGTACAGGCAGCCAGACACCAGAGTACGAATGCATCAATCAGGGGAATGTTAGTGTGCACTTAAAGTTCTAGAATCGATGGTCAATCATTTAATGTAGTATATTGGGCCAGCACCTGCCAGAACCATCTTGGGTCTTATTTATTAATAGAAATTGACTATGTCAATATCTTCTAAAGGAAATAAAAAGGTCTCTCTTTAAGAATAATCAGGGGCATGTTGAGGATTATTCTCTGGGGGAGCTGAGGACTAATTTCAGGACACTTAGTGACATGCTAGGGCTTTTGGTTATGCGTCTGCACAACTCTGAAAGAGACAGAGGAACAGATAGGAGTAATTATGGGCTGAGTATACATAATTACCAACATGCAAGTTTAGCGTGGTTGATTTCTGATACTGCCAGAAGCCAGGCCCTTTGTCACCCTGATGTTTGAAAAGTTGTGAAGTTTTGGAATTTGACAGCTATGGTATTTAATTACTCAGAATTAGACATTAGGACTCCTGGCATGTATTTTCTTCCCCACACAGGAGACCCTGAGATACATAGGCATTTGGCTCTGCCAGGCACCATTGAACTCAAAAGCCCTTTGCTTATATCTCTCCTGTGACCCTTCTCCCTCACTCTTTTATGACCATCTGTTTTCCCCTGATGGAATGTGAGCTCCTGAAGGCAGCAATATTGTCTTACTCTACTCTGTCTGTCCATTTAGACTTACCATGGGCCTTCCGTTCAGATAGTATCTGATGGTGCTAGAGTAATAACAGAAAAATAAGCAAAACAATGGAAGAATAAATAATGAATAAGGGAAGGAAATAATGGGTAAAGAAGTTAAGGAAAGGACATATGAACTAATAATACTTTTGTTCAATTCAGAGTTTCATATCAGAAAATATTTCCTCTCCCTCTGTGCCCCATAATTCCCCCTGTAAGATGAAGTATAAATGACAAGATCCTGAGTAAGTGGAATGAAACTCTCTAGGTCTTAATTTCCTCCATGTAAAATAGGGCACCAATCTCTGATTTATCTACCTCATAGGCTTGTCTTTTTTTAAAAAATAAATTGCTTTAAAAATTACATAATATTATACAGATAGCTTATTTACTCATATTATTTTTATTCAGCAAAGATAAATGCAACATACTATGTTTAGCTTTCAAATATTATGTGCATAAGCCATAGTGTAAAGAAGTACTTTGTCAAAGATTTTCCTGAGCCTTAGGTAGAACTGTTACTACCCGCTTTGTGTGTTCCCACTGTCTTCGGTATACAAGTTAGTTTGATTAGTTTGTCACTTCCACTAGCAACTCATGGGCAGACACTCATGAGTTTTATTAATATTTATCTTTGTACTCTTTACCCTTTAACACAGGGCCTGGAATGTAACTGACATGCAAAAAGATAGTTGAGGAATGAATTAATAAATGATTATGTTAGCATATATTTACATATCATCAATCTCTTTATATTTTAATGAATTATCACATCTTAAAATGTTTTACTCTAAAATAGATTATAATTGTACTAAGAATTCTAAATGATGCTTTTATTATTGATCATAGTCTATATACCATATGCATGTGGATCTGACCAAAGTGAATGAAAAATAAATTGTGCTTGAAATTTTCAAACATGCTACCAATGTACCTTGAATATTTGTCTTGCTTAGACCTTATGTACTATCGAGCATACCCATCATAATTTAAAATATTAGTACCATTGTGTCTGGCCTTTAGTAGATGTTTAAATAAATATTTTTTTGGATGGATTCTGTTTTTGAATGATTTTAGATCTGTCACAAATGTGACTTAAAATTACTGCTATGATGAGTGGAAGATACGATTTCAGTGACAGTGCCTTTGCTTGCTCCTTTAAATCTTTTGAAACAATGATTTGGATCCTTTATGTACCTGTGAAAAGCTGTCTGGAAACATCTAGGCTAATGTTTTCCACAACACATTTCCTGAATAACAGAATCTGTTTCTTGACCTTAGAAATCTTCCCAGGTTAAAAGGGGCTCAGCAGACATTTGCTGCTGATATTTCTCTCTTATTCAGTTCATTAACCAGAGAGCTCTTGGCTCTGTCTGTCTCTGTCCTTCACCTCTCTGGAGATACGTCTCAGATGATTTCCCTAGTTCACTGATGAGAACTGCTGACAGCGATACTATCACCACCACAGGGTTATCAAGGTCATCAGATACCTCTGGTCTGAGGTCTTGACTTCTTTAACCTTTTCCTATGATTCAACCTCCATCACTCAGGGAGTCTCACTGGTTTTATATCTGAGTTTTCTAGGACTATAACATGAACTGTACCTGGTCTCTTTAAGCAAGATGGTCTCTTTAAACAAACCACCTGTTGTGGGCTGGAAGAGAGTCCAGGTCTGTATGCCTGTTGGAAGAAAATGCCAGCATATTTACTCCATGAAACAGAAGCCATTTTCCAATTTAGTGCTGGTGCGTGGAGAACCTCCTGGACCCATACTCTTAGAGCAGCATAGGGTGTAGGAGCTACTACTAAATGGAATTTGGGTCCTCTGTGGACTCATTTGACCTTTTGCCTGTCTGGGTACATATTTCAACAGTCATGAAGGTTCAATTCAAGTTCTACACCCCCTTCTGTGACTAACTCTGCCAGGTTCTACACAGTACATCTCACATTATACGTTTCTGTCACACTCTAGTCTGAGGACTATATCATGCTGCACCTCCACTCCACTCTACATCAGGAAGTGCTCCAACATGGACCTTCACACATATTCATTAATGCACTCTTTCTTATTTTCCTACTTCTAACAAATCCAATGGTGGACACAGAGATATCGAGGTTAGGTCTGAATTAATGACTTCAGAGACATGGATAAAACTCAAACACATAGCCTTAACTGTTTGCTATGTTCTGTTTCATAGATGAGGAAATGTCCACAATTGGTGTCTTGAAAATATGTGACTATATTTCTATCCTAAGAAGGTGAAGAGATCACAAATGTTGCATAGTACCATTTTATAGTTAAGTACCCCCAAATAAAGTACTACCCCTTAGAGGATACCTAGAACAACGTATAGCGTGGGAAAAGTTCTCTACAAATCATTGAGGAAGAAAGAGAGGGAAATAGAGTTGATATACAATTAAAAAATAGCTTCCTAAAACAAAGTGTGAAGGGGGAAAATCTTTAGCAAAACAACAAAACACGGAAGATGAGGAAAAGGAAGACCTATGATCCAGGAAACAGGATTCTAACCGAGGACAGCAACTGGGCAAATCCCTTCACGACAGCTGTATAATGGGCTAGAGAAGCAGCTTATCCAGAATGAAGCAGCAAAATAGTGAGCTCCAGGGGGATGTGGCCAAGAAAATTAAAAAGCTTTCAAAAGAAGAGTAGTGTGATTACGAGGGTGGGCCAATTTAGGAAATGATAAACTCAATAGTATCATAAGTTAGCCGAAATAGTAACAGACACCAGACACTGGTCACAGATGCTTCCATATTTCCCAATTCATACCTTAGTTTCTCTCAAACCAGTCACATCTGACACCCTGATGTCTTACTCCCAGCTTATGATTTGCCTTTATTTTAGAAGAATGTTGATGTGATTAGACAGGGACTCTTAACTTCCTATCAGTATGTCTAACTGTGTCTTCTCTCTCCTGCTCATAGCAGTGGTCTCACTCTGTTGCTGGGACTAGAGTGCCCTGGCATCAGCCTAGCTCACAGCAACCTCAAACTTCTGGGCTCAAACAATCCTCCTGCCTCAGCCTCCCGAGTAGCTGGGACTACATGCATGCGCCACCATGCCCGGCTAATTTTTTCTATGTACTTTTAGTTGTCCAGCTAATTTCTTCCTATTTTTTTTTTTTTTTTTTAGTAGAGACAGGGTCTCGCTCTTGCTCAGGCTGCTGTTGAGCTCCTGAGCTCAAACAATCTGCCTGTCTCAGCCTCCCAGAGTGCTAGGATTACAGGCGTGAGCCATGGCGCCCGGCCTCTAACTCACTCTTTAAGTCTTAGGAAGCCCCCTTGTTCTGCCACCCATTCTGCTTTCCCAGTATTCCCTTCCAAGCCATTATGCCTGTGTTTGTATTGTTATATCTGCCAGGAATGACCCTTCTTTGTTCTCTACCTCCCCTTTTCCTTTTGCCTAAGGCTCATCGCATTAGCTTCTATGGCTGCCAGTAAGAAATTGCCACACATTTAGCAACTTAAAAGAACAGAAATCTCTCATATTATAGGTTTGTAGGTCAAAAATTCAGTAACCCTAAATGCTTAGGGTCTCTCAAGGATGAAATAAAGGTATTGGCAGGGCTGTATTCCTTCTTTCAGGCTTTGGGGAAGAATTGGCTTTGAAGCTTAATTAGGCTGTTGATTCATTTCAGTTCTCTGTGTTTATACTGAAGTTCCCATTCTCTGTGGTTGTAGATCTGAGGTTTCCATTCCCTTGCTGAATTTTAGCTCGTGGTTGGTCTTCACTCTTAACCACATTACTAAAGCTGCCCACATTATTTCTCATGCTTTTTATTTTACTTCTTCAAGCAATTTGAGTGCCTCTCGTGCTTTGGTCTCTCATCTGCTGCATCTTTCTATCTCCAGCCTGAGAAAGTTCTGTGGTTTTTAAGGACCCATGTCATTAGTTGTACCTGGCTCATTCAAAAGAAAAAAAAAAAACTCTATCTTAAAGTCCATAATCTTAATTGCATTGACAAAGTTCTTTTGTCATAAGACATAACATATTCATAGGTTCTAAGCATGGGCATCTTTTGAGAGGCATTCTGTCTACCATACTCACCTCAATAATATTTGCTCATTCTTTGAGAGTCATTGTTTGAGAGCTGTCACATGCATCAGGAAATCTTCTCAGACTGCCCTATTGCAAATTCCCCCTATTTGTTCTCCCCTAAAATGATCCCTGTATCGCCTATCTTTGCATTCATTGGAATGTTATGTTTCCTTAGGAGTTTCCCAAACTAGAGCATGAATTTGCATACTTACTCATCTATATCTTTCGATGACTAAAATTATGTCTAACATTGAATGAATGTCTCAATTTATACTCACTTGTGTTAAAATATACCTTATAGCATAGACCTTTAGGGTAGGGATTGTGGCCTTGTCATAAATAAATAGTCATCCTGTTTTTTCATATGGGACAATTTAAAGAGAAAGATTTATGAGAAAGGAAAAATGGACACAGAATTCTGATAAATTCATGTGTATTAATCAGGGCACAGGTGATTTTCTGATATTTTCCCATGGGAATCAGTGTGCCTGTGAAAAGATATAGGAGTTTATTAGATAATGTACTGAATCCTTTGGTCTGATTTATCTATGAGTAGTAGTCTTGAAAAGTGACTCTATTTTCATTCTGGTTAGTCTCAGACAAATACTAATTATGCAAGAGGTTCTTTTTAAAGCCAATTTCCTTGCTGTCCTCCCTGACCTGGTTTCAACGTGAGCTTCCTGTTAGTAAGAAAGAACTATTCCTTCTAGGCATATCTGCTAGTGTTTTCCTAGAAATATGTTATTCAAGCTATTCTAAGTATTTACTCTTCTTACACTGCACACTTAGGTCAATATCCACTCCCAATTGTTTTACTTTCAGGACTTAATATTTGGGACTCAAACATAACCATTAACATTCATTGAGTGCTATATATTAATAGCAGCAAATAGGCTACATGGTTTTCATGCATTATCTTGTTTAATCATCCCAATTATTCTGTGATGTAAGGATGATTACTGTCTATTTTAAAGGTGAAAAATTATGCTGTATGTGGATTAGAACTTTCTCAAGGCAAGTGATGGAACCTGGACTCAAACTCAGGCCCACATAACTTCAACTTTATCAACTAATCCCTATTAATTTGTTGTCTCCCTAGCAGGTATTCAATAAACATTTATGAAGAAGGCAGCACAGTGCAATGTCCTCAAAACCTTTTTGATCAGGGCAAATATATTCTATAATTTGATCTGTAATTGCAGTATGTGTGTGGTCAGCTACAGTGAACCAGTGCTTCTTATCATGGTTGCGGGCAATTTCATGGATGGCCCAAGTGAGAATCTCATACGTTCTAATAAATTCAAATGCTGAAATTATATGGGGCTTAAGCATTCTTTATAAAACCCAGCATTTCTTATGGATATTGATCACAGTTGTGTAGTGGACAGGCCATAAGCTGAGTTAAGTATCACCCTGCCAGTAACAAGCTATATACATTTGAGTTATCTCTTTTTTTCTAGGTTCTAATTATTTCTGTAAAATGAGGGGCTAGATAGTATACAATGTTCTTTCAGGCCTCTTTCAGTTCTGATCATTTCTACTCTGGCATATGTCTTAGGAGCAATGAAATGGTAAGTCAGGGAGGTGTGGAACACTGGAGATGCCCCATATTCCCAGAAGTCCGTGAGCACCTGATGACAGCTTAAGGGAATTCCTGGATGCAACTATATATTGCTCAGGCCAGGGAGCTGGCAGAGGTAGCTGGGGAGCATGGGAAGGCCATGCAGAGCCTCCAGTGCTGCTCTTCCTTCCTCTGTACCTTCCATGCGTAGAACTCTCTCAGGTAGGTAAGTTGGAGTGTCAGGCACTCCGAATTTGGGCCCTAAAGTATTCTTTTCATAGCTTAGAAATTATTGAGTGTTACAATATGGCAACTAGAAGAGAAAAGGCTGTCTCTATTCTGAGTCAGTTTTTTTCCCCTGCATGCTTTCACAGTCATCACCTTTCCAATTCTATATGTTCCATCTGTTGCTCTTGGTTCCTGAAATTCCATGATGCTTCTGCTTCACACATTACCTTTTCAGAAGGGATACCCCATGAGGCTATTCTTCGGATGTGGATGCCATGGTGTGAATAACCACCTCCATACTTTTTTCAAAAAACCTGGAATCAGGGGGTATATCAAAAGACCCTGGCTGTTTTGAAAGCCACTTGGAAGGACCCTACTTAGTGTTAAAAAGACTCCAAATCAAAGGTGTCTGAATATTGCATACAGAAACAAATGAAAGTATATAGGAAGAGCTTCATATACGGAAAACAAAGGGGTCCTAAGAACATGGAATGAAGACAAAATTGCATCCTGATAAGAAAGAGTAAAGGAGTATTAGTGTGGAAGGAGGAGCACCTCATCTGAAAGGCTGGAGGTGAGGTTGTAGAGCAGGCTTTTGAATTCAGAGTTGCAGCTGGGTGTGGTGGCTAACACCTGTAATCCTAGCACTTTGGGAGGCCAAGATGGGAGGATCACTTGAGGTCAGCAGTTTGAGACCAGCCTGAGCAACAGCAAGACCCATGCCTGTAGTCTTAGCTACTCAGGAGTCTGAGGCAGTAGGATCCCTTGAGCCCAGAAGTTTGAGGTTACTGTGAGCTATGATGATACCACTGCATTGTAGCCCAGGCAATAGAATGAGATCCTGTCTCAAAAAAACAAAACAAACAAACAAACTACAAGAAACCAAAAAACAAAAAACAAACCTCGGAGTTGCAAAAATCTTTAGTCCTTAGGTTTTTACAACCGTTCACTTTTGTTTTTTCACAACCCCATTAGGTAAGTTTCTTAGCATCTCCAATTTACAACAAAAAGACAAAAACCTAGAAAGGTGAATGACTTACTGAGTACCTCTCCTGGTCAAACTCTGGCACTGAACAAAGCATAGCAGGCACTGAAAATATAAATAAGAGTCAGAGCTGAGTTCTTAAGAGTTAGTGATGCAGTAGGAAAGATAAGAGAAATGGACACAAAAGGAGATGCCCTAGATCTGTGAGGAGTAAGGGAGAATACCTCTCGCCGAACATTCATGGAGGAGGGTATCCTTGGACTTCAGCCCTGGAAGATGGATTGAATGTTATGTTCACACAGTCAGGGGCAACCTCTAGGAGCTGGTAAGCTGCAGGTCAAGTTTGGATCACAGCAAGTAGACTTATCTGGGTATCCTGAGGTATAAGAAAGAGAATTTTGAGAATTGGGATCAGAAATATTAATTTAGTATTAACTACAGATGGCCTTTAATTCTAGACTAATTAACTTGGATTTGATCAATTGATAATGAGGGACTGTTTAAGGATTCTCATCAGGAAAGTGCATTTTCAGATTTTCCTTTAACAATATTAGTTCTACCTCATATTGGAGATGAAGAGTGAAAGGTGAGATATTTATTAGGAGTCTGCTATTATGGTATACTAATGTGATATCTTGTGTCTGAAGTGTGGAATGTTGCAAGTGGAATGTTGCAGGTGGAATGAATTGGCAAAAGGTGCTGACAGGGCACTTGGGGTTTGGTATTTTCATTGGCTGCTACCTGACTTAACATATGTAGTAAGTGAAGGAAAAGAAGTAATCAAAGTGATGTTTGGATTTTGAGTCTCAATCTTGGGCATCATGATGATTTTTGTTCAAAGAGATGTAGAAGACGGATGAGAGGCAATTCTGTGACATAAAGAAATTATTATTTAGGAGATAGGTACTATTTGTTTCTGAAAAAATATTAAGAAATTACTTTCAGTAAATTACATTATTCAGGGCAAAATGATGACTTAAGATAAATGGATAGAAGAATGAAAACATGGGTGGAAATATGAAATTCTAGTGTACCTAGATGAACATCTGATAGGTTATCTTTATGAATGGACATCTTACTGTCCACTTATCTTCTGTCCAGATGAATGGATGAAAGAACTGAGAGGCCATATAGGGGCAGGGAAACTGGGAGCAGTGGATGTTTAGTAACATGAAAGAGTGGAAACAAGAAAAGACTATGGTTCAGGGAATCAGTGGTTTGTTCAGGAAGAGGACATAATAATTGAGGAAGTATTGATCAGAGGAGTTCTGTCTTAGGTCTTAAACAAAATGATACTCACAGGTTGATGAAGAAAAGAGTTCATAGCCTTGAGTGTGAGAAAGAGCATGGTGATAAAAGACACAGGTGTAAAGGAGGACAAAGGGACCCGAGTTGCCAGCCAGGTGAACTGAGACAACACAAACCATTTCAGAAATCTTGGCAACAATGAGAGGCAAGAATGAGAGGTTTAGTGAACAAAATTGATTAATGCTATAAAGTGAAGATCTGGATTTTATGTGACAGTCTTCAAATATTAGGCAGAGGCTATGCATAAAACTGTATATTTGTCTTCTTTTACAGGACAGTGGCCCTAGAATCTAAGCAGGAGTCCCAGGATGGGAGGTAAGCCACACAATAGCTCAGGGCTACCTCCCTTCACCTTGACAGGACTCCCAGAGCTGGAGAGCTCCCAACACTGGATGTTTTTGCTCCTTGGTGCCTTCTACATTGTCTCCATTGTGGGAAATACCCTTATCCTTTTTGTTATCAAGAAGGAACAGAGCTTGCACCAGCCTATGTACTACTTCTTGTCCCTGTTATCAGTTAATGATGTAGGTGTGTCTTTTTCCACACTGCCCACAGTCCTGGGAACATTTTGCTTCTACTTGAGGGAGATCAGTTTTGATTCTTGCATGGCCCAAATGTTCTTTATCCATCTCTTCTCCTTCATGGAGTCTGGGATCCTGCTGGTCATGAGCTTCGACCGCTATGTGGCCATCTGTAACCCGCTGCGCTACACCACTGTGCTCACTGATGCCCGTGTGGTGTGTATGGGCATGTCCGTTATCCTCCGCAGTTTCTGTATGGTTTTCCCACTGCCTTTCCTTCTGAAGAGGTTACCCTTCTGCAAGGCCAACGTACTCTCCCATGCCTACTGCCTGCATCCAGATCTGATCCGCCTGCCCTGTGGTGACATCACCGTCAATAATATCTTTGGTCTGTTCATTGTAATTTCTACCTTTGGCCTGGATTCTGCACTCATCCTTGTATCCTATGTGCTCATACTTCGCTCTGTACTTGCCATTGCCTCCCAGGAAGAACGGTTAAAGACGCTTAACACCTGTGTGTCACACATCTGTGCTGTGCTCATCTTTTATGTGCCCATGGTTGGTGTGTCCATGGCTGCTCGCTATGGAAGACATGCCCCACGCTATGTACATACATTCCTGTCCCTCCTCTATCTCTTTGTGCCTCCAACGCTCAATCCTATCATCTATTCCATTAAAACCAAGGAGATCCGTCGGAGGCTTCACAAAATACTGCTGGGAACCAAGTTTTGAACAGTGGACATGTTAAAAGCCAACATACATAGGATGTCCATCCTTACTCCACAAATTTAAGTTTTCAAGACCTACTTTGACAAGGCATTTTTGCTATCCTTTTGGGCCCTGACCTACCATCAGAATTCCTGCCATCAAATGTTGGATGACAGCCTGGCAATAATTAAAACTCAAGCTAACATGCTTTGCCAAGGGAAACTGGGCTATAATTTAACGAAACGCATTTGCTCAATTTTCTTCTTTTTAAGTCTAGAAATATACATCCTCACAATCAGTTTCTCATTTCATATGTTGGCATTATTCGTGTTTAAACTGAATCATCACAAAGGAAATTACTTGTTAATATGGAAACACTGTTATAATGGAGAAGGTATTCTTTTCCCAAATATGTCAAAGAGATATTAGTTAAAATGATACACACACAGACATACAATTGCTATGTATACCAATCTTCATTTCAAATAGCACATACCATCCACCTGGCTGGCATTTAAAATGAAAGAAATGTGATTGCAAATAAATTGTTTTAAATGATTTAACTTTAGGTAATATTAAATTTTGGTAAAGTTTGTATTGTAATTTAAATTATAATGTGTGTGTGTATAGTAACAATGTTGGAAATAATAAAGTAGGAAGACTATTGGCAAAATATATGAAATACATGCAACAATATATGTATTGTCTAAATTTATGCTCTTATAAGATGGGGGAGTATTTTTATGACAAAAAAGAGAAAGTTAAGAAATTAAGTATTCCATTTAAGACATTATAAAGGAATAAAATATGTTATAAAATCATTATTAGTTAAAATAAAAGGGCTAAATTAATGTGATTAGTGTGAATAGAAAAAAGATGAAAGTAATCTAATGACTAATCCTTTAACAATCTTTCAAATTAGACCAACCCCTGGAAAATATAATCATGGAAAATAAAATTTAGAAATTATATATATCAGTAGATTTGAAGTATTTTAAAAATTACAGTAGAATATTCTATAAGTAATTTTAAATCTTAAATTGGTATTTGAGGGAAAAATTACAAGATATAGACAAGCAAAGAATTAAGTTATAATTGAGGAAGAAATTGAAAACTTTTGAAAACTTATACTCCCACCCACATCCTAAACATTTTAGGATTTCATACTTTTTTCCCAAATTTTAAGAAACAGATTATTCTTCTTATATTTGTTAAATCATAGAAAAAGTTGGAAAGCTATATAAAAAGGCAAATACAATCCTGATTAATGATACAGAAAAAAATCCTATAGACTAAACAAATTAATGAAAAATGTGTAAATATTAAAAGTTGTGAACACAAATAATAGAGACACAGAATTTTATATGTGTATATATATATATATATATATATACACATCTCCTAAGATTAAAAGAATTACTGATTTTTCAGAAATTCCTGTATACAATTCATCACATTAATGAGTGAAATAATGAAAAATATATGTAAATAATAGCAGATTCCAGAAAAGGTGAAATGAAAAACAAAAAATCTATCTTACATAAAACAAAGCACTTTTTTATGTATATTTTCTTAATTTGTTGGACAATATTCTTTCTGGTTAAAATAGGAGGAGAATCAGTTTTTCCATTTTTAACCATTACTACGTACCATTTTATTTCAAGGAATCTTTGTCTAATGTAATGAATCTTGTGACAGAAATGAGCTATCTTACCTATTTCTTTATTTGTGATTGAGCACTAAATCCTGACAGTTCTAATTAGGCTTTGACTTATGCAGTCTTTGCCTCTAAAATACTAGTGCTGCCATCTTATTCTGGGCCTTCACTGTCACCTTTCACATTGGCATTGCCTTCAAAACTGATCTCATTATTTATGATTCTTTTCTCTCATTGTTCCATGCTGCAGCTATAATGATCTTCCTAAAGAGTCTGTCTGGTTATAAAATGTCTCATAGCCTGTAGTCTCTTACTGCCTAAGGATCAAGTTCAAAACCCTTAGCGTATCTCTTAATTATATCATCACAGCAAGGGTCCATCTTTTATGTCTTCCTACCCTGAAATACTTTGTTTCAGCTACGCTGAGCTGCATGTAATCCCTGAACAGGCTGCTTTATACCTCTGATTTTTTTTCTAATAGCCTCTATTTAGAATATCTTCCCCATGCTCATATGCCTGGAAACTGCACATCATCCTAATTATTCAGCAATTTGTGGATCAAGAAAACATAAAAATTTAAATGAAAAGATTGCTAAAAAATGAGAAAATCTGCCATATATAAATAATAATATGAAACTAGTAATTTCTAAAATGCTACCAAATATTTTCATTCATAAATGATTCAATTCTCAAACTTAAAAAATAATTTATCTCAGCAATATTTTACTGAGAAATTTTATAGAAGGAATTTTTAAGACATTATGATAAATTTTAAAAAATAATTGAATGAATGAATAGAAAAACATGCCTAAATGGAAAGATGAAATAAATGTTGTAAAGGTGTCAGTTCTTCCTAACTACTTAATTTAAAATATTTTTGGTAACCCAACAAAATAATTTTAGCAAGAATGCATTCCCTGAAGTTTATTTTATTCTTTTTTATTTTATTCCTTTTTTTCTTTTGCTCTCCTAATTCTTTTTTTAGTTTCAGAAGATTAAAGGGATACAAACACTTTGATTACATGTCTCCTTTGGACCACCCAAGTCAGAGCTACAAGCGTGCCCATCTCCCAGAAAGTGTGCACTACACCCATTAGTTGTGAATTTAGCCATCTCCTCCTCCCCCTCCCCCTCCCCCTCCCAACACCCAATGTGTGCACAGTAGTGTTGATCAATTGGTGCCAATTTAATGGAGACTACATGTGGTGTTTATTTTTCCACTCTTGTGATACTTCACTTCAAAGAATGGACTCCAGCTCCGTCCAGGATAATATAAGATATATTAGTTCATCATTGCTTTTCATGGCTGTGTAGTACTCCATGGCATACATATACCCCATTTCATTAATTCACTAATGTATTGATGGGCACTTGGGTTGTTTCCACATCTTGGCAATTGTGAATTGTGCTGCTATAAATATTCGAGTGCTGCAAATGTCTTTATTATAGAATGTCCTTTTTTCCTTTGGGTAAATACCCAGTAGTGGGATTGCTGGATCGAATAATAGTTCTACTCTTAGTTTTTTGAGGTATCTTCATATTACTTTCCATTGAGTTTGTACTTATTTGCAGTTCCACCAGCAGTGTATGAATGTTCCTATCTCTCCACATCAATGCCAACATTTATTGTTTTGGGACTTTTTGATAAAAGACATTTTCACTGGAGTTAAGTGATATCTCATTGTGGTTTTGATTTGTATCTCCCTGATGATTAGACATGTTGAGCAATTTTTTATGTCTCTTGGCCATTAGTCTGTCTTCTTTTGAAAAGTTTCTTTTCATGTTCTTTGCCCACTTTTTAATGGGGTCGTTTAATTTTTTCTTGTTAATTTCCTGAGTTCTATACAGATTCTAGTTATCAGTCCTTTATTGGATGTGTAGCATGCAAATATTTTAACCCATTTTTGATGTAAACAAAATGATAAACAGCAGCACCATAATAGCCAGGGACTTCAACACTCTCTGACAGAACAGGACAGATCCTCCAAACAGAAAATAAACAAAGAAACTGGATTTAAACAGAACTCTACAACAAATAGGCCTAACAGATATTTACAGAACATTCCACCCCAAAACCACTGAATATATGTTTTTCTGATCAGTCATAGGACATTCTCTAAGATTGACCACATTTTAGGCCCCAAAACATGTTTCAACAAGTTTAAAAAAGTAGAAATAATTCCATACATCTCAGACCACAGTGGAATAAAATTAGAAATCAACTCCAACAAAAACACTCATCCATACACAAAGTCATGGAAACTAAACAACTCACTGCTGAATGATACTCAGGTCAAGGAGGAAATTAAGATGGAAATCAAAAGATTCTTTGAACTTAATGATAAAGGGGACACAAGGTATCAAAATCTGTGGGACACAGCTAAAGCAGTCCTTAAGGGAACATTCTTAGTCATAAATGCTCACATCCAAAAGACAGAAAGATCACAAATCAACAATCTAATGAATTGACTCAAGGAATTGAAAAACAAAGAGCAAATCAACCTCTAACCTAACAGAAGAAAAGAAATAACCTAGATTAAAACAGAACTAAATGAAATCAATAACAAAAGAACTATATGGAAGATTAATGAAACAAAAAGTTGGCTCTTTGAAAAGATGAACAAAATTAACATGCTTCTCACTAGAGTAACCAGAAACAGAAAAAGAAAAGACTCTAATAAACTCAATAAGGAATGAAAAAGGAGAAATTACAACTGATACCACAGAAATACAAAATATCATCTCTGAATACTATAAAAATCTATATGCTCCCAAACTACAAAACATGGAGTAATGGACAAATTCTTAGAAACACACAGCCTCCCTAGGCTCAATCAGGAAGAAACAGAATTCCTAAACAGGCTAATATCAAACACTGAAATTGAAGCAGTAATAAAAAGCCTTTCCAAAAAAAAAATACAGTCCCAGAACAGATGGCTTCACACCTGTATTCTATCAGACCTACAAAGAAGAACTGGTGCCTAACCTGCAGAAATTATTCTGCAACATGTCAAAGGAAGGAATCCTCCCCAACACATTTTACAAAGCCACCATCACCCTGACACCAAAGCCAAGAAAGGACTCAACAAAAAAGAAAACTACAGCGCAATGTCCCTTATGAATATAGATGAAAAAATTCTCAATAAAATCCTAGTGAATCAAATGCAGCTGCTCATGAAAAAAATAATTCATCACAACCAAGTGGGCTTCATCCCAGGAATGCAGGGATGGTTCAACATGCACTAATCCATAAATGTAATTCACCACATAAACAGAAGTAAAAACAAAGACCATATGATCCTTTCAATAGATGCAGAAAAAGCATCCCTCAAAAGTTTAAAAAGGAGGGAATATGGGGACAGGGATGTAGTAGACCTCCCAGATGTTAAAATGTGAAGGAAATAAACAAGGCTATACTAATTAAAATATTAATAGAAGATATGCTGCCACAACAGATTTCTAGCTTAAGATAACTCAGGAGAATGTGTAAACCATTGTGAAGGAATATTTTCAAATAAAATACATATTATCAAAGAGCATTTATAGATATTGACTTTTTGGGTAAAAACACTAACATCATGTTGTTGTTAATCATTTATACATTTGTCTAGAAAAATTTTTGTGATTTTGGGAAGATCAATAGAAATTTTATTAGTAGTCTATGGTTATTAAGATTTGGGAAGTTGTTTTCCTACTTTTCTACAATACATGTGCATTATGTTTATAATAAAGTGAGACAGAGAGAGCGAGAAAGCAGAGAAAGAGAGAGAAAGAGGAATGCAGGTAACTAAAGGTAATCTGAGAGCTCTAAGGAGGTGAGCCTCAGAGGGAGAGGTCTGAGTGCTGATGCCCTGCTTTCCAAGTGCACCTCTCTGCTCCTCTCAGGGGACAAGTGTTTCTTTTTCCTAGCAGAGCCATTCCTTTCCAGATGTGACTATGGGCTTTGGAGGGCCCACTATCACTATGTGTGGGGACCTGATTCTGGGCCCCAAGTGACTCCTCTCCCCTGGCACTGAAGGAGTTCAATGTACATTGGGAACACATCATATTTTCCCCCCCATATTCATCTTCACCAGAAGTGTGTGCTAACTAGAATATTTTTTTCTGTAATCAAAGGATATTTCAGATAACAATGTTGAAACAAAATAACAGAACATTTTAGGCCTGACATCAGTACTATAATTCCACCTCATCTCTTCGTTTGTCTGGGCTAACTAGAACAGTAATTTAAAATCTCTGATGCTTATGTTACCAGCTGCAAAGTCATACTAATAATAACATTTCTTTTGTTTTTTTTACTACTATACTTTATTGAGATGTGGTTGACATACAAAATCTCTTCCTATTTAATGTATACAATGAGTTTGGAGATAAGTATACAGCCATGAAACCATCACCACATGCCATAAACATATCCATCACCTCTAGTAGTTCCTTCCCTCCTCCCTTCCTTCCTTCTTCCCTCCGTCCCTTCTTTTCCTTCTTTCTTTTTGATGATAAGAACACTTAACATAAGATGTACTGTCAGCAAAGTTTTAAATATACAATACAATATTTTTAACCATAGGCACTATGTTATATAGTAGATTTCTATGACTTATCCATCTTGTATAACTAGAACTTTGTACTCTTTAACCAATACCTTCCCATTTTTGATGGGATTTTTATGTGCCAGGTAAAGTCCAAAGATACTTCACTAGCACATTCTGCCTGGCGATAGAAACATCATAATTATGTTTCTAGGCAAACAAGGGATAAGAGGCAAAGGGGCTTAATTATGTGATTCAAAATGTTCATGTCTTAGGTTCAGATGCGTAAGTATCAATCTCCAAAAAACTCAGTGCACTAGCGTGTAATCCCTGGAACTTGGTGGAGTGGCTGTGTCTTCTCCTTATAACGGCATGGTTGATGCTCCTTCATGTCTCTTTCTTTCTTTGCTTCCATCTCCTCTTCCATTTGGTGATTTTGTGTGTGTTTGGTGGGGGTGGGGAGTACATTTGTTTATAATTATGTTTTTCTTTTATTCTGGATTGGAATCTTGGCTTACCCAATAATTTTATGATATGACAAGCTTCATAATCTCTCTGAATCTCAGATATTTCATATACAAAAGGCAGATAAAAATACTAACTTATGGCCTCTGTGAATATAAAGTAATGTTTATGAAGATTCTGCCTGCAGTCAATAAATGGTCACTATTTTTCATACCCTACATTTGCAATCAGGTTAAATCAGCCAAATCTCAAATGTCTAGGAATCATTATTTTTTTTATAAAGGTATCTTTTTTATTTCGCTATTCTAATCTCTTGTGACTGATTTACTGATTAATTCTAAGAAAGCTTACCTCTTTTTCTCATTTCTAAGTAATGAGGGGACTTTTCCCTGAATACTCTGCCCTTATTGTACACACATTCACACACACTCACACACACACTCATGCAGGCAAACACAGACACTAGAGGCAATCACTAACAAAAGCCTTTAAAGGCACTAAATTCTAACAGCTTTGGTGTTCCTCTACATAAATTTTAAACAATTAAAAAAATTAAACCCTAAAACAGTGTAAAGAAATTTAGTGAAGTCTCAATTTTACATGGGGAAGAATTTGATGTTTTAAAAATGTCTCATATTTTATTTAGTTAAATATCTAATATTTAAAATATATAATATCTAATAAGTTATATAGTACATATAAAGTTTTGAATGCTTCATTTTTCTGATGCTCTAAATGTATATGCTCACCCTACCTATTAAATAATCCAGTACTGATTTTAGGGATAATAAAATGTATTCATAAAGTTTTCTCTGATAATAAAATGAACTAACCTATAGCCAAGAACCCAGTAGAGTCACAGATACTCAGTTGGTGCTCAGTAAATAAATATCACTTGTTCTGGCCTTGGTTCTTCAGCCCTGGTAATAAGAGATAGCATGGTCATTGGGGATAATTTGGGTCTGCATTAGGATAATTATGCCCAAGTTCTGACTCCAAATAATTTCTTTGTGCATATCGGCATGCTTCTTACCCCTAAGAGTCTCAATTTCTTCATTACAAAGTTTTGGGTGTGATATGAAATGACCTGAAGACTCTCTAGTTTTGAGACCTGTATGCTAGGGTCTTGGAAGTCATCCTGCCCTCAGACGCCCCAGAACCCTGAGAGTCAACTGGCACTTTCACCTTCTCTTCAAGTTCTTTTCTGACAGATGAAAAATTGGCAGGTCCTTATGGTAGTTCTTGTTTAGTAAGTACTCACCATGTAAAACTCTTTCTTGTTTGCCCAGATCTATAGAAATTTTTACTGTATTTTACAAATGAGAAATTTAAAACTTGAACTAATCAAATAATTTTCTTAATGACACTCCGGCAGGGAAGGTGCCGGTTGGTTTTGAATCCAAGTCTGGCCGTAGGGTAGCAAAATGTCCCCATTTGCCAAAACTGAGGGGCTTTCCCCAGTGCAGGACTTTCAGTGCTAAAACGACTATAGTTCTGGGAAAACCAGGATGATCACCCTATTCACCAACCTAAGTAATTAGGCTTTTAGTGGTTATGCTATTTTACATAATGAAATCCATTTGAGTTGTGACATGGTTAGTGGAAAGAGCCCTAATCTGAAAATCAGTGAGAATCGGTGGGTTTGGGATTCAATCTAACTTTGTTGTTGACTTACTTAATGTATTCTTTGTGGGCTTCAGTTCTATTAAAAAAAAATTCTATTTAAAAAAATTAAGAGTTGAATATGTTGCTCACTCCAGGACAACCCAGTTCTCACTCTTGATTTCTTTGAAACCTCTAGGGGGAGAAATGACAGGGCACAGAGAAGCTTTGAGCCCTTGGACTTACCAGGCCCAGGGGACCCTTAAGACCCAGCTTTATAGAGCTCAGAGCAGGGAGTGAGTGGAGGCTGGAGGTGGGGCTGTATGGAGAGTGTGGGGTGTCCTTGGTATTTCTCCCCTCAGTGGGCATTTCACCTGCTTCTCTCATCTCATCCACCAAAGCCGCCCTGTGGAGGTAAGTGGGGACCTCAGCTCTTCCCTCACGGAGGCTCTCAGGAACCTCATTCATTGCTTCAAAATCCTAAAGTGATTAAGGTACAAGAATTCAAGGAAGGAGGGGTTCTTTGTAATTGAAATTTAGAGATTTTTTTTCCCTCCACTACACTTATGTTTGCACACTCATACTCCTCATTTATAGCTGTTGGTACCTGAAATCTCACTATCTCGGTCTTATTCTTATAGCTATATAGATCCTAACATGCATAGACCTGGCTCAGAGGGGCATCTTCTGAAGCTTCTGTTTGGTGTGAATGCTTCAGTGTGATTAACGCATACTCCAATGTTCTCATTAGAGAGTGAATAAAAAGCTGAGACAAAAGAAGAGAGCTTCTGATTGGGAAATGGAAAATGGAAAGACAGTTTGGAGACAGGACTGGAATTCTCAGCCACTAAATATCCCTCTTCACCATAACTTTCTTGGTTGCCATTTATTCAGTATATGCCTTGCAACAGGGAACCTGAGTATACACTTTCAATATTTTACTCTATTTTACTTTTTCTATTCTATAGATGTGAAAATAAGATGTGAAGAAGGTAACTAAATTCTCAGCTGGTATGTAGCAAACCTGGGATTAAAACATAGTTATTAGATATTAGGGGAGTTATTTTACTTATCTGAGTTCCTTTACATTTAAAAATGTAGCTCTTGCTTTAATATATTTTTCCTAAGATAGTTTATCTACTTAGTCAATATTTTAAAAATTAAAACCCAAACTGGTAATCCCTGAGTCCTAGTCTAGGGCTCTATCTGCCCAGTCCTTTGTTTAAGCATTGAGGATAAAATGAGAAAAAAGCAAAAAATTATCAGAGCTTATCATTTATTGGGAGAGAAAGATACTAATCAAATAACCAAACAAATAGATAATAATGCACTGTAATGTAAAGTATGGTAAGAAGAGCCACAAAGAAAAATATGTGTGAGGTGGCATAACAGGGACAGCCATGAACAGAGAAGTAATGAATGAATGATTAGGATAATCGGAGATGACAAGTTCCTAGGTAGTGCTACTGCATCTGCATGCCATGGTAAGGACCTTGAATTCTTATTAATACTTAAATTCTTATTTCAAAAGGTAAGGGGCATGATTCAGAGATTTTTAGTGGGAGTGTAATGTCATTTTATTTATATTATAGACAAAAACTATGGCTGCTTTGTGGAGAATGGATTAGAGAGAGGCATGAGTAAGCTGGGCAATCAGTCAGAAAGGTACTGCAGGCATCCCAGTTAAAGAGGCTGAACGATGGTTACCTTTGGAAGTGAGATGGAGAGGAGAAATCAGGGTTGGGTATATACTGGATGGGTGACAGTAGATAAATAGACTTGTGAATGGGTAAGAAACGTCAAGGATGCCTCCCGGATTTTTCTGGCATAAACACATGGATAGACAATGATAGGCTTTAATGAGATGATGACTATGAAGATCAAGCATGGTAATTGATAAAGAGGTGAACTTTGCATTTGAGATGCCAATGAGCTCTCACACTTGATAGTCAACTAGGGAATTGGATACATGAATTTATAGGAAGAAGAGAAGCTTGGGCAGGAGACATAAATTTGGGATCATTGCTGTACAGAGGAGAGACAAGGAGGACGTTGCAAGTAGAAAATAATTTTGAGAATATTAGTTGCAAAAGGGAGCAGAGAAATGGGTGATTTCTAGAAGGACATGAGGCAATAAAGAGGTTTGCTGTTGTTGTTTGTTTGTTTCCTACGATAGTAACTCCTGAAATTGATCCTCAGAGAGGAGGAAGTGGTGGGAGGAGGGACATATTTGAATGCTAATAGGAATGATCTCAACCCCTAATTCTCAAACTTGGCTATCTATTAGAATTGCCTAGGAGTTCTAACATATGCTAATTCCTGAGTTCCACCTGCAGAATTTATGATTTAATTGGTATGAGTTTGGTCTGAGCAAAAGGGTTTTTAAAAGCTCCTGAAGGGAGTCTAACACAAAGCAGAGTTTGAGAATCCTTGGTCTAAATAGAGAACAAAACATGTGAGCATATAGGAAAGAAACAAAAACAGTCAGGTACAGAGGAGAGTGAGATTATGGATGTTCACTGCATAAGCAAGGGGCCCAAGCAACAAAGAGAGGGCGAGGAACTGGAGTGATGCTCTAGTGTAGGCGAGAGAGGAGAGGCAGCTTAGAATGAAACAAAACTGCTGTTACTTGCATAAGAGGTAGTAAATCAGTAGGTGGGGAGGATTAAGGAAAAACTTCACAGAGGACACATTGTACCTCACTTATTGAACAATCTGATGGCTAAGAACTGGTAAAGAGAAATGGAAAAAACATGTTTCATCATTAAAGAAAGTTTTGAACCTATATAAAAAATATAAACACAGAAAGAATAAAGGATAATGTCTAAAAATGAGTCAAAAGATTTCTATGGGGAAGGATCTGGAGCCCATGACAAATCTACTGCCAGACTGTGAGGGGTCTGAAATGTAACCTGCTTATTTCTGACCTTTTCATGATCTTTGATATTGGAATCTAAGCATCATAATCCCTCCTATCCTGAGACACCATCTACTCTTGGTCCTCACTTCTTCCATTTTCTGACCTCCCTTCACTCTGGTTGCATTTCTCCAAAAGTCACTCAGAAACCAGATGGGAAACTTTGGGACTAACATCTCAAGTACCACCAGCTTCACTCTAACAGGCTTTGCAGAAATGAAGAGCCTGGAGCTCTGGCTGGCTGTCCTCCTCCTGCTGCTTTATGCTATCTCTATCCTTGGCAACACCCTAATCCTCTTCATCATAAAGGAGGAGCAGAGCTTGCACCAGCCAATGTACTATTTCCTGTCTCTTTTGTCTGTTAATGACCTGGGTGTGTCCTTTTCTACATTGCCTACTATACTGGCTGCAGTGTGTTTTCAAGCCCCAGCAATTGCTTTTGATGCCTGCCTGGCTCAGATGTTTTTCATCCACTTTTTCTCCTGGACAGAGTCTGGGATTCTGCTGGCCATGAGTTTTGACCGCTACGTGGCCATCTGTAACCCCTTGCGCTATTCCACAGTCCTCACTGATACCCGTGTGGCCCACGTTGGCATATCCATCATCCTCCGCAGCTTCTGCATGGTCTTCCCACTTCCCTTCCTCCTGAAAAGGCTGCCTTTCTGCAAGGCCAATGTGCTGACCCATTCGTACTGCCTGCACCCAGACTTGATCCGCCTGCCCTGTGGAGATACTACCATCAACAGCATGTATGGCCTGTTTATTGTCATCTCTGCCTTTGGTATAGATTCAGTGCTCATCTTCCTCTCCTATGTTCTCATTCTACACTCTGTGCTAGCCATTGCCTCCCAGGAAGAGAGGCTTAAGATACTCAACACATGTGTGTCACATATCTGTGCTGTGCTAATCTTCTATGTGCCTATGGTTAGTGTGTCCATGGTCCATCGATTTGGGAAGTATGCCCCTGAGTATGTGCACAAGTTCATGTCTCTGGTCTATCTCTTTGTGCCTCCAATGCTCAACCCATGAAGATAGAAAAGCTACTGTGCTAGAAAAGCCTCTCTCCCTCCAGAGGATCCTCCTCCCAGCCATCCTGGAAACCATACATTTTTAATTTATGGAGACAAAAGGGATATGAGCTAACGCTACAGACAGTTATGAACAAAAATGAAAGAAAACCATCAAAAACAAAGATTAATCCATGGCCCTTAGAGTCATGCTGACAATAGGAATCTTCCTTCTTCTTTTAATAAAAGTCTTTTTATATCCAAACATTTCAGTATCTATATCTGACTATTAGAAACCACATTGTTGACTTCAATATTTTTTAGGCTTTTAAAAAAATGCATCTCTCAATCTCAACCACAAAATTAAGAAGTGACATAATATGGCATGTGCATAGGAAGAGTGAGTACTTCTGTAATATGGAAAATATTCTCTATAATTTATAAATACATACACATATCATTGTATGTGTGCATATATATATTGTTTTACTACTGCCTAATAAATATTAACTAATTCTGTAATTATGAGACTTGTGAAAAAAGATTTGTATTTGTTCAAACTGGTAAAATGAGCATTTTACATAGTATATTGTCATTTAAGTAAATATAAGTTATAAACCTATTTATAATATTTTTGTATGGATTGAAGGCTGAGAGGGTTCATTAAGAAATTATTTTGAAAAAAATGTCTAGATCTCTTTAAAAATAGAGCCAAAATGTCTAGTTTATACATAAGTAGTGTATTATAACTCTTTTTCCTTTTATAATCATAAACTTTTATTTCCACATTATTTGTAAAAATGTTCTTATAGATATTTGAATTCTAAATGTTGAATCATACTTCCTTGTTGAAGGTAATCATCAATCTCCATACCTTGTTGAATGATTGATATGGGGAAGATTTCCAATCTAGTGCTTGTAACGCAGTTATATCAGGTTGTGAATCTGTGTGCTCAGCAGAAATTTCTTTGTGTTTCAGATTTACTTTATTTGCCACTTGCACATTTAGTCAAAAATTTATTTATTAACTTTCTGATTCTTAGATTTTATGTTAAAATCTTGCAATAGATTTTCTTTTCACAATGTTATGCCAAATAGAAAAGGCCACTTGGCCCTCGATGGAGTTTTAACCAGCTCAACATGTACAGGATTTGTCTCAGTCAGAGATACTGGGCTTGGCTATTGAAACTAATAAAAAAGGTGACTCTGAGCCATGATTGTTTATTGTCTGCTTTCATTACAAAAAATAAATTGTCACCCAGGAAGCTTATTTCTCCCAGCTTGTAATTGTGAGATATTTGCCTTAAATACATAGCCCTGTGGTTCCCAGCCTTTGTTCTGTCCTCTCACGGTTCACATGAACATTTATTATATGTCCACCACTCACGCCCTTCCTTCACACCCCACCACTCAAAGCGTGGTGAAGCTTTGAAGTAGGCATTTAAGAGGAATATGTAATTAGTAAAGAAATCCCAGGAGGTGTTGACACAGCCTTCCCATATCTTCAGGTAGATTTCTCTTGCAAACCTTGATGACTAAATCCCGCAACCACTGAGTCCTCAAATCTAGTGTGCTTGGCACATTACAGGCTTCAATAAATATTGTTAAAAAAAATAAATAAATGAGTGAGCTGTAATGTTTCTTTATAAGCAAATGAAACAAAACAAGCAAGCAAGCAAACAAACAAAAAACAAAGCTGGGAGGAAAAAATACTGTTAACACCAAAATTATATAATATCCACTCCCCCAAATTGTCTCCACTTTGTTTTAGACCTGAGCTTGAGTAAAGGACAGTGACTAATAACCTCTACTAGAAGGAATGAAATCTGAGAAACACTTTAGAAAAGATTTCCTGAATAACATAGCTAGCAGTAAATGGGGAAAAATCAAGGCTCTCTGATACTTAGCTCTGCTTTTTGCGTTTCTATTAGCTGAAATGAATTTGTCATCTAAATCTTTTTAATAAAGCCAGCCACATTTCAGTGCTTTGGGTAAGTGATAACCACCTCCAGAAATTTATGGGAAGTTTTGGCTGAGGATTATACCTTACATTTGAAGAGTGTTAGAGGCTTAGGCAAATTTCAGTGAAATATCAAATGTTTAGATGTCAGCTGACAACTAAATTATACGTATACAAATCAAATGAACTACTTAAATTAAATGATTACACAATGGATAATTTATTTCCTCTACTTATTTTCTTACATATAGTTG
The DNA here is from genome assembly GCF_041146395.1 of Eulemur rufifrons. Taxonomy (NCBI): domain Eukaryota; kingdom Metazoa; phylum Chordata; class Mammalia; order Primates; family Lemuridae; genus Eulemur; species Eulemur rufifrons. Next base: position 56,704,037 of record NC_090988.1, on the reverse strand, counting down.
ATGAACAAGTCTTCCATGTATAATGGAGACAAAGAAAAAAAAACCGTTTATATTGTAAATATAATCATAAACCACACCAACCTATCCCTAGTATGACAAAGCCATGTGACCAAATCTTGGTTTCTGACATTCACATCAAATTCCTGCTTGCTTAATCTTGTCTTCTTCCCCTGCAGAGCACAATTCATTCTTCGGAAAAGACTCTTGCTTTGCTGCTTGAAGTTAGACAGATAAATTCACAAAGTAACTGCTGACTTCATAACCTGTGTGTTGTTCCTAGGAAATCCGAAAGCACTTAGGAGCAAAGGTTCTGCTCAGCTGTCTGGAGGGCATCCAGTTGTCTGTGCTCAAATGTACAAGCACCAATAAATAGATCAACAAAGAAATCTCAAAATTCTTTTTCCTTAGCCTCTGAAAATCAGTAGTTCTTTGAATCGAGGATGGAGAAAAGAAGAGGGAAATAAAGTGGAAAGGAGCTATAGGCTCTTCGGGGAGGCTGGTATTTATTCCATTGTTCCTTGTCCTTTCTCCTGTTATAGCACTGGGTTTCAAAGTCAGGCCTATGTCAAAAGGGTGTCCCCATTGCTCTTTCTGAGGTGGGAATCAGTGAGTGTTTACTTTCATTTAGTGACTTCCCTAAGCTTTGCCTTTGCATCTATGTATTAGTTTGAAACTAAAATAGCAAGGCATTAAAACTATTAATTGATGTTGAAATAGGAGCTTCTTATATGAATCAGAAAAAATATTTAAATTGACTGAAGACCATATTATACTCTAGATTACTAAATATCCTAATTATTTCCTATTTGAAATCATACTGAGTTACGCTATTCATTTGTTCCTCTGAAAACAATCTATTTAGTGGGCCAGGGCACATATATTGAGTGTCTTATTGCAGGTTTAGACATTTTTGAAAGTCTGGATCCCAAATTCTTACCTTATCTCTGTATAGAAATAACTTCGTCTTTCTGCCCTGGTTATTTCTCTTGATAGTTCCTCTACAGAGCTCTGTACAAAGACAAAAACTCAAGCTAACTATATGCTTTGTTGCCATGTGGTCTCTAGACCAGCTACCCTGAAAACTTAGGTTAGACTCTATAGGGCATCTCCTTTGCTTATTTGTTTGTCTACAAATAAACTTAAACTTAGTCTGAGATCACTAAAATTACGCCAAACAATTTCTTATTGTATCCTACCTCTCTGGTATCATGGGAAGAGTATGTAAGGAAAATCAGTCTAAGAGTAGGTTTGAAAGAATTATTTTCTGGTATCTAAATAATTAAGTGTCCTATTCTGCCTATCCTAGGCTTTTTTGGAACTGGAAATCCTAATCCTAGAAGGACATAATTTCTGACAACTCTTAACGTGTCATTGTGTAGAAGAAAGTTAAAATCCCAAGAAGGAAAGATGAGAATTCATGCCCCTTGCTCAAGAACCCCTCTCTCCAAAAAGTCTCTAACTCAGATATCTAAGACATTGATCATTATTTTCCCTGGAGGATGATTGCATGGTGGCCGGATTAAAGAAGTAGAGAGGAATCTGGAGATTCTTCTAAATGTCAACATCTATCAGGTTTCCTGGGTCATATTTGTTCATGCATTTTGTGGTGAGTTCAGATAGTGCACTGGATTTCACTTTGTGAAGTTAAAGCAATGCGGGAGTGTTTGGGAATGACAGTGGTGGGGAAAGCAAAGATAGTAATGATGATGCTAAGCTATGCCAGACAAAGAAGCTGTATTTGCAATGGCTGGGTACACACAGGGGAGATACATATTATTTATGTTAATCTGTATGATTAACTTATTCTCTGTGCCTCATAGGATTGTTATAAATATTAAATAAATTGATGCACATTAATAATTTAGAATAGAACTTGACACATTTAAGGACTCAGTGCATGCATCAATTATATTAGTAAAATTCATTGTTGTGGAAAATCATTCCTAGCTCAGATTAATCTTCCTCTGGAAAATTTGTCTAATCACTCAATTGCCTCCAATGTTTATCTATCAATGCCATTGGTGTTTACTGTGAGTGCACTATGCATTTGGAACTCCTTGTTTTGTGTTATAAGTTTTGCATCTTCACTTCCTGTCCTTTTACTTTCCCCCAGTACATACATCTTTCTTATACTTTGTGATGATGATGATGGTGATGATGCTGCTACTGATGAGAGCCTATGGTTACAATAAATGTCAGATCCTAAAACCAAATGTGAAAGTCATATTTTGAGGCGGTGAAACATGCAGACAATGGCGTGGCGGATCTCCTTTGTCTTGGCACTGTAAATGAAAGGGTTGAGCACAGGAGGCACAAAGAGATAGACATTCGACATGAGGACATGTATATACCGTGGGGCATGCTTCCCAAAACGGTGCACTGTGGAGACCCCAATCATTGGCACATAAAATGCAAGTACAGCCAGTATATGTGACACACATGTGTTGAGAGCTTTGAGGCGTCCCTCACGGGAAGTGATGGCCATGACAGAGTGCAGAATCAGCACATAGGAGAGGAATATAAAAAACAGGTCCATGCCAAAGGTGAATACAAGAACAAAGAGCCCATAGATGCTATTGATAGTAATTTCTGAGCAAGCAAGCTTCATCATGTCTGGGTGTAGGCAGTAGGAGTGAGAAAGAACATTGGACCCGCAGATAGGCAGCCTCTTGATAAGGAAGGGAAGAGGGAAGAGGGTGATGAAGCTCCGGGCAGTCACAGCTAAACCTATCCCAGCAATGACTTCATTGGTGAGCACAGTGGCATAGCGCAAGGGATCACAAATGGCCACATAGCGGTCAAAACTCATGGCCAGCAGAATACCTGACTCCATCATGGAGAAGGAATGAATTAGAAACATCTGGATTAGGCAGGCATCAAAAGCAATATTTCGGGCATCGAGGCAGAAGGTTCTGAGTACAGTGGGCAGTGTAGCCATGGACATGGCCACATCACTGAAGGACAACATGGACAGGAAGTAGTACATGGGCTCATGGAGTCTGGGCTCCACCCGCACAGCCTGCAGGATCACCGCGTTTCCACCAAGAGCCACAGCGTACATCACACAGAGGGGCCCTGCCAGCCAGGAGTGAGAGCTCTCCAGACCAGGGATACCAGTCAGGAGGAAGAAAGAAGGGTGAGTGACATTGAACAATCCCATGGCAGGAGTAACTCTGGGCACTTTTCAGGGCCAGATCTTCTGATTTGAAGAAATCTAAGAGTTGCACTTACAGGAGGACAAGAAAGCAGGAAGTAAGGGACACAGCAACGATGTGTACACAGTTGGAAACTGATGTACTCATGAAATCACTGGTTTGCAGATGGTTCAAGCAAACTTCTTTTCTTCATATTTTATGATCATCAGGCTACAAGCTGAGCTTTCCCTCTGTTTTATGCAAGAAGGAAGACATTGACAAATACTTTGATAATGTCGATTAGTTACAAGGAAAGTGTTTAAACTATGTTATTTACAACTTTGATGTACTTTATAAGCATCATTCAATAGAAATATGTTAACTATAATTCATAAATAGTTATGATAGAGGAAAATAAGGAATTTGAGTCATCAATACTTCTGGGAAGTATTTAAATATTTTCGTTAAAATTTTGTTCAACTCAGATATATTGTTATTAATGAGAGAACTCCCCAGAGCTGTCTGGAATTATGATATGTGCTTGGATGGAGACGGAAAGGGGCAGGGAAGTGCGGAAATAGTTGCCTCTGGACATCAGCTTTTCAGCAGCAGCGCTGCTGCAAAGAAAACCCCAACAAAAACAAACAAAAAATACATACATCTGTGCAAAGGCACAAAGCTTTTTCTGTTGTTAGAAAAATTGAGTATTCTTCCCTAAATATTCTACACAAATATAAAGGGAATATTTATTCTATTATATATAGCATAGGCACACTAACCTTTAGTCTGTGGGAGGAAATTGTTCCAAATACAAACTTTCACACCCTTACACAGTCACATGTACTCTCAAAATAACTATTACTCACATAGACGTATCTACATATTCACAGCAGCCTTATACTGGATCTTACTATACGCCAACAGCACACTCTCCCACACATTCTCTCCATCTCTCATAGTTTTACTCTTATTGTACAAATATATCTGCACACTCCCTCTTGATCTTTACACTGTTTAACATGCCCACGTCTTGTCATGCTCATATTCAGTCCACACTGATACATGCAGCATTTCTATGTGCATACACTCAGGTGTACACACAGATTTGTATATTTGCACAACACTTCTCTCTGCACGCTTGAAGACTGCTCACTGTTATTAATCCACTCACCCACATAGGCACCTTTCTAAACCCTCAAGTATTGTACTTACTCACAATTTTTCTTATACTGGCATTCATATATTAATTCCTACAGCCATTTCTCTGTGAGAGTAAAGTGTTTATTCTCCTATCATTCAGATGTTTGTAAAGGTTTTCATGGTCATTGCTCCATGGCAAATAAGGATAGAGAAGGCTGGAAGGCTTTTTAACTAGCAGACATATTTTAGGCTTAATAGGGTACCCTCCTTTGGAAGAAGGGCTCTAGAAATACATACCACTGTTTTCTCTTTCTCCTTCTTCTCCAACCTCTAACAAAGCAAGGTCAGACAATGCTCTCAGAGTTCTTTCTGATGGGAATGGAGGAGGAAAGGGAGCCCTAGCTATCTGAAAGTGACAGAGATGCTGGAGTGGTGTACAATGCAGCATTGTCACTCTAGGAAGCATTTTTGAATTTTCCCCAATGGTACAGAACTCACATGCACTATGGTTCCCAGCAAGTCAGTGACTACCCCTCTATGTTTACACTGATTACATCTCTTCTGGTCTCAGAACTCAGCCTGTGCATGCCTGTGTTCTCTCCAGAATTGTGATTCCTTGGGATCCAGGACTGACCAACTTTGTCTCCTGTTTCTCCCATCTGGTTATAACATCAGTCTTCATACAGAGCCTCATAGAAAGTAATTGGAAACCTTAAAAGAGAACTGAGCTAATGTAAAGATAACAGAAAGAGAAGGGAAAAGAAACAAAGCTGAAAGCAGGATTCTGTTCAGGGCAGGGCCAAGGTAATTCTGGCTCTGGGGACTTAAGTGTTAGTATTTGTGGAAAGAAGGATACCTGATAGTACTAGGATCACACCTCTTCCCATACCCTGGCACCACTAACACAGTGCGTTGTCAGGATAGATAGGAATAAAGTAATATTGAGAGACAAAATGAATACTGATTGAACATATGCAATGTGCTAGGTACCTTGCAGAGAATTTTACATCGATTTACTCATTTACTCTTTGTTAGATGTGGACACTCAGGCCCAATGAGATTAGCTTGCCTCATAATTCACAGTGACAAGGTGATAAGACTGCGAAAGAAGAAAAAAAGAGTTATGGGATTCTCTACTGTCTTACCAAGGTCTTTGAGGCATCATTAAGACATTGGAGAGGAAGTTGAAAAGAAAAATAGAGGTATGCATTTCAGAACTAAGATTTCTCAGGTACCCTTAAACTAGGGGACTGAGTGTCTAAAGACAGAAACATATGAAGGAAATGAGGCAAAAATACCTGTCTCCAAGGCCAGACTCAATTTCTTCTGCTTCTGGAACACAGAACATTTATATTACTGAAGCTGTGTAAGAATCAGGATGCTTATGGGGAAAGGACCCTGGGCTGAGTGTCAGGAGTCCCGGGATTTGACCCTTGCTCTGGCAGGTACTGGCTAGGTGAGTTTGTAAAAATCCATTTCTCTTTCTAGACCTGTGTCTTTTTTATGGCTTTTTTTTTTTTTCTTGGATATTCTCTGAGATCCTTTATAACTTTGATGTTCTTTTACTTTTTAGCTTCTGGTTGAGCAAAGGATGACTGTGAGAGTTTGCTAGGGTGCTGATGCGAGACAGAAAGAAGGTAGAGGGGGCTGGAAGGATGTATAGAGAGGCTTTCTAAAGACCATAGCTTTCAATCTATGTCATGATAGCAAAAGACTGGAAATAAGTAGCTATTCATGGTTCATCTAAATTTTTTGGCTAGGTGATTTCTCCTGTTCTTTTAATCTCTTTGGAACTTTTACATATTTTGTTATCTCAGAATTCATAAGGCAAGAGCTAATTGAGACCATGTGTGCTTCAGCTGTTAGTTTGTCATAGATTCGGTTGTGACCACTTTACTCCCAGATTTCTGAACCTTTCCTGTGTCCTGAGCCCTGCTTCCCTCTCTGAATTTGCAGCAGTGTTAATAAATCATAGACACACTGACATTTGAAGCTTCGAGTCTCCGGCAAGTTGATTATGGCAAGTGAGCAACCTAGAGAAGTACAGTGAGTTGCCCAGGGTTACACAGTCAGTTCATAGCTGTGCCAGAACAAGAACCCCAAGTCCAGGGATCTTTCTTCCTCCTCTGCCCACTCTAAGATGCCGCTATCAGATTCCCTCCTCCCAGGATCTCCCACTTCACCTTGTCCTACCCCTTGCCCAGTTCAACCTTTTCTTGGTGGAGGCTTCAGGAAAATCAGCCGGCTTACCCCTTTAGGGTTTCGTACCTCACCAGAAGACAGACAGATGACAGCCACCCACAGAACAACAAGTCCTTCTCTCTGTCTGCTGAGCTGAATTCATGCCTGCCACCTTTATATCTCACTCTAAGCCCCGGGGTGAGGAACGGGGAAGTGACACTGACTTTGTGTCTGAAAAGTCTTTGGGAAGGTTTTAGTCTCCTGAGGTCCTTAACGACTCCTGGGAATAAAGCATGTGCTTTTTTAGCTGAAAAATCTGCCAGACCAATTCTCTACCCAACTCAAGACACCATCTGGTGGTGGATGGGTAGGCTCTGTACGGGAATAGCTCATTACCTTCTGAGAGATTCCAGGTTTATGTAGTATTAATATGTTGCCTAAGCCCATCCATTGAGGTACAATCAGAAAATAAATATTTTTACTATTCTTGTCCTTTTAAATGTATTGGGTGGAGCTAGTTCTTTTTCTAATCCTGGATTAAAGCTCAATTCCCTACATTTTCTAGTCAGATTTAGATAATAAAATATCCACTAGTGAATAATTAGAATGTTCAGCATCATGTAATAGTCAAACTTTCTAGCAGTCAGCATTCCATGCTTCCCTCTTCCCCTCTCCTTCACTTGCTAACTGTGGTTTCTGGTTTCTCCTCCAGGGAAGAGAGAGGTGGGAAAATGGAAAGTTCAAAATCCACTGGTGTTGCCATTAACTGCTATCATGTTAACTGGGCCTATTAAATGTCTAAAGCTGACTCTTTCTTACATTTGGTGCTTTCATAAATTATTCATAGAAGTGTCTCTTCATCTTTTACATCTTCTCCTCTTGATTTAATGTCATGTATCCTTACTCTGTATGGTGGCTTATAACTCCAGCCGCAACCCAGCTCACCCTTGTGGAACCATATACTCTTTTGGACAGGATCTAAGATGACACTATGCCTGATCTTTCTAGCATGTAGCCCATCCAGGAAATGGTCAGCATTCCTCTGTAACAACAGATGCCCTATCCCAATGCAACAATAGTCTTTCCTTCAATCCTGCTATCAGAGAAGAAAGGCACATCTATCAATTTTAGATTTTATCCACTTAGACTTAACATGTACTGGGTGTGTGTTATATTTAGGGACTGTTGAATTCATATATATAAGTCACATTCTAACCTAGGAAAGAAAACCAAGGTTCAGTTATGATCCGGTCAAATATAAGAACCATACCAATTCCTTTTTTTTTTTTTTGAGATAGTCTCTCACTCTGTTGCCCAGGCTAGAGTTCCATGGTGTCAGCCTAGCTCACAGCAACCTCAAACTCCTGGGCTCAAGAAATCCTCCTGCCTCAGCCTCCCGAGTAGCTGGGACTACAAGCATGTGCCACCATGCCCGGCTAATTTTTTCTATATATTTTTAGTTGTCCATACAATTTCTTTCTATTTTTTTAGTAGAGACGGGATCTCGCTTTTGCTCAGGCTGGTCTTGAACTCCTGAGCTCAAATGATCCACCCATCTCGGCCTCCCAGAGTGCTAGGATTACAGGTGTGAGCCACTGCGCCCGGCCAAGAACCATACCAATTCCTTTAATTGAGAAAAATTAAAGAAGTATTAACCAAATATTAAAGAACACATAATATAAACGGAATAAAAATATGTCATTGGAGGTAGAAACTTCAGGCTATAGCTTCTTACTCTAGGGCTGGAGGAACAAAGGGAAGAATTTGGATTTATTAAATCTTACAAGTTTTAGCGAAGAGTGCTGCAAGGCTAAAACTCAGATTTCTGAGGAGTCTATTAATTATTTCTAAAATTATGTCTATAATTTAAATTAGCCTCTGTAACGAGTGTAAGAATACCTAGATTATAGTGCATGTTTGATATGTCAAGATATGTGACTAGTAACTAGAGCACTGGGCAGTTGCATGAGTATATTTGCATTTGTTTATATGTATGTAAATTTGAAAAAAGCAATGCAAATGTTAGTAAATAAACAGCTGAATGTGTCTAAGGATATATATCTGGGGTGGGGGTCTCAGAATATGTATGACTATGTATGTGTGCATACATGTATGCAATGTGTTTACGTTTCCTGATCAAGGAAGAATTAACATACTAGTGAATATGAATGATGACATCAGGGATGATGGGTCCAAGAATGAGATTCTCCTGGGAGTAATTCTCCTATGGCCCAGATAACATTGGGACATTCTCCCAATTATTTCCACTCCCCCTCCTCCTACCACACACAAATGCCTTGGGGTTCTGGGATATTCATAAATTTATGAGTCATAGGAGAACTAGCTGATGTCGCTCTGCCAGCTGGACCCACAGCACAGCACATCCAGCTACAAGTGAAGTGTCTTCCACCCAGTGAGTGCTCCTCTTTCAGATTGCCCAGCTGGGATCCTTATTTAGACTTTACTCCAAACTTTAACACTTTTGCTGGAACTCCAGGCAGATTCTGACCCTTATATTTTCCCTCTAAATATGAGACAAATCTGACCCCTTCCAAAGTCTAGGATCACAGAGCCCTGGTGCCAGGTTTTCATCTGAATCATAACCCTAATAGTAAACCACATTACCACTAGGTTAAGGGGTGATGCATCATTTATGGATTATTATCTTTTGGGTATTTTATATTTCTTGTTTTAAATCCTACAATTTGAATTATCATTTCCTATACCTGGTTCTTGAGTGTGCAGCTGGAGAAAGATCACTGAATCAAATGAACTGAAATTATTCAACAATGTGGTCTTCAATCTTACCTGGGTTTTCTGTATTGTGTATGTCATAGGAACATAATTGGTGAGGATATTACTGTGGTTTCCAGTGCTGATTCATTTGTGACACTTGTGTGTGTGTTTGTATATATTAATAAATATGTGTTTAGGAGGGTTTAAACATAGGGGAGTATTTAAAATATATTGTATAATACCAATGAGTAGCTATGAGTCTTCCTAAGTTCTGTGGTGTGATAGTGTTTTGTGTGAACAAGGGAGTGTATGGTAGCTTCTGTGTATGTGTGGATGTCAGATATGTGTAACTGTGTGTAGGAGTATAGAAATGTATATTTTCTGGTACCTTTGAGTGACTGTGTGTGTGCATACTTAGGCATATGCTGTGCATTGCTTGTGTTTGTCTCTTTCTTTTTGACCTTTCTTCCAAGGTTGGTTACATTATGAAGTCTTAACTTACATCCCTGTGAACAAAGCAAGGGAAAAAATGGCTGTTGCATGGTTGGTGGCATTGTTCTCCATGGGGGAGAAGTTTTCAAAATATTTTTCCAGACTAAGGAAAATATGGAGCATAGATAAAATATTACCTTTTTGGACTACTTCAATTCGTATGCCAGGGGTCACAAGACAGTGGGGAAAACCTATCTTGTGGAAGAGTTCTTAGTACCTATTGGTGCCACGAAGAGTCTTTCCATTAACTTCACTGTGTTTACCAAAAGTGCTAGAAAGAGAATGGACATTCTAGAAAGAGCAAAGGAACCGAGGAGCCATTATATCTAAATTTCAGCATGGAGCTTTAATTTTGAAATGCCAGATACTACGGCATTACAATTAAAGAGCTATTTTAAATAAAGGACATGAAGCAGTTTCCTTTGATGTGGTTTCTCAGCTTGCACCGTCCTGATTATTGTTTAATTTGTCTGGAATTAGGTTGATTAAAAACAAATGCAGAAAAGAGATTTCAGTAAAGATGGTAGAGAAGGAGAAGTCAAGGTAGGAATAAAATTGTGAAAAAGTGTGCCCTTGAAGGAAGAAGGTAGTTCCAAAAAGATGAGTTACCAACGGTGTTAACTGTGACAAGAAGGTTAAATGAATTACAAGAGATAATACTTTCCATTAGATTTAGAGACAAAGAGAAATTTGTGACCATAGAGAAATTTGCTTTAGTTTTGAGGGGGGAAAGTGTAGAAGCCACAATATTACGCAATGAGCAGTGAGAAAAGGCAAAATCAATAAGATTGGATCCCTGACATTGGGGATCTCAGAACTAAATTGGAGAAGCAGGTACATAACCAAACAGATTATAGCCTCCCATTTCTTGGCACCTGGAGATACAATGTTTCAAGGAATTTGACAAAGAATTGGATTGGGAAAGAGTCATAGAGTGGCAGCTAGAGGGAAAGATTATTGTGTTTTTATGATGGTATGTTCTTGCACATACTTATTGCATGAAGAAAAAGAGGCAGAAAGAAAGAGATTAAAGATACAGTGGATTAACATAAAAGGTCTCTGAAGGGGGTGACAAGAAATGAATTCCTGAAGGTGGAGAGCCTGGCCTTGAAGAAGAACAATCTCCTTCTCAGAAAACAGGGGTTAAGAATGAATCAAGATGTGAATAAGTTTAAAATTTAGGTAACAGCAAGTAATAATTTTCTCCTTTTTTGATTTCAATAAAATATTTGCTTCTTTGATTTTATCCAACTGCACACCCAGTTTGACTATAGAATTTATGAAAGTTTGGGTTTTACCATGTGTATGTGAAAGACAGACAGAGAGAAGATGAAGGTGCCAGTCTTAGCAGGGGAGTAGGACAGGAAAAATGTGAGGAAGGAAAAGTTAATAGACAGACCAGAAGGAAATGGAGGAACCGTGGAGACTCAAGAGTTTAAGTATGTGGCCTTGAGAAGGTAAGAGAGCCGCAAGGTAGAAGCCTATGGTCAGAATGTGAAAGACTGAAATTTAAGATTTCAGAGGTGGAGTAGTTTATGGTGATGACAAGTTCAGGGGCAGCCACTGGGATTGGGAGGCTGAGGTGAAGTCTAAGTAAAGGTAATTGAAGCTGTGATTTAATAGCAGTAGATGTTTCATCTATGCCATCTATTAAAAAGTCCCCAAAGGACTGGGCAGTGTTTCCTCTTCCCAGTCTATCCTAATTTCTATTTTTTTTTAAATTTCCAAAATAAGACTTCTGTGGTGAGATAAGGAAATGGAAGGATACTGCAGTCTCAAGTGAGGACTAAAGGACTTTGTTCCTGTTTTCTCTGACCATGCCTTGCCATGCTATGGATGTGTTACAAAAATGAGTAGAACCCAGTTGCTTCCTCAAAGAGCTCAGAGTCTAACCTGTGAGTCAGGAACATAGATAGGCAAACATTTTCAATCTCTGAACTTTGAATCTCCAACTTTGTTGGAGACAGGATATCTGAAAGAAAGAAAGCGAAGAACTCCCCAAACACACCCTCCTTGGCCCATTCCCCATCTGTACTCTCCCACCTGCCTGCCATGTGGGGCCTCAATGGTACCCCCTTCCAGCCAGCCACACTCCAGCTGGCAGGCATTCCTGGGATACAGACAGACGTAGCGTGGGTTGCCCTGATTTTCTACATCCTCTACCTGATCTCCATCGTAGGCAACCTCAGCATCCTCGCTCTGGTGTTTCGGGAACCTGCTCTGCACCAACCCATGTACTACTTCCTCTCTATGCTCTCTCTCAATGACCTGGGAGTGTCCCTTTCTACACTTCCCACAGTGCTTGCCACCTTCTGCTTCAACTACCACCATGTTGGCTTCGACGCCTGCCTAGTCCAGATGTTCTTCATTCACACTTTCTCTTTCATGGAATCAGGCATACTGCTGGCCATGAGCTTTGATCGTTTTGTGGCTATTTGTAACCCACTACGCTATGCCACTGTGCTCACCAATAGCCGCATCTTGGCTATGGGCCTGGGCATCCTTACCAAGAGTTTCACCACTCTCTTTCCTTTCCCCTTTCTGGTGAAACGACTGCCCTTCTGCAAAGGTAATGTTTTGCATCACTCCTACTGCCTCCATCCAGATCTCATGAAGGTGGCATGTGGAAACATCCATGTCAACAATATCTATGGGCTCTTTGTGGTCATTTTCACCTATGGTGTGGACTCAACTTTCATCTTGCTTTCCTATGCTTTGATCCTGAGAGCTGTGCTGGCCATTGCATCCCAGGAACAGCGGCTCAAAGCACTCAACACCTGTATGTCACATATCTGTGCAGTGCTGGTCTTTTATGTGCCCATAATTGCTGTCTCCATGATCCACCGCTTCTGGAAAAGTGCCCCACCTGTTGTTCATGTCATGATGTCCAATGTCTACCTATTTGTACCCCCTATGCTCAACCCCATCATCTACAGTGTGAAGACCAAGGAGATCCGCAAAGGAATCCTCAAGATCTTCCACAAATCCCAGGCCTGAGGAAAGCTGCAAACCCTGAGAGAGCTCCTTTGGAGGAAGGACCAGGACTTGTTTGCTAACTTTATGAATGCTGGAACAAGGAGGAAGAGAACTTAGAATATTTATAGGTGTGAATGTGGGACTAATAAAAGAATATCTGACTCAATAAAATGGCATACATCTTTATTGAACATTTACCATGTGGAAATCCTTGTGCTAGTTACTGAGAATGTCATAATAGTAAGACATATTGTTAAGTCATCAGATAGATATGTGAAGGGAAATGTGGAAAAAAAGCAATAGATGTCCTGAAAATGATTGGCATATAGGAATATAACTGCAGTTCTGCAGGGTAGACAACTTGAACACAAATAATTCTACTACCACCCAGAGTAAGAGAATGATAAACATTAAAATAGAAAAAATACTATGGAGGCTTGGTGGTTTCATGCAAGAGAGAAGATCTATTTGGTTTGCAGAAATAAAGACAGGCTATTTTGAGTGGTTATGAAGTAGCTTGTGAAGGATAAGAGAGATGAGAGCACTTGATACAGGATGGCAGGTGAAGGGAGGGTACTGATTTTGGCAGACATGCTGTCTGAGAAGAAACATTTAGGCAGAAAACTTTAGAACCTTACTATTCCAAGTAGGGCTCAGTGAACAATACCATTGGCGTATCTGGTAGCTGATAGCTTGTTAAAGAAACAAAATCTTTGGTCCCACACCAGACCTATGGAATAAGAACAGCATTTAATAAGAACCTCGGATGATTAAAGCTGAAGAAGCACAATGTTTCTAACCCCATTTAGGTATTAGGTTGCTGCCAATCTTCTGTATAACAAGAGTAAAAAGACTCACGAGTAACTAGAGTTTGGAAAAGTGCTTCTCAATATATGATTCCCAGACCAGCAACATCAGAATCGGCTGGAAACTTGTTACGGATGCAAATTCTGAGGATTTTCCTCAGACTTCCTGACCCAGAAACTCTGAGGGATAGGACCCAGAATTTTGTGCTTTAATAACTTCTCTAAGTTATTGTGATACATGTATAAGATGGAGAATCTTTAACTTACAATATTTGTCTATAATATTTGGGAATATTGCAAGTAGCTTTGCTTAGAGAAAGAGGAAGTTTCCCACTGAAACATTCGGAGAACAAGGTCCTGAGAGATTGCCTAAGACAACTTGTGAGTAACTTTTCCAACTTGAGGGAAACTGAGTGCATCACAACTCAGCACACAATTTTGTTGTAGAGGGGAAATGTCGACTTTATTATCTCCACAAGGCTTGGCAGGTGGAACACAGAAATAGCTTCAGAGAATTCAGCCACTCCACTGTCATTGCCCCATGATGTAATTTTCTTCCTTTCCCCTAATTCCTATACCCTGGCATCCCAACCTACTTGACATCCACAATTCAGGCAAACTCCAATTTTACGACTTCCATCCGGGCAAATAGAACCGAGTGAGAGAGAGAGAGAGAGACAGAGAGAGAATGAATTAGTTGGTTGTCACAGTGAGGTGGGGAGTTAGGCAAGAGTATTTTGTCAATGGTGCTTCAATGTACACAAGTCCCCTGATCAGGAGGTCTTCTAAGACTTCTTTGTCTTTTCTGCAAGTATATTAATTCTTCCCTTTTCAAATGAGATGTGTTTAATCTTTTTGTATTCTTCTCTATCAAACACTTATCTGCAGATAGTGCCTGTCCTCCCTTCGCTCCATAGTGGAAAGTTCCACTTACATTCTATAGGGCGTATTTATTTCTCTATCTAAACTTTGAGTAAGGAAGAGCTTTGTAATTTTCCCATAGATGACATTTAACACAATAAACCGTCTGTGTTGTGATTTGCACAGATGTTGTTCAGCATTATCACTATCAGAATGAATGAGTATTTAGGATTTATCCTAAGTATGAGGATTTTATCTCCTTATTTAATGGAGGCAGAAACTGAGTCCTGGAAAAAAAATTTCAAAAGTCAAAAAAGGAGAAATAATGGCAGTCAAAGCTAAAACCTTGCACTAGCACAAAGTTTGGCACACCAGTGCATGTGATTTAAATGAACAACCAAATGACTAATTGTATGAACGAAGGAATTGGCCCCAGACTGATGCTTGTTCCCTTCATTCCCCCTCTAATAGCATAGCCAGAGTCTCTTCACTCCTTTTCTCAAAGTCTGGCCCCTTCTTTCCAGAGACTTGTGCTCAATCTGAGGCATTATTTCAATCTCCTTTTTCTGTGACTCTGTGTCCTTACCCATAAGGCTGCTGCCTGCATTCTCCTGAATTACATCTCCTGGTTCCCAACTCACTATGTCTGATCCCATCCATCCTGTAATAATAACGGAAAGCAGAAGGGGTTCTTTTTAAGCTGCCCCTCTGATACTTCAGAGTTCCACATGGGGAAGGGAACACTTCTCCTATTCCCATCTTCTGTTTGCCTCCTTGTACCTATCTCATCACTTGATTGACAGGAAAGGAAGAAAGCCCTCTTGCCATTTTTCCCCTCAGTATACCCTCTATTTGAAACTGAAACAAGGAAGAGGTAAAACGAAATATTTAATGGGAAGTCTAAGTGCTGGGTAAAAGAACCTGTTTGGGAGATCTGAAATTGGGATCTGTAACAGAACTTATGATAAGGACAATTATCACGTGTGGTACATTTAACTAAAAACAAACAAACCTGGGACTAGTCTATTCCCAGAAACGGGAGACTGGTCTAATGGAATCCTTTGCCATTGCACTATTAACTCGATATTTTTTTCTCCACAGCTACCAACTCACTTTTAGTGTATGAAATTCTAGGAAAGTTTCACACAGGAGGATGTTAGAACTCAGAAACCAATACCACCAAATATGGCACTTTGACATGCTGAACTGAAGAAGCCTCAAGTTCTCCCCCAAAGCACAGGCCTTTATCTGCCTAAGATCCAGATTCACCAAGGAGAACAATTGCTTTTTCTTTCCTTCCCTGCAAGACCAAAAATGTCACCACGCCTGAACAGACCCTTTTGACTAACAAAGAGATCTATTTACAAGTTAATCTCTGTTCCTGGATCCATTCATTCTCCTTAGCAGGCCTTTGTTTCCCCTCCACAGAATTCTTCTTCTCTCCCATCCCATAGCCTGTTTTGCCAGGATGGTACCTCTGAACTCCACTGGGGGGGTGGGCAATCACTTTGATTCTCCCTGTATATGCTCATTAAATAAATTTGTATGCCTTTTCTACAAATAATAACAAACAAACAAACAAACAAACCAATTACTTTCTTCTTTTCATTTGAATCCCTATCCCTGATAGATAGGTGCTAACCTTTGTACAGATCAGGTTCCAAGATGAAGGAATGTCAATCCCCTAAAATCATGAAGCTGCTAGGTGGCAAAGCCAGAACTTAACTCTGAGTCTGTGTGATTTTGAACCCCATGGAACTTCAGTATCCTGGAGGAGGCCTCAAACTTGTGGAAGTTGGTGGAGGATTGAGGGAAAAATGATGGGAGTGGAAATTGAATAGAGAACAGTAAAGTAGACTAAGAAAGCCAATGTCATATCCTTTACTGTTTAAATCTTGGGGTTGTCTCTGGGCTCAAAGCTCTGGTTTCTGAGATCTTAGTGCTGGAGTTTGCCCACTGACATCCAAGCTGTAGGTTCTGGCTCGGATTTGGGTTTTAAGCTTAGAATTCAGGGACCTAGACTCTAGGTTCTGGGCATGTAGTTCCAGTTTTGAAACTGGATCATTGTGGGAGGGTGTTGCTATGGAGCTTGGAGGAATTTGTCTTCATCTTCTTCATCACAAGACGGGAGTTGAAAGTTCATTTTCTCTACGGAGAGAGGGCAGTATCTCCAGGGGAAGTGTATTTTTTTCTTCTTATCTTTCTATTCTCCAGGTGATATCTAACCTCTCTCCTTTCCCCACACTAGCAAAACATCACACTCAGGCAAAGCAGGACCCCAGAGGGCCTGGCCTCTGGGAACTCCCACTCAGACACATAAAGTCGGCCTCCTCTCTTGGCTAGTGCCTGCCTGAGGCCCATTCTGGAGCCATCGTGTGTTCTGGCCCCCTGCCTATTGATCCAACTGTCACTTCACAGAGCTCTCTCAGGTGAGTTTGAACTTGTCTGTGCCTTCTAGGTGTGTACATGAGACGTATGTCTCTATCTATGGTTCTGTTTGTGCTTCTGTATGCTTCTCTCAGACTTTCTCATCATGCCTCTGTATCTTTGAGTGATCTCTGTCAATGCCTGTGTGTGTTTGCATAATTGGCCACAATTTAAAAATCTCCACATCTCATTTTTATATAGGTTTTCTACAGTAAAAGCAATATTCATTTAAATGCCTTCATGGTCTCCCAGCCACTTTCAGATACGGCTGCCAGACACTGCTTTAGCAGTGAAAGACACGTGGACGATCACACGGCGGAGGTTGATAATGTGCCTCTGTCTGTCCCACACAGACTCACCGCCATGCTATTCTGTCATAGAATAGGAAAGACCTGGCCAGTCTGGAACCTCAAGCCTGAGGGCAGAGGAGAGTTGAAAGGGCCTTTAACCCAATTCGGCAGATGTTGGCATTCCCTTTCCAGCATTTCCTTTAAGGGTTATCCAGTCTTTGCTTGAACATCTCCGATGCCTAGAAGCTTATGGAAATTACCACTTTACCAAGTGTCCTTATCTTCTCAGATCTGCATTGGAGAAGCTGAAAATAAATTCTTTCTGATGACTCCAACCTGGGGTTTACTCTCCTCATCATAATGAAATTGGAAACATTAATGCAAGAGAAATTCATAAATCTAAACTGTAATCTAGGCTCTGCAGAAATGGATTCTTAAGCCGTTGGTATTACTAACGCTTCCTCTCTGGGACTTAGTGTCTCTCTAAGAATAAAATAGTTTATATTTATCCAGTGCTTTATATGCCATGCAATATCTTATTTATCCTTACAAGACAGGTGTATCCCCAGTTTACAGGTAGAGACCCTAAGGCTCAGAAAGTTTAAATTATCTTCTCAAGGTCACTCTGAGAGTAAACTAAACTGGATTTCAAACTAACGTCTTGCAGAATCCATTTGCAGAGCTCTAAAACACTGAAATTTGATATTAATTTTCTCATTTTTTCCTTGTACTCAAGCAATAGAATGGTATTATTATATTAATTATTTTACAAGTTAAAAACAAAACAAAACAAACTTTTTATCAAAGAATAAATAAATTGCCCATATCACACTAGTAATTAGCCAAGTATGGATTCTGACCTAGGTGTGATTTATTCCAACATTCCTGCTCTTAGTGTTTAAGCTATGCTGTCTCTTACAAGATCGAGCAGTCTGAAATATCACATGTTCTCACTAATACA
The DNA here is from genome assembly GCF_041146395.1 of Eulemur rufifrons. Lineage (NCBI taxonomy): Eukaryota > Metazoa > Chordata > Mammalia > Primates > Lemuridae > Eulemur > Eulemur rufifrons. Next base: position 56,686,033 of record NC_090988.1, on the reverse strand, counting down.
TGGGAGCTGAAAAGGCTGATCTCATGGAGACAGAGCACACAATGATAATTACCAGACACTGGGAAGGGAATGTTAGGAGGGTGAAGAAAGGTTGGTTAATGGGTACAAACATACAGTTAGATAGAAGGAATAAGTTTTGATGTTTGATAGCAGAGTAGGGTGACTATAGTTAATAACAATGTACTGTATATTTCAAAGTGGCTAGAAGAGAGGACTTTTTAAATGTTCCCAACACATAGAAGTGATAAATGCTCATGGTAATAGGTATCTTCAGTAGCCTGACTTGATCATTATATATGCTATACCTGTAATAAAATGTCAAATTTACCTCATAAATATGTACAGATATTATGTATCAATAAAGATCATTAAAAATATTTTAAAAAACATGAACAGTCTGACATATCTCCTTTCCCTGTAACATTGTAGGATTCTAGAACTCAGGGGAACAAGAGGAAAGAAGAGGATGTCTATTGTATTTTATTCAGAATGATGTAGATGAATTCAACTTCTCTCACCTGCCCCCATCCTCATTCTTCAGTTTTTCAGGTGGGATTATAAGGCAGAAGACCAAATAGGTAGGAGCTAACTTCACTTTTTGTTCAAATGGCAGGTGGAAACTGATCTCTACTGTTGGTGGCATGGGAGCTGAGGGCAATGACAGTCTCAACCTTCTATCTGTCTTCCTGACTGGCATCCCAGGACTGGAGGCTCAACATGGCTGGCTCTCCGTTCCTTTCTTCACCTTGTACATTGTGGCCATTGCGGGAAATAGCCTAATCATGGCAGCAGTGCAGGTGGACCCTGCCCTACATGAGCCCATGTACCTGTTCCTCTCCATGTTGGCTGTCACTGAGGTGGGGGTCTCTGTGTCTACACTGCCTACTGTTATGGGCATCCTTTGGTTTGATGCCCGCAGGGTTGACTTTGATGGCTGCCTGGCCCAGATGTTTTTCATTCACACCTTCTCCTGCATGGAGTCAGGGGTCCTATTGGCCATGAGTTATGACCGCTTTGTAGCCATCTACAACCCGCTGCGCTATACAGCCATCCTGACCCTTCCCCGAATTATCTGCATGGGGCTAAGCATTGCACTGAAGAGTGTGGCACTCATGGCCCCGCTTCCAGTCCTTCTGAGGCAATTGCCCTATTGTCACACTAACGTCCTCTCTCATTCCTACTGCCTCCACTCAGACCTGATCCAGCTGCCTTGTGCTGATACTAAGCTCAATAGCATCCTGGGCTTGGCCATTGTTCTGTCCACTTTTGGGCTGGATTCACTGCTCATTGTGGTCTCCTATGTGTTGATTCTTTACACAGTGCTGGGCATTGCCTCTGGAGAGGGACGGTGGAAAGCCCTCAACACATGTGTGTCACATATCTGTGCTGTGCTTGTGTACTATGTGCCTATGATTGGTGTGTCTGTGATGCATCGTGCTGCCAAGCATGCTTCACCCATGGTCCACACGCTCATGTCTAGTATCTACCTCTTTGTGCCGCCTGTGCTCAACCCCATCATCTACAGCGTTAAGACCCAGCCAATCAGGCAGGGAATTGCCACCATGTTCTCCTGCAAGAGGGGATTTCTCTGAAACACTGCAAGGGACCAGGACTGTTATTAAGCCCATAAACTCTGATTGTGTTTCTGCTATTAGCAAAGCTCCACACTAGGCATTTTGAGGAGGAATAGGAACAAGAAATTCAAAGTGTTGCCACAGGCTTAAATATGAATTACAAGAGTTATTCCTGAGCCCTTTTCATCTCACATCTTATTGATATATGTATGTCTCTCTGTATGCACATGTGCACATGCATATCTCTGTCCAGATATGATATCTTTGGGGCAGAAATTATAAATTTCCCTTTCCCTCATTCCCTCAAAACTCCTAGGAAAAGGCTTAACAAATAGTAAGTTAACAGTAAAGGCTTGAGACTTAATAATATTTGAATTGAAATAAAACAAATTTTCATTTTTATTGGTTGGGGAGGGATTAAGAGTAGTCCCCCAATAAGGAAATATTACCCTGGGAACCTGTCTTTGAGTAAAGTGCGCATACTTCCTGATTTGCCCCAGATATTCATGGTTTACACCTGTTTTCCTCAGCATCATTATTAATAACACCCTCTTTCACTCTCAAAAATGTCCTTGTTTAAGCAATAAATTTTGTGATAAACCTACCTATGAAGTGACCTCCTGTTATATAAGGAACCAGACTCTTCCCACAACTCACCATCCAATGTCCTCCACACCCAGAATTTATGTACCGTGGGACTGTGAGGATGAACTGCTGACCAAATGACCTCACCTGAGGCACAAAGTAAACTATAGACAACCTCCCAATGCCCAGGCTACAGATTCTAAGAATCCCAGCATAAGCAGCAAAATCTGCTTTAGCAGAACCCAGGTTCTATTTTTAGACAAGCGCCTACTGCAAAATAGATCTGGTATCACTGTGCCTGGATATATCCATTTCACATTTCCTTCCTTCCCTTCAGCCTTCAGTAGCCTCTCCATGCATGTGGTGTTTATGTTCTTATCTGTTCCCCACCTCATTCCACCCTCAGCCCCATGAACATGGGTCTAGTTGGTCCTGTCTGCTCCTGCCTATGGTTAATCAGGCTTTCTGGAAACTTTGGTCAAATGGAAATGGCTGTCCTCTCATCTCCTAAACAACACAGGCCTTTGTGTAGAGTGTATCGATAGGACTGTGCTGGGTGATCAGTAACTAGTGTCTGGTTCTCAGCTTCATTCACTTCAGGGCCTCAATCATGATGAAAATGTTTTCTTACTCAAATACTCTTCTCCCCAACTCATCCCAGCTCACCAGGGTCCCCTCTGCTTAGTCTATTTAGAATAGCAGTCATCAAAATTTTATTATTCTTTAAACCAAATTACAAAATAGTCTATATATAAGCATAGCTCATTTTATTGTGCCTCACTTAATTGTACTTTGCAGATACTGCATTTTTCACATAACAAAGTTTTGTGACAACCCCAAATCGAGCAAATCTATTGACACCATTTTTCCAACCACATGTTCACTTTGTTAGTACTTTTTAGCAATAAACTATTTTTAATTAAGGTATATACAGTTTTTAGATATTATGCTAATGAACACTTAATAGACTACAGTGTGCTAGAAATATAACTTTTATATGCAGTGAAAAATGAAAAAAAATGGTATGACTTGCTTAGTTGTGTTATTTACTCTATTGTGGTTGTCTGGAACTGTGTGTGCATTATCTCCAAGGTACACCTGTACCTTCTCAAGCATTTTTAGGTTGATATCAAAATTTTTATGATAAATTTACATAGTTGATTTGTATGTATTTTGAGATATGCAGTATTATACTTAGTTTAAAACAAATTATTAGATCCCATCTTTAGATATCTAGTGAATCTAAATGGTTAATGTTTTGATACCTGATACCATGAATTTAAAAATACATGAATCTGTTCTTTAACAGATATTTTACCTGAATACCTTTTTCCTTTAATTGAAAATTTTATTTTACCTTCATTAAAAAGTTTTGACCAAGAATGTATTTTTATGTTTTAAACCATTTTAATGATCACCCCAATATAAATCTTTACAACAAAAATATGTATATACATTTAAATTTGATGTTTAAAAATGTTCAAAGTTGTTTTCTCCCTGCTGATATTATCACAGCATAAAATATAATGCTAGAATCACTTTTTAATTTATGGAAGGCTTAGGTTTATTTTCTCATTAAAAATCTAATCATTTTGAACTTCAATATTTCATATGTGGGTTTTACTTGTCAGATAAGTTAAAATTACTTCCAAAAATATTTAGGTCTATGTGAATGTGTGTGCTTGTTGCTACTGTGTTGTCATTGCTTCTAGGAACTCTTAGCTTAGAGAGCAAGGAAATAAATGTCTACATACTAACCTGCGAATATACAAATACCTATAAATATTTCTGTATTTAACTATCTGCATCTATATTCAGCCTAAATGACTTCATACTGAGCCTCCAACTCTAATCCATAGGTCCTTCAAACCCTTTCCCTTTGTGTGTCTATAACCTTCCACTCTAACAGGGAGAAAGCTGGCTCCCACCATCTGCCAGCCATTTACTTCACTGTTCAATTCCAGCACATGTGTGAAGGAGTAGAGGGAAAGTTTCACTTCCATCCTCTCCGAAGGTTTGCTGGAATGACTGACAGTAGATTAATAGCAGAAAAATCACACAATTTTTTTTAACATTCATAAGGACACAAGCTATTTAAAATATGAGACTCAAAGGAAGGCAGGATGGTTGAAGCTTATATGCCCTCTTCATAGAGGGGAGGGAGAGAGGGGAAATGTAGGCAATTGTCACAGGTAGTAAATGGTTTTCAGGAGAAATGAATGAATGAGTCCAATAGACGATGGCCTGTGACAAAGTTCCTTTGAGTTCTGGGGGAGGTGTACTGAAGGTGAGCCAGTGGAACTTCACGGTGAGCAAAAGGTTGTCTTATTATGCAGATAGAGTCTCACAGGTAATCTTTCAAAGCTGCAGAAGAATAGATGAATAGTCTTTCTGGGAGTGGTTATGACTGATTTTTAATCTCTTCTTTTCTAGGGTTAATCTTTCTTGGTTATTTGATGAGATTCCTAGAAAGGGAGTTTTAAGCCAATTGCATTTCTTCTGGAGGAACCTTCCTTAATCAGATAAGAGAACTTTAGATAAAAGCCTCTGGGTGCTTCAGGAAAGGAAGCGACCAGAGAGACAGGAGGACAGAGGAAGGTCCAAGAGAGACCTTGGTTCTGAGGCTTCTTTATGAGGACTTTCACTTTTCTTTAATTTAAAGCATTCATCTTAGAACATCAGAGATGAACATAAAACAACAAGAAGGGTAAAAATAGATAAAATAAAAATATAGATAAATACAGTAGACTTTCCTTCTCGAATTTTCCAGAGTATCTTTGATTGTTGAAGCAAAAATTGTAACATTGTCTAATGTAATTCTCAAAGTATGTGGAAGAATTATTAAGACAATTATAAGTGAGGGAGGGTAAAAAAAAATAAAAATAAAAAAAAATAAAGCATTCAGCATGCCAAAACACCATACTTTGTGGTATTGTTCTCTATGCCCCAACACAGGCATAGTAGCTGCAGAATTGTTAATCCACACGCCTCCCTCAGAGAAACTGCTTCATCAGCTACAGTACCTTACATATTACCTTCCTTTTGCTTTTAGTCTTACAAATTCCACCCATTTCCAAAGTTACCTAGGTCAGCAACTTTTCCCCCACTTTTTGCAGTGCAGTTGCTTTATATAATTATCAACAAACGTATGAAAAAAATCTCAACATCCCTAATCATCAGGGAAATGCAAATCAAAATCACAATGAGGTATCACTTAACTCTAGTGAGAATGGCTTTTATCAAAAAGTCCCAAAACAACAAATGTTGGCGTGGATACGGGGAGATAGGAGCACTCATACACTGCTGGTGGGACTGCAAATTAGTACAGCCTCTGTGGGTAGTAGTATGGAGATACCTCAAAGAGCTAAAGGTAGCAATTTTGCTTTTAATGAGATCTTGTCATTTTGATAAGTGTTTGTTGCTTTGAGGGCCTAATATTTGGGTGTATGTATAAGTAGGTATTGCTAGAGAGTAGAGTACTCAGTTTTTCCAGAAATTAAGGATCCTATTTTCCCCTTCAATCTTGGCTTTGGTTCTCAGCTCGCCAATGATTTTTCCTTCCTCAGGTACACAAGAAAACGGAACAAAGGGATAGAACAGAGACATCATTATGAATCCCTGAAAGCTGGAGTTCATACCCCCTGTAGCATTGCCATTTACTGTTAGATTCTGCCTGACCCAGTTAGACATTTGAGACTCCTGAAAGGATCTAAGCTAATTAATTATCAGGTTCAATCTGACCCCAGACCTAGTTTAGTTTCTGATGTAATGTCTGAACCCAGTTAGGATCAAAAAATTTGCTCAAACCAACTCAGAGAGCTCAAAACACAAATCTGTGGCACTTGGGAATCTGCAAGAGAACTTACCCACAAGCCTCAATGGCAGTGAGAGACCAATAGACAAAACGGGTCCCACAGGTACCTCGCCTGGACTCTCAGTGCTCCCAGAGGTCTCAAGGAGCTCAATTTCAGAACCTACTTTTGATAAATAAAAATGTAATAGAGTTTAATTGAGCAAAGAGTGATTCACAAATTAGCCAGCTGAACTAGAGCAGGTTCAGAGAAACTCCGGTGCTGGAGAAGATTTATGGACAGAAAAGAGAAAGTGACATATGGAAAAGGGAAGTGAAGTACAGAAGCACCTGGATTGGTTACAGCTCAGCGTTGGCCTTACTTAAATATGGTTGGAACTGTTGGCCGCTTTTGATTGGCCAAAGCTCTATGATTGGCAAAGAGGAAGGAGCAGAAAGGAGTGAAGATGAATGAAGCAAACATTAGCTGGGACAAACAGCTGACATTTTTATTTGTGAACTTTTAAACTGAAGTATCCTTTTAGGTGAAACCAATCAGCCTTAACCAAGGTTGTAACTTAATCAAGGAAGCAAAAGAGGTGTCTTTAAGAGATGGAGAACTGTTTTCATGAGATCTAGAAAAGCCACAAAACAATTCAAAGAAAAAAAAGACTTGCTGGTCATAAACAAGGTGTAACCCACAATTTTTGTCCAGCCATATTTTCTAGGGTCCCAGCTTTTCAGGTGACCATTTATACACAAATACCTGAAAGCCTCATATGCCTCCACAGAATACAGGAAAGCAAAAGCTGTGTGTAGAAGGGAAAAGAATCATGAAAGCTACACAAACATCAGACTAGAATAGATTGATTCCCTGCCTGGGAATCAAACCCAGGCTGCTAAGGTGAAAGCACAGACCTTAGACCATTAGGCTACAAGAAACTGATCTCTGCCATTATTGTCATAGGGGTAGTATTCAAAGAATTTTCATCTTTGTTTTAGATTCGGTATTTACTCTTCAATTTCATCAAGAAAATTTTTAATGCTAGCAACAACATTGCATGTCTTTCTTTTAATCCAGTTTCTCTATTAATACAAATAAAGCAACTGTTTCAATAAGAGAGCTCTAAAACTTATTTTTAAAAAATTTAGGTCCCTCCCATCATCTCTTCCTGTACCTTTCTAGCTGTGGGATATCTTTCTCCAAAGAGTCTAAAGATACCCCCTCTTTTCTTCTTATCCTAGAGAATAACCATTCTCATTTCTCTGGCCACCTATGGCATAGTCCTTCTTGTGGGTTTACTGGCTTGGTTTCCCTTGATAATTCTAAGTCATTGTCCTTTGCAGAGTTGGGTCATCCATCAGTAGGCTATGCATCTAGTGTGCAGTTATAGGCAACTGCAGATCCCCAGAGTCAATAGAAACAAAGTATATGGAAACCTGGAGGTAGAGTCACAGAATTAACTTGTACAGGAAGTGTTTGTCAGCTATTGACATCTTTACAATGCAAGATGTAAACAAACCATTTAAAATATTTAAAATTTACAATCAAAAGCTTTATTTTTGTGTGGTTATTTGTATGTAAAGTGTTATAAAGTCTATTTAAAATTAGTTCTAAACATCATTCCAGGAAGTACAAAGTACAGCAGAGATGGAGAATATGGGAGGGGGCAAAGTTCTTTCTAAGCTCCATAAGTAGAGGGGACCTTGTGTCTTTTGTCACTGCTTTATCTCTAAGGTCTAGAATTATGCCTCAAACATTGAATGTGCTCAGTAAATCCTACTTGACTTACTACTAATAAGATCAAAGAGCTTCAGTTTTTGCTCAGGTGACACTGTTTTTCAGGGGTTAACAGCTCAGACTCTGGAGTTTCACCCAGCTGGGTTCCAATGTTAGCCCTTGGATGTATAGTCTTGAGCAAGATGCTTATTATATGTAAGCAGCAGTTTTTCATCTGAGAAACCATAATTGCATTAATCCTACCTCATAAGATTGTTGTGAGAAGTGAGTAAAATAATAAATATAAAGTGCTAGTATATATTTTCAGGTTAATCTTAATTTTTTCCCTGACAATACAAATATAAACTCTTTACATTATTTCAAATGTCCACAAAGGAATATCCAATCAGTTAATAATTATTAATATCTACAAAAATGATGCTTGGCTCTTTAAAAGTTTCTGCATCCTAGCTGAGAGAACTTCAGAATATTGTAAATGGACAAGATTTGTAATCTTTGGGATTTCCAACTTGGGGCATTGTTGAAGTGGGTGCATGCCACATCAGAGTCTGTATTGGTATTCAGGCAGTTAGAAATGCATTTAGAAAAAAACTCACATTACACAAGTTTTAAAATAACATCATTTCTGTGTACTGTTCTGTTAAACATAATCCACCACTACTTGTATCCCACTTCAGTTCACAGCCAGACTATGTAGAACCTCATCTTAGACACCATGCTTTAAGGTAACATTAACTGCATTAACTGCAAAGCCAGGACCACCTATGATTATGGAAAACAAACAAACAAAAATCTCCCTTCCTACTTTGGTCTTTGGCTAAACTCTGGGTCTTTTCTCTGAAAGTATTCGGACAATGCCACGATGGATCTCCTTGGTCTTAATGCTATAGACAATAGGGTTGACAACAGGTGGGAGGAAGAGGTAAGCATTGGCCATCATGACTTGCAGCAGAGGGGACATGTGGTGTCTGAAGCGGTGTATCATAGACAAGCCAATCATAGGTACATAATAAGCGAGCACAGCACAGACATGTGAGCCACACGTGTTGAGTGCCTTCTTCCGCCCTTCTCCAGTGGCGATACCCAGTACAGTGTGGAGTATGAGCCCATAGGAGACCACAATCAGCAACGAGTCCAGCCCAAAAGTGGAGATAACAATGAAAAACCCATAGATATTGTTAATAGAAATATCCCCACAGGGTAGATGGATAAGGTTGGGGTGGAGACAATAGGAATGGGAGAGGGCATTATGGCCACAGAAGGGCAGGCGCCATAAGAGAATGGGCAATGGGACCATGAGTATAATGCTCTTCAGCCCAATGATAGCTCCTGCGCTGAAGATGCGGGGCAGTGTCAGGATGGCTGTATAGCGCAGTGGACTGTAGATGGCCACAAAGCGGTCCACAGACATGGCCAGCAGCACAGCTGACTCCATAATGGAAAAAGAATGGATAGAAAACATTTGGAGAAGACATGCTCCAAAACTAATCTCAGTGGTGTCAAAAAGGAATATGCCTAACACTGTAGGCAGGGTGGATGCAGAGACACCGACCTCAGCCAGTGCCAACATGGCAAGGAAGAGATACATGGGCTGATGTAGGGCAGCCTCTGTTCTGATGACATGGAGAATGGTGCCATTTCCAAGGAAGATGATAATGTACATCAGGCAAAAGGGGACCGATAGCCAGAGGTGCTCTGCTTCCAGGCCTGGGATACCAACCAAAATGAATGTCGTAGGTAGAAACCCCAAAGAGCTATTGGAATTCTTCATGTTGAAATGTCATTCCATGGGGTCAGTACCACCTCAAAAATCAGAAACAAATTAGTGAGATGACATCATTATGGAGAAGGATCACTGGGCACTGAGGAAAGAGAAGAACAAAACAAACTCTACAGATTTATGTGGACAAAGGTCTTATTTCTGAAAACTGACAAATGACCATGATCAGGAACTTTCCACCATGAAGGATGTTACAGTTGCTATCCTAGAGAAGTGCTAGGCAGATAGAAAATTATGGCTGTAAGTTGTAGTGGACCTTGGATCAGCTCAGATCCTTGGATCCTTGGATCAGCTAAGATCCTAAGTTGTAGTGCACCTTGGATCAGCTAAGAAATGATTGCCTTGTTTTGGTGTGGAGTTGCCTGGCCCTTAAAAGCTTCTGGGGAGATAGACATATGTAGGCAATCCTAACACAAGATATGGACTAATGTTGGGATTAGGTGAACAGATATTTTTGGTAAATATATAAATATGAGGCGCAGAACATGGTATGTAAAACAGCTAAAAAATATCTGATGAATGAGTATAGCTGTATAAATCATTGAAGTCCAAAATGAGGCTGAAGTAGTGGTAGTAACCACAGCCTAGAGGAAGTAGCAGGAGAATTAAACTTGAAAAGCCTGGAATTTGGACCCATACTAGATTTAGCCATTCTATACTTTGAAAAGATCAGGAAGCAACTAGAAAGATTATATGCAAAGACCTGGATGATTCAGGAAGAGGTAGGAACCTAGGTTGGTGGATTTGCATTCAGACTTTAAGGTTCATGAAAATATTTTGTCAGTGATGGTATTCACAATATGTCAGCTCAATAGTTTTCGAAAACAACTTACCTTATCCATTTGGACTTTTTGTTTCTGGCTCAGACACACAGCTCAATACACTGCAGCAACAACACTGGGAACCTAAACAGATTTTCAAGGTATGTTCTTTTAGACAGGAGAGGAAGGGAGCAGACGGGAGGAGAAAACTGCCTGCCTACATTGAGTGTGTTTTGAGCTGAGCATTGTCTGGACCACTGCAATTATAACAATAGAAGACTGAACTAGCAGGGTAGGAAGGACTTCTGAATGTAGTTTTCAACTCATTCACCCAAACACACATATACACACACTCACACACACTTACACACACACACATACATCTACTTACCTATTTAGACATGCACAAACATGCTTCCCACATGGGCTGAAAAATCTGCTTGTGTTTTGTCTGATATGAACTCTCTGTTCAGCCACTGCTAAATTTATGCAGAAACAAGGACTTTACTATTCCATGCTGGTTATTATTAAGTTCTCCGTTGCTCTGTAGATCTATAATCAATCAGCACTCCTCTGTGGCAAGCACCATGCAGGACCCACGCAACAGAGTCCTGGATCTGGTCAGAAAATCTTCATGGCAACTTTCAACCACAAAAATATTTTCTGCCACAAATATTCAAATATAATTATCAAATACCCTGAAGTCTTCTCTCCAAGCTAGTAACAATTATATTAAGTGCCATAAAGGAAAAGTTCAGGATACCACGAGAAAGACATAGAGGTCAAATGCTAATTTATTCTTAAAATTTAGGAAAAATTTTCTTCAGAAAGTAACACTTTACCTGAGGCCTAAGGAATTAGTAGAAATTTTCCATGCTAAATGGTGAAGATGGGTGTTGTGTGGTGCAGAAAAAAAGTTATCATGGCAGTGGATATAAAATACAGCACCCTGACAAGGACTGAAATAAAACATGGGGAAAATAAAAACTGTTGATGTATTGGGATATTAAAATTACTTAGTTTTTTTCATAATTTTTCCTATTGGAGAAAATGAAAGCAGTTGATCTAATGAGGATTTTAAGATCATTGATTTTTTTTTTTATAATTTTTCCTATTGTGAAAATATGGAAAGAAAAAAATGAAAAAAAGTTTCATTGCCTTACTAAATACAGGATCCCTGAGCACTTACACTCTGGTGCAGTTTAACTCGGTAGGTACTGGCTTAGGAAAAGCTCTGCCTGTGCCAGAACGTAAGGTAGGGAAATTCAGGGACAAATCATTGACCTCCTCAAACGATCACACGTGTCAGGACATTCCACGGCTGAGCGACTTGGAGAATGTTTCTCTTCCTCGTTTTTATGCCACTATGTTCCTATTTCACCTCCAAAAGTTCAATATATCCTTCTTAGTTCTTTAAATGGACCAAATATTAGTCTGCCTCTGGTCTGAGCAGCTGTTCCTCCCGGGTGCTGCCTTACTGCATCCTTGATCCCACGGTACCTTATATCTTGCCTGTCACATCCCACATGACCTGATATTGTAAGGGGCAAATTTTGATGCATACGTGAAACTAGGTTCTCTTCTCTCTTATTTTCTCTGTCCCTCCATGCTATCTTCTTCTTCTTTTTCTTTTTCTATCCCTATTGCATTGCATTTTTACATTTTTCTCATCCCTCTTCTCCAGAATCTCTCCAGTCAGACAGGAGTCAGGCCTCCTTGAAAGAGATCTTAAAAAACGTTCTCCTGAGTTTAAGATTTGTTCTACAAGAGCATGTGAGGTTGGGAGGTGACAAAAGGGATAATTTAGTCTATAGCCCAATATAATAAGACGCAACGAATCAGCAGAATGAAAGAGAAAGTAGTACAGTGAATATTACACCTCTGGAGCTAAACAGAATTAGAAGTAAATCCTATGGGCAGTATAATCTTACCTGCTTTACCTTTGCACACAGTTGTTTCTTCATTTTTAAAGATAAAAATGTTAATACCTACCTTGGAGAGTGGCTCCGAGTATTTAATGTGAGCCTTTAGCAATCAGAGAATGTCAGTATTCTGCCTACTCTATCTCCTCTCAGACATTCTCAGAAAGGATCAATCACCTCCAGCTTGTCTCCAACTTTCTATTAATAATGCTCTTCCCTTGTCCTTGCCTCACTGATACTCAGACTACATCTGTGAGGGAAACAAGAAGACAAGGATTTCCCACTTAGCAGACGAGCACATAAAAAAGATACATGCGCTGCATGAGTAACCCAAGGTAATATGATAGCAAAACTATTTCTAGAATCTATGGTGTTCTCTGATGTTTTTGTTTTGTTCTTCACCTGGCCTTGGGTTTAGGGAATGCTTCCTCTCATTCCACCACACGGGTTTAGGAAGGTAATGACTGACTGGGGAAACATTTAGAGGGCTTCAAACTGTGGGGTGGGGTTAGGATTCCTTCTGGAAGCTGTTCCAGGAGCAGGGCTGGGAGATCATGGGCTTGAGCACTCAACACAAGCAGAATTGACCTCTGAGCATCAAGTGGGCCTGGGGGAGCGCACTTCAGCAAGTCTCTGCCACCTTGGCATTGGTATCTTCCTAGTCCTGGGGCTGCAATGCTGACTCCCTCTTTTTAAGCTGACAAGAAGCTCTGTGAGTGGAGTTAGGTTCCCTGAGGAGCAATTACTCAAGTAATTACATCACCCTTTCTCAATATCCAGAGACCCTAATGGAAACAAGCAAAGAAATAGAGTTAGTATCCCTGTGAAATGAATATAATAATAGTATATATCTAGTATGATAATTAAATCATTAATATATGTAAATTGCTTAGAAAGTGTCTTGCTTACAAAAAGTGTACTATAAAGAGCTGCTAATGTAACTATTATTGGACAGTTATGTATTGAAGAAATCATACATTAATCTACCGTGATCACCAACTATCACTTTTATGGATTTATTAAGTAAGGAGCAGGTCACAGAATTGTTGGTATTCAGAGAACATCAAGGGTGTTTAATTAGTATCAGATGACAGAGTCTAAGAGGTTAAACTAGTGTGAGACAAAGGTCCAGATTGTGCTGGGGTGAGAATGGAGGAAAGATTTATCAAAATGCTACAATGAATAGGGCTTCCGAGCATGTGATGACTAGAGAGATCTGGCAGAAAGTGGGTATTCCACAACTTAATGTGTTAAGGAGGATTTAAAATACTGAACCAATGTGTTTTGATTATTTGTAAATGGCTGGTTTATTGCCTAATTGACTGCCTGACAAGAGGAAAAAAAAATGAGATTTGTCTTGGAAATCTATCATGGCCCATTTATAAGATTTACTAAAACTGTTTTGAAAATGTATACCCTTTTCTTGTGCTGCTGATTTAACAAGAGAGAAGGGGGCTTTGTCTACTTGGTGAGAAGATGCTTTAAATGAAAGCTTATGTGATTGAGATTAGATCCGTATATGTAAAGTCAGCAGTGGAATGAGAGACTAGGAAAAAATGGAGAAATTAAGTAAGCCAAGGCCTTAATGAAGTCAAACAAATCTACTATGAAGAAGAAAGTAAGGGAATTTAAGACATAAGTATCTGTGCTCAGGAAATGGGCTACTCGAGGTTAGTAAGAGGAGAGATGTACTTCTAGCTGATGATAAACTCATGGTAAGGCCATGGAGTGAGTGGCCAAAGTGGTGTTGGAATAGACTGCACTGTAATTGGAAAAGATCAGAAGCTGCTGTGAAAGATCATCAGATTGGTGGCGTATATGAACACTGAGCTGAATTTCAGATGTAGACTTTTCCCCAGATGTCAGTACCTGTTTCAAACATTTAGCAGAAATGTACACACAAAGGAGAATGTCATTTTTCATTATAAACTGGAAATGTGTTCTGGGAGACTTTGGTTAAATTTTACTTTATCAACCTTCAGCCCAGTTAATGCTTATTATACATTGATGAGCCCTTGATAATGATTCAATGATCTTTTGACATACATATGAAAATTAGAGTTTGTGTTCATTAATTATTGTTCTCAAGTAAATCATACCAAGGACACTGCACACCTTTTCCAGAAAGACACATTTTATATCATTGCAACTAATGGAACAGAAAATGTTTGTCATGTTTCCAGGAGAAATCTTTGCCTACAAATTTAAATTTGTTCTTGGAGGACAGAAGAACTTGATCAATAAGATAATACAGTTATCACATGGTTCTCATCACTGACAAACATCCCTGCACCAGGAAAATTATAAAAGGGATTAGAGAAGCTCATGTTCCTCCCCTTTAAAGCAGTTGCTTAGATGTGGGCCGGGCTCTCTGTGCTTATTGCTAAAATATGTGGATATAGATCTGCTTGAACACATAGAGGAGAAACAGAATTTTTGTAGCCAGAGGGCTGGAAACAAAGATATTTCATAATTTTGTTTAGTAGGACATTAGGTAGAGAATTAAGAGGCAAGATGAAACAAACAAAAATCTTTTAAATATTGCTTAAAACTTCTGGTATACAAAATTTTCTACCTATTAAAAATATAAATTACAAATTAAGCATAGCCTAGAGAAAGAAGTCACACTTGACTCTTAACAAATAAATACTATAGTGTGTCCTGATAATTACTTAGTAAGTGTGTCTTTGTAACAGAAAGAAAGGCCTGTTTCTCAAACTAACTGTTAAGGATATATCTCAGGATAAGAAAAAAAGAGAAGGTATGCATGCTCATTTAAACCTGTTGGCTTTTTGGATGATGAATAAAAATGATCAATCTCATATTTTCACCTATGACCACTTCTGGCACCTGTCACAATTCAAAGGCATAAATCAATCAAGACATTTTCTGATGACTGAATTAAAAGCAATTTTAATAATGAGATTGCTATGGCCTGAATATTTGTGTGCTACCTCCCAAATTTATGAGCTGAAACTAAGTCACCAGTGTGATAGTATTAGGAGTTGTGGCCTCTGGGAGGTGTCTAGGTGGTGAGAACACAGCCCTCATGAGTGGGATTAATATTTTTATAAAAGAAGCCCCAGAGAGCTGCCTTGTTCCTTCTGACATGTGAGGACACTGAGAAGACACCATTTCTAAACCAGAGACAGGCCTTCATCAGACACCAGATCTGTCAGTGCCGTAACCTTGGACTTCTCAGCCTCCAGAACTATGAGAAATAAATTTCTGGTGTTTATGAGCTACCTAGTTTATGGCATTTTTTCATAGCAGCCCAAATAGACAGAGTTTGGCCAATGTTTCAAGATTTTGCATATTACTACAAAGTTATTTGTAATTCAATGCACATATTAAAACAAAAAGTATGTTGTCTCTAACTTAAATACACTTAGTATAACAGTTGATGTATCTTTTGTTTTTCCAGAGGAGAAAATTTTAATATTACAGAGAAGCATTCTCTTTCATAGTTGAAAACTAATTTTTCCTAAATCTCAATCTCCAAGGTAAGTGATAAACATTTTAAGAAATGTTGAATACAGATATATAGAGTCTAGTGCAATAAGAATAAGCACCACGGGTACTCACCACCAAATTGGCACTAACTGATGAACACTAAGGTGCTCACATGGTAGTAACATTCTGTGGGGGTTGGGGGTTGGTAAACTCACAACTAATGGACACGTTGAGCGTTGTAGGGGGGACGGGCATGCCTCAAATCATGGTTTGGGTGTGGCAAAGTCACAACATGTAACCAAAATGTTTGTATCCCTATAATATCCTGAAATAAAAAAAAGTAAATTATATAGAAAGTTTAAAGTAAATTATATATTATATTATAATTTGCCAGATTCAAATTAGAGTCATGAAGTAACCTGACTATTTAATTTGTAGATGGTTTATATTAAAAATCACTTTGATTAGAAACAGAACCCTGATACAGCTTGATGCAGTAAAAAGTAATCCGTATCTTTTTTTTGTTGACCATTAATCTACATTAGCATTTTGGATTCACCTAATTTGTGGGGTAGAGGAGGATATTTAAAGAAAAAACGAACTGCCAAACTATTTTCCACAGTGGCTGTACCATTTTACATTCTTACCAGCAGTGTATGAATGTTCCAATTTTTCCATATCCTTTCTAACACTTGGTATTTTCCTTACTTTATTGTTTTTTTATTCTATCCATCTTAGTGGGAGTGAAGTGGTATCTCACTGTGGTCTTAATTTGCATTTTTCTGGTGACCAATAATGTTGAGCACCTTTTCAAGTGCTGGTTGGCTATTTGTATTTTTTCTTTGGAGGAATACTTATTCAAGTTCTCTGCTTGTTTTTAAAATAGAACTATTTGTCTTCTTACTGTTGATTTATAGGCATTCTTTAAATATTCCTGATACTATACTCTTATAAGATATGTGATTTGCAAATATTGTATCCTCTTCTGTGGGTTGCCTTTTTAGTTTCTTAACAATGTCCTTTAATGTAGAAAGTTTTAAATTTTGATAAAGTCCAACTGGCATATGTTTTCTTTTTTTAATATTTTATTTCAAAATATTACAGGGGTACAAATATTTTTGGTAGCATGACCTAGCAATTTCACTCTAACATGTATACCCAAGATAATTGAAAACAAATGTTTCAATGTACATGAATGATCATAGCAAAATTATTTATAACATCCAAAACGTAAATCAACCCAAATATCTATGAACTGTTGAATGGATAAAGAAAATGTGGGGGGGGGGGTGTGTGTGTGTGTGTGTGGATATTCTGCAGACATAAAAAGGAATGAAGTTCTGAAATACAAGTTTCAACATGGATGAACCTCAAAAACCTTATGCTAAGTGAAATAAGCCAGTCGCAAGTAACCACATATTGTATGCTTCCATTTATACGAAATGTCCAGAATAAGCAAATATATAAAGACAGAAAGTAGATTAGTGGTTGTCTAGAGTTGGGGACATGGGGGTTGATGGCTAAGTGGTATGGGTTATCTTTATGGAATAATGAAAATGTTCTAAAATTGATTATGGTGATGATTGCACAACCCTGCCAATATACTAAAAATAATAGAATTGTACACTATAAATGAGTGAGTCATATTTGTAATTTATTGAATTGCATCTTTATTGAATTATATCTCAATAAAGCTATTAAAAAGAAAAACAAAGAAAAAAAAAGAAAAAAGGAATTAGCCTCAGGGTATTAGCTACAAACATATATTGACCCAGGAAACACTGTCATATGTATAAATATGCATTATAAATCCTCATGGGACCATGCCACACAACTTCTCCAGAGATACTTGATTTGTTTCTGAGGGGTTTAATGTTAAGGATGCTGCTCGCTCTGTCTGGGAAAAACTCAGCTCGGGTTTCTATTCCATTCTACATTCTCTTTTGCTTTAAGATTGTCGCGGCCGGCTTACAGAATGGGGGATGAACAGAAACATAAAGAAACAAACAGACACACAAAATAAACACATAGAGATGCTCGAAGACAGTTCAAGGCTGCAGCACCGCAATGTGCCAGTCGTTTTATTTTTATACTTTCTGCCCCCCAGCTACTTCCTGGTGTGTGACTTTCTTTGATGCCTTGATGTAACCTGTTCCATTCGTTAAGAGTGATTGCTCAAGGGAGGTAAATGTTTGCATCTCAACCTCCTGACCTCATCACTGCGTGCAGACAATGAGATGCCTTGGCTTGTTTGCAAGACCACAGGCCCTTGGCCATCAGTCACCGGGAACAGGTTATATGATCAGTAGGCCGTGTGGGGACCTATTGATCATCAACAGATGGTGTGCAGGACCTATTGATCTCTGGCCTCGAGAAGCACATCCAGTTTCACTGGGCAAAAACCAATTTCCTGCCCAGGGGTGGCCCCTACAAAGATATTCATTTTTTTTTTGTGTGTGAAAGGGGACCCTTTTCTCCCACTCTTTCTCCATCCAATGTAGCATATAGGTTAGCAATGGTGACACAAAGCCATGAAACTGTCTGAATACCTCAAGCGGGCATCACTGTAATTCAGAATGATACAGGACTTCGTAACCCAGAGGTCTTCTCTACTCTGATATTTGCTAATCTTTTTTTGGGGGGGAGTGGAGGGGTCAATGAACAAAAACACTATTTCATCTCTCTTGAGTTTTAATGCTTCCAGTTATTAGAGTTGATTGCAGATGGGGAAAGAGAAGAAGGCATTGACAATAGCAGTCTGCAGAAGCACAGGTACGCAGGGTAGAGCAGTGATCATTGACACTAAGTACAAGAGGACAACAAATACGAGGAAGGCCTTCTGTCATTTTACCACAGATATATTTCTGCTAGCATCATGCAGAAAATCAGTATGTAGGGATCACAATGAGCAAGGGGTCCAGCATCTAGGAGGAGGTGATCACAGACAGTATATACCAGATGTTACTAGAAAGTGGATACCTAGAGAACACCTAGAAAAAAATGTGTATCAATACTGATCTCAGTGTGCTAAATAGCAAGTTATCTGGCACAGTAAGTAGGTTGGGAAAAGAACCTCAATCTCAGTGAATGACAAAATATTCAGGAAGAGGTGCAAGAAATGACATGAAAAAAATTATATTGTACATCAAACAGAAAGTTCTGGAGATCCAAAGGTGTTCTCTTCCAACTCTGGGAGACCTATATATATGAATAGCTCAGGTAAGGTTTCCACAAATTTATTGTGGTAAGACCATTTTGCAATACAGGTATATGAATAGATATTTGAGAAAAAGAAGAGGCATGCAGTTATTGAGTGATGATCCAGTAATCAAAACTACACCTTTAGAGTAGAGGGTGGTACAAGTAGGTTGTGGCTTGTGGAAGAGAAGAACAGGCAAAGTTTTATTACTATTCCTCTCCGAAGTTCCCTATTCTGTGCAGGGAAAAACCTACATACTCCGTGAAATGCTGACCTGAATTTCAATGTGCCTGAGGAGAGAAAAGAACCACAGTGTTATCAGTCATCAGCTTCCCTGCCCTGAGGGGAGAACTAGCGGGTGGGGCAGAGATGGAACAGAGAGAATGACGACTAGGCAGAATGGATACTTTTATGAAGGAAAGAAGTAGAATTATGAGCAACATGGAGATATTCTCATGGGAAAAAGAAAACAAAAACTAAATGTATGAAAGCTTGTTAAAGTAATAATTACAAAAATAAACTCTATGAGAAAAATGGAACTCATATTCAAATCTTCAGTCTGAATTAAACTTCACCACATTTGGAGGCAGATTATCAAGTCATTTAAGGCTGAAGAACTTAAAAACATATATATATATATATATATATATATGTGAATTTGAATCTATTTTCATGACTTACTAGCCCATGTTTAATGGGAACAATATAAGATATCATATTGAAACCATTATAGCTTTGGCAGCAACCTCACACATCCCCTTTGTATTTTCAAACTTCTTTCAAACTACTATTCTAATGCATATACCACATGTAAAATATTAACAGAGATTGCTTTGGTGTATGGTTAAGATTAAAATATGCATGTGCTTTTCCAAAAGTCCCCAAATGTCACTGTGATTGTTTAACCTAAGCACATGTACTAACAATGAGCGTGAGGTTTAAATTAAGACCATTAATGTTTTTTCAAGAAGTTGAAGTTTTGGTATTTTCCAGGAGAATATCCTTAGGTTTTGAGACTATACTTAGAATGTGAATAAGAAAAAGAGAGCGAAAAAATGTAGCCAATACAGAAACAGAGGGGGAGAAAAAGAGTAAGGGATGCATGTGGTATTGTCAATGGGGTTAATGCACACAATAGAAGAGGGGGTGATATAAACATAAGGGTCAAGGAAATACATGTAGATGTACATTTATTAAATAATTAATTTCTTGAATATCTATTGAATACCTAGTGTTCTCCAGGCACTATAGAGATCAAGGTGTCTATGTAGTGAACAAAAGAGACACAGACTAAGTCTTATTGTGTACTTGGTTAGACAGACATTTTTAATAAAGCAGTACACAGTTACCAGATTACAGCTATGATCTGTGATATGAGACACTCAATAGGCAGCAAAAAATGCTGTTAGCAAGCGTAATGAAATAGGGGTGGAGGAACAACATAGTCTTGATAGCCACTGAAGGCTACTATGAGGGAGATAGGGACACTTGTAAATCCAGGCCCCTTCATAACCAAGGAAAACAAGGCACTCACAAAATTTACCCTTTTATTTTTATCCTACTAACATTCAGTTTGTTATGTTACAATGACTTCAACTCAGGACAACTCCTTCTGAAAACTCACACTTCAAATTCTTAAGAAGATTGAGGTTATCCAGCATGAACAAACTTACCCTATCTGCTCTCCACTTCATCATTTCAATGTCTGTCTGCAATAAGTTTTTTCAGTAAGATCTTAGCAGGAGGAATTAGTGTTATTTTCCAAAACTGGAATCCCAGTTTTCCTCTAATTGTCCCAGGGTTTGAACAGGTTTTCAGTATATAGATATATATATAGTTTATCTAGTATATATAGAGTACATCTAATATATAGATATACATATATTTATATTTTAATATATACCATAAATTATAGTTTAAGCACGACCTGGGGAACAGACACGCCTGGAGCTCTGACTTGAGGGGAAAGGCGGTACAGGAGCAACGTATGTAACCGCAATTCTGTATCCCCCATAACAAGATGAAATAAAAAAAATAAAATAAAAAAAATAAAATAAAATAAAATATTGCCTCCAAAAAAAATATATATTGACGTGTACTATATGTAAAATTTTAATAACAAAACAAGTATTGAATGCATTTTTTGAAAATTTTTTAATAATATAGGTAAAGTAAGAATTTATTTTGTTCCTGTCTTCACCGTCACAGAATATCCCAAGAGCCATTATTATTTTCAATTTAGTGTGTTTTGTACATAAAACAAATTGATTTTTATGTGCCTAAATGGTTTTATATTTAGTGGTATAATGTATTTAAATATATATAAAAATTCACATATATAATTGAGTAATTTGCTATTTCTTGCTTAAGTTTTGAACACCTATCAATCTGTGTCTCTTTTTTATTGTTTACTACTGCAGAATATTCCAGAGTATGGATAAACTTTAGTTCATTTAACTGTTTACCTATTAATGGCCAGTTACTTTTTTAAAAAACTCTATTTTAAACATTGCTAAAGTGAAAATGCTTATTCAAGTCACTATGACCATTAGCAAATATCAGAGTATTTAATTTAGAACAGTGTTAAGGATTGGAATTTCTGCATTAAAAGAATGTATACAAAAAACCACACTATACTAATTTAGATTGCAGCCTGTACTGTATGAAAAAGTGTGTTCCCCACACACTCATCAACATGCAGCATTTTCACACTTTCTGACTTTGATGAGGTGGTGAGCACTCCCTCTCTCCCAGACTGCCTTTGGAGATGAAACTGACTGGTTTGAGGGACACTGTATCACTGGCCCTAACTCTATTAATATTTTCTTTTAAGAAAGAGTTGGATCAACGCCTGGCGAATCTGCTTGGTCTTCACACTGTAGATGATGGGATTGAGCACAGGTGGCACCAGAAGATAGACATTGGCCAGGAGGAGGCAGACAGCAGGTGCAACGTGCTTCATGAAGGGATGCGCCAGTGCTACGCTGATCATGGGCACGTAGTACACGAGGACTGCACAGATGTGTGACATACATGTGTTGAGGGCCTTCCGCCGCCCCTCACCAGAGGTAATGCCCAGCACTGTGTAGAGGATCAGCACATAAGAGACAACGATGAGCAGTGAGTCCAGCCCAAAAGTGGAAGTGACGATGCAGAGCCCCAGAATGCTATTGGGACGAGTGTCCCCACAGGGCAGCTGGATCAGATCTGAGTGCAGACAATAGGAGTGAGAGAGGGTGTTGTGGCCACAGAAGGGCAGGAGAAAGGGCAGCGGGAACATGAGCATCACACTCTTCAGTCCAAGAGCAGCACCTGTACCACCAATGCGGGGCAGGGTCAGGATGGCAGTGTACTGCAGTGGATTGTAGATGGCCACAAAGCGGTCCACAGACATGGCCAGCAGAACCCCTGACTCCATGATGGAAAATGAATGTATGGAGAACATCTGCAAAAGGCAGGCTTCAAAACAGATCTCCTTGGCACCAAAAAGGAAGATGCCCAGCACTGTGGGCAGTGTGGACACAGAGACACCAAGCTCCGCAAAGGCCAGCATAGCAAGGAACAGGTACATCGGCTGGTGCAGAGAGATGGTTTTCTTGATCACAGCCAGGATGAGGCTATTGCCCACAAGGGCCACAAGATATATGGAGCAGAATGGAAAGATGAACCAGGGGTACAGTGCCTCCAGACCAGGGAGACCAGTCAGCAGAAAATACTTTGGGGTGAATTGACTGCTGTTGAGCATTTTTTATGTCTGGAATCTGGGGACCTAGGCGGGTGCAAAAGATGTAACCTGGGGTAAGACACATAAAAGGTAACCGATTATATACTGAGAAGGATCTGCAAATTCCTCTGCCTATGAACTCATTTCCCTCCTCCTATTCCATATACCAGTCTAATTTGGTCTTCAGTACAATATAAAAATGTGGAGTCATGACTTAGAAATAGATATCTAAGATAAGATGATAATAATAAATATTATTCACAGTTCAAACTAATCCCCACAGTGTATATAAGTGGTAACAATTTAATGTTTACCATTTCTCTATCAACAGATGGTATTGAGTAGTTTGAAGAAGACATGGTTGAAAAGACATCAACATAAAGAAAGCTGTAATCTATCAGACATTCTATATATTCCCATTAGAGCACCTTGAATTTTCAGTGACTAATGGGGACAGGAGATAAGAGCAATATTGCCTCAATGTTAGTGTAGAACTGCCTAGGAGATAAAGACTTTAAATGCCCATCCCTGCCACTCCAAGCAGCATCAAAGACTGCTCTTTTCTGGAGGACAAAATTATCTGGCTTTACCTGGATGAAACATCTCTAAAATGGGATCAATTATCCATGTTTATTTCACAAACTTTTGCAATGAACACTTTGTTTTTTACACATGGAAGGGAGAAAAAGTAGAAAACAGTCTATGTTACAAAGGTTAATGGGAAGAAGTATTTTGCCTACTGGAATTCCTGTTAAAGGAAAGACATACTCTGCCCATTGAAAAATTCCTCTCCCATTGCCGATTCACATTTTGGAGCATGGTTAATCAATGTTTACTGTGTGTATGGCATGATGGGAAGGAGTATGGACCCTTCAGACCATGTTTCTGATACTGTAGAAATGATAACACTTTTAATGACTCATGGCCCCAAAATTTTAATTCATGAGATCACTTTATTCCATGCTGGCAGAAGTGCTGATGCCTTCTGAAACCCTGCCTGGGAAGGCAAGCTGCATCTCTTTACATTATCCAAGAGAAATACATCTGTCAAGGAGAGAGGAAAAGACTTCTGCATGCCAAGATGTATCTGTGAGGAGACCTCCAGCTCTCAGGATGGGAGGTCAATAAAAATCTCTGTATTAGATAAAGAATTAGAGAGAAAAATAAATGATATCTCATCAGATAAAGAAGACAGGTCTGACTCCCTGCTGGAAACAATTAAAAAAACATGACTGGGGGAAATGTATTGGAGATGAGGACGCTAAAGCTACTGAATGGTGGTATAGAATTGAATCTTCAGTCATGGCTTTAAATCCCCACTTTCTACTTTCTAGGGGGCTAAATCTTTGAGCTTGACCTTTAAATATGTAGAGTGGGAGGGTAATCATATCTATGCTAAAAATTATGGGGAGTGAATATAATGCATACAAAAAGAACCTTATAAACTGTACAGTAATCATTAGCTACAAGAAAGTAATATTTGCCATTAGATTTTCAGGGTAGACCCATGACTTCTCACTGACAGAGAAACTTTGGTGATGACATAAGGGATATCTTGACTCAGAACCATTCTGATACTCTGGGTCTTGTCCATTTTGTAATTAATATTAGGGGTATATACTACCTTTCAACTCCACCCTCCCATGCTTCAATTCTCCTATTAGTAGTCTAAGTAATTTACTTCTGTTTGTAATCTTGACATTTTGACATACTTTCAAAAATTTCCTTTGATTGATTAGAGTGCACCCGTTATTTTACTTGTATACCTTATTTATTGTTTCCACATTTCATGTCTTGAAGTTTTAGCTTTCAGAGCAATATGATAAAGAAGTGAGATTGCAGATTAGTGCATCAGATTGCCTCAATGGAATCCTGGCTCAGTCATTTTCTGTCTGTCTCATCATTTCTCCATCTGTAAAGCAGGTCATTAAATATGAAATGTCCAATTTTGAATCAAAAGCATAGTTTATTATATCTCAAACAAGAAGCAGTACAATTAATCAAAGTATGGGCTTACACAGTTTTGCCATCTTAATGGTAGCTTTTTTATGCCCACAATGAAGAAGCCTGGAGAGTGAATGATGATGAAATGGCAAAAGGCCTTTTCCACAGCTTGTTGAGAATTCACTATTTTTCCTTGCAAGAAGTGGTCCAAAGCCTGGAAGAAGTGGTATTCAGTTGGTGCAAGGTCTGGTGAATATGGTGCATGCCAGAGAGTTTGCAAGTCCAACTTCTGTAGTTTGAGCAGCATTGTTTGTGTGACATGTGGTCAAGCTTTGTCTTGCAAGAAGATTGGCCTGTCTCTATTTACCAGTTTCTGCTGTTTAATGGCAAGCATCATCATCATTTCATCCAACTGGTTGCAACAGACATTCGCTGTAATCAGTTGACCAGGTTTCATGAAACTGTAGTGGATAACACCAGCGCTGGACCACCAAACAGACACCATTAGCTTTTTTTGATAAATATTTGGTTTTGGGCTGTGTTTCGGCACTTCATCTTTATCCAACCATAATGCTGAATGCTTGCAATTTTCAAAAAGAATCCATTTTTTAAATCAAACCTAACAATAGGGTGTAGAAATAGTTTGCCTTTATGTGTTAGCAGCAAAGAAAGGCAAGCTTCCAGAAAATTTCTCTTCTGACGCTCATTTAATTCATATGGAACTCATCTATCCAGCTTCTTTACCTTGCCCATTTGTTTCAAATGGTCCAATATAGTTGGAATAGCAATGTCAAACCTTGCTGCTAATTCACGAGTAGGTTGAAATGGATTCACTTCCACTACAGTTTTCAGCTCATCATTATCCACCTTGGCTTCAGGTCGTGCACGTGGCTCATTTTCAAAATTAAAATCACCAGAATGAAACTTCTCAAACCATCGACATACTGTGCTTTCATTAGCCACATCCCTCCCAAACACTTCATTGATATGTTGAGCTGTCTGCGCTACATTGCTTCCATGACAGAACTCATATTCAAAAATAACACGAATTTTTGACTAATCCACAGTTTCACAAAAATTACTCTAAAAAAATGTAAGATAATCACAAGCCAAAATTTATTGAAAGACTGAGGGTGTACCTTCACAATAAACATAAAACAAGAAGTGTCAAAGGGAAATGTCAGAGATAGCAACTGTCCAACTTAGTACTTAAGGAAATCGGGCATTTCATACTTAATAACCTTAATGCTATCTAGACCTGTATGCTTACTTGAAGCTTAAATAAGTTAACTTACATGGAGCAGTTAACATACAATACTTTCAACAAATGTAATTATTGTTGGTGGAAATAATAATATTAATGGTACTATGAATGTAAGTCAAACATTTAAATTTTTACCCAAGCATTTTTTTTAGTTTACTCATTTTTCTCCTCATTCTTGTGGATAATATTCAGTTTGTTGAAATTAAGCAATTTTTTAGTTGTTTAAAATTATCTTGATTGAAGATATCAATTTTTTATCTGTAACCCAGCTTTATTATACTGAGACCTCTCAATTATCTAGAATGACTCTAAGACATAATTTGATTCTGCTTCCTGAAGAAGAGACATTGGTTCTCATCCATATTAGAAAGTTCCACTACTTTCCACGATCTCCTCTGAGCATTAAATAACAACAACAAAAACATTTGCATGAGAAATTAGTAACAGTGTATAACTGTCGTAGTACTGAGTGCCATCTGCCACGTAAAAGGAAGCAGATAAATATTTGAGAGGCCATATGACTGTCCGTGATAGGGGTTATGGGGCGTGACAAATGGTCTGGAATCCAGCCTAAACTCAGGTTTGGTATCTTTGTTCCCTGTTTGCTGGTGTGTTGTTAAGGACATCAATAAAGAAGTGAATAAGGCCTGTACAAAACATCACATTACTTTATAAAGATATACAATTATTATGTACCCATAATATTAGAAAATTTTAAAAATTAAAAAAGTGAATAAAACTGATTTTAAAATACCTATCTCCTAGCACTTCAAGATGGCCTGGTGGAGGGGAAGCTAGCAGCATCTGACCAAAGTCCATAAATTTGAATTAATAAGAATAGTGATTTTTGTTTTCCTATGCCACTGTGTAAGATGAAAGAAAAATTCTATCTCATATATGTATCTTCTCTGAATTACATACTAATACTTCTTAATGCCTGTGAAACTTCACTGAGGATATTTAAATCTTTGGCTTGACTCCTGTATAAATCTCGACGCAGGTTTATCTTTCTTTGCCTTTTCTTTCCTGGATATTACTGTTTGTTTCTCTGGTTGGTTTTTTTTTTTTTTTTTTTGGTTGCTGTTATTATTTGCTCTGGTTTTCTATTTTTTTCTTTTCTGTTCTTTCCTATACCTTTCTTTAGATTCTGGCATTCAGTTCAACTAAAAATTTTATTTTGAAACAAAATGCAACCTCCTTCCTTGTTTTATAAGATCCAGCTCAGATGTCAACTCCTCTGTGATGTCTTCCTCACTCATGCATGCACTCCATCACTTTCTGTAGCAGGTACCCACAGTACTCGGTTCTCTATATTGCAATTCAGTTGTTAATATGACTTTCTCCTAGTAGTCTGCAGCTCTTCCAAAGAAGACCTAGAGCCTATATTTTCAACACATCACCAGGGCTTAATACAGGGGAAGGAAAAAGGAAAAGGAGGGCAATGGGAAAGAAGGTGTACATTAACACAGTGATATTAATCTAAGCTGGGAGTTTGGTGAAAGTAAGACTTTGTCTTTTATCAAATAGGAGCCTCTTTGAGGAAAGAAAAATAATTTAATGTTTTTTACTTCATTATACGTGAGGAGCTATTATTGTAGAAAGCCGTAGATCAATGCTAATAAGTGAGGTGTGAGGGTAGAGTGGGAAATATTAATATTATAAGGAGAGGTTAAAGCCTGGTATTTGGTATGGAAGAGGACAAAAGGAAAAGGAAATGAAATGTATTAATTTTGTACAATGTATCAGGCATTCTGGAAAAGTGCTTTGCATATGTTATCATTGTATATCTCATTTTATTAGTCCCCCCCAAATCCTCAAATTGACCTAATCACACCCATTTTACAACATGGAAGAGTAAGAAATTGGCATTTCAAATGCCTTGCAAAGTCACAGAGCTCTGTGGCAAAATTGAAGGTAAAGCTAGGAGGGGAAGGAAGTCTGAACAAGAGCAAGTGCTGATAGCAGATGAGAGGGGGAGGGGGAGGTGACACTGGTTCAGCTGAGAGAGAAATGAAGGAGGAGTGACAAGTATTGGTCATTGGGGGGAGCTGGGTTTGAGAGTGAGCAGGTCTTCGAGGTTACATCACTGGCTGCATGCGATGGAGGACAATGCCTATTGCTATGGGAGGCTAAGAGAGGAGGATAAACAAACCCAAAGAAGGAAGACAGATTTAAAAACAGAATCTAGTATCTAATTGAAAAGAAAAACTGGATTTGGGGACAAAATGAAGGCTTCCCTTCACCAGGTTTCCTAAATAGAGAGAGAAGAGCTGGATAAGACAGACTCCAAGCGTTATGCCACCACGAGACTTTCTGCCACACAAAATTCTGTGTCCTCAAAGGAGAAGGAGCCTTTCAAGACTTGAGGAAAGGGGAAATAAAACGTGGCTAGAAATGAGCTGCATCTCAGAAGAAAAACTTCAGGCAGGTTCAGCTCACCTGAACAGATTTTTCATCCTCCTGATCCCATAGCCTGGACTTCCAGGGTCCACCTGCTGTTTAGTGTAGTTGGTTTCAGGCCTCATCTCCTGCTTACTAGCTGGAGGCAGAAGGAGCTGACTGGTTTTGTATTTATCATGATTCCAGAACCAGTCCCTCTCCATCCCCCAGTTTTGCTGGTCAATCCCTTGGGAGACACAGACAAAACAGCCTTAGAAGAATGTGCTACCTCTGGGCCTACAGGAATAATTGGTCCAAGAGCAAAGGATCCCAGCACTCTCTGGAGAATCATAAGACAAATTCTGAGAAAATACAGAACAAGATGTGTATAGTGTTTGTGTGTGTGTGTGTGCGGTGTATGTGTATATGTCGGTGTGAGAATGATTTTATGTGCGTATACAAATGTGTATGCTTATGTAAATGTACATATGATCTCCATGCATGTAAATGAAAGTATATGCATAATCATCCATGCTCCTTTATGTTGAATTTTATTTGCAAGTTTATATGACTCTATGAACATGTATGTCTTCCTATATATACATGTACCAATTTAATGTGTGCGCATTCATGTCTTTATATATATATGCATGCATTGCATTTCTCTAAACACATATGTATTTGTATAATATATATCTTTAAACATCCTTCTTAAATACTCTATTTTTCCCCTATTCATTCTAATATCTTAAACCTTATTGGTTAGGGTCATTCTTGCATCCTACGGGCACAGGCAATTGCCTTGTGCTGAAGATGTCAAAGTGTGACCTAAGAAGTTCTGTGAATTTGTAGATTTTACTGAAAAGCTGTTTTTTTTCTTATGTTAGTGACTCAAGGACATACCTTAGTCATATCACCACATACAGGTTTAACATACTTTTGATCTCAATTTCTCTCTGTGATTCTAATCTAGGCTTTTATAACTCTCCTGGCTACGTTTTCTTTGTTGTATGGGCTCCTGAGGAAGCAGGATCCTGGTTCACTACGTTATTCTAATTCAGGATCCAACTCATGCTACCCTCTGCACTGACCTTTCCTGAATCACCCACAGAACTTGAAGTCGAAGCGCCTGATTTTGCTGTCTGTTTTCCCTCTCTCATTTAACTGTTTAGTTGTTAATATATGAATGGTCTCTGAACTCTAGTTTCCTCTTCTTTGAAATAGAGATAGTTGTACATTCTTCACAGGGAAAGAAGAACATTTAGTGAGAAAACTTAGTTGAAAATCCTAAAAAAAACCAGTAGGTACTAAAAATGTTATTTAATTGTACTTCATCACCAGCGAACTCCTGCTCACAAAGAAATCATTCCCACAGTTCCCTTTACAATTAGCCCTTGGCCTTCTCTAGCTCTCCTCTTTCTCTGTCCCTTGCTGGAGACCCACCACTGATACTTTGTTTTGGAGCAGGCACTGACTCCCTTTGGGAGATTCAGGCAGGAGGATCACTTGAGCCCAAGAGTTTGAGGTTGCAATGAGCTATGGTTGTGTCACTGCACCTCAGCCTGGGTGATAGAGTGAGACCTGTCTCTAAATAAATAGACAAATAATACAGAAATAAATATTTTGTTGTGAGGAAGGTGGTAAAGTCATTAACTAATCCAAAGAATATGAAGTGATGATTTTACCTTCCATATTATAAGAGTAATTTATCACTAATGGTATTATTATAGAATTAGAGTTTTAATAAACATGCAAAGCAAAAAATACCAAAATCACTTTCAACTTGCAAATGGTTATGTAAAAAGCAATTATTATTTTTCACGTAAGAAAATAGCAGTGACTGTGTATTTATATATATATTCATAAGTAATCATAAGCATCAACTTTAACATTACAGTCACTTCATGATGTACAATCAATTAATCACAATAAAATAAGTAAACAAAAATCGCTTTGTGATAAGAAGGCTCTAAAAAGAAGTTTCAACTCATTCCTTGTTTTGAATTTCCCCCATCTGTCCCCAGTGTCTCATTTTATCTTCCCCAGGGAAATCACCTTGAGAATGGCCCTCCGGATCTGCTGGGTCTTGATGCTGTAGATAACTGGGTTCATCAGGGGAGGAAAGAGCACAGAGACAGTGCCCATGAGGATGTGCACCAGCGGTGAGGTGTGGCCACCAAATCTGTGCACAATGGACAGGCCTAGCACAGGCACATAGAAGCAGAGCACAGCCAGGATGTGGGAGACACAAGTGTTGAGGGCCTTGAGCCGCTCCCCTGCAGAGGCGATGGCGAGCACGGTGCGGAGGATGCTAGTGTAGGAGAGCAGGATGAAAAGGACATCGGAGCCCATGGCCAGCATAATGATGCACAGCCCGTAGAGTCTGTTGAAGCGTGTGTCAGAGCAGGCCAGGCGGATCATGTCCTGGTGAAGACAGTAAGCGTGGGAGAGCGCCCCAGGGTGGCAGTAGTTAAATTTCAATAGGTGCAATGAGGGTGCAGCGGTGATGGCGGCACTCCGCATGCCCAGCACGACCCCGGCCAAGGCCACACGAGGACCTGTGAGCACAGATGCATAGCGCAGTGGGAATCGGATGGCCACCAGGCGGTCCAGAGCCATCGCAAAGAGCACGGCTGACTCCATGAAGGAGAAGGAGTGGAGGAAGTGCTGCTGCAGAACACAGGGCACCAGGCCCACTGTCTGGGCATCAAACCACAGCACACCCAGCACTGAGGGCAGCGTGGACATGCACAAGCCCAAGTCCGTCACAGCCAGGATGGCCAGGAAGTAGTACATGGGCTGGTGTAGGGAAGGGTCAGTTCGCACCAGATGCAAGATAGTGGCATTACCCACAAGGGCCACAAGGTATCCTACAAAAATGGGCAGTGAAATCCACTGGTGAGCCCACTCCAGGCCTGGGAAGCCCGTCAGCAGGAATGTAGAGAAGCTCAAGTTGGCACTTGGTAGTGTGGGCATCTTCAATCTCAAGCCTGTTCAGCCTGGGAAGGTGGCAATGTGTGTGAAGGTTAATAGGCCAGTAAGCACGAGCCTGCTCACTGTCTCTGCACACAGTCCCCTGCTAGTAGGTCTGGCCTCTCTGCACTGCCAGGACTCAATGGCCTCTTATTTAGCCACTGCCCTCACAAGCAGCCTATAAACTCTTTTCCTGCTTTCTCCACTATTTTTTTTTATTCCCATCTAATCCTTTACTTAACTCAATGCCAGCAAGCTTCAATAAAGGTTTTTCCTATTCCCCTTCTTGACCAGCTAATAAAAGACCTTTTTTGAATTCTTCTCATAAAAATCTATGTAACTGCTCAGATTCTCAAAAATTCTGCTACTCCCAAACTTTCTTCTTTGTATGATATCACCTCTTCAGGCTGTTTTTCTTCCTATGGGAGACATGATCGCTAATTTTTCTAAGCAAACTGAGGATGCCTGCTGAGAGTTCCTCACCCAGGCTGCTCCCCATTTTGTCTCCTTATTGTCATTATGTGATCCTTCCCACACGTCCATATGATCAGAAGAAGAGGCATTCTGTTTCTTTCCAAGCTCAGTCCCTCTCAAAGAACCCATAACTCTCACTAACCAGTATCTCAGTCCTCAGCCATCTTCACAGGGACCTGGAAATCTCATTCTTCTCACAAAGTCATGCTGGTTCAACATACACAGTCTGCGTCTTTAAAGCCGCTACCCTTACCCTAATTCCTGAGATGTCTTTCTCCTAAAAACTAATTTCAGATTCCTTGTTTCTTTTTTTCTTTCCATCTTTTCAAAAATATGCCTCCTCAGAAATCAGGCTGGAGATCTGACACAACTTTAATAAGTGTACCTCGAAACAGCAGCAACAATAACCAAGCTCATTCCTTGCCCAGATGAGTTTACTGAATAGTCAAACCAGAGGCATCTGGAGAGATGCTCCCAAGGCAAGCCTTGCTGTCCTCGGTCTCAGTTTCTGGCATATTTGTTTCTGCGTTCTCATCAGTAAAATAAGGATAATGCTGTTTTCTAATTAAAGAATGGATATGAGTTTTAGTAGACATATTATGTGTACAGAATTTAGGATAGAGTCTGGAATATAATAAAAAATATATTTGTTATTATTGCTCCCAAACCCAAAACTCATTTCCTTGTAATTTCCTCTTTTGTTCCTACTCTTTACTCTCCCTATTATACAGCAACAAATTCCATCTCCTCTCTGATACAGTGCTTTAGATCGCGGCAGACAGCGCTATGTGCCTTTTGCAGGATTGGGATCTCCTGAGAGGGCCTGGGACATAGGGAGTGATTGGGAATCAGTGAGAGACACTGAGGAATTGGTAACAGTGTATAATGAGTGACAGAAAGTAGGGCCGAGGGAGGGCAGACTGTATGTGTGTGTGTGTGTGAGTGAGGGGTGTGGGGAGGGAGAGCAAGCGCAAGACCACGCGCTTTCCAGGCGGCAGAAGGGGTGGGGATGGGCGATGTGGACAGACACCAGGGGACCACAGGGAAGAGCATGCGCAAGGGCTTAGTACCCGGAGAAGGAGGCTGCGGACTCCCACACAGCCTGCTGTGCAGCCTTGTCCTGTCAACTCTGCAGCACAGTGAAGACTCCATCTAGTGCAGTCGCCCCTCGGTATCCACGGGGATTGGTTCCAGGACCCGCACAGATGCTCCAGTCCCTTAGTTGGCCCGCTGGACACAGCACTGTGTGTAGACTGTCCTAGCATACTGCGCTGCTGCCCTGTAGGCACAGTTCCATCAGGCAGCATAGTGTGCTGGCTCTGGGATCAGATTTGAATTATAATCTATTAGCTCTGTAATTGCGGAAATTATTTGATTAATCTCAGTTTCCTCATCTGGAAAACTGAGACAATTATACCTCCTTTGCAGGTTGGAGAGCCATTTATATGCACTTCTAAGTGTGATGCAGTTAGAACCACATGCTCAATAGATGCAGATTACTATTTGCACTTTCCAATATTACCTTCTTTTTAAAACCTCTCTGTGATATTTGTCTACCGTATGCCAGATACTGCTCTTCCCTTCATGGCTGCAATGAGCTCCAAGAAATGAGGAAAGACAGTAAGTGATCTGACAACAATGAAGAGGAAGAAACTCAGGGTTGGGAGCCCTGAGCTTGTGAGCAGGTTTTTGGACAGGCCAGTTGCACAGATTTGGTACTTACTGATTCTCTCTGAACCTTAACTTCTTTCTGTGATGGAAGATTATCATACGTGGCCTGCTCCTTTCCAGGGAAACTATTGGGTTTAATGGGACTGTGGAAGGAAGTGCTCTGAAGTATTGGAAGCTCTATCAATTGGGGTAGAGTTGTTAAGATATGATTCCTTCCCCATCATGACCTTGTATTTTTCCACTGCAAGGCACAGCCCAGTAACAAGTCCAGGTGCCTTCTCAACCAAAAACATCAGGGGAGATACCACACAGCAGCATCCCTAATCACGAATTGGACATCCTCCCAAAAGCTGCCCTGTCCCAGAACCCTGCTTATAGTCCTGCTACGTAAGAGATATGGGAGAGGTCACTGGGTTGGCTCCCTCTACATAAACCAAAGGATTTTTAATAACTTACTGTTCCCTTTTTGTCTGTAGCTTCTTTCCAGCCCTCTGTAGTCCTTCCCACTCCTGTGCCAGCCTCTAGGATGCTGCTCTATATCGACCACACAGGCAATTATGAGGCTGTCTGTCTCTCTCCCTTGGGTCTTGGGCCCTCAAAGGAATCTCCAAGATGGATGCAGCCCTGACAAACACCAAAGAGGAATTAGCATCCTTCTAGAACTTAGCCTTTGGATACCCCAGTTATCTTCCATTGAAACTTAGTGACCCATGAGTACTACGAGGAGATGTTTCACTGAATCAGACAGTCTTTCAATCTCTTCTTCCAACAGCTGCCATCTTTATAAGAACATTTATTGGTTGACCCT
Source organism: Eulemur rufifrons (assembly GCF_041146395.1). NCBI lineage: Eukaryota > Metazoa > Chordata > Mammalia > Primates > Lemuridae > Eulemur > Eulemur rufifrons. Next base: position 56,651,991 of record NC_090988.1, on the reverse strand, counting down.
CAGTCCTGCTATCCACCTTCCTCTTCTTTTCTCAGACAAAATTCCCTCTGAGATTCTCCTTTCAAGAGTTAGTCTCTCTTATTCATTCAGCAGATATATAGAGATCACAAGCTTTGGGGCAGATATTTGGATATAAAGATTAATAAGACACAAAACTCTGTCTTGGAGAAAATCATTGTCTTCTACAGGAGCTTAATGTGAGAAAACTCTCACTGAGAGCAAAAACAGGCTTTGCGGGAGATACAGGTAGGTAGCAGGTCTTCTTTACCAATGGCTGCTCTCTCGTAAGTTCCAACCTTCTGAATACAGGGGGAAATGTACAAAGGCTCAGAGTTGTCACAAAGCAAGATATTATAAAATTATGTGAGTATCAATTACCTGAAAAATTTGTGTTTTACCAACATAGCGTCTGCTTCAAAGACTTAAAGGGGCCTGAGAATGCTACATAACATGAGATACTTGTGAAGAGTACTGCATGCAGGTGCACAGGCCAGTGCTGGGGAATGGTCCAGACCATCTACAGCTGGATACTGTCGTTAGCAGGAATAATGTAGGTTTGGCGGAATTTATTTATTTGTTTTCTTTTTTTTTTTTTTTAAATTGAAGCAGTATGGCACAGTTAAAAACACAAACATTACAGTTAAAACAACTGTCAAATCCTGGTATAATATATTGGGTGAGTTATTTTCCCCCTGAGGCTCAGTTTCCTTATCTGTAAAATGGGTCATCTAATGTAATAGTACCCATCTCATAAGGGTATTGTCAAGAGAAAGTGACCTGTGGTATATTAAGCTCCTAGAATAATACCTGGGTCATAGTATGGACTTTAAAAACAGCTATTATATGAGAAATCTGTGTATCTTCTGCTCAATTTCACTGTGCACCTAAAACCATTCTAAAAAATAAAGCTTATTAAAAAGTAGCTATTACTATAGTTTAATGTTACTGTTTTCGGTTGCTTTCTTTTTATGACACTAAATTGAAAATAGATAATACAATCTGGGAAAGGAAACATCGAAGTTAGGGAAAACCTAAGTGATTGGACTTCCTTCAGTAAAACGTGGTATGCCCTGAAATGATTGACCCTGTTTGTAGATGAGGTCGAACTCCAGCACAATGGTTCAAGAAAATCAGATAAACTTGGTATTAGATCGAAATTCTGGCATACCTTAGAAATTTAACTAAGGCAATGTCCTTTTCTCTGGAAACCTCAGTTTCCTAATTCTAAAACATTGAAAATGTTAATACCTACCTAATTCACATATTCGGTGAGAGGATTAAATAAAATAACAAAAATAAAAAGTACTCAGCACTCTCTACCATGCAATAAATGCTTAATAAATGTTATGATTATCATCATTATAATCACTACATTCATTGTTATCATAGACATAACTTTATACAACCTTTATACTTTGTAAAATATTCTTAAGTTATAAAATTGAAACATGTTCTTTAGAAAATTTGTATAGTGCAAAAGATGGAGAACTGTACATAAAAATAACATTATATATAACAGCTTTTTTCTATGAATATATATTTATCTTTAAAGCCTTTTATACAGGTATTATTCTGTACATAATATTTTTATCTTTTTTCATTTAAGATTTTGTCAAAAATAGTTACCTAAATATTTAAGTATTATTTAAATAGTCAACTAATATTTTATCAAATGAATATGCCTCGATTTATGTGATATTTTCATCCCAGACATTTTGTATGCCTATAGTTTTTTTATTTTGAACAATAATGAAATTAACTTATAATATTCACTTATTAATTAATTCAACACATATTTATGTCAATCTATGCTTTAATTGTTCTATTATATAAAAGTTATACCAGAAATATACATTTGTAACCTGTTTTGGGTCTATATTTTATATTTAGGACTTATTTATGTTGTGCCATGTTGCTACAGTTCATAGATGTTAATGGCATATGCTATTATATGACTGTATTACAATTTACTTGTCCTTTTGAAAGATAACGAGGTTGTTTTTCAATTTTCATTCTTAGAAACAGTGCAGCAGTGAACATTCTTGTGCAAGTCTCTTTGTACAAGAGGTATGAGCTTTTCTAAGAGTTACAATGCAGTAGCTACATCATAGAGTGGGTGCACATTTCACTTCTGATAGATATCCCCAAGTAGATCTCCATGGGCTGTAAGAATCTACACTGACCCCCAGATAATAAACCATTATTTCACATCCTCACCTACATTTGGTATTATCAGAATTTTTTCAATTTTTTATAATTTATTGGTGAAATATGACATCCATATATATCATTTATTTCTTGTTTTCCTAATTTTTAGTGAAGATGAACATGTTTGCAAATGTTTATTGGCAAGTTTGTTGCAACTTGGTTTGGGACATTAGCAGAGAAAATTAGTTCTCTTCTTTTGTGCATTACTTGTTCATATCTTTGCTCAATTTCTTATTGAATTCTCTTTTTCTTCCTGATTTGTAGAGGCTCTTTTATATTCTGGAGAATGAACCTCAGTTGTTTATATAAATATACATTGCAAATATCACTTTACAGTCTGTTTTGTATGATCTTTTGCTTTTGGTGCCTTCTGTTTTACTATACTTAAATATCTATCTATCTGTCATCTATCATCTATCTATTTGTTTACCTATTTATCTATTTACCTACCTATTTGCTTACCTAGCAATCTATTCTCCTATATTTTTTAAAACATTTTTAAAGCTTTCCTTTTAATATTTATGTCTTTAATTTAATGTGTTTTTGTGTGTACTTTAAGGTAGGGATCAAATTTTATTTTCTTTATGGATAACAACAAATTTGGCTAGCAGCATTTATTGAATAACCCAACCTTTGCCAACTGTGTTTAATGTTACTTCTTTCAGGTACATTATATCTGTAGGTCTGTTGTCTGCACTTCCTATTCTTTCTGCATATGTATTTATTCTCTGGACAAATACTGCATTGTTCAAATTATTACAGTGTTACAGAATATCTCTGAATTTGTTAGGAGGTGTCTCCCATTAACTTCTTACTTCCAAATTGTCTTGACTATCCATGTCTCTTTGCTCTACCATATGATTTTAGAACACCTCCTGCTATAGCCAGCCCACTCTCATTTTGACCAGGCACACAAAAAACTATTCAAAATGTAATCAGAAACCAGTCAAACAGACATCAAATATCTGTATACACCCTAAGTGAATTCTCACAGGCTATGCACTGGCTAAAAAAAGAAATGAAGAGAAGGGAGGTGGTGGAGGGAGAGGCCGGAGGCTGGAACATAGAGGCAAGAAGACCTGCCTTATGTGGAGGCAGGGGTATGACTATTCAGAGCCCAGGAACCTCTATATCACTAAGTCCATGGTAAGAAACAGAGAATTGAGTTGATTAAACAGACTCTGCAAGTTTTCTGTTGGGCCCTCATCAGACAGGAGGAGTGGTGGTTTATATACTAGTTCTCCTGTACCTCAGACCTATGAAGAGAAACTCCCAGGAAGAACCTCCTGGTCATGGTAATTTCAACCTGTGGCGGAGCAGATAGGAGGACCCAGATGGCCTGACTGAAGTAGAACAAGAAAAATGATGGAGAACAGCACTTTGATGGATGCTGTCAGAAAGTCGTCTTGGGTTTCTTGAATGTGAAGAGGGGGAGCTTCCCTAGACAGGAAAAGAACTTTTAAGCTCTGGATCCCACTTTATATATTTTTATATGCATTTATTTATTGAGTATATACCATGTGATAAGCATTATATTTACATAGATTTACTGGTGAACAAGACAGAGATCTTAATTTAGTCATGTGTCCTGGTGGAAACACACACACACACACACACACACACATTCACAAACACTACATTACTGCATGACAGGTGTTACAACAGGAAATGCGGGGCGCTATGGAAGCAAACAGATGGATAATCTGCAGCTCTGCTATTGGAAAGGAGCCACATGAATGAAAATGTCCCTGAGAAAGCAACCTCAAAGTTGAGCCTTCAACACGGATTGCATTTAATCAACTGTAGGACAGGCTGTCCTTCCAAGTTTAAGTTCACATCCTCCTGAGCAATGAGATTGTTACTTAGACACGTTTGTGGTATGTCCTTGGTACTCCTTTGTCACATCATATGTTATCTTGCAAGATATTCTAACTAAAGCACCTGGAAGTAAACACTGATGTCAGCTTAATGTTGGACTTGAGGTTATAGGACTCAGGGGTCCACAGGAAAGGTAAATCAGAGGTGAGAAGAGTTAGGGACGGGATCCAGGGCTTCTGCTAGTGGAACACGATCAAGGTGGCACGACCTCAGAAAGAGTTAGAGAGTTCTGCCAGAACCAGGTCTTGGGGAAGAGTGCAGGAGTTCTGATGTGACTCAGGGGGTCCAAAGGGTTCATCCAGGATAGAAAAAGGAGAAGGAACTTGGTCATGTAGAAAAGATGGAAGCATTCCCAAGGAGCCATGGAAGCATTCCCAAGGAGCCATGGAAGGAGAGATATTTCTTGAGATGAGTTAGAGCAAATGACATTTCATCTACTCTCTGTTAGGTTCTGTTATGAGTGCTTTGTCCTTTTTAGTTTTTGTTTAGTTTCATTTTAGTTTCAGTATTTGTAGATTGGTGATGATGATCAGTAAAGTCTTCCTCTGGGCAGCTTTTGATGCTATCAAAGATGCCAGTTCTCAGATGTAGGAGGAGACATTAGGATATAAGCAAGAAAAGGTCTGTCTTTTTAAACCACAGCTCAATAAATAAATTTACCTGTACTTTATTTAGGGCAGGGGGAAAATCTCTGAGAACATGGAATGTCACAATAGATACTCAGTGCTATAAATTTTCAGCCTTATTAGGGACCGTCTTCTGGACTTTCAGTGGCAGTTTTAGCTCCAGAACTCAGCATTGTCCTTTCTTAGGCCTAGGAGCTTGATGATGGCACGGCGGATCTCCTTGGTCTTAATACTATATATGATAGGATTAAGCATGGGAGGCACAAAAAGGTAGACGTTGGCCATAAGAAGGTGGACGGCAGGTGGAGCATGCTTCCCAAAACGGTGCACCAGAGACAGCCCCATCATGGGCACAAAGAATACTAGCACAGCACAGAGATGAGATGTACATGTTTGGAAAGCTCGGAGCTGCTCCTCTTGGGAGGCCAGGCCTGCCACTGTGTGCAGAATGAGACCATAGGACAGTGCAATGAGCACCAGGTCTAGCATCACAGTGAACACTACCAATGTCAGCCCATACAGGTTGTTGAAGGTTGTGTCTGAGCAGGCCAGGTGTATCACTTCCTGGTGTAGGCAAAATGAGTGGGAAAGGACTAGAGACCCACAGTAGGGAAAAGCCTTCAGGAGGAGGACAATAGGGACAAGGGCCACAGGTCCCCGGAGGATGACAATCAGGCCTGACCTCACCACTCGCTGGCCAGTGATAATGGCCGAGTACCTTAGGGGGTGGCATATGGCCACAAAGCGGTCAAAGGACATGACGAGTAGCACTGAGGACTCCATGAAGGAAAATGAGTGGATGCAGAACATCTGGATTTGGCAGACTTCAAAGTAGATGCTACGGGAGTCGAACCAAAAGATCCCCACAGTGGTGAGCAAGGTGGACACTGACAGTCCCAGGTCGGTGAGGGCCAGCAAGGAGAGTAGATAGTACATGGGTGTGTGCAGGTGGGGGGTGATCTTAATAATTATCAGAATTAAACAATTGCCCGAGATGGCCACCAGGTACATAAAGAAAAAGGGGATGAAAATCCAGTGTTGGATGGCTTCCAGTCCAGGAAAGCCAGTGAGGTAGAACATGGGGCTAAACTGAGTAATGTTGGGCAGGACCACGAATTGAGGACTGAGCAGGTATTGGGCTGACATTCCTCAGGGACTGAGCTGAAAAGAAATGGACATTTCTGGTTATTAATTCTTCAGCTTCACTAACATGTGCAACATCATAAACAGCATTTTTCAAAAGAAGATATAAAAATGGCTAACAAACATATGAAAAAGTGTTCAACATCTCTAATCATCAGGGAAATGCAAATCAAAACCACAATGAGATATCACTTAACTCCAGTGAGAACGGCCTTTATCAAAAAGTCCCAAAACTATACATGTTGGCGTGGGTGTGGAGAGACAGGTATACTCATACACTGCTGGTGGGACTGTAAACTAGTGCAGCCCATGTGGAAAGCAATGTGGAGATACCTTAAACAGATTCAAGTAGACCTACCATTCGATCCAGCAATCCCATTACTGGGCATCTACCCAGAAGAACAAAAGTCATTCTATAAAAAAGACACCTGCACCCGAATGTTTATAGCAGCACAATTCACAATCGCAAAGATGCGGAAACAACCCAAATGCCCATCGATTCATGAATGGATTAGCAAAATGTGGTATATGTATACCATGGAATATTACCCAGCTATTAGAAATGATGGCGATATGGCATCTCTTTGGTTCTCCTGGAGTGAGCTGGAACCCATTCTATTAAGTGAAGTATCCCAAGAATGGAAAAACAAGCACCACATGTACTCACCAGCAAACTGGTTTCCCTGAGTGCACATTTGGGATTCACACCAATTGGGTATTGGACAGAGGTCGGGGCTGGGTGGAAGGGATGGGTGTATACCTACTTGATGATGCAATGCGCACTGCCTGGGGAATGGATACGATTGAAGTTCTGACTGGGGGGGATGGGGTGGGGGGAGGGGAGGAGTGCACACCTACATGATGGGAGTGATGTGCACTGTCTAGGGAATGGACACAACTAAAGCTCAGACTCGGGGGGATGGGGAGGCATGGGCAATGTATATAGCCTGTGATCTTTTGTACCCCCTTAATGAGCTGAAAAATAAAATAAATAAATAAATAAATAAACAGCATCATGATTGTCATCACCTTTGGTATCATCTACTCCACTATTGCCAGTTTCACCACCCTCCCTACTTTATTGAAACTTTCTTAGCTAACATTATCCTCACCGTTTTCCTCTATGTTTCTGTTATTTTTATTCCTTCTCTGTCTTCTTTGCTGGTGCATCTTCATTGCTCATCCTTTGAATATAGTTTTTCCATCCTTGACAGTTTTGTGGCCATACTCTATTATTTCTCACCTGCCAATGTCATCTGCTCCCATCATTTCATTTACCATCCACATGTTGATAAATATCAAATCTATAGCTCCAGAACTTCTCTTCTTCCCTTTTGATTTCCAAACTTGTATATCTAGCAGTATGCTGAGCATCTGCACATTAATGCTTAATAGTTACCTCAAAGGCATGTTAAAAATGTAACTTATCATCTCTTCCCCCAAACCCTTACTTATTTGTGTTAGTTATCTCAGTGGCCTAAGTAAAAAATTAAGTTTTATGTTGGACTCCTCTATATCCCACCTTTTGTCAGTTTCTAATCAACCAATCAACAATTTCTGGGATTTTCATTTACCAGGATTTCAGTAAATCTGTTTATTCACCATCATCTTCATTAATGCTAACCCAATCCAGATTGCTATTAACTCTTGCAGGCCAATGTATATGCAATGGAGGAGGCAAGGTGGGGAGTGGTGGGAAATGCTCATGAAGCAGCAGCTAAGTCCTAGATCATGCATGATCTGGTAGGTCACGTAAGCTACTTTGAATTTTATTATACTTGTGAGTTAGCGTTGGGAGCAGAGGTGCTACATGCATAAAAGGTTTTAGAGGGTCCAGGATGGCTGCAGGGAGACAAGTTAAAAGGGCTTTATATTTGCCCAGGAAGATAGAATGTGGTGATGGAAGATTTGAGAAGTGGTTGGGTTAGATTGGATTGGCTGTTGAGATAGAGCAGTCAAGGACAAAGCTAAGATTCTGTGCCTATACAACTGAGTCAGTGATATGGGCAATGCATTGTGGCAAATAAGTTTGAGAAAATAAGAGTTCTGTTTTTGACATGTTGAAATAGATGCCTATTAAACTTAGAAGGCAAAATGTTGGGAAAGTAGTAGAAATGCAGACTTTAGAAATAAGTTTAGGAAGAGGTATAAATTTGGAAGATATTAGTATATAGACTGGATAACAACATCTAAGAAGTGAGTGTAGGAGTTCCTAATATTGATCTCTTGATGTGATCAATAAGAAGATGATCTAGAAAAGGAGACTGAGGGGAAAAAAGTCCAGTTGCACAGGAAGGAAATCAGGAGCGTGTGGTCTCGTATGTACTTCAAGAGGAATTAGTCAATTATCCGTAATGTTGCTGAGGGGTCCAGGTAATAAGGACTGAGACATGACCAAAGGCTGAGCAATGTGGAGCCCATTGCCGATCTTGACAGGAGCAGTTCAGTGGACAGTTTGGGAATAAAATCTGATTTAGTGTGTTCAAAAGAGAAAATAGGGGGAGATAGAACAGATGGACTAGGGAATTGTGGTAGAATTCCAGGTGGTGCAAGAGACCTGTTTGATGTTCACAGATTCAAAGTGTAACCAGTTAGCATTTAGGTGTATTTTTCATCAAGACATTTAGCTGCCCAAATGCAGGAAAAACTATATGGAGAGTTGAATCTGACCAGATTGAAGTTAGCGTAGGCTAGCATGACTAAAGTTCAGGATGTGTGCAAAGGAATGATTATGATGATGTACTATGGAACTGAAATAAAAGTTAAAACATGAGCAGGTGAGGGGCAGTGAAAGGCTAGCAGAATTCTGGAGTCTGGGATGGAACTGAGCTGCTAATTTAAGGTAAATGACACAATCCTTGGTGAGAGGAAGCCAAGGAGCTGAGAATGAGGCTGCTGATTGGATCAATAAAAGCAATACTGACATCAGTAAGAATTATGTCTAGATCAGTAGTGGAAAGAAAAAAAGTGAATCAGTGCTAAAATATTCAGTGAATAAAGTGGCATGACTGGAAAGGTGGTTGGTGGGGGCAATAAGGAGGGACAGCGGTGATGGTGCATGATGTCACTGAAAGAAATGTGGGAGGAGGTGGCAAGAAGGGAAAATGTTCAGGAAGACCAGGTCATCCCTGCATCACGCTGGCAAGGGGCTTAAGGAATAATGCACATTCATCCTCTCTATTTCTTCACTCCTCAGTTCACCACTCAAGCAACCACCCCATGATTTTTCTTTTTTTTAAAACCCACTCAGCTAAAGCAATGCTCCTTAAATTCACCAGTGACCTCCAGGGGACAAATTCAATGGAAAGTCTTAATCATGCCTGTTTTTTTGTTTGTTTGCTTGTTTTTTCTTGTAAAACTTAGGCCTTGTGACCATGCCTACCTTTTTAGAGTTCTCTCTTGGAATTCTTGATGCCAGTATCTCTGCTTCTCTTCTGATGTTTATGACAACTCCTATTTAGTCTCTTCTTTCCATTGCTCAAATGTTCATGCTACTCATTTAGTTTCCTGACCGTGGACACTTTAACTTCTCATTTGTCATCTATTATTATTAATAATAATAAACTGATGGCTCTTAAATATTTATTTCTAGTCCAAATAGCTCTGGTATGTATAAGACCTGAATTCTGCCTTTGCACCAGATGTTTCCAAAATGATGCCAATTAAACCCAATACATCCAACACTGAGCCCCATATCCATGTCTCCTTACCTAATTCTCCTCATATTTATGCATTTTGGATTATTTATCATTTCTGATCATCCAAGACAACATTTTTTTGTACTGTGGTTTACTCAACTCTCTCCCTTTTTCCATATCTAATTTTTGACGCTTTCCTGCCTTTTAAATATCCCTGTAATCCATCCCTTTGTCTCCATCCCTGTACTCCCTGTCCTAGTTCTCAGTGTTTCCACATCTGCTTGAGTGACCTCTCTGTCCGGTATCCCTGGAGCTCCCTTGGTCCGTCCTCCACTTCGGTCATGGAGATTATCCTGAAAATGCTAACTCCGTGAGTCACTGCATTGTTTTCAGTCCCTGAATAGCTCCCCTTTCACCAGAATGAAGTGCAAACTTATAAAAAAAGAACCAAGGTGATAGTTCTAATTTATTGAGGTTGTACAAGATTCACACACTGCATAAAACTTTACATAATCATGTATATTTCTCATATTTATGAAGCATTTTATCTCCACTTCACTGAGAAAGAAACTACGAAAAAAGGTAAATAACCTTGCCAAGACCTCACAGTGGGCTAATATTGGAGGTGGAATTCGAGCCCTAGTCTGCCTGATTCCAGCGTGCGTGGCCCCCATACGACAATATGCTCTGTAACATTCTGTGTTTGGCCAGGCCCCTCCTGCTTTGGCACCTTTCCAAATCCATCTCTTTCCTATCCCAGTCACCACACCCATGTCTTTCTTTCTGCAATTCCCATACATACTTTTCTTGTTTCTATTCTTCTATTTTTCTCACTTTCTTGACAAAAAGCACCCCTGTTTTTCCAACCCGTAAACATTGCTGATCCTTTAAGACTTAGTACAAACATCAATACTTCTGACAAATCTCTCCTGACTTCCTTGTGTAGTTAGGTAAATCCTTCTCTGTACTCACGTAATATCTTTTATGTAGCATTATTAGAGTGTAAATATGCACATTCTTTATATTTTTGTATTTTATATACTTATAGATATTTCTTATATATGTATACACAGTCTGCATATATAAGTAAAATATATATTTATATTCATAAATATATAAATATACAAGTTATATATTCATATATATTTATACTAATATTTTATATGATGTATATTACTTAGATATTATATATAGTATTTATAGATATTCTTTAACCATAACATGGATTTATGACATAATTTTAACCCACTTTTTTTAAAACTGAGATTCTCTAAGACTATAGTCTAGGACAGTGTCTGACATATGGTAGGCATTGCTGTATATTTTTCTGCGTGAAAAACTAAATGAGTAAGCGAATGGATAAAGTGCTCACCTCTTGTCCTTGTTAGTTGTGCCTGGAGTTCTGTTCTCAGCTCTGTGCTCACTGACTTCAGAATTATGCAATGGACAGGGAGAGGGATCTGGTAGAAGCAAGAAGTCCATAGAAAGACAATGATGGGGCTAGGATAATTTCTCTTGGACAAGAACTTCTAGGGAGTTTCTCTTAGCAAGAGAGACAATTGTCCATAATAAGAAAGCAACAGGCATTTCTCCATTTTTACCGAGAAACAGAAGAGTCCACACTCATCAGCACGTAGTCAGTCATGACTAATTACAATGTGATTACAATATTCATAGCAAAGGAGAAACAGGTTAGATCACAGGAGAAAATTCCTGAAAAGGAGGAGTTTCCATATACAGTAAGTAGTAAGCTCTCTACCTTACTTATGCCATAGTCTTTTGTTTGAATTTAATACTTTCTATTTTTAAAAATGAACTGTTTTTTGTAAATAGGAGAATATGCAAATGAACTCAAGTCTAAGCACAAGTATTTGGACCTGATTCCTCATTCTTCAGCCCCCAGAGAACATTTCCACTGAGGTTAAACTCACATGTAAACATGCCTCTTCGGGGTAGGGTGGAGGAGGATTTTGGAAGGGGGAGAGCGTATCCTGGATGTCAGGTAGTTACAGGGAGTTGTTGTATTACTACAGGCAGATTGAGGGTGGGATCTTCCCTGCTGTGTTTGCTGGCCTGGCACATAAAATGCACTTAATGATTTGCTGAATAAGTGAATGACTGCTCCTGCTGATGAGAGAGAGGAGAAGGCTGAGTGTGCCAGGCAGCTCAGCAGGGAGGACTGTGGGGCTTCTGACATTTCTGGTTTCTATTCTTGACACAAGAAGGGCCTCGCCTGGCCATGCAGGCCCTGGTTATGGAAATGAGGTAGCCCTTTCTTCTGGCCTTGCTAGCAGAATACTGCGGGAGAGCTCTCCTCTTCGCCAGGGAGGGCAGGCCTGCTCTCACGTCCTTCCCCTGGCTCTGGTTCTGTGCAGAGACTGAGAGCATCAGAAGTGGAAGATATTTTAAGATGAGATTTGAAGACTTCATTTTCCAAGTGAAAAAACAATAAAGCCCAGTGTGGGGAATGTGGAGAGAATACGTTTGCCTAAGGGCTCTCAAGCATTTAGGGGGGAAGCCAGAATTAGAGCTCAGACCACTGCCTTTCCAGGCTCACTGCTCTTTCGGGACACCTATGCATCCCCCTCTTCCCTCACTTTCTCCCTCATCTCTCCTATGTCCCCCTAATACCCACTCCTGAAACCCTGGTAAAGGACAGTAGCAGAGACTCACCAGCAGCTGATAAGGTTTAAGAAGCAAAGCCCAGGTGGTGTGTGTTGAAGGAGGGTGCGTGTAAGTAGGATGGTGCCAGGGCCAGTGAGAGGCACCGGTCACAGAAGGATTTAGACTCCTCCTTCCTCTGTGCCTGTGAAACACTATGGCTCCAGCTGGGAGAGCGTGATGACAAACAGAGTCCCCAGGGCTGGGAGTCCTGTGGGCAGGAGGCTTTTATTACCTCCATCCCTTCCTCCTTCCACAGGTTCACCTCAAGCCCAAGAGCCCAAACTTTGCGGGGTTTGGTCACAAGGCTTTGGGCACTGACAGATAACTGCTGAAACACATGGGCTAGTGCCTCACCCCATTTTTTCTGATTTATAAAGAAGCCAATCCCTACCATCTCTCACTTCGTTCACGATTTACTCCTCCCTTTGTCCATTAGAACAGATCTATCGTTTGCCAGAGAGACTGGATGTGGTATATGAAGAGGATTATCCATGTGATGTCCACAGTGGCTTCTAAGTGGCTCATCTGCCTCAAAGCACCTCAGCTACCCCAAGCTCCTCTCACTCCTGTACTCCTTTTCCTGTCTAATTCTATAGTTACTTTTACCAGATAATTAATTTGCCCTTGTGCTTTGCCAGCTTCTATATCTTTGAGCTTAGAGGTCAATCTTCCATATACAACCCCACCCCAAATACATGCCCAGGCTAGTGTCTTAGGCTTTCCCAATGCTCTCTACTCAACTTTGAATGCATGGGACATTCCTTCAGTGAGTCCTATAACAAGTAGACTTTTGAAAATGTTTTGCCTTCTTTACTCTTCTGGTAGAAAACACCATCATCTTTTAGGAAAAAAAAAAAATTCGGTGTGTACTTCTTCCTCAGTCAGTGTTACAGGTCCTGAATTAATGTGGTCAGGTCATGTGAACACTTCTCTTACCTTTCCGAGCGCGCGCGCGCAATACACATGCTGTAGTTTGCCAATATAACCACCAGGGGGAGCGTTCAGCCAAGGATAGGCTTACATTCAGACCAGCAGCAAGGCTCCTTCCACCCCCTGCCAGTCCCACAGGTCAAGAAAGTGTGCCACCTTCCCACGTCCTCTGTACCTACCACACAGCTCAAAGAAGTGCCAACCAATTCATCCCTCTTTTGAAGATGATCTCCCTCTCTCTCATGCATGCACAAAACAGATATCCACACCCACACAAACCTATGTAAAACTCTGAAATTGATGAAGAGAGATGATTTTTGTTCCTCTATTTTTTCAGATTTTAAAGATGATAACCTCCTAGGACATATATCTCTCTGAGTGGCCTTTAGTCTTAGTTTTATTGGCCAAGCCTTGGATCCCCATTCTGACCAGACCCAGACCTAAATAAAATCTTTCTCAGACTCTCAGTGTCTCCAGACTCACAGAATCTCTTTGGGGGTCTCTGTCACAGAAAATGGGTACAAGATCAACTCGCTATTCCCTGATTCCAGGCCCAGACCTGTCAGAGTAAGTCCTCCCCTGGAGGAACTCCATTTTGTGGTGTGAGATTGACGTGGGTCTTTTAGGCTAAAAAGACTCACAGGGATTGGGATTGCCAAAGGGGTCCTCTGGCCTGGTTCCAGGGCCTTTAAGGAAGTTTCACGTTGGAGTTTATTTTATCCATTCTCCTGCCTCCCTGGACACTTGCATCTATGTGAGCACAGAGGGTCGGGAATGTTTACAGGAAAAAGTCTCCACGTTTTTCCACAGCCATCCTTTCAGAAACCTTTCTTTATATCCTGCCTCTCTGCAGTCATTCTGAAGAGGGAACAGTTTTCATCCTCACTGTGGAATCTTTTGAGAGGGACCTCTTTTGGAAAGCTAAGGATCCATCTCTTCTTCCTGCCGCAATTTGGACTGAGGTCCGTGTCTTAGTCAATTTTGTGTTGCTGTAGCAGCAACCTCAGGCTGAAGAGAGGTTTGCCTGGCTCATGATTCTGGTAGCTGAAAAGTCCAAGATTGGACAGTTGGAGATGGTGAGGGCCTCATGCTGCTTCCACTCATGGTGAAAGTGGAAGAGGAGTGGGCACGTGCACAGATCACATGCGAGAAAGGAAATAAGAGAGAGAAGCCCAGGAAGCCAGACACTTTTTAACAACCCACTCTCTCCTAATCCATTCCTGCAGAACAAGAGTGAACTAACCTTCACAGCAGGGCATTAACCTATTTTTGAGGGATCCACCCACATGACCCAAACACCTCCCAGTAGGCCCACCTCCCAACACTGCCACATTGGGGATCAAATGTCAGCATGAGTTTTGTTGGGGACAAACCATGTCCAAACCATAGCCTTTATTCACGGTTCATCAAGCTCAGAGAACTCACACACTTATCTCACCAAAGCAGGTCTGACATTCCCCAAGCATACAAATGGCCACTGGAATATTTTTAAATGATGATGACTTCATCCTCTTGGAAGATAGCATGAAGAAACAAGTTCATAGGACTTTGAAATGAAAAGTTAGTTCACTTAATCAAATCCCAGCCCTCTCATGTCATCATAAAGAAAATGATTTAGCCCCTCCCATTTTTATTCTCTCCAGTAGAATATGTTTATGTTAATACATGATTCAGGAAGCTCTTGAGAGGGTCAAGTGTGACAAATAAGTGATAATTCCTAAAAAGAAAATTAAAGTAGCTATTTATGTTATGAATTAATACAAACCATTCCACACATACTTTCTTAGGAGGCCTGAAAAAGAGCCAAAGCTAATAGTGCTGTTTTTATGCTTCCTCATTTATGGAAATGAGGAAGGCTAAAGAGTAAGTTTATCTATCTATGTCATGCAGGTTTTTAGGCAAAGTAGTCGGTGGAATGGTTTTGATAGTGGGACTTTGCCTTACTTGTGGGTATATGAAGAAGAGGCTGGGCTTATCTACTGGTGACAACGGACTGAGCTGTTACTATGGCTCTGCATAAGTACATCTTATCACGCTATTGTGGAACACAGGCTTAACATTACCCATCCTCCCACTCTTGAGGCTTAGCTTCTAGTATAATCCCCAAATAAAGGTATACTGCTTATTGGGGTCCTGCCTTTATCCAGGATCCTGTTTTCCAATTTCTTCAGCTGATCTCTGCTAGCAGCTGCACATTGACTCTGATTCCAGGAACTTACCATGCAGTGACACCCATCACTGCAGACCTGTGACCCCAAGAGTTCTCATGTTTGAGACTGTGCCTGACTTGTGGTGCATGCACAGACACACACACACACACAAACACACACACTCTATGTTAAAGCTGAGGCATGAATGTCCTTTATTAAAACTTGAGAAGTTCAGCAGATTACACATATATACCCAGAGACATGCAGATTGATATAGAAACTTTCAGAGATCCCCAAGAATATCCATTTATCCAAATAATATTTATAAAGCACTTACTATATGCTAAGTACTATACAAGTTTCTAGGTTATAGCAGTGAATGAAAAGTAAGGTCTCCATTCTCATGAGCCTCAAAGTCTAAAGAAATACTATTTGTCACATCACTCATGTACAGATAAACTGAGTACAAAGGCGAAGCTTGGAAGTCAGGAGAGTGGCCTTCTCTGGACTAGTCATTAACAGACCAATGTGTAGTAGCTAGCTCTCTTAGGAACTTTCGAGCCTTAGCTGGTCAAACCAGACCATCTTTGTGTTCTGGCCTGTCCACATCTCCTACTTGTAATTCCAATACATGAAGACTATATTTTCATTTCAACCATCTAGACTAGGAGTAGGAATCAGAAGACCTTTTGTAACCCATTTATACCATATACACCCAAAGGCAATAGGGCAAAAAGATGTCACAAGATGGCTTCCAGTAGAATTTTGGATGATGACCATATATCCTGCTTTTCAGAGTTTGATGGGCTATCTCAAGTTCCACTTCACATTCTAGGGGCAACTCAGAGGGAATTCTTTTTAAGTGGTAGGTTCTTTCCTGGCCGAGAAGTATTCTCTCAAAAGTTTGACTGAAACTTGGCCCTCCTCTGACATTAAACTAACATTTGTTTGCCTTTCTGTCCAACATATCCCTTCTTCTAAGTTGAGATGATAAATTTCAGGAAATATTTGGAAACGGTAAAAAAAAAAAAGGGGAATCCTAGAAGAGAAATAAAATAAAATAAAATAAAAAATTTATTGGACAAGATCCAGAGTAGATTGGACAACATAGAAGAAAAAAATAACTGAACGTAAAAGCCCATCAATATAAATCACCCAAACAGAAGCACTGAGTAAAACAAATACATTAAAAAAATGAGCAAAATCCCAGGGACTACAGGGGGAGGTGGCAGCATTTGCAAACCTGGGGAGGGGAATGCTAGGAGACCATAAGGCATGTGCCCAAGAGATAAGACACCAAGTCCGGGAGGGGCTAAGAGTTTGGGCCTGTGATCTTATGGCTCAGGTAGCACCCCTGTCTCAACCCTCATAGCCCTGCATGCAGAAAGACATCTGTTTGGGGTTAGAAAGGAGTCAGTCACATCTCTCCAATATAAGGAAGGACAAGAACAGAATAGAGAAACTTTAGGGGTTGTCAATCTAATGTATCCATTTACAGACGTTATAAAAGATATCATTCTCCTAATACCCTTTGTATTAGGCTAGGGTGGTGCACTTCAGGATCACTGGACCTGATGTGGCTTAGATCCCCCTGAATTCATTTCTAAGAGGACAAGGAAAGGAAAAGCTGACATAAAGAGGTGAGATGTTATATTTTTGAGAGTATTAGATGAGAATACAATTTAGGTTGCCTCTGTCTTGAAAGCCATTATAGGGAATACTAATAGAGTCCTAAACAGACACACAAAAAGACATGAGTCACTTTAAATTTCATTTATTTATTTTAATCAAAAATTTTATTTCATTAAAAATTATCTGTGTGCAGGTTCATAATGCAGTAGGGAATAAGACTTATGTTATTCTTATCCTCTGGAGCATATAGTCTAGAAGTACACAAATTTCACACACAGTACAGAAAAACACACAGCCAAGTTGAGCAAAAAACAAACATACAAACAAACAGTCTTTTGGGCTGATCTGATAAAGGTCATTTACTAGCCTGGAAACTGCTGTAAGTGTAGGATCTCATTTTGGTTTTCTCCATGTTACTTATCAGTCCCAGGAGTTTTGCAAAATTCTCTTTTTTTCTGTGATGAAGAGTAGTGCAGCCGCCATAGACCACTCTGAGTGCCAGTGTGACAGAGACAGGGCACATCTGTAGGAAGGAAGTGACTAGTCACTGGGAGCTCCTTGTATACTCCTAGCATTTCATGCCCTATATTATGCTCATAAGAATGCCTTCTTCTGAGTCACTTTAAAACCTGTTATTTGAGTCATGTGTCCTGGCTCTTCAGATGGACATAGGACAGAAGAATGAACAGACATACATAGATCAGAACAGAACAGAAAGACATAGATCATTTTAAATTTTATTTATTTCTCTCCCCCATGCCTAGACTGTGAACAGAATCAACTCTGAAAGATATTTGGAGCCAGAAAAAAGCATTTTCTCTTCTAGTTGCAAGCATTGCCTTCATCCTCTCCTACCACACACGTATGACCAATGATTCCTCAAATCTGGTATGTTGCATATACTGGGAATAACAATCTAGCCTCGTCTATGATGTATTTCCAAAGTGGACCATTAATACCACTTTACTATCTGAAAATACTTATCTCTGTTCAGCAGTATCTGGGACTAACTCATCAAGACAATGCTCGTCTAGATTAGGAATTATATCTCTTTTTAAATTATCATCATCAATTATTATTATTTAATAAATATTTACCAAAATTCTACCTGAACAGATTTCTCATAGACATACTTTCCCTAGAGTCATTACCATCCTGAATTGGGGATGGGGTAAGACTCGTTTCTTCCACATAGTGCAATTTTCCAGAAACAGCAATGCGCTCCATATGAGCAAGAAAACTGGATGTACATCTGAGGTCAAGAATGCCTTATTCCCAGGTATATCATGACCAATACATGCAGACCATATGGAAAACCATGACCTTTGATTCAAATACTGGTGACCCATACCATAGACCCCAAAACTATATGACCATATGCATATATACGTGTGGCTTTGAACACACACAAACACATATACATGCATACGTATGTATATCAGTTGCCATAGGCTCACCAAACAGTGTGAGTTACCTGGAGAAACCAGCTAACATTAGTTGCGCATTTGAGATAAGTGCTTAATATTATACATATTTTATATCATATAAAAATCAGCAATAAATGGGCAGGGGAAGATGATGTTATATGTAGCAGATGGACTGGTTGGTTTCCATGAAAATGCCTTTTCCTAGCTGCTCTTGACAATAAACTTGTTTAGGTTTCCGGAGTTATTCCTCAGAGAGCAGTGGGTAAAAGTTACGCTTTAGAGCAAGGCGGAGAGAGCAAACGCAGCATCCCATTCTGGATCTGCTTGGTTTTAATGCTGTAGATGACAGGGTTCATAAAAGGGGGGAAAAGGAAGTAGACATAGCTCATTGTGATATGGACCACATGAGGGGCATGCTTTCCAAACCTATGAATAAATGTCAGACCAACTACAGTGACATAGAAGACCAGGATGCAGCAGATATGGGAGACACATGTGTTGAGGGCCTTGGCCTTTTCTTCTCCAGAAGCAATGCCCATGACAGTCTTGAGTATCAAAATATAGGAAAAAAAGATTATGAGAAAGTCCAACAGTACCATTGCAAATACAACCACAACTGGATAGAGACGATTGAAGGTGATGTCAGCGCAGGCTAGCTTGATGACATCTTGATGGAGACAGAAAGCATGGGAGAGCACATGGGATCGACAGTAGGGAAACCAGTGCAGGCGAATGATTATTGGCATGATTGACAGACCAGCCCTTGTCAATACCCCTATCCCAATCTTTATTACCCGGGTGCCGGTAAGGATGGAGGTATATCTTAAGGGGTTGCGGATGGCAATAAAACGGTCATAGGCCATGGCAAGCAAGACACCTGACTCCACAATAGAAAGAGTATGGATAAAATAAGCCTGAGAAAAGCAGGCCCCACGGCCAATCTCCCTGTGATTTAACCACAGAACACCCAGCACAGTGGGCATCGTAATCACTGTTACTCCAAGGTCTGTAGAGGCCAACATAGCTAAGAAATAGTACATGGGCTCATGGAGGTTATGGTCACCCCTGATGAGAAAGAGAAGAGTACCATTGCCAGAAAGTATGGAGATATAGGCCACCAATAATGGGATGGAGATCCAATGATGTGCCTTCTCCAGGCCTGGGAAGCCAGTAAGCAGGAAGTGGGGAGCAGTAGTGTTGAGCCCCATTACCAGCTTTGCCAGGAGGAAAATATTCCCTTCAGTTAATATAATAGAAACTAATTCTTTAGAAGTTTCCCCTTGAGAATGCTACCTGTTCATAAGATGTCCACCAGTCCTGACTTCCAGCAATAGCAAGGATGGTAATTTAGTCATTCCTGGAAGATTCCTAGCTGTAAGAGAATAGCACATATAAATACCAACTCTACATATTATTTGGGGTTTAATATATGTAAGGTTATTAGAGAACACACAGAGGATACAGCAATGTATTCAGAATAGACCTTGTTGATGTTCTTGTAAATCATATAACCCAAAAAATAAGACAAAATAAAAGAAAAATATCATTATATTTGAATAGTGCTATAATGGCTTAGAACTTACAGGGTGTTTTTCATGTGCTCTTCACCTTGACCGGTGGTATTGAGGATGGATATAAAGTTTTCCCAGAGTATGAAAGACCTAAAAGATCAGTAGAAAATTGATTCTAAGCATTTTTGTTTGAAGAGCCAGTATGAATATCCTATGGCAAAACAAAGAAACAAATAATATGTAAAAATGAATAAATAAAATAAACTATACTTTAGTTAATTTGAGAGATTGACTTATATTCAGTATGTCTGGAGGGAAAATTCAATCGATGAAACTCTAGAGACTTTTGAACACAAAAATGACATAAATATGACTTATATGTGTCCAAAGCACATAAATCTGTTGCCCAGCATCATAACCCTAGTTATTTATGTACTCTTCAAAACATTCAAAATTTCATAATATAGATAAAAAATTAGTAATAAAAGGTAGATTTTATGATAAGCATTTGAGGACACTATTTGATAACAGTACCAGACAAGCTACTTTTGCATATCACCTATTTGGAGATGCAAAGAGATTAAAACTTGTTATTTAGGTAAGCTCAAAGAGAATATTTTTTTAAAAAGCTATGGAGTCTGATGAGATTTAACAAATGTAAGAAGGCTCTATGACTCATTAGAATTCTAAGGTATCATCTGGTGCAGACAGCCACTCTCAGAGAATAAATTGTGTGTTGATGGTCTCAGCCAGAGAAAATGAGGCCACCTTCTGTGATGGTTGTCATTACAGATAAGAGCCTCCTTGCTGTCTGTCTGGCTGTATATATCAGGGTTGTTCACTCTGAGATGTGTCAAATGATCCAATTTTCTTAGGAAGCTTGGAGAACAAATATAAGATGATGATGAATTTCTGAGGGGTCTGTCTTTTATTGTAAATGAAAATGTTAAACTAGAGTTTCTCTAAACAGTAGGTAAAAGGTGGCATGTCTGGGTGGCAAAGGGGAAGGAAGAAAGACTAATGAACCCTTGTAGGAACTTGTGACATAGCCTAAGAAGACATTGAGCCTAGAGCATTGGCACTGGGGGAGGTTGGGAGAAAAACAATTCTGTTCTCAAAAAATTAGAAAAGGAGAAATAGCTAAGTCCTGCAGGTTAGTGAAAGGTTCAGAAAATATCCAATTTACACAGAGTTAAAAAAGCAGGAGTGGCAAACAAAAATGTTATATATTTTGACGTATAAAATGGGATGTGTTGACATAATTATACATTGTGAAAGGATTACCACAATCTAATTAATATATCCATCACTTCATATGATTTAAAAAAAATTTTTTTTTGTAGTGAGAATACTTAAGACCTACTCTTTTATCAAATTTGAAATACACCTGAATAAAGCTATGGGAAAAAATGATAACACAGAACATTAATCTAGGTAATCGGGCTATATTAATACTAAATAAACATATAGTAGATGAATTTTTTTTAAAAAAGAAAGAAATGGGAGTGAGGGAACCAGATAGGGAATATAAAGTTGAGAAGCAAATATAAGGAAAAAATAATTGTTGAGTTTTCATCATCTGTCAGGTTCTTCACTGGGGCATTACATGTACCTCATTTTTTTTTTTTTTTTTTGTAGAAGCCTTACAATAGTCCATTTCCACCATTTTATAGATCATGTTAGTTATGAATGTCCAAGGTGACCCATTAATCTAGTGGCACAGTCTTTTAATTTTTTTATCTCCTATGAATTAGGAAGACTTTGGGCATGGGTGAAATTTTTGTAGTATTCAAAAGTACAATTGAGCTTGCTGTCTCTTTCTCTTTTCTGTTTCATTCTGAAAAACAGTGCTTTTATTTGATTTACTAACTTGTTTTTTGGTTTATGAGATTATCTATGAGTTCCGGAGGGGTTAAAAAAATCTAAAACTTTTAGTTCATCCCTGCAGCCACTCATCCTTTCCCAATGTCACTGTCTTAGTGTAGACTTGCGTTTTCATTAGTGAGAAGCTAATTCCCAAAGTCTCAGATTCTGCCATGTAAACTGAGGCCTCCATGCAGACCCCCCAGAGAGGGCCCACTCAAGTTTTTTACCTCTCACATATTCTCTCACTTTGCTTTGGACTCTTTTCCTTCACTTTTCCTGGCAGTTTCCTCTATCGCAAGCCCTTAATCCCTCTCTCCACTTTTTATCTTCTAACCTTTGATTCTTTTCCCTCTTTTTTATAGAGGTCAAACTTGTAATTCACTCTTCTATTTATTTTAACTACATGGCTTCCCATGGCTTCATTCTCTATACTTAATTATTGGCACAGTGCCTAGCACATAATCTGTGTTCTTTTTCAGAATCATTGACTGATTGGTTAGTCTACATCTACAAACTGATTTTTTTTTTTTACTGTCTTGCATCCCTGTCTTTGAGCAGGTTCTCAAATCATTGAAGTGTAATCGATACACCCTACTCACTCTACGTATATAGCTGTGAATCCCAAGCACCTGAAAAGGCCCTGAGGGTCCTTATATGGGATCTAGAAAGAAAAACTCTACCCTGTTTCCAACTCAGGAGGTATTGAGTGCCTATTACACAATACAAACTTTTCCAGGTGCTGAAAACTGTCCCTGATCTAGAGTCACACACAGCCCAGGTTCCACCTAAGCTTAATTTTGAATTGACTGAGAATCAGTTTCATGGACAGATAGTGACTTTTGTCCGGGAAGTGTCTGAACCCCTGATACTTACAGAGACACGCTTGAAACTCTGACTCGGGAGGATGGGCCGTACATGCGCAATATATATAACCTGAACTTTTGTACCCCCATAATAAGCTTAAATAACAATAATAATAAAAAAGAATTTGGGAGAAGTTCTATTTTTGGAGCTTATTTGGACTTCTAGGGGAAAAAAAGATCATGGGTCGGGGGGACACAGGGTTTGAACGGAAACCAGAGAGATTAAAAATTCAGGCACGAGGAGAGAAATAAGCCAACCACACAACTTATGCCAGAGTCCGCATCCATCCTCTGTTTTATTCCCATACTGTCCTTTGCCTCATGTGTTCCAGAACCTAGCCTTGACCTTATTTTATACAACTTAACGGTAACCCTTAAAGAAACCAAGTTTTAGAGATGTCTGGGTATCTTTAGGACCCATAATGATTATCCATCTACTCTTGACAGATAAAACTGTAACTTTTGTCTTGCTGAGAAACCAGCTTCCTATTCCCTGCCCTGCTTTGTCCTGGTGCCCGCAGTGAGATCTCAGAGAGAAGGTTCACTGAATAACCTCACTGACCTGACATTTTGTGCTCTCTCGTTCCTCAGTTCCATAGTCACGAATCTCAACTGTTTAGTCTGATGAAGGATTTGGTCACAACATCATGGTTTCAGAATCTGCACAAAAGCCCCTGGCTGGTCGGAACATTTACTTCAGAAGCTCCTCCCCAGGGACCACTCCTGATTTAGACACTCATTGCTTCTCCCTCCCCCTTCCTGCCTCCTTCCTTCCATCCTTTCGTTTCCTCCCTTATTTGTATTCGTAACCCTTGTGGGTATTGGGCTTTGAACAGCTGTCCCCAAGATCTTTGGCTGTGTCCTAGCTTTTACTTGAGCTCTGTTGCTAGGAAAGCGATTTTTATCTACTAAGATATGGAAGCAAAAGTAGATCAGTTAGGGATCTGGACTGAGACAGAGTTGTTGAGAGAACACTTCTCCCCTTCTGTATTTGAGAACTCCCAATTCCTGTCCCTAAAATGAGGAATGTGTGAAAGTTAGAGAGCAAGGTGTCTGTTTTGTTAAAGTAAATTAAGTTTTTCCGGCCCCACCCTCTTTCCTCTAGTGTTGATATCTGACTGCAGTGTGAGCCCAGGGCCCTGTCTCATAGAACTTGATCTCAGCAAAGGAGAGTGACTGTTTTAGTTCTTGGTTTCCCCTTATCCCTCTCTACATCCTCCATCTCCATGTCCCCCATACCAGGACAGGGCAAGGATGGCAGTCATGTTTAATCAAGTTATGAATAAGGTATGAGGACAGGAATCATAACTTCAATGGCCTAGAGGCCAGGGGTCTTACTCTGAACTTGAATACTTTGTTTCCATTGTGGCTCTGACTCTTGCTGTACCACTTTGGAAATGTTACTTAACCTCAATGTACTTAGTATTTCTTCTCTTTAAAATTCTCTTTAAAATTTCTTCTCTTTAAAATATGAAAATTGCCACTGCATAAAGTTATTGTCAGGTTTAAGTACACTTAGAATGGTACTCAAAATAAATAATTAATATGAAGTATTTTTACCTTTATCATAATCAAAGTTATTTTAATTATTTGTATTTTGGACTATCTTCCCTCATTGAACAGTGAACTGTTTGAGAAATAGACTTTATCTTTCATAATTTTATGGCACATAAAATTTTACTTCAAATGAGTAAGCCACAAAATCAATGCCATATTCCTCAATTTCTGCCACTGGAGATAGATGATCTTTCAGACAATTTATTTTATTTTTTTCTGATTGATGGAGATCAATTTTCACTTCTAAATTAAAACCACTATCTCTATTCTACCTAGCAAAGAGATTTTCTTAATGTCTACTGTGTGTTAGTCATAGATGCATGTATAAAAGATATTGTATTCATTCATCAAATGAGATTTAATTTAACTATTTATTAAATTGAATTAATCATTTAATTATTGATACAATGAGGATGAAAACAGTATTGAGAAAGTATATTATAGGTATACCAGGAAGGTCTTCAATGAGCGTTTTTTTATTTAGTAAAAATTTTTTTGAAGTTAATTTATGTAAAGAAATGTGAACACATCATAAAGGTCTAGCTCAATGAATTTGCTGCAGAATAAGTTTGCACATGTAATTGCCACCCAGAACAAAAAGTAGAACTTCACCAGTACCTCAAAAGCCCCTTTGCACTCCTATTGAGTCCACCTCCTAGAGTAGTTTCACCTAGTTTTGATCTTTATAAAAGTGGAATCATAGTCTATGTTTTCTTTTGTATCTACCATCTATGCTCCATCATTATGTTTGTGAGAAACATCCATGTGTTTTCATGTTGTTCATTTTCATTCCCACACAATATCCCCATTATGTGAATATACCTCATGGTTACTTTTCTGCTCTTGATAGTTAATAGTAATAATTGGGGCTGTTACAAAAAGTGCTACTGTGATCATTCTACTACATGTTTGTTTGTTTGTTTCTGTGTACCTAGGTATGAAATTCTCTTGTCCTGATCATAAGAATACAACTTCTTGGATAAACATATGTTTATTCATAGTATATACTATCAAATAGTTTCTAAAGTGTCTATATCATTTGATATTCCAATAATACTTTATAAACATCTCAGTTGGTTCACATCCTTAACAACACTAGGTATTTTCAAATTTTCTAAAAAGCCGTTTTGTTGAGCGTGTAGTGGTATCTCATCATGATCTTAATTTGCATTTCCTTGATGATTAATAATGTTGCACACATTTTCATATATTCATTGGTTACTTGCCTCTTTTGTAAAGTATTTGATCCAGCCTTTTACCCATTTAAAAAAAGTCTGTCATTTTCTTATTAATTTTCAGGCCTTAATTATAAATTATTGATATAACTCTTGTGTCAGATATAAGTATAGCAATTATCTTTACTACTTATACCTGCCATTTTTTTCTCTTAATGATTTTTCACAAAGATAAGTTTTTTAATTTCAATGCTGGTTTATTTATGATTATTCTTTGTGTGTAACGGTTAAGAAATCTTAACTTCAAAATAAATGAATAAAAATCCCTCTATTATCTTACAATAATCTTATTTTATTTTTTACCACAAATTAAATTTTGTCTGTGGGGTGACATTGGGATCAAGAGTCATTTTTATGTCCAGAATAATTTTGTTACTTTGATTAGCTTGCACTCTTTTCTAATCCCAGAGTGACCCTGGAAATTGTAACCATAGTTGTACGTACCCTCTTGCACCATTTCACATAGTTGCATTATCTTGTTAATGGAAACAGTCATGATATCACCTGTACAATGATGTATTTTATTCCTTTAGTAGCTCCCTATCCAGAACATTTATATTCTTGTTAAGTAATACATTCACAGATGACCAAGCAACCTAATAACTGACTATGTCCTGTCACAGGTTGGGCTCTCCAGAAGCAGATGTTGAGACAGAGTTTAAAGTAAAATGTGTTTATTAGAAAGCAACACCTTTGAAAGAAAGAAGAGGGAGGCAGAAAGGAGGAGGAAGAAATCAAACTGTGATACAGACTGGCAAAGCTTCAGCCAACCTAGGAGGCAGCTGTGGAGCAAGTATTATCCAACAGGATTACCCCATATTTGGTTGAAATGGATGGGCTTTTAAAACCCCTTCTTACCTAGTCATCAGATGTGAGCTGTGCCCAGGAGGTTTCACCTTGGGCAAAGTGGCTCTCTGCAGCTGAGGGAGATGAGCTGAGAATTGAAGGCTGAATGCTGACCACTTCCAGAGCTGAGCAGGAAGACTTTCTTTGAAGGGGAATCTGGACTGCACATCACGATGTCTACAACAATTTCCTTTTTGATATCCTATATCCATTTTCCAAGATCTTTCAGATTCATATTCCCAATCTAATTTCAATCCCCACCACTTACAGCCCAATAGACAATTGGAATGTATTATCCAGACAGTGAAATAATATCCATAGGGTTTCACTGACTTCCAACAACACATGCAGTCCTTTAAGTTTCACAGGAGCTTATGCTTATAGAGTTTCACTACAGTTTCTATATTAAACAAACAAACAAAAAAAAAACCTTTCTTTTTAAGGATATTTGCTTTTTTAATTTTTAATTTTGAAATAATTATATTAATAGATCCATAAGAAATTGTAAAAAATACACAGGAGATCCTGTGGACATTTCAATCAGTTTTCCTCAGCAGTAACATCTTGAATAATTGCAGCACAATATCAAAACCAGCAAACTGACATTGTTATAATACAGAGAGATTATTTAAATTCCACCATATTTGCATGCACTCATTTGTGTGTATGTGTGCATAGTTCTATGCCATTTTATTACATATATAGATTTATGTAGATACCACCACTGTCAAGATAAAGAACCAACTCATTTCCACAAGGCTCCCTAATACTACTTTTTTATAGACAAACTCATCCATCCTCCTTTCCCCCACTCCCCTCATTTCTAACCCCTAGTAACTACTAATCTGTTCTCCATATCCATAATTTTGCCATTTCAAGAAAGTTATCATAAATGGAATCACTGACTTTTTTTTCCTTCAGTAGAAATTTTTTCAGATGTATCGACCTGTAGTATGTATTAATAGTATTTTCCTTTATATTGCTGAGCAATAATCCATTGCAAGATGTACCACAGTTAATCTATTCACTTGTTGAAGGATATTTGAGTAGTTTCCAGTTTTTAGCAATTACAAAAAATAGAGGCTTCTATGAATACTCATGTTCAGATATTTTTAATAAACATAAGTACTCATTTCTATGAAATAAATGCTCCAGATTGCAATTGTTAGGCCATATGATAAATGCATGTTTAGTCTTACAAGAAATTTCCAACTACTAATATTTATTAGAGGGGCTGTATTACTTTCTCTTCCCATCAGCAGTGTATGATTGTTCCAGATTCTCTGTATCCCTGTCAGCATTTAGCACTATCACTCTTTTTTGTTTCAGGCATTCTAAATATTACAATGATAACATCTCACTGTGGTTTTAATTTGCATTTTCCTAATGATTAAAGATGTTGACATCTTTTTATGTACTTATTTGCCAGCTGTGCATCCTCTTCAATGAAATGTTTCTTTTTTCATGTTTTTTGCTCATTTTCTAATTTTGTTTGATTCCCTTACTGTTGAGTTTTGAGAATTCTTTAATTTATATACAAGTTCTTTGTCAGATATGCCATTTGCAAATAGTTTCTCTCAGTCTGTAGGTTATCTTCTCATACTCTTAATAGGGTCTTTTGGTGTCAAATCTATGAACTCTTTACTTAGCTCTAGGTTTCAAAATTTTTCTTTTTTTCCTAAAAGTTTTAGAATTTTATATTTTACATTTAAGTTTGTGGTCCATACCCACCACGAGTTAATTTTGTATAAGGTATGAGGTTTCAGTTGAGTGTCCTCCCCACTGCCATGCTCTCACACAGATAGCTGCTTAGGTCCAGCACTATTTATGGAAGAAGCCATCCTTCCTCTACTAAATTGCTTTTGCATTTTGGCAAAAAGCAGTTACATATTTATGTGGCTCTACTTCTGTGTTCTTTATTCTGTTCCACTGATCTATGTATCTGTCTCTCTACTAATACCACCTAGTCTTGATTACAGTAGCTATGTAGTAAAACATTACATTGAATGCAGTGATTCCTCCTATTATTTTTTTAAAGTTGTTTTTGGCTAGTTTAGGTGTCTTGTCTTTCTATAAAAATTTTAGAATCAGCCTGACTAGGTCTATGAAAAACATTTAATGGCATTTTGACAGAAATTACATTAAACCTATGAGCCAATTTGGGGAAAATTCACATCTTTACTATATTGAGTCTTTCAATCCATGAACATAATATGTCTCTCCACTTGTTTAGATCATCTTTGATATTTTTATAAGCATTTTGTACTATTTAGTAAATAATTCTATATATATTTATTAAGCTTATATTTAAATATGCATTCACTATTAAAGGGGTTAAGTAACTTGTCCATGTTTATATTGCTAGTGTATTAGTTTTCCAGGGCTGCCTTAACAAAGTACCATAGACTGCATGGCTTAACTAATAAAAACTTAATTTCTCTAAGTTCTGGATGCTAGAACCCAGGGTCAAGGTGTTGGCAGGGTTGGTTTTGGTCCGAGGCCCCTTTCATTGGCTTGTAGATGGCTATCTTCTCCCTGGTCTTTACACGGTATACTCTCTGTATCTGTCTGTTTCCAAATTTCCTTTTCCTATAAGGACAACAGTATATTCAGTCAGGGCCCACCTCAATAACCTCATTCTAACTTAATTACCTCTTTCAGGACCCCATCTCTGAATGTAGTCACATTCTGATATACTGTGGGTTAAGATGTCAACACACAAATTTTGGGTGGAAAGATGATTCAACCCATAGCAGCTAGTGACCAGTTGATGATTCCAGAAAGAACTGTCTGAATCTGATTTGTATTAAGTAATACATTGATTATAGCAAAGCATAATAACAATTGAACCATTTTTTCAGCTACAGGAAATTTATTCTTCTGCTAATATATGTTTACTTCCTCTTAAAACCAGTAACAGGTAGAGTGGTTCCTGTCAGAGCTGGAAAGGAAACTAAAAATGTTATCATCCCCAGGACGAAAGTGATGTGGTGTGCTTGGCTGAAGTGCTGTGTGATAAGTATATGTGTGCGTGTGTGTATGTATATGTATATACACACTTATGGTATGTATACATATGTGTATACATGTATACACACTTAAAGTATATAAGTATAAGCATGTTTGTTGCATCTCTAGGAAAAGAGAAAAGTTCTGTCAAGGTGAACCCAATAGGGGAATAGTTAGCGATAACTGCAGATTGTGGGTTCATGCTGAGTACTGGGGAAGTCTGCCAGGCTTTTGCTATACTGACTTTAGTCCATCTACTTTTCCACTTTCAAGCTAGCTCTGAAACAAACCAAGCAGAAAATATAATTGGGATTCAGAAGACTTAGGCCAAGAAGATGTATAAATTTCTCCTGAGAGCAACTGGGAAAGATTTGGCCTTTGAAATAGTTGTAAAAATAAATGGCATCCCAAAGGTGATACCAAGGTCTGCTGGGGCTATCAAGACAAACCCTCTGATTCCCCACACATAAAGCTGCAACCTGAGCCTTCATTAGCCCAATAATTTATTTGGAGAAGATGATGTAAGAGCTTGGAGAGATTAATTGAGTGTCCCATATCCTTCATAAGAGGGATTAAGATAGAGGAAATATTTAAGATCCCAGTTGGCTATAACAGGGAAATATCTGGGGAGATGCTTTTTTCATTAATAACCTTGGTGACTGATTCTCTAAGTAGACTTCAAGAAGGAGCCATATGATCTGAGTCTTCAAGCAGAGCAAAATAACCCTTCTTCCCAGGACCACTAACTAAGCTATGGTACATGTAAGTATGGTGAAATATTCAGCAAGTGCAGAAAGAGGGTACTAAGAATCTCTTCTATAAGCTCACTAGAGAAAGACAGGGGAAGAAGAGAGGGCTCTCACTTGTCCATAGCCTTGAATGTGTGCACAGATTTCAGACTAAAGCTAATAGCACTTGGGAAGAGATTTGGGCATGAGTATAATTAAAACCTTCTATACCCAGTGTTATAAATATGGTTGACCCTCCTATATGGTTCCTATTCTTTCTAGGGGATGAACAAAGAGGTACCCCTTATTCTATAAGACTTTTTTTTTTTTTAATGAAGCAAAGAAGGATTATGGCTGTAAATGGCAGAAGTTTACCTGATTTTCTATATGTTCAATCATAGACACTTTCTTGGTTCTATCATCAGTCTTTGTAAGCTCTTTCCTTCCCTATTACCTTTTGTCTCTTCTCTCATGGTCTGTCTTCTTTTAAGAGCAGCTCTTAACTGAGGACATATACATTTTCCATAGCATTAAGTAAGGTGATTCTATAGCTCCCTATTACAGCTGCATTACAAGGTAGATCTTCATGGAGTTCTTTGGAATAGAGAAGGGGAAACTTTATGTTCAAGCCTATTGGCCATACACAATTAATCTCTCCCATTTGGGATAGCTTTCCCTGTAATGATGCATTACTCATACTACATATTCATCTACAAGAGGGAATTCCTTGCAAAATCATGGTACGGTAAAGATTGGCATAAGATCATTGCTGCAGGGTCATAGAAGTAAGAATGTGAACAGGGGAATGGAGCTGTACATAGAACACAGAAGAGGCAAAGCTATGCAGGGTTACCTTTGCATCTACTAAATGAAGAATACATATAACTCATTATATGTTCTATAGGCACTAAATCCTGGTTTATGTCTCTCACTCCTGGGGACAGAGTATGGATACTGAAAAATGATTCTGTCAATTTTCCACTCAGCATCAAGCCAAAAGGGTTGAGTCATTGCCTCATGCCATTGTCTGGCACCTCGTCACAGCTGGAAACTATTACAATTTGATCACATCTGTGCACATAATAGGTGAGAGGATGGTTTTTTGTCAGGGACATCTTAAGGGTGAGGGCTTACACTGACAAAATAACTACCAAGGGGCATATTTGAATGAGATTTTATCTTTTTAAATTAATATAAAAATAACTTGAAGAAACTGTTCTGGTATGTGACAAGAAAAAAAATCTCGGAAGTGGATTTGCTCTAATTCATCTATATTTACTAATGGCTCTTGATTCCCTCACAGGTAAACATGTATCCCTCCCAGACTCACCCTTTTAAGAAAATGATTTCACCACTCTCCAATTTGTTCAAGCCAGGAATCTAGGGTCACTCTCATTTTATTTTTCACTCACTTCCATTTGCAATATATCAGCAAGTCTTAGTATTACCTTAAAAATGTATTTTTATTTGTTTAAATTTTTCTTTCTTTCTTTCTCTCTTTCTTTTTTTCATTTCCACTGCTTCTCTCTTAAGTCATCATCACTCCTCATCTGGATTATTTCAATGACTATTTAACTAATCTCCTTTGTTGCCCCCTGCTTGATTATTTTTCACCATAATAGTCCAGGTGAATAACTTAAAATGCAAATCAGAATGTTACCACCCCCTCCTTCATTGTGATTTTAAAAGTTTTCAATGTCTTCTCGTTGCATTTGTAGTAAAATCAAAAAGAAAAAGATATCCTATTGTAATCTGTAAAGCCTTATGAGACCTGATTATTGTCTGGGTCTCTGACATGACCTATTCTCCCTCTCCTGTTTGCTCATCAAACTCCAGTCATGCTGATTTCCCCTCTCCTTAAAACAATCTTCCTTTACATCTTCATATGGTCAATTCTTCTTTCTTATTCAGGTCTTGGCCCAAATGTCACCTCCCCACAGGTGCAGCCCCAGACCACCCTGATTACTATACTAACTTGTATGTAATATCATCCCAATGAATCTTCATTAAAGAGTGCTATTTTGCTTTAAAATTGTACTTAGACATTTATCTAAAACTATCCATCTTTCAACTTACTTTATGGCTTAAAAGATCAAAGACTTTGTCTTATTACCACTTAATTATAGTGCTTAAAAAGTCATGGTT
Source organism: Eulemur rufifrons (assembly GCF_041146395.1). Lineage (NCBI taxonomy): Eukaryota > Metazoa > Chordata > Mammalia > Primates > Lemuridae > Eulemur > Eulemur rufifrons. The sequence goes on along the minus strand of NC_090988.1, from coordinate 56,619,935 downwards.
GTCATGTGATGGACACTAAAAAAATTGGGTAAATCAATGATTGTATATATGTCACCTGTTAGGTACTTTTCAAAGTGTTGAGCAAGGCAAATAAAAGGTGGATTTTATATGTAAGGAGCCCTTAGTCTAGTGGCCAAAGAGGTATTAGAACCTTTTCAAAGGATACTTCTCTTCTCTTCACTAACAGACAACTCCATTTCAGCAGCAATAGAGCTCTCCCTCAGTATTGGGGAGGGCAGAGTCAGAAGCCTATGGCTGAGAATAAAAGGAAGGAGACCAGGAAGACAGTTGTTGAAATACAAATGGAGAATTTGAAATGAGAGAGATCAGGTTTAGGAGAATTACTTTAGTGGGCCTTCAGAAAAAATAATGGAGAGAGAGATACTACATGGAAATAGGGGAAAGTAAAATTTTAAAATTGACGGAGAAACACTATTATAAGCCATGTCTTTGGCTGGTCTAATCATTTATTCCAGACCAAAGGTCTATGATCATCTAACTTACAATTAGTCTGGGCCATTGTTGTAAGTAGTGAGCAGTTCTGTCGTGTCCAAGAAGAGGCTAATAAATACTTAATGTAAGCATCTTTTCCCTACCACTAGTCCATGGAATCTGGAGTCAAAGCATCTCTTCCTTTCTCTACCTGCTCCTCAGCCACAGTATTGGCAGAGCTTCTCTTCCCGTACTTTCTCTCTTAGCCTCCTGGGACTTTTGCTGATAATTCAAATAAATTGTTATATGCAGGAAAATGTGGGTTAGGAATCACTACTGTGAAGGCAATTACAGGTTTATGTAGTAAATTGGAAAAAAGGTCAGGGCTGAGTTCCTTGACAATCCCCTTAAATATTCCACAGAATATGGATTCTTCTGTAAAATCTGCTTAGTTGATGGAAATAGTTTCTAAGCTGCCATGTGCATAAAATATTTCCTGGGGAGCATGCTAAAAATTCATATGTTGAAACTCCAAGAATTTGATTAAGTAGGTGGGGGATAGTTCCCTGGAATTTGCAGTTAAGAACATAAGCAATACAGATTGCCGTAAGAATATATTTTGAGAAACAATGGCTCATATTGATGTCATTATTGCCTTTAAGAAAGAATTCTGAGAATGATATAGTCGGAGTGACACCTTGAAAATAGATCTGCACTCTGTGGTAATAACGGAAACAGAAAGGCATTTCTTCTGGATAAACACAACATGTGGCCCAACAGCAGCTTCAATTCCTTCCTGTTGACTGGTTTTCCGGGCTTGGAGGCAGCTCATCACTGGATTTCCACACCCTTCTTTTTCGTCTATATCTCTGTCCTTTTTGGCAATGGCACCCTCCTCCTTCTGATTAAGACAGATCACAATCTCCACGAACCCATGTACTACTTCCTGGCCATGCTGGCAGCCACAGACCTGGGGCTGACCTTGACCACGATGCCCACGGTACTGGAAGTCCTCTGGTTGGATCACAGGGAGATTAGAAATGCTGCCTGCTTTTCCCAAGCCTACTTTATACACTCCCTTTCCTTTGTCGAGTCTGGTGTTTTGCTGGCCATGGCCTATGACCGTTTTATTGCCATCTGCAACCCTCTTAGATATACCTCTGTACTCACTAATACTCGAGTGGTAAAGATCGGGCTGGGAGTTCTGATGAGGGGATTTGTATCTGTTGTCCCTCCAATAACACCTCTCTATTTTTTCCCCTATTGCCACTCTCATGTCCTTTCACATGCATTCTGCCTTCACCAGGATGTCATCAAACTGGCCTGTGCTGATACCACCTTCAATCGCCTATACCCAGTTGTGCTTGTGGTCCTTATATTTGTGCTGGATTCTCTGATTATCCTCGTCTCTTATGTGTTGATACTCAAGAGTGTCCTGAGCATTGCCTCCAGAGAGGAGAGGGCCACAGCCCTCAACACTTGTGTTTCCCATATCTGCTGTGTCTTGGTTTTCTATGTCACAGTGATTGGCTTGTCTCTGATTCATCGGTTTGGAAAGCAGGTTCCACATATTGTCCACCTTATTATGAGCTATGTCTATTTTCTGTTCCCTCCACTAATGAATCCTATAATATATAGTGTCAAGACCAAACAGATACAGAATGGTATTCTTCACCTTTTTTGTACCCGTAGAATTAGAACCTGATCTCTGACTATCACAATCTCTCTCACAGAATGTGAAAACTCTGAGTTTTGGCAGGGGAGCAAAGAAGTCTCATACCTACCATAGATGCTCAGATCTCTTGGAAAATATCTGTCAAAGTTGAGCTTCAAATTGCTGTAAGGTATCTCTTTAAGCCCAGGTCTTTGGTCTAATTTAGTTTTCAGAATTTTATTTTTGCATTCTTATAAATTGAATATTTCTCTAAGCTTGACATTAAATTCTTGTGTTAACAATACTTTAGGCATCTGTAGATATGTCTATAATGTAACTAACATATATTTCTTTGGAGGTAGAAAGTTGGCAGATAGGAACAGAGTCATAAAGTTATAAAATTATGAGTTAGGTCGGGTGAAATGAAATAGAGTTTGATTTATTTTATGAAATCCAATCTCCAACTCTCATGCATTCCCCCACAGATATCCATGCAGACTGTGCAAACCTATACATTTGGTTATTAACGTTCAGGAATTTTCCTCCAAAGAAGTATATAATATTTTTTGATCAGTGTGATAATCATTTATAATCTTAACCATGTCATTGGTTCCTCCTTTCTCCATCAAATGATCATGACTTTATTTCAAGCACCATAAATTAATGTTTATTCATCAAGATAGCACCTACTTATAAATTTGTAACAAAGAATGTGAGAAGAGGAACCATAGATAAATGAGAGAAAATAGACATAGTACCTCCTCCCATCTTTGCTATCACTTTTATCCTATGACCTAGTCCTTAGCCCTAATGTTGGTGCCATCTCCAGATCATCTCCTAGCGACCAATAAGTCTGTATGAGTGGAAGAAACAGTTCCCTCATCCACCTTGTGCTATGAAAAAGATATGAAGGGATGAAGAAATAGGTTTCCACACTTTTTTGAAGAATGGTTGCTTTCTATACATATAACCTGATTCCATTTTATAAGTGTGAATTTCCCAGGGGATACAGCAATATTATTCTTATTTGATTAAAATTTTCTGATGAGTTATGAAGGGACATGTAACTCAAGTTAAAATATCCTCAAAAGGCGGAGGTTATGTCTTCATCCAATTAGAGCAGAGAAAGACTTTGGTGAGCCAGGAGAGGGAACTGTATAGAAAAGAAACTGTTGATGTCTTTGGTGTTTTGCCCAGATCACTAGATAGAACTGTGTACCTACTCCTTGCACCCATGAGTGTTAGCTGCTCATTGTTCATGGTTGCTGCTTTCTGCAGGTTGTGGTTCTCAACTCAACAGAAACTGCCTCATTAAGATTATGGCCCCTGCTCCCCAGGAGGCAGGCCATAGACAAATACTAATCCTCTTGCCTTCTGAAGCTAAACTTCAGCTGAGACTATGGACTTCTTACTCCTTCCCCTGTCCACCCTGCTCTCCCTTGCTCCCTGTCTCCTGAGAGCAATCATTAATAAAGTACACGTCTGAATCCTTGTCTCAGGCTTTGTTTATAGAGAGCCTGACCTAAGAAAAACTGCAACCCCCATTTCTTTTTTGTTTTATCAAGAAATATAATTGTGAAAACATAAAAAAAGACAATGACTACATGTTTTATCATTTGTTTTCATTCTTGTTACTTCGTGACATCTGAGTAAAACAGCCTGAATACTAAACCATGAGTGTGAGTGTGTGTATGTAATGGGAGGTGTTGTCCTGCTTCGGATTATCCATGAAACCAAACACGTATTCCTCAACTTTTCCTGCTCTTTTCTGCCATATCCACAACTTCTTTTACTCATAATAATATTGTGAGGTAGATATTATCATTACTTTCTAGATGGGAAAACTAAAGATAAGAAAAGTTAAATACCTCACCACGGACATGAAGTTTATAAGTGATATAGTTGTGATTCAAACCCATATCTTCTAATTATAAGGCCAGTGTGAACTGCACTATACTGAAATAGTCAATCCTTAGTGGATACTATTTTTCTACCTGTATACCACCATGCTTATAGAAGCAAAAGAAAATATGGTTCCTGATACTTTGCATTATATCTCCAAACCCCTAACCTTTGTAAAATCTTTTTTAGAATTTTTTGTTGTGAAACCAGAGAAAAGAGGAATGTTTTATAATGGCATAAATAGTAAGATGAAATGCTTAGAATTGTTAGTGATGATGTTTTCCATCAAGTGTGTGACCTCAGACCATAATATTCAGAGTAAATTATAGCTAAAGAAATAATGATAGTAAAAAACAAGAACCCTCAAGTCACTGGTTCCATGCTTTCCTGAGGCTCAGTGACAAGAAGCGTAATTCAAATTCTCCCATTGATTCCACAGCCTAATAAAGATTTCTTTTTGTATTTTGTTTTGTTTTGCTCAAACTAGCTTCAATTGAGTTTCAATCACTTATAACCAAATAGTATTAATAAGTATACCATCTCAGTTACAGATAAGTGAATCTGCTCCAACCGATATTTAAAAACTGATAAAAAAAATAGGCAAAAAAATCTGCCTATTTGTCTAAAATACAGGAAATGGAACCTTAAATAGCACCTCTTTTGTTATCCTGGATAGGGCTGGAGCCCATTCTACTAAATGAGTATCACAAGAATGGAAAAACAAGCACCACATGTACTCACCATCAAATTGGTATTAACTGATAAACAGTTATGTGCACATTTAGTAGTAACATTCATCGAGTGACAGGCAGGTGGGAGGGGGGCAGAGGGGATGGGTATATTCACACCTAATGAGTGCAGTGTGCACCATCTGGGGGATGGACACACTTGAAGCTCTGACTCAGGTGGGGCAAAGGCAATATATGTAACCTAAACATTTGTACTCCCATAATATGCTGAAATAAAAAAATAATAAAATTAAAAAAAATCCTAGGGTGGAGACCTCCCTGAATCTTTAGTGAAGTAAGCTTAGGATGTTGCCTTTATATATGTCATGCATAATATTGAGGAGGGGTTATTAGACATTGACTGTGTGACACCAGAGCTCAGAAAAAGAGCCAAGCAATGGGAAATCTAGAACAAATATTTTCATTAAAAAGTAAGATATTTCTACCAATGTGTGCCTGAGTATCTTCAGAACAGGTAATCTCATGAAGACTGAGTTCTCTGATCCAGAAGAAGACAAGAACCCAGAGGATGGCGCTTGTCAGGAAACACTGCATCAAGGAAGGTTTTATTACAGGAGATGGAAGGTGCTTCCAAATCTGAGATCATGCTGCTGTGATTTTACACTCCACAGGCAGTACAGCAGGAAATAGCAAGGGAATGAATAAGGCTTTGTAAAGTACATGAGTGGTACAGACATAAATAGCTACAATAGGAAACAGAAGACCCTGTCAGTGCCTGCCTACTTCCTCCCAGTGCCCCGCAGCTTGGCCACTGTGAGTGTTGGCTGATAATGGCTAACAGCTACACGTTCTCTGGAGCCTTGTCCTCCACCAGCAGGGTCATCTTGCCTGTAAAGTTATCCTAACCCTGGAGCAGCCTGTTAGAAATTACTTTATATCTGTTGTAGAGTAAGTGGTGTTGCCAGGAATGGTTTCGTACTCATGGGGCAGGAGAGTTGTACAGTGCCAGTGAGAGGTCAGTCTACCTACTGATGACACAGGAGGGCAGCCTGAAATTAAGCTGATTACCTTAGGGTCTCACTATCTCCACCTCATTTTGAGCTCAAAATGTGGCTCTTCTACATCAATTCACCCCTAAATTTGCACTTAGTAAAAAGAAAACACAAGGACATTCAGACTTAAGCCATTCCCAGAGACTGACTCCTAATCACGACTTCCCCAGTCCTGCTTATTTTCAGAAAGAATTATCAGCAGAGTTGATGTTAGGAAGAAGTCAACTGAATGTGAAAAGTCAAAAGGCAAATTGTGACTCACATGGTTGACCACACTGCACTCATACTCACTTTAAAATTTCACAGTTGGGCTAGGTTCCAGGAAAAATTAAAGATCTAAGACTAAGATAAGAAAATAGGGATACTCAGATCCTTATCTCTCTGCCATACTATGAATATCATTTTTTCTATTCAGTTACAAATTTTTAGAGAAAGTCAGTGATGGAAAGAATACCTCCACCATGTCCTCCTTTTTATCTTACTCCTGGACACTTCAAATGAAAGATTTTTTCTTATTTGACTTGCATTGGTCCAGAAGCAAGAACTATGACCCCTGGGTAAGTTTTGTCATGAGATAGATAAAAAGCTTATTATTTGAAAGAACTCATCAAAAATACTCATTTGTTAGAAAATATCACTTCAAGAATGCATGTGCCAAGTACTATAACAAACAATGTCATTTGGAACCAAGGAAGGGTAAGTGTCAGAATTATTGAGCTTCATCTAAGTTTACTGAGCTTACTTGCGCCAAGATTCAGGAATGACAAAGTCAAAAGCAGTTTTGATGACATCTTCTGTTTGAGGTGCGAAATTGAAATAAACAAAAACAAAAACAAAGGTGGTTTGACAGCATGACTTCATTCTGCTGGATGGAGCTACAATTCTGCTTTCTTTCTGCAAAGAAGACATGGGGCTATAGAATACAGTTCTGGAGGCCTGCCTCCTTCTCCAGAGAAGGCCAGAAAAAGGTATCCCAGTAGCCTAATTATCCAGCAGCAGAAGCTACCTTTGGGAGTCATTTTATATACAAATAACCCCACAAATTAATCCTGTTATCAGTCTTCAAAGATAGCACTGGAACCGGTTTCTACATCAGGACCCAGCAATTACCTATCCCCTTCATTCCTGATGCCCCAGGTAAGGTTCTAGCGACTGTGGGAGAATGAAGTGGAAATGATTAAGGGAAAAAGAAAGACGATCAATCAATCTTCACAGACTTCTCCTTCACATACATGTTACAAGAGGGTACATAGAGAACTGAGGCAGACTATCTGTATCCATGGATTCTGCCAGGTGTAACAAATTCTCACATAAAAGTTCAACTTTCAAGAAAATCCTGATTCTCACAGACAAGCAGCAGTTTTACCTAATAGGTGCTTTATGAATAATTAACATGTCCGGGTTGCTACCTAGACTTTCTTGTTAGTCCAGGGCTATCAGGATAATTTTTCCTTCAATAGGAATATTCTTCAGAAGAGGCAAGAGAGTAAAGAGACACTGACTTTCAGAGCGAGTATGCAGAGTGGGGTCATCGTGACATTTGTAGGTCTCTATAATCCATCTTCGTTTCCTCTTGATGCTGTTCTCTAGGCTCAGTTTTCTTTCTCTTACATCTATCTAAGTTACGTTTCTGCCCTCTCCTTCCTCTTCTTTGTACCTGACACATTTGTCAGCTTATGCAGTTGCCAATTAGTAAGGATTATTTGGAAGTCAATTTAACAAACAGCATACCAGTCAGTTAATGTATCAATGTGTTGATAATAAAATAATTAAATTTCATAAATGATCTCACAATCAGTATGTCAAAATCTATCATTGCTCCCAGGGGAACTGGTGTGTTAATATAGCAGTCGGTAAGGTAAGCAAGGTAAGCAATGTTAGTACTGGACTGGGAATACAACCATATTTTAACCAGAATGAGTTAGTCAGAGCCACTAGAATTAACACACAAAAATTTTATGTTCAGTTTTGTGCTAAAGCCTAGATGGTGCAAAAAAAAGGGCATCTGGGTTTAATTAAGAGGAAGAAGGCAAAGTGAGAGACAAGACTGAAATAAACCCAAGAATTGGGTGATAGATATAAGAAGAAAGGAACAGAAAAATAATAGGATAGAGATGACACCCAGCCACACCCTATGTGCATGAGCAAATGGGGCAGAAGTTACCAGAGATGCCCATCCAAGCTCAGCCTAAATTACGTGAGCCATGCATATGAGTGAAAACAAATGTTTAATGTTGTAAGACATTGACACTGTACAGGGCTTTGTCATGTGACAATTCTGTAGTAGTTGATAATGGACACAATAACTTATATAAACTCTCTAAATATTAGTTTATTAGTAAAATATGAATAATAGCAGTAGCTCTGCATCAGTTTTCTATTGCTATATAATAAATTACCACAAACTATTCTGCTTAAAACAATACTAATTTGTTATATCGCAGTTCTACAGTTCTGCAGTCTGCTTAGCTAGGTTCTCTGCTTGGAGTATCAAAAGGCCAGAATCAAGGTGTAAGCTGGGCTGAGCTCTTATTTTAAGGCTCTGGGGAAGAAATCATTTCCAAGCTCATTCAGGTTGTTCTCAGACTTTAGTTTCTTATGGCTATAAATTGAAGGTCCTGTTTTATTGCAGGCTGTCAGCTGGACCCTCTCTCTGTTCCTAGAGACTCCATGTGTTCCCTCTTATGTGATCCCCTTATATTTAAAACCAGCAGCTTCACCATAAGTCCACCACTAGCCTGTGAAAACTCTTTGTTTTTAAGGGTTTATGAGATTACATTAGGTCTCCCTAAGTAATCTCCTGTTAAATTAACTCAAAGTGAACTGACCAGTAACTTTAATTGCATCTGTATAAACCCAAGCATATTTCATCATATTCACAGCCCCATGTATTAGAATAGTAAATCTTGAGGAGAGGGGGAGTGAATTTTAAAATGATGCCTACCACATTTATTTAAAAATAGCTAGTAAGAGAAGAGACTTTCTTTTCTAATACATGTGTTATTTTTACAGTATGTGCACAATAATTTTTATTTTTAACAATTTTTTGATGAAGTAGGATGTCTGAATGGGCCATAGAAAGCAGCTGGGGTGGAATCTTAGAATGAAGTAGTATAGTCTAGAGCTGTGCTGTCCAAAACAGTAGCCTCTGGTTAGCTCGAGTCAGGATGTTCTGTAAGTATAAATTACATACTTGATTTTGAAGAATTGATACCAGAAATATAAAATATCTTATTCATGATTTTTATTTTGATTACAATTTGAAATAATATTCCAGATATAATATATTAAATAATATATATTTTTAAAATTAATTTTACATCTCTCCTTTTTATTCTTTTTAATGTGGCTACTAGAACAATTAAAATCACATTATGTGGCTCAAATTATATTTCTACTGGATGGTGCTGGTGTAGAGAGAGCTTTTTTTGTTTCTCCTTAGGTATCAATCATGTGGTCCAACATTAGCACTGCCCCTTTTCTACTGACTGGCTTTCCGGGTCTGGAGATATTTCATCCTTGGATTTCCATCTCCTTCTTTGTTGTCTATCTCTCCATACTTCTTGGCAATGGTACCCTCCTCTTTCTCATCCGACAAGACCATACTCTTCATGAGCCCATGTACTACTTTCTGGCTCTGTTGGCAGCCACAGACCTTGGAGTGACTTGGACAACGATGCCCACCGTGCTTGGTGTTCTGTGGCTGGATCACAGGGAGATAAGCCACGGAGCCTGCTTCTTCCAGGCTTATCTAATCCACTCACTCTCTATAGTGGAGTCTGGAATCTTGCTCGTCGTGGCCTATGACCGTTTTATTGCCATCTGTAATCCCCTGAGATACACCTCTATTCTCACCAATGCTAAGGTGGTGAAGATAGGTCTGGGGGTACTAATGAGGGGATTTATGTTGATTGTGCCCATAATCATCACCCTCTCTGGATTCCCCTACTGCAGATCCCACGTCCTCTCCCATGCCTTCTGCCTGCATCAGGATGTGATCAAACTGGCCTGTGCTGACATCACTTTCAATAGACTCTATCCTATAGCCCTGGTCTCATTAACTGGTTTCTTGGACTCTATACTTATCCTTATCTCTTACATCCTCATCCTTAAGACTGTCATGGGAATTGCCTCAGGTAATGAGCAGGCTAAGGCCCTAAATACTTGTGTTTCACACGTTAGCTGTGTTCTGGTTTTTTATGTCACTGTGACTGGGCTAACCCTCATTCATCGATTTGGGAAGTATGTGCCACATGTAGTCCATATTATCATGAGCTATGTCTACTTCCTCTTCCCTCCATTTATGAATCCAATAATTTATAGCATTAAGACCAAGCAGATACAGAATGGTATCAACCGCCTTCTCTCTTTTCAGAGAATTTGAGCCTAACAATGACTTTGGGGGGAATCTCCATTGTAGAATGGATTTCTTAGGAGAATCAACTATATGATGCTAATGTGTCTCAAAATCAAAAGGACTGGCAATCTTATCATTTAAAAGACACAGAGTCATTCCTCTGAGTTTCAGTGTCCCCATCCCAGGCCCAAGGGCATTGACCTTAGTTCTATTGCTCTGTTTAATAGATTGATTTGCTTTATTTTGTCATCTTTACTCTGTCAGAGTCACCTGTCTTCATGGCTACCTGAGGTTCACAATACTTGAAACGGTTGATGAGTCTGTACAGACATAGGAGAATGAGATAGGTTGATGGAGTTCCCCGAACTGTGTGGAAGACTATTCAATAATTTCCTGTATGTCTTACAGTGTATCAGAGGTGACGAAGAGTCCTAGCCCCAGTGGTACTGTATGGCACTAGACTGAATCAGAAGCAGATGAAAGTCAGGTATTCAGACCAACAGGAGACTTGCTGCCAATATAGCCGAGAGCCAAACGACCCAGATTCCAGCAGATGCCAGTGTGGCTAGATGCCCACCAAGGACTAGTGAGAAGTCTCTGAGTTCATGAGATCTGGTGTTTGCCACCTAATAGGATGAAGCCTTCAAACAACCTATAATAAGATAGATTTCCATTTTGTGAACACCTGAGTGTTTGTTCATTTTTTGTAATTTTTTTCTGTGTTCTGTGTGCCCTCTACACATGCTTAATGAAAAAGTAATTCAGTCACTAAGGCATTTTCATAACCACCTATGGAGAAGCAACATTTTGTCTTTTGTATAGATTAAGGGTGGTAGTAGTAAAATAAACTGCCTTAAGAAAATATTGTAATAATATAGTGTTGAAATGAATAAGATCTTTAAAAAATGTTCATTAGGACCTCCCATGCATTTTATTCCTTGCAGAGGTCCAACAGTACCAAAAATCTGTATATCAGCAATATAGAAAGGAAAAGTATATTTTGTTAGTTCATCAAAGGTAAGTAGAGTTAGTGAGAATGATGCACATTAAACAAAACTATAGAGAATGTATTGGAAAAAGAAATAAAATGTATTCAATCATCAATTAGCCTATTTTTTAAAATTGGAGGAGGAATTGCATACCTCTATTTTTTTTTTACCAGCATCTTTGAAATTATTTCCTGTAATTAAAAGACTCTCTTGTAAAGGAATCTTTTTTGTTATTAAAAATAGTGATTTATGGCCGGGCACGGTGACTCACGCCTGTAATCCTAGCCCTCTGGGAGGCCGAGGCGGGTGGATCGCTTGAGGTCACCAGTTCGAGACCAGCCTGAGCAAGAGCGAGACCCCGTCTCTACTAAAAATAGAAAGACATTATATGGACAACTAAAAATCTATATAGAAAAAATTAGCTGGGCATGGTGGCTCATGCTTGTAGTCCCAGCTACATGGGAGGGTGAGGCAGTAGGATCACTTAAGCCCAGGAGTTTGAGGTTGCTGTGACCTAGGCTGATGCCACGGCACTCACTCTAGCCTGGGCAACAAAGCGAGACTCTGTCTCAAAAAATAAATAAATAAATAAATAAAAATAAAAATAAATAAATAAAATAAAAATAGTGATTTATAAAAATAACCTTTGAAAATCATTGTTTACTCTCATTGTTAATTCACCCAGATATTTTTCTCATTTTAATTGGGTCTTTGTCTTTGGTTTTGTAAGAGGGAAGAGAACGAGTAGATCAATTGATGTGTATAATACATGCAGTATAGAAATAAAAAACAGAATGTATAACAAGATCTTAAAAACAAGGGAAATACATGTATTAAAAAAATCATAAAGCAACCTGACATAAGTAAATCTAGCATAGTAAGTGTCTCTGATAAAGTGATAACTGGAACTAAATTTAAAACAATGAAACAGACAAGATAATTTCATATTTACAAAATATGTAAAAAAGATATAACATGCATGACCTTTATTTTCTTTATATCAAAATATATAGAAAAACATCCAAGACATGTAAGACGACAGAAATACTGTTATCAATTGATTCTAATTATTTTGCCATCTTATTATATACAAAATTGTATTGTAACTTTTACAGTATATACTTTTTCTCCACACTTCATTAAAAAATGCATAGAGTACATGTTGTGGCATAAAGACCATCCTATTACATTTAAAAAGGGTAAAACTGTAATTACTTTTGTACCTTTGGATACAATAAATTTACTTGGGTCAAACTATTTCTAGAAAATAGAAAAAAAGTTTAAAAAACAAAACACTAAAAACAATTGATATAGTGTGGTAGAAAAGAATGTAGCCTTTGATAAAATGTCAGCTGTCTCCTTCCTCCTTCATTCACAGCCTATGTAACTGTAAACCTATCACTTAAACTCTGAATGTTGACTATTTCACTTATCAGTTATGAATAAAGAAATGCACCTGTAAGAGCGTTTCTCTCAGGATTTGAGAGTAAATGTTGCTATCAGCACTCATATACTCTATTAATTATATTATAACTCTCATTGGTAAAGATAAACATTTGAAATTTTTGACCTGTCAATACTCAATGGTTAGGGGGAAAGAGCAGGAAATTATTAAATATATCATGTTTTTTTAATATGATGAAATAGGCAGCAAATAATGTGATGAGAAGTTTTAAATAGCCTTTGAAAATGATCTTACTCCTCCAGCTTTCTCCCTTGATTATTCCTAAAATAGCTTTATCTCACACCACCAGGACCTTCAGCCTATTGATGCTTTTATTTCTGATTCCCTCTTGTCTTTATTTACCTTGATATCTTAGATGAATTTTATTGTTCAATCTTTAGAGTCTCTACTGTCAATATCCTGTGTTTCTTTGCTCATTTTAAATCCATCCTAGACATTTCACTCTTCTGTACACTTCTTAGAAGGCATAAAAACAAAACAAAATGAGAAAGAAAGAAAGGGTATCCAAATCAGAAATGAGGAGGTCAAAGTATTACTTATTGCTGACAATATGGTTCTATATTTAGATAACCTCAAAGAGTCCACCAAGAGACTCCTGGAATTGATTAATAGATTCAATGAAGTCTCAGGTTACAAAATCAATGTATGCGAATCATTAGCATTTCTATACACCAATAACAATTAAGCTGAGAGTCAACTCAAAGACTCAGTAACATTCACAATAGCTACAAAGAAAATAAAATACGTAGGAATATACTTAACAAGGAGGTGAGAGGTCTCTACAAAGAGAAGTACAAAACACTGAGGAAAGAAATCACAGATGACACAAACAAATAGAAAAACATCATGCTCATGGATAGGTAGAAACAACATTGTTAAAATGCTCATAATACCCAAAGTGATTTACAGAGTCTATGCAATCCTTATTAAAATACCAACATCATATTTCACAGATTTAGAAAAAATAATTCTATGCTTCGTTTGCAACCAGAAAAGTGCCCAAATAGCCAAAGAAATCTTGAGCAAAAACAGCAAATCTGGAGGCATCATATTACCAGACTCCAAACTATACTACAAGGCTATCGTAACCAAGACAGCACGGTATTGGCTCAAAAATAGGGACATAGACCAGTGAAACAGAACAGAGAACCCAGATATAAAACCATCCACATACTGCTGACTGATGTTTGACAAAACAGACAATAATAGACATTGGGGAAAAGAAGCCCTATTCAATAAATGGTGCTGGATAACCACATGCAGAGAATGAAACAGGATCCATATCTCTCACCACTCACAAAAGTTAATTCAAGATGGGTAAAAGACTTAAGTGTAAGGCATGAAAACTAAGAATTTTAGAAGAAAACATAGGAAAAACTTTTCAAGATATTGGCTTAGGCAAAGAATTTATGACTGAGACTCCAGTGTAATTACAGCAACAGCAAAAACAAACAAACAAACAAACAAACATGACTTGATTAAATTAAAAAGCGTCTGCACAGATAAGGAAATAATCAGCAGAGAAAACAGACAACGTGCAGAATGGGAGAAAATAGTTGCAAGCTATACATCTGATAAAGGGCAAATAACCAGAATCTACAAAGAACTCAAGCAAATCTGTAAAACAAACAAACAAACCAACAACCCCACTAAAAAGTGGGCAAAGTCATGAACAGATGCTTTTCAAAAAAAGATAGACAAATGGTCAATAAACATAGGAAAAAAATGCTCAAAGTCACTAATCATCAGGGAAATGCCAATTAAAACCATAATGAGATACCACCTTATCCCCTTTACCCCTGTTATAATGACTTTTATTAAAAAGTCCAAAAAAAAAAAAAAAAATAGAAGCTTGCATGGATGCAGAGAGAAAGGAATGCTTATACACTGTTGATGGGACTGCAAATTAGTACAATGTCTACAGAAAACAGTATCTAGATTCCTCAAAGAACTAAAAGTAGGCCTACAATTAGATCCAGCAATCCCATTACTGGATATTTACCCAAAGGAAAGGAAGTCTTTTTATCAAATAGACACCTGCACTGGAATGTTTATTGTAGCACAATTCACAATTGCAAAGATGTGAAATCAACCCAAGTGCCCATGAGTTCAAAAGTGGATTAACAAAATGTGGTATATGGATACCATGGAGTACAGCTCAACCATACAAAAGGATAAATTAATATCTTTTGCAAGAATTTGGATGGAACTGGAGACCATTATCCTAAGTGAAGTATCTAAAAAATGGAAAAACAGACACCACATGTACTCACTATTAAATTATAACCAATGGATGAGCACACATGTGCAAAGAAGGAAGTAAACTCAGTGGAAATCAAGCAGGGGCAGGGAGGAGGAGGGTATGGGCAAAAACCTAGCTAACAGGTACAATGAACACTATTTGGGTGATGGACACACAGCTGTGACTCAAGCATTACAAAAGTGATCCATGTAACCAAAAACATTTGTACCTCCTTAATATTTTGAAATAATAAAAAAAAACACAAAGCAAAATTACCCTTTATTGAGTTCTTAACATTTTTCAGGTCTCGTGATAACACTTATTTGTATAAACTCATATGATTTTTAACTTATTTCTTAGGGCTATCTATTTAATCTTCACAACAATCTTTTCAACAACTCCTGCCCTCCCGATTTCACAGATGATGAACTGCAGTACTGAGTACAGACACAGAACCTGTAAGAAGTTGAGTTGGGCATCACAGTCAGGTAGACTGGCTCCACACCCATGCTCTTAAAAATAAAGAACAAATATGAAATAAACTTTCTAATCTAATCTGATTACTGGTCATTCTCAAGTCTCTTTTGCTTGGAGTAGTTCTCTAAACTCAAGACATTCAAGTGTAACCACCTAGGTGACATCTCTACCTGACTACTTACTGGCACAGAATGTCCCAAACAGAGCTGATTATTCTCCCTCATTTCAAAACCAGCATGTAAAACAGTACTTAGTGCAAAAGAACCAATCAACACATAACTATTGATTAATTATTAATAATAAAGAGGCTCTCTTCCTGTAATTCCTATTTTGGTAAATAGAGCTGCTCTTCACTCATGTAAAATCAGAATGCAGATGTTGTCTTTTACTATTCTCTCTCCTTAATAAACCATTTTAATCAATCACTAAGTTCTCTTTTTTTTAAGACATAGAATATTTCTTCTATCTACATGGAAGAAAATTCTATCCAACCTGATTAATACCTCTTGACATCCACAAAAACACTATTTCTCACCCGAATTATTGAAATTGAATCCTACACTCTCCTCATTTCCTCTTCCACTCTTCCAATATGTTCATCGTTATTTAGCCAAAATAAATTTATAACAATTGATTATCTGATCACGACCTTACTCCCTACTCATCATTTGTAGGGTAAAATTAAAACACCTTGCAGGATTTGTAAGACCCTCATGATTAGAACTTTTTACCACTTTGTGCCAAATTTTACCACGTTTTTCTGGCTTTATTAGAATTCTTTATGTTTGAATTTGTAATATTTTCCTTAGTCCCACAGACTGGGCAACGTTTTCTTTTCGTATGGAGCTAAACTCTATCCCAACTGGAACTACCATATTTCTTACCATACTAATTTTTTAGTTCTCAGCTTAAATATTTTTTCAGGGAAATTTTCCCTGATCCCAAAGATATTTTTTATGGGCCCTCCTTAGCATGCTACCATCTATGCAGTAGTGACAGCGCTATGAAAATGTATGGTAAATTTTCTTTATATTACACAAAAAATGTTTATATTCTGTGAATAAAACGACCATGTTCCTCATTGTGGACCTGGCACAAAATAGGCAATGATCTAAAAATATTGTAATTTTAAGAAGAAAATTTGGATGTCTTAATGTACATGGCTGTTACTACTAATCCTATGGGGTTCCTATGGATTAGAACTGACTTTCCCAAAAATAACAGCAAAGACAAGAATGCAATTGGAATTCACAAGCACTAGGACCAGCAAAGGCACATGTGCTCCCTGAGGACACCTGGTATCCCTTTGATCTTTGAGATAAACAAAGGGAAGGACATGCATAGGTTTTCTAAAAGCTGATGCTCAGAGTCCCAAGCTCACATAACCAAGTCCTGGAATCCCTGAGTCAGCTGGCACTTGAGTGTCCAGTTTTCCTCAGCCATCCTTGGGAAAACACTTGAAAGTCCTGAGGAAATCAGTGGAGTGCCCCAGCTCTCCCCACACAGAGGAGAGAGGGAGGGGAAATTAAGGGGTCTCCTGAGAGTCTGGAAAGGTGGAACCTTGGGGAGGTGATTTCCACATACATGAGTTTTCAAACAGGGCTGCCTGGGGAGGCTGTGTGACAGAGTCACCTGCACTGAGTCCTCTAGTAGGGCAGGAACAGGTCCCTGCTCCAGCAATAAGCGTTTGAGTGGCAAGTGCCAGGAAGAGAAATATGGAATGGCTTCTCTCCCTTCTGACATTAGATGCAAAGAAAGCATATAAGGATGTTTCCAGAGGACTGTCTAGAGGTAAAGAGCCCAGCTGAGGTGGGAAACACTACAGCACAGATTTTTTTTTTTTCCTTCATCATAGTAAGTATATTCAAGGAACTGTGCTAGATTTGGGGTTTCTAATCTGGGACATTTAGATTAACACAGGAATAACTGTGAATGCTCAGAAATATATATGAGTATTCTCATTCACTTTTCTGGGTAGAAGTTTACAACCTTTTATTAGATCCTAACAATAGACCTTCAGATACTCACATACACATGTGTGTGGTGGGTGGGTGTGTTTGTGTGTGTATTTGTTTGAAGAACTACTCTCAAGAATGACAAAGGCAGTTGTCAGTGGTACTCACTAGGAGAAAATCTGGGAACTTGGCCCAACACACTAGGGTATATGGGGTCCTAGCCCCTATCCCAATCAGGAGAAAAGGAGTGTATGAAATGATAAAATGAGGGGAAGAAGGAATCACATTTTCTTCCTTCACTTGTTTATTTGGACTGAGTGACGCATTGATTATCACTATATTCTCTTGAAACTGGAGAATCTTTCCTATCTGTACTTTCTTTGTTCACCCAAGTCCCTTCTCTCTCTTTCACTACCTCATACCTGTTAAGTACGAGGTTATATTTTCAGACTGAGCATGATGGACTGTTTCCATGGATGTCTCTGTGTATGTGTGTGTGTGTGTGTGCATGTGCACATACTCCTGTGTGCTTTGGAGAGAATGTTGTTACAAGGCTAGGGAATCCTATCCATCTAGATAAATATCGTCATGTGAAAAAGAAGTGGGTAGAACATCGAGAATGAAGCCAGGAGCAGTGCTCAGATCTATGCTTTTTTCATGTTTTCAGCACCATGGATACTGTTGGAACATTCACGGGCAATATTCTGCATAAAGTTGCAGGGAGATTATTAAGCCCAATTATAAACTGTTGATCTACTCCAAAAGCTTCTTCAAGACAGACTGTGCTTATTAAAGAGGTTTCCCAGCTGTCAACACAACGGCAGTCATGTGGCGCATATTCACTAATGATGTGCTGAGTCAAAATAATAATCTTTTCAGTAGTCGCAGATGATCTTGAGGAAGGGTGCTTCTACAGATTATGTCGATCTTCATTTATGAGGCACCCGTGGAAGAACAATTCATCAGGTATCAGTAAACCAGGAATGCTAGAACCTTAGGAAATTAGTCAAAGAAATATGGGCTCTGAATTGAGAGCTGCTTATTAATTGCACAGCCATAGCTGCCCCACCTCCATTCAGAAACACTAGTTCTTGTGCTTCTTATGATGTGATTTTCTTATCATTCTTCAATAAATAGCCAAGCCACCACCATGAAATTTTGCCACATAATGAAGCCTTGGGAGGATGTGTGTAGTTAGGTTCCATTTCTTGTGAAACTGGCTATAGTGGGCCTGAGTTTTATGACAGTATCTTGTGTTTCTAGAAGACCTACAGAACTGCTTCTGGGTAAATATGAGAGGCCTTTCAGTTCTGGGCAGGTTTCTCCTCTGTTTTCCTTTAATTTCAAAAGTCTCAGGGACATGGTCTACTGTTCCCATTCTCATAGCTACTTTAGCTTTTTCTGTCTTATTTTAATCACCCAAGCCTAGCTGCAGTCTCAAGTATTTTTACTCATAAAAATTGTAAAACAATGTTTTTTTTTATTTTTGTTTTTGAATGTTTTATTGCCAATTACAAAGACCTAACAAATTTTCAAAGAGAAGCTCAGAAAAATTTTATAAAGTCTGTGTATTCTGGAAATCTAGTTTAATCATTCTGATTTTTTTTCTTAAATTTATCCTTGATCTATGTCTCTCTGTTATTTTTGCCCTTCAGATTAAGTATCACTGCAAGGCTATCTGTCTAATCTTCATTTTGCTTTTTCTGAATACATTGTTCTGTCATCCATGTTTTTAAGCATAAAAAAGCTTTCAGAAGTAAAACAACAATTATTAATCATAACTCAGTCCTCCATAAGATTCTAATGTGCTTTAATTTTACAAGACTCCTAGTGTTGGTGATTTCAATCTCAGTGAGCACCAAGCTGTTACAGATGTAGCATCAGAGCATTTCCTCATATCAGAGTTAAATTCTTTGTGATTTGTTCTGATTTTGATTCATTTATGAAACTAATGCCATATTATAAAGGAGACTCCTCAATGCTGGAGATTTCCTTTTTGGATTCAGAATTTATGTTGAAATAAGATTGCAGCAAAGCAGGTAACATGGTTCTTGTTTTCATATTGTGCATATCAGGAAAATGGAAATAGTGGAGAAAACTGTCATCCTTAGCCTATGAAAACATGAGAGTGTTACCAGACATGAGCAACAGCTCAGTAGGAAGGGAGTGCTGAAGGAAAAGTATTTACTTATCTATTTATTTGTTAATGTCACAGCAAATATGCATTTTTAATTTTCTTATTTTTTAGGAAAAGTATTTAGTTATAAGAAGAGACAGAAGAAAATTCTAAGCATGTATGTTCAATTATTTTTGTAAGGGGAGGAGGCAGAAAGAGAACCAGTGAAGAGTGAAGGATCAATTTAAAAAAATTGCATGAGGATATCTGGAATGAATGAGGAAATCAATCAGGTGGAAGAATCAAAAAGTTTCTATCTCCATAGATGGGTTAGGTAAGAGATGCTTAGAACAGTGCTTCTCAGACGTTGCTGTTCACTCTAACCTCAGCCCTTGGCGATGATGATAAAACATAAATTTTTATTCAGTAGGTTGGAAGGGGATGGGTCTCAGGCTGTATGTCTGACAAGTCTCCATGCTTTTTAGCTGTGGCTAGTCTGTGGTCCACACCTCTAGTATCCAAGATCAAGAAAAGGGGATTATTCTGTCTTCTTTTGAAGTTTCTGTTCATTTGCTTTGCCTATTTATTGATGGGGTTGTTTGATTTTTTCTTGTTGATTTTTTTAAGTTTTAGATAGATTCTTGTTATCAGCCTTTTATCGGGTATGTAGAGAGCAAATATTTTCTCCCATTCTCTAAGCTGTCTATTTTCTCTGATAGTTTCCTTGGCTGTGTAAAAGCTTTTTAATTTGATCAGAGCCCATTTATTTATTTTTGTTGCTGCAGTGATTGCTTTGGGAGTCTTCTTCAAAAATTCTTTGCCTAGGCCAATATCTGAAAGGGTCTTCCCAACATCTTCTTCTAGAATTTTTAAGGTTTCATGCCTTAGGTTTAAGTCTGTTATCCATCTTGAATTGATTTTTGTGAGAGGTGAGAGATGGGGATCCAGTTGCATCTTCTGCATGTAGCTATCCAGTTTTCCCAGCACCATTTATTGGTCTAGCACCTCTTATATTTTTCTGGATTGAGCTTGAGCCCATTACCTGCAGTGAGGTATCACAAGATTGGAGGAATAGCCTCCACATGTATTCGCCATCAAATTGGCACTAACTGATAAACACTATGGTGCTCACATGGTAGTAATATTCTCCAGGGATTAGGGGGTTGGGGGGGTAAACTCACAACTAATGGACGTGGTGAGCATTGTAGAGGGGAAGGGCATGCCTCTAATCCTTGCTTGGGTGAGACAAAGACATAAAATGTAACCAAAATGTCTGTAGCCTTATAATATTCTGAAATAAAAATTAAAAATAAAAGAAAAGGGATTAAGGTTGGTGTGGCAAAGTAATTCATTGAGTATGCATGTTATGTTCCACTAAAAGATATTCAATTTCAAAAAGAAACAGAAGTTTTATTAACTATAAAAAGTCTTTATCATAATTTTGAAATATATAATTAAAAGTAAACATATCTCAAAGGCATCAATCACAGCAAGGATATATTTAAACAATAGTATTTTCCATTGGCATATATTTATCTCATTTGTTTTTGTTCTTGTTTTTAATTTATAAAGAGCAGAAATTTCTGGACCTATTGTTCTCTAGTGTCAGAAGTTCAAGATCAAGAGGTCACATCTAATGAGGGTCTTTTTCCTGTTTTCAGCCCATGGCAGAAGAGTAAAGAGAAGGGGAGAGAGAGCTCCTGTGTTTTTGTTATCACTTGTTACAAATATTTTAAAGCATCTACAAAATAATTGAGCCTGATGTTTTAAGAAAAATTAATGAAACTTTGTATTTTTATTTGTTAAATATTTAACCATTACCTTAAAATCTTTCTCTAATTACGGAAAGACTATCATTTCTTGTCCCTAGTATTGCCTGTGCTCCTAAGCTTCTTCTGCAGGAAAATAGTGGCAAAGTCAAATTTATCACACCAATTAGCAATCCCCAAGTATGAAGATTGTGCCTGAGGCTACTGTGATATATTGCAACTGAAACATCTGGGTTCCTGGATTCAAGGTTTCAAGAAAGCTGTAATCCATCTGTGGACACACTATGTGGAGCAATATTAGCTCAGCCCCCTTTTTGCTGACTGGTTTCCCAGCTCTGGAGGAAGCTCATCACTGGATCTCCATCCCCTTCTTTGCTGTCTACGTCTGTATCCTTCTTGGCAATGGCACACTCCTCTGTCTCATCAAGGATGACCAAAGTCTTCATGAACCCATGTACTATTTCCTTGCCATGCTGGCAGGCACAGACATCGTGGTGACATTGACCACTATGCCTACTGTGATGGGGGTCTTATGGCTGAATCACAGGGAAATTAGCCATGCAGGCTGCTTCTTGCAGGCCTACTTTATTCATTCTCTTTCCGTCGTAGAATCGGGTACCCTACTGGCAATGGCCTATGATCGTTTCATTGCCATTCGCAATCCTTTAAGATATGCATCTATTCTCACCAATACTCAGGTGGTAAAGTTAGGAGTGGGAATTTTTCTGAGGGGTTTTGTATCCATCATACCTATAATCGTGCGTCTTTCTTCATTTTCATATTGCCACTCTCATGTTCTCTCCCATGCTTTCTGTCTTCACCAAGAAGTCATGAAATTGGCCTGTGCTGATATAACTTTCAACAGAATTTACCCTGTAATTTTAGTTTTTCTAACAGTTTTTCTAGACTCTCTAATCATCCTCTTCTCCTATATCCTAATTCTTAAGACTGTCATGGACATTGCTTCTGGTGAAGAGAGAGCCAAGGCCCTCAATACCTGTATGTCCCATGTGAGTTGCGTCCTCATCTTCTATGTCACGGTGATTGGTCTGACATTTATCCACAGATTCGGGAGGAATGTGCCAGAGGTGGTCCACATCGTCATGAGTTATGTCTACTTCCTCTTTCCTCCCTTAATGAATCCCATCATCTATAGCATCAAGACCAAGCAAATCCAACATGACCTTGTCCGCCTTTTCTCTAAACAAAGATTTGGAAGTTAAACTGGGATCTGGAGAATAAGACACAGAAACAAAGATGAATACAGAATATAAAACTAAAGCCTGGATTTCTCTCTGAGCAAACAGCACTGATATAGAGGAAACGGCTTGAAGTGCTTAAGTATGTTACCATAAGGTTATAGCACATCTTAGGGGAAGCCTAGTCACAGATTTCTCACCAGGAACATATAGAACTGAAAAACTCCAAACATAATTCCTTCCTTCAAATGTCCCTGGAAATTATCCACCCCAGTAAAAGTCTAAGAACAAACACAAGTATTCTCTAAGAATGTATTTTGCTTTGGTGTGCACATGTGTGTGTATATGTGTAAGTGTGAGCACAGCTAACATATACTGGTACAACAACAAACACAAATATTTCTGATCATAATTCTGTAGAAATAAATTCTGATTTAAAACATTTTATTATTATCAGAATAAAGTTAATGATGAGAAATGAGTATTTTAAAATTACTTTTCAATCAGCTAGTCTTAATGACCTTTGAATATCCTCTAGCCCTAGTTAGAGGAGTCTCCAGGGCCATGATTTGCCTTTCCTGTTTTCTTAATAAAGTCCTAAGTCATATTGGGAAGACACACAACATGGTGAGAAATAGATTCTAATTCCTGCAATGCTTAAAAAAAATGAGAATGGGAGAAGTTTCCCTATGATTGTGTGCTAATACTTTTTCCAGACAGATAATTGTGGAACTGCAGTATTCACCCACACCTTTCATTGGGGGAAAAATTTATCTCAGATTACAATGCTCAAGTCAATGATGCTGGATATAAATACAAAGCCTAAAATTTTGTCTTCCAAAGACTTCTGCTATTCCTCATAATGGGCCCAGGAGGCCGACACTGCATCTAAGCATCTTAACAGAAAATCTGATTTCATATCATTCCCAGCTGGATTCACTGACTGATGCAGAAGCTGTTGTGGCTGAGGACAGACTGGCTCTGCAAGTTATATTTCTAGAACAAAATTATGGGAAATCACAAGTTACAGTGTTGGTCACCAGTTACCCTGTATTATATCCCTCTTTGATGAGTAGATTTTAAGAATGGGCTGCCTCTTTTGTAGTGATACATTTGTTGGAAGATCACAGAATCAAACTGGCCAGGGATCTTCAATTTAAACCCTGTTAATACCCCCAGGTTAAGTAAGAAAGATCCCAGTAATCTGCCATGGATCTTCTTGCTTTGTTTTTGTTTTTTTTTTTTTTGAATCCCACAATATATGTGAGAGGAAAGCACAATTTGAACTATGGTGGACCAACATCATTGGTAGTCTTCCTGTGCATGTAGTAGATTGGGAACATGACAATATTTGAGTCTCCCTGAAGAGATTTAAGGGGGATGCTCACTCTGGGTAAGCAGTGTTATTTTCAAGACGGAGGAGGCAGATCGTAGGGAGGTATATTTGTTTATTAGTGAACTTTTCCCTACACTTTGGTTTACAATTTGAGTTCTCTGTTCTAGGTGTCCTCATGGTTAGTGGAAGAAAATATTTTTCAAGATGATTCTCAAAGGGTTATCTTGATACCCTCACATTCTGTTTAGTTGAGACCATTCACATTTTACTGCTCAGTAAACTAGGATATCAGTGTTCTAAAGTATCAGCTTTCATAATAGAAGATACACACATACTTCCTAGGGCACAAGGCAGTACTTCATTAAGGAAACCCAAGTATCACTCTGTCATCATATTATTAATAAGGAGGATAGCTTTTTAAAAATCATATAGTACAGAAGAAGATTTCATTCAGCCCTCTCTCTGTACCATCAGGCCTAATAGCCCTAACTATTAATAAGTCTGGTCTATTTTAAATATGATATCCTATCTCTAGCTATATGTTGATGAAGATGATAAAAAAATAGAAAAAACTACAATATGTTTAAATTTTCCACAGTACACTTTGTGTAAAATGTTTTGATGAAACTTAAAGTGTCTCCCAGGACACTAGTTTGGCTAAGTAAAAATCTGACTATTTCATAGGATTAGGTAGAAATAGTGTATTTAGATATAAAAAAACAATTTTTAAAACATTTTACTTCAGCTTTTTAAATTTTGATAAGCTTTTGGTCACCGACTTGGTAATTGGAAAATAAATAAACTGAAGAGTTTACATATGGAATTCAATCAGTGTAAAAAACAAACTTATAAATAAATAAACTTTGTAAATAAATTGGACCTGATCAAATTAAAAAGCTTCTGCACAGCCAAGGAAACTATCATTAGCGTGAATGGACAACCTACAGAATGGGAGAAGATATTTGCTTTCTACACATGTGATAAGGGCTGATAACAAGAATATATATAGAACTTAAGAAAATCAACAAGAAAAAATCAACCAACCCCATCAATAAATGGGCAAAGGATATGAACAGAAACTTTTCAAAAGAAGACAGATTAATGGCCAGCAAATATATAAAAAAATGCTCAACATCTCTAATCATTAGGGGAATGCAAATCAAAATGACAATGAGATATCATCTAAGTCCAATGAGAATGGCCTTTATCAAAAAGTCCCAAAACAACAAATGCTGGTGTAGATGTGGTGAGATTGGAACACTCTTACACTACTGGTGGGAATGCAAATTAGTACAACCCCTGTGGAAAGTAATTTGGAGATACCTCAAAGAGCTAAAAATAGAAATACCATTTGATCCAGCAATCCCACTACTAGGCATCTACCCAAAGGAAAAAAAGACATTCTGTAATAAAGACATCTGCACTCGAATGTTTAAGGTAGCACAATTCACAATTGCAAAGATGTGGAAACAACCCAAGTGCTCATCAATACATGAGTGGATTAATAAAATATGGTATATATATATACCATGGAATACTACTCAACTACAGAAAGCAATGGTGAACTAGCACCTCTTATATTATCCTAGATAGAGATTGGGCCCATCCTTCGAAGTGAGGTATCACAAGATTTGAAAACCATGCACCACATGTACTTGCCATCGAATTGGTACTAACTAATCAACACTAAGTTGCTTACATGGTAGTAATATTCTTTGAATGCTGGTCAGATAAGGGGTATGGGAGTGGGTAAACTCACAAGTAATGGAGGCAGAGCGCACTGTATGAGGGAAGGGCACACTTGTTGCCCTGGCTTGGGCAAGGCAAAGGCATTACATGTAATCAAAATGTTTGTACCCCCATAGTATCTTGAATTTAAAAAAAAATTACCTCAGAGTGCATACCTTTTTAATTCAAGTCTTCATAGATAGGAAAGATTCCATTTATGCTATGAAATGAAGAAAAGCCTAATGCGTTAAAAAGGCTAAAACTTCAATCATTCTCATTTCTTTTTAACAATAATTTTACTTTTACTAACTTCTCTTTGAGTAACAAACCTTATTCTTAAAAAGAGGTTGCACAATACTGCAGAAAGATTGTGGCCTTTGATATAATAGCAGCTCTACTCCTGCCTGCTTCACTTGAAACTTTGTGTCCTCAAACACGTCCCTACATCTCTGACCCTCAGTTATCTCTATCCATTAGGAATAACAAAATTCACATTTTAAGAGTTTTTCTCCGATGATTTGAGATTATATTATGTTATTGGTGCATACACATGTAACCATTATTATTCTTTTGATATTAACATTAACAAAAATGAATAACTATTTGACAAGTGTTACCTGTCACACAGTTCAGCAGTTGGAAAGTTAATAGCTGTTATGATCCTGCCATGTGATGAAATATACAATTAATAAGAAGCTTATAAAGAGATGTATACAGTCCCTGAAAATGATCATAATCCTTCCAGCTGTCTCCCTGAATTATTCACAATATAGTAATCTCCTGTAAAATCAGGACCTCAATTTCCCATAGAAATAGGAAAGACAAAATGAAATTAGAACTCATAAACTCTAAGACAAATAAAGACACATGTCACCCTGGGTGCAAGTGACATCCCTTTGACCCTTATGATAGTCAACAAGAAGGACATGTTTTGATTTACTATATGCTGATGTTTAGAATCTTGGGGAATTACATAAGTAAGCCCTGACATTTCCACACCTCTGTGGCATTTGAGTTTCCAGTTTTCCTCACCCAGCCTTTGGGGAATACCTGTGAGGCCTGAGGACTTTGGCTGAGTGGCCCTGCTCCTCCAAGGCAGAGCAGAGAGGGAAGAAAGGTCACACAGTCTCCTGAGTATCTGGAAAGATGACTCTCTGTGGAGGTGATTTCCACATATATAAACTCTCTAACCTGGCTTCCTGAGCAGTCTTTGAGAAGGGAGTGTTTGGACTGAGTCCCTAAATGGGGCAGGAACAGGTTCCTACTCCAGCAACAAGACTGTGTGTGAGTGGGTGAGTGCCAGGAACAGAAATATGGAATGATTCCTCTCTCCTCTGATGTTAGATGCAGTCGATAGAAGATAGAAAGGTTTTCCTGAGGTCTGTGTAGTGGAATATATCGCTGGTGGCTTGGCTAACACCCACCTATTGCACGGAATTTTTTATGTCAACAAATGTGTCAAGGAAAGTTTGAAGTTTCTTCAGCGAGACCCATGGATGGGCTTCAGGAACATTGGGAATATTTTTAGACTAAATGTGGCATCGTCTGCCTTTATCTATTTTTCTCCATAGAGGTTACATGGCTTTTGTTAGAATTACATTAAACATTGACATTCAATTTCAAAACTAAACAAAGAAAAGCTTTCTAACCAAACATGTTATCTGTATTATGCTTGTGAAATATAAAATTAAAATCAAGTTTAAGTGTATGAAAAAAAATCTACAACCAAACTAAACAGCAGTTTAGCTAATCAAAATTGTAATTTAGTTGCATAATTTGCCATCTTTTTTGTTGTTTGCTTCAAACATTGTATAGCATACAACCAAAAATGGCATGTGATGTTATTTTTTAAATGTGATTTTTTTAATTGAAAAATTTTAAATATTAACCTAATACTATTTATAACTTAGGAATATATCTTTATTTCTCATCCCTAGAATAGTCTATAAATCTCTACTGCTTTTTAAAAAGATAATAGTTTCATAACCATCCATATATTAGTTAATTATCCCTAAATATGAGTATTGTGATAAAGTCCCACAAGGAGGTAGTGCAAACTGAAAAAGTTGAGTTTGGCAGGTAATAGTTTCCATAAATCTGCTCTTTCCCTGTGAACACACTATGTGGCCCAATATTAGTGAGGCCCCCTTTTTGCTGACTGGCTTCCCAGGTCTGGAGGCCGCTCATCACTGGATTGCCATCCCCTTCTTTGCTGTCTACATCTCTGTGCTTCTTGGCAATGGCATGCTCCTCTACCTTATCAAGTATGACCACACTCTTCATGAACCCATGTACTATTTCCTTGCCATGCTGGCAGGCACAGACCTCACAGTGACATTGACCACAATGCCGACTGTAATGGGTGTCTTATGGGTGAATCACAGGGAGGTGAGCCATGGGGCCTGCTTCTTGCAGGCCTACATTATCCACTCTCTTTCCATTGTGGAGTCGGGCATCTTGCTTGCAATGGCTTATGATCGTTTTATTGCCATCCGCACCCCTCTGAGGTATAACTCTATCCTTACCAATTCCAGGATGATGAAGATAGGGTTGGGGGTTCTATTGAGGGGCTTTTTAACCCTTGTGCCCCCAATCCTGCCACTCTATTGGTTCCCATATTGCCATTCCCATGTTCTCTCCCATGCCTTTTGCCTCCACCAAGATGTCATGAAACTCGCCTGTGCTGACATCACATTTAATCGCTTATACCCAGTTATTCTGGTTGCCGTGACTTTCTTCCTAGATGCTCTGATCATTGTCTTTTCTTATATCTTAATCCTTAAGACAGTTCTGGGCATTGCCTCTGGAGAGGAGCAAGCTAAAGCTCTCAACACCTGTGTTTCCCATGTTAGCTGTGTCCTGGTATTTTACGTCACTGTGATCGGCCTGACTTTCATCCATAGGTTTGGAAAGCATGCACCACACGTGGTTCATATTACAATGAGCTATGTTTACTTTCTCTTTCCCCCACTCATGAACCCCATTATATACAGCATCAAGACCAAGCAGATTCAAAGAAGCATTGTTCATCTATTTTCTGGGCACACTAGATCTTGAGCTATTATTTCAAAATTTTGAGATCTTCAGAATTTCTGAACCTTTTGCCTAATTGTAAGAGATATCAGCTTTGTACCCAATATCTCTTTTATCTGTGTTAGACAGACTTTAATTATCACATAAAGTTGCAAGCTAAGTTGAGCAGAAATGCAATGAATATATCTCTCATTTGATTGGTTGATAAATAGATAAATATAGATCTATTAATATATTAGCATATAAATATAAAGATATAGGTGGAGAGAGATCTACCTTTCTACTTATCTATCCATCTATCTCTGTACCAAGAGATGATAGGAAGGTGGAGTGCAATTGAATTTGGAGATAAAGAACATAGCTACATACCCTATTAAGCAGGAAAGATAGGGCGATTCTGATCCAGTGTCTGTAAGAAGTGAAAGTACCATTTCAGGAGAGGCCAAATTTAGTGGCCAGCCTAGTTCAACCACAGTCTACATAAGAAAAAATGTGTGATTTCAGATCCATTTTGTGGCTACATAAACAGGAATTATAGAATGTGGGTTAAGAACCATGGAACTCTATTCCCCAAACCACTCTATTTGAAGGAACTTTTTAAAATTTTCCCAAATGATGCAACACCGTTTATAAAAGTTTACAGTAGTGTCCCTGAATTCATAAGTTTGCCATTAGTTCATTTCATGTGTTTATTTCTTTTATTCTGTGTTTTTTCTAAATGCTGAATAGAGACACTTCTTAAATGTATAACAGATGAAATTTAATTTAATATTGTAGCTTTTGTACATTTAATTCATTTTTCATTTTTATGAAGTACAATATTTTAGTTTGCTGCAGCCATTTGGTAGTCTCATTTTAGACTTGTCTGATCATATTTTTTTGCTAATTTTTATTCTTTTCTAATTGATTTGTAGGAGTTCATTACACATTATCCTTAGCATTTTACTTATATTGCAAATGTTTTCCTAATTTTCTGTTTGTTTTTATATACAAATAATTTTAAAGCTCATATATAAATTATTGCTTTATCTGTTGAGATATCAGGGCCTTACTGACAAAGCCCTTCCTGATAGCAAGTTTATTTACATATTTTTATACTTTTGCATAATTTATTGTTGCATATTCTATGCTAAAATAGTTGTGTTCTGGGAGAAGGATAAGGACTTTAAATCATTCCTCAAGTGCTTATTTTTATGGAAGTAGAACTAATGTTCAGTCATTCCTTTGGCTGTTTTTTTTAAGGCACTACTATGGGGCAAGCGCTTTGTTTCTCTCTTTTTTTTCTGACAGACAAGGACCAAAGTCCTAGCACTTTATTAAGCAAAAATGACATAGCAGCAAACAGACCAAAATTTTTCCCTCTTGAAGTTTTCAAATAAATGGCAAGTCAAAAAATCAAATATATTCAATTTAAGATAAATCCTGTGATTAATCATAAAACAGAGAAAGAACTGCTTTGAGACTGTGGGTGTAACAGAGGCAACATTATGGCTTAAAATAAGGGTTAGATTCTCTGAGGAAGTGTCCCTTCAGCTGAGATCTGAAGATGGATTAGAAACTAACTGGTGAAAATAGGGACAAGAGTATTCTAAGGATAAAGGAATGTGTGTGGAAGCCCCAGGTGGGATGGATTATGAAAGTGCGCAGGGAAAGTGGCTGCTGGAAGGGGGTGATTGCTTTCAGAAGGGGCTGAAGAAGGAAGAGGTGGCCACATCCCAAAGCACCCTGTTGGCCATAGTAAGGATATAAATATCTACCCAAAGAGTTGGGTTTTAAATCATTTTGGTATTGTTTGTAAAATGAATTTGAAGGAGGCAGGGAAAGAGCATAAAAACCACAAGAGGATATCACAGTGGTTTGAGAAAAAGATGATAGTAATGCAATTTAGGAACGTAATGATGGAAGGTATTTTTAGGATCTGAATGTATTAAGATTGACAGGTTGTTTAGAAAAGCAGAGGGAAGAAATTATTGGGAGGGAGCAAAGATAACCCTATAGTTCTGACTTATGTTATTTGGATAACAGTAGGACCAATGGAAAAGCAATTATTGGTTATGTATTAAATATATAAATAAGAAGAATGACATTATTTTTTAAAAATTGTGGGACTTTGAGAATGAGAGTGAATGATGCAGTTGTGATTTAATAAAGTCACTGAAGGAAATATTCCAAGCTATAGGAATGGGATTTTTAAAACTAAACATTAGTGTTTTCATTAAAAAGTCATTAATTGAAATCATGTTTAGTATGCATTTTATTTTTCCTAATCCTGAAGAGTCATAGTAAAAGCAAAGCATGTGTCAGAATATGCTGAAAATTTAGGGATGCAGAACAACAGAAGCAAACTCAAGCTGATGACACCGAAAGAAGCTCAGAGAAAAAATGATATTTTGGGTTTCTATCTAGAGAGAAGGCAGGATAAATCAGGGGTTTTCTTGGGTGACTTGCACCAAAGTAGAGCGAGTTCTAAATCAGCAGTCTAAAAAATACTGTCAAATATGACATAATGTATAAATTATGATATAATGCAAGGGGTTAAAGACAGAAAATCTGACACAAACATAAATATGAAGATGAGATGAAGAACTAAATTGTGGATTACTCTATAAGCAAGTAACAATAATATATTGGACAATGAAGTTCTTTCACAAGGGCTTAAGTAAGTTACCATAGATTTAGAGCATATACTTCCTGATTTGCAATCATAGATCTTTGAGGAAGACAATATGAAACTGAAAAACAGTCTATGCTTGATTCTTTCCCTCAAGTGAACTTGTTGAATGAACCATCCTTTTCAATTTACAAAAACAAAATAAATAATCTTTAAAATCTAAGAGACTTTATGCTAATATGAATATGTGTAATTATATGTGTATGTGTGTGTGGACACATGGATACATGGGGTGATTATTTCAATATATAACTTAGAAATAATTTCTGATCTCAACCTTTCCCTTTTTAAACTTTCATGTTAAATGTAATGAATTGGAATAAATTTAATGAATTATTTTTATTATGTTAATATATGCATGTGTAGATATCATATAACTTGCCATTTTAACCTTAAAGTGTACAATTCAGTGGCATTGATTATATTTGCAATGTCATACAATTATCACCACTATTTATTTCAAATATTTTTCATTACACCAAACCGAAACTCTGTATTCATTAATCAATTACTCCCCATTCCATTCTCCTCCCAGTCCCTGGTAATTTCTAGTCTACTTTTTGCCTCTGTGAATTTGCCTAAGATAAGTCATACAAGTGGAATCATACAATGTCTTTTTGTGTCTAGCTTATTTCTCTTAGGATAGTTAAGATTTATCTATGTTGTAACATGTATCAGAACTTCTTTTTATGGCTAAATAATATTCTGTTGTATGTATGTATATACTACATTTTGTTTATCTGTTCATCTGTTGATAGACATTTCAGTTGTTTCCATCTCATCTTTTGGCTACTGTGAATAATGCCACAATAAACATTGTCATAGAAGTATCTGTTTGAGTCCGTTTTCAATTTGTTTGGATATATATTTATAAAAGGAATTGCTTGATTATATGGTAAGTTTATGTTTAACTTTTTGAGAAAATTACTATTTTTCACAGCTATTGTATCATTTGACATTCCCAGTAGCAATGTACAGGGGTTCGGATTTCTCCACGTACTCATCAACACTTGTTATTTCCTGTCATTTTGATTATAGCCATCTCAGTAGGTGTAAAGTGGTGTCTTGTTCTGCTTTTGATTTGTTTTTCTCTAATGAATAATGATGTTCAACATCATTTTATGTGCTTATTGGTCACTTGTATATCTTCTTTGGAGAAATGTGTACTGAATTAATTTGAAATCAGTTTGTCCAGATGTCCTTTTAAATATTCCTCTAGTCTAGGTCTAGAGACTCCTTGAACCCCTAATCTGCATTTCATGTTTTTCTAACAAAGTCTTAAATCCCTCACAATTTCTTAAAATATTTAGTAAATTATTTATGTCTTCCATTTAATATGCCCAGATTCTACATATCTGTACACCTCCTTCTACTGTGACCCCTTGAAGAAGAAAACTAGACAAGCTTCCAGGAGGAAAAAAGTTTTCAGTTCAGATTATTCAAATAAATTTTCATTTGACTGGAGATGTTGTGACAGGGAAAGACAGAAAAAAAGAGAATATAGTCATTCCAGAACTAAAAATATAAAGCATCCACATTTTACAGATGCATTTTCAGGGAGAAAAATTAGAACTGGTGATTTCTTTAGATCAAATATTTGCTCTGGTTTTCTCTGTATAAAGCTCTATATTGGGAAGACAGAAAAATATGGAGAGAAATGAAATCCAATCTATGTAGTGCTTTAGAAAATGGCTATAGGGAGCCATTTTCTACATGCCAGTGATATTAAAACTTTTTCAGACTGATTTCATTATGAAACTGGAGTATTAATCCACAAATTTCATCAGGGGGACGATGTGCTCCAGAGTGCAATGCTTAAGCTATGGATGCTAAGTATAAATCAAAATCTGGTTATCACCCAAAAGCTTCTTCTCTTCCTCATAATGTGCCCAGGAGGTCAATAATGTTTATAAGTGTGTTATTAGAAAATTCCATTTCAGATCATTCTCATCTTGATTTGCTGACCTTGGTGCAGAGATTCTTATCCCTGAGGAAAGACTGGTTTTGTAAGTTATGTTGAAGTAAATTATATATAATCTGTGGCTTCTATTCACAAGGTATTTGATACTGTATCCTGCTCCAACAGCTAAATTTTAGAGATGGGCTGCCTCTGTTACATTTTTACAGTAAATAGAAGTGATTCCAGCTAAGCTGGCTAAGGCCATTCACATTAAAATTCTATTAGGTCAGTCAAGTTTTGTGAGAAAGATCTCGTCTATCTGTCACAGATCTTCAAGTTATAGTTTATTTAATAATCTTTAACTTATGTCTGAGATGAACAGGAGATTCAAATTATAATGGGCCAACATCATTGATATGCTTATTTGGACATGTAGTGGGTTGTGAATGTGATAATATTTACTTATTCATTTACTTTTTAGTTCAGAATATTACTGGAGTACAAATGTTTTGGCACATAAATTATTTTGTACCATGTGAGTCAAAGTTATGAGTGTTTCCATCACCCAGATAGTGTGCATTGTATTTGTTAGGTGTGAATTTACCCATCCCCTCCTCCCCCCTCCCACCTGCTTGATTTCCAATAAATGTTACTTCCATATGTGCACATAAATGTTGATCAATTAATTCTAATTTAATGATGGGTACATGTGATGTTTGTTTTTCCACTCTTGTGTTACTTCATTTAGAATAATGGTCTCCAGTTCCATCCAGCTTAATACAAGAGGCATTAGGTCACCATTTTTTATGGCTGAGTAGTACTCTGTTGTATACATATACCACATTTTATTAATCCATTCATGTATTGATGGGCACTTGGGTTGTTTCCACATCTTTGCAATTGTCAACTGTGCTGCTATAAACATTTGAGTGCAGGTGTCTTTTTTATAGGATGTCTCTTTTTCCTTTGGATAAATACCCAGTAGTGGAATTGCTGGATCACATGGTAGTTTTACTTTTAGTTCTATAAGGTATCTGATACCATTTTCCATAGAGGTAGTACTAGTTTTCAGTCCCACCAGCAGTGTGTGAGTGTTCCTATCTCTCCACATCTACTCCAGCATTTGTTGTTCTGGGACTTTTTGATAAAAAGCCATTTGCACTGGAGTTAAGTGATATCTCATTGTGAATATGACAATATTTAAATCTCTCTGAAGAGGTGTATCAGAACCACTCACTGTTGGATAAGCAGAGTTATTTCAAAGATGGAGGAACCAGACTGTAGGAAGGTAGATTTATTGGTGAAGTTGTCCCAAAATTTGGCTTGGAGGTTTAATACTCAGTTCTCGGTGCTACCATTGGTGCTGGAGGAGAGATTTTTCAAAATGACTGTGAAAAAAATACAATTACCTAGCATTGTGTTTAGTTGACATGGATTCTTATTCACCAGGGGCCCAAAGTGCACTATATTATCAACTCTTCTACACATAGTTAGACACTTCCTATGTATTTTGTTATCACCAGGAACACTGGGTTAGTTGTTCCTGCATAACCTTGTTGGAGTAGACCTATTGCAACTTCTTCTTTCATCATTTTCTCCATAGGGAAACTTCCTCTATGTACCCTCAACACACTAAAACATCTCCTTTCAGCCTTGTGCCTGAACCATTAGGCCTAATGTTTACCTAGATGTGAGGCTATACTCGGGGATTGCAATTATGACTTTTTGTCTCTTCTTATATGGTGACATAGTTGATAAAACACAGAGAAGAAAAAAAAGAATCTCAATTTCTGGCATAGTATCATATGAGTAGATTCCTTTATTGGGACTAAAATTCTCTTTCCAGGTATTATTCTGACTAGTTAGTAGTCTGGGTAGATCACAGGAATAAGTGGACAGTGAGTTTAGACATCAACATGTTTTCAAAGCAGTTTTTTTCATCAGGATGGAGAATATGCATTCCATAATAAGTGACTGAAAAATATTACCTTGAGACACACTATCAACCAAAGCACTGAGAAGAAAAAAGACACATAAATCTCTTTTCTTGACCCTGTCATGTTATGCATTTCTCTCTATACTATGATTAATACAAAAGTTGGAGATACAAAAATAAACAATAAAGAAAAGGAAATAGCATGGTTGGCATGCTAAACTATTAATCTTATTACAAAAAAAGTAAAAATCTACAATTGGCCACAAAACCAATGGCATGATTACATGCTTAGTAATTGTTCACTAAACTAATATCTATTGAGCACCAAATGTGTCAGGATCTGTACCAAGCACCAAAAATACAGCTCACTTAAAATCTTTCAGAAAGTTTTGTTTACTGTGATTGCAATGTAAATTGAGCTTATAATGAAGTTATTAAAAAAGCTATAACTTAACCATAATTCTAAAACAAAAATGCTCTGCAAAATGAGTTATGACATATATTTATTGCTGATATGATCTAAAATCAGATTGTGGCAAAATATTACCTGGACATATGAGAGGATATTTAGTCTTTATCCGCTATTATAAACAGGTGATAGTTTACAAGGTGCTACTTGCTAGGGGTGTCATATATATTATGTAGTATGTACATTTTATTACTTTTTAAAATCTGAAATACTGAATTCTGAAATATTCCTTAAGGCAAGGTTTTGGGATATAGAGTTGTGAATGTACTCAATCTTAAACTACTCAAATAGAAGATCAGCATATGATCCAATGGAGATTTTCAGAATGGGACTGATATGACACCTGGATTATTATGTTCAATTAGGAGCAACATCATAGGAAATAATTGAGGATTAGGAATCATTATATGATAAACAGTTGAAAGACTGGCAGTTGCTCAGCCATCAAGAAAAAAAAGTATTAGACATATTAATATAGATGCCTTTATACATTTAGAGAGAGCACATAAATGTGATTGTTTATACTTGATTAGTTTTATTCCGGAGATCAGAACTAGAAATGAGGAGTAGATATTAGATATTTCAGGGAAGTAGATTTCTCTCTCTCTCTTTCTCCATATATATGTGTGTGTCTGTATGTGTGTACACACACACACATATATACACATACATATCTATAATAAATATAATATAGGCATAAATTTAAAGTAAATAATGGAATTAAATATATATTTATATGTATATATGAATGGGTTACCTCATAAGGTAGTGAGTTTTCAATAAATGGAAAGAACAAATAAATGTCTGACGGGTAATCACCAAGATAAACTTGTTAGATGGTGGCTCAAGATTTCATAAAGAGCTGGATTAGATCATTATCATTAAAAATACTACAGTCTTTGAAAATACATCAACAGTATGAAAAGGAGAGAATGTTCTTCAAATGCCAACATTTAGAAAGAAAAAGTGGCTAATCTTCTTACTGTATGACCCATAGACTACCTGGGAGTGATTCAGATAAGTCATGCCTTATTTGATGTCAGAGACACAGCTACTCTTAGAGGATCTCCATTCAAAAAAGAAATGCACACCGTAGGGACCAACTTCAGTGGCCCAGATCTTTCCCAGGTTGGGGAGGAAAAGGGGAATATTTGGTACAGTATTCCCAAATACCCTACATGGAAATGAGCTAGCATGACCCCTTGGGAGTTGTTTCTTTAACAAACATATCACTCGTCAGGACACTGAATAAATACTGAGGATATAGCAAACACCCAATCCTCAGATCATGCTCAGAAATCACAAAGAAAAAACTGTGCCTCGGGTAAGGAAGCCTATGGATTCAAATGCAGCAAGGGTGTTTAAGAGTGACTTTTCTACTTGGCATATGCAACCAATTCTTGAGTGAAGGGCGAAAAGGCAGAAAATATTTTTTTTAATTAAATGATGAATAGTTCAGGAAAGGGGCTGCCATATGGAAAAGCAAACTTGGATGAACATCATTTATATCATTTATATTTGATGAATACTGGTTGAGAAATGAGCTTGGGATTTGGGTCAGATAAAGCTGAGTTTGAATTTCTTTATGCCAAATATTTATTGTATGATCTTAGGCAAATTACTTAACCTAAGGCTTGATTTCCTCATCTGAACAATGTGAATAACATATTGTCTTCACTTTCTTGTTTTTCATTTACTTTTCATCTCATAATCATTAGGCATCTATTTCTGCCATTCTATTGAAATTGTCAAAGTCACCAAAGACCTAGTTGCCAAAAACAATGGGCATTTTTCATTTTTGTCTTTTTTGACAATTCTGATATTTTTCACCATTAAACAACCATACTATCTACTTCTATAAACTTCCTTTTCCACTGCTTTTTGTTTTTTTTATAAGTATAGATCACCTTTGCTGTCCTTTTATGTCTCTGCCTACTTCTTTGGCAATTTCCCTTGAAATATTTTTCTTTCCTTTTTTCTGAAGTGAAGTTTTTCCTAGGTTCTCAACGTTTCTTTCCACATCTACTCTGCCATGTTAATTTCTACTTAAGGTAAGATTTGAACAATCACTTAAAAGTTGAGACCTTGCATACTACTATCTCCATCCCATGGCTTCCCACTGTTAGTTGAGTTTAAAATATTTACTCATTTATTTTTACTAATTTCTTCCAAAGGAACACAGATTTTTGGGCAATAGGTGAGGTGAAAAAGTGGCGTCAGGAGAGATTGATTGTACAGGGTTCTTGCAGATTATCTGGAACTAAATAGAAGGTTTTTTTTTCCCCCATTTTCTTAACATGATTTTAATGTGCTCTTTTTGCCTTCTTTTTCAACTTCTTATGTCTTTATAACTGATTTCTGGAACAGTTCCTCAGCCTTAGCACAGCAAGTTGCAGAAACTCAAAATGATATATCTGCATTACTCTCAGAAACTCTTGAGAATTCAGGGTTAGCTGCTTTCAGAGAATCAGCCCAAAGACCCTCAGAATGGGGCGAGAGAATAGTGAGCTTTAGTCACGTCTATATCCCTTATGGAGCCTCTAGGCTTACCTGATGGTGATGAGAAATTCCACCAAAGTTTAGACTGTCACTAATGTCATGCACCACATATTAGGAGACTCCCTAAACTGGGCAGCTAGTCCTCTTAGCATATTTGGGTATGTGGACAGTTTCTGGTACCACCAAATCTGACACAATTAAATGTCAATATGTTGCTAGGGACTGTAGGTAATCAATAAGGTACTATTATATTTAGGTTAATAAAAATATATTAATTAAGTGTAACAGCTATTCCCAAAGGAATTACCACACTGTTTTGGTACCTAAAATCTGAGGATCCCAAAGCTGAAAACTCATAGTTCAGGCTTTGAAAACACCACTCTAATTTAGGCACATTTGGGTCTTCTCTTGCTTCCTCTCTCTGGTCCACTTTCTGTATAACAGCAGGTCAAAATAGGTGGCTTGCCCCTATCCTGTACAACAAATCATGACATTTATCTATTCTCATATAAGGCAATGTTGGAAGGTTAAGAGGATTTTTGAGGATACATGTATCATTCCTGTAGGTGGGGAGATATGTGTTGCCAAGGTGAGCCCCACATAGGTTATAATTTAGTGAATCAGGTTAGCTGGCAATATTTTCAGTGTTCATATCAATAGAGTATCTGCTATTTCAGTGCCCAGACTGACATTTTTGTCATTGACGATGTTCCTGAAGTTGCAGCCATTTCCACAGCCCGTTACCTTTCCTCTATTCATCTCCTCCCACCGTCCATTGCTTGTTGTTAGAGATGTTACCGTGCACCAGACTTCTCAAACATACATGTATCATTGTTTTTATAGCTTTTTATAAAACTGAAGTGATGCAAAGATTATTATCACTTCATTTTTTTTTCTGAATTTCCTTTTAGAAGTATCAATACAAATGTTTATGATAGGAAATGGTTTTTTAAAAGATTATGGACACATATAGATCCAACTGAATTTGGGAGAAACTGTTTCCCTTGTGGTTCTCTTTAACTGTTATTGTAATAAACTTGTTATAAGATTTCTTTGTTACATGAAAACAAAGCAAACTTGATTTTGTAGGAGTGTAATTATAAACAGGCCATATTTCACAGCCCCCTATGAAGATCATTATTAATTTTTCTGGATATGGATTTTATAATAATTACAGGGTCTATACAATTGTCTCCACCAGCAGTATAGTCACCATATGTTTCCTTCCGGGAGTCCTTATCTTTTCCTAGAACTGGCTGTGTAAAGTTTATACACTCAATCTCCAATTTCTGATATTACTATTTCCCTTCATATAAACATCATTTTAAAATCTATGACTCTATATAAGGATTAGGCTTCTGTAGAGTCCTTTATTCTAGGAGTCTATCTTCTTTAAAAAACTTGCTTTAGGAGTTCCAAACTTGTGTGTTTTTCCCTGTTTTAAAATTTGTCTCTGATGTTGCAGGTCTTAGACCTTTTGTAGCACTGAAAATTTGCTGGATCCCAAGTCCACTGAGTAATCACATTTGCTAAAATAGTCTACTAGCTCTACCCACTCGTGCACATTTCTCTAGACAGTCACATGAGCTCTCTCCCTATTCACAGTCCGCTCGAGATGGCAATACTGATAATAACATTTCCCATGATGGTGGGCTCATTTTTACTGATGAAGCATTTTCGCAATGACTGATTCTTAAGACAGTTTATCTCATTAGTTTCAAAAAAGAAAATCTGAACCGACCCAAATCAGATAGAATACAGCAAGGGCCCATAAGAGACATATTATGAGGAGAAATAAAAGAGTGAAGACAATGAAATGGAATTAGAGGAGAGCTATTTTGAATTAGGAGTCAGGGCTAGAAACAATAAGGTGTGTGATTGAAAAATAAAAGTTGTATCTTTCACAGTAAATTGTATTATGATGATTATGATTAATATTATTTGGGCTTACAAATAATTAAATCTGAGACAATACATAAACATTTGTTAGTGTCATGGTAATAAATGACCTTACAATGTGTTACCAGCAGATGGTGAGAGAAAGAAAGAATATAGCCTATTCAGAGGTCATCGCTTCCGAAAAAGCTCTCCTCCACCTGCAACACCTACCATGTGGTCCAACAACAGTGCAGCCCCCTTCTTGCTGACTGGCTTCCTGGGCTCAGAGGGAATTCACCACTGGATCGCTATTCCCTTCTTTGCCATCTATCTCTCCATTTTTTGTGGAAATGTCACACTTCTCATCCTCATTTGGAATGACCACAGCCTTCATGACCCCATGTACTACTTCCTGGCCATGCTGGTGGGTACAGACCTTGGGATGACACTAACGACAATGCCCACAGTCCTGGGCGTCCTGATGCTGGACCAGAGGGAGACTGCCCAGGAAGCCTGTTTCACTCAGTGCTACTTTATTCACACGCTGGCCATTGTAGAATCGGGCATCTTGCTTACCATGGCCTATGACCGTTTCATTGCCATCCGCACCCCTCTGAGGTACAATTCCATTCTCACTAATTCCCGAGTGATGAAGATAGGGCTGGGGGTACTACTGAGGGGCTTTGTGTCCATTTTGCCCCCAATCCTGCCACTCTATTGGTTCCCATATTGCCATTCCCATGTTCTCTCCCATGCCTTTTGCCTCCACCAAGATGTCATGAAACTCGCCTGTGCTGACATCACATTTAATCGCTTATACCCAGTTATTCTGGTTGCCGTGACTTTCTTCCTAGATGCTCTGATCATTGTCTTTTCTTATATCTTAATCCTTAAGACAGTTCTGGGCATTGCCTCTGGAGAGGAGCAAGCTAAAGCTCTCAACACCTGTGTTTCCCATGTTAGCTGTGTCCTGGTATTTTACGTCACTGTGATCGGCCTGACTTTCATCCATAGGTTTGGAAAGCATGCACCACACGTGGTTCATATTACAATGAGCTATGTTTACTTTCTCTTTCCCCCACTCATGAACCCCATTATATACAGCATCAAGACCAAGCAGATTCAAAGAAGCATCATTCGTCTATTTTCTGGGCACATTAGGGCTTGAGCTATTATTTCAGAGTTTTAAGATCTCCAGAATATCACGACCTTCCTTATCATTGGAAGAGAACCATAATTTTATATTCAATCTCTTTTTGCAGAGTTAGATGAGATTTTAATTATTGTATAAAGAAAAAATATGACTTGAGCAAGAAAATATATATTCTAATAAAGAAGGAGTGCCAATGATATTGAAGAAAAGGGATACAGGAAGCAGGAGAGATAGTACAATCCAGACCCTTTATCTAAAAAAGAATAGCTACTATTTTAGAAATAGTTAAGATAAGTGGTCTAAAACAGCCTGGTTACAACACAACTCATCTAAAGAAAAATGTGCAGTTGGAGGTACATTTTCTATGTTATATAAAGACAAATTAGAATGATATATATTATCATCATTCCGTCTCCATGTTTTGAATCTAACTTTATTGAAAATCATCATGCTCTATTAGTAAACAAAAATGTGAGGCGCAACAGCAAATATCTAGAATTCTAGGAAGCTTACTCCTGACCTTTCAGTTTCTCATAGTATATCAGTATACTTTACTATGAAAAGGACATTAACACAGACTAACAGCTCAAGAGCAACAAACACATTTCCCATCAGCTAGTGTATTATGCACAGTCTTTAGTCACTTTGGTGGTGTTATAATTTTTAGACATGTTTTTTAATTGACTATTCTCAGTCTCATTTCAAAATAAAACCATAGGCAAACATAATTTATTTCATTTTATAAGGAAAGAAAATTTCACCATAGGTGAGATGAAATCTGGTTTTAATATGAAGAGGATTTATTTAGCAATCCAAATGTGAATCTAAACAGATGTTTTAGGGAATTTTTAAAAATAAATGATGTAATATATGAGTATAGCAAAAAAAATTAAAAAAAAATCTCTTATAGACATAAGCCTAGGCAACGAATTTATGACGAAGACCCCCAAAGCAATCACAGCAGCAACAAAAATAAACAAATGGGACCTGATCAAATTAAAAGCCTTCTGCACAGCCAAGGAAACTATCATTAGAGCAAATGGGCAACCTACAGAATGGGAGAAAATATTTGCTTTCTACATATCTGATAAAGGGCTGATAACAAGAATCTACATATAACTTAAGAAAATTAACAAGAAAAAATCAAATAACCCCATCAATAAATGGGCAAAGGACATGAACAGAAATTTTTCAAAAGAAGACAGACTAATGGCCAGCAAGCATATAAAAAAGTGCTCAACATCTCTAATCATCAGGGAAATGTAAATCAAAACTACAATGAGATATCACTTATCTCCAGTAAGAATGGCTTTTATCAAAAAGTTCCAAGACAATAAATGTTGGTATGGATGTGGAGAGATAGGAACACTCATACACTGCTGGTGGGACTGCAAACTAGTAGAACCTCTGTGGACAGTAATCTGTCAGGACTCTAGAGAAGTAGCCCAAAGCTGTTGTTAGGACCACTAGAGGGAAGGAGATACCTATGGAGCTAATGGGCCAAGATGGGTGGAGCCACAGTGAGGGAAGTGTTGGAGGGTCTCTTGAT
Source organism: Eulemur rufifrons (assembly GCF_041146395.1). NCBI lineage: Eukaryota > Metazoa > Chordata > Mammalia > Primates > Lemuridae > Eulemur > Eulemur rufifrons. The sequence goes on along the minus strand of NC_090988.1, from coordinate 56,577,485 downwards.
TGTAGGTGGGTGTCCCACCTACAGGAACAGGACATCTGGGTACTCCTCCCAGTTTCCCGTTTTCCCAGTACCTCTCTTGTGAAAATGTCTATACTCTCTTCCCCATTCCTAATAGTAAGGCAAAATAGCATAAAACAACACCTTGATTAAAAAGATGTCATAGACTTTCAAAATTATTTTAGATGTCAATTGTTCTTTCTTTATTCCAGGAATGCAGAAATGGCAACATTATCTTCAATTAATATAATGGAAAGGGCTTTTTCTAGAGATAGAAGAATAATTGAATCTCTCTCCCTACCCCTCTTTCCTTCCCTTTGATTCTATCTCCCTTCCTTCCACACTCCCCACCCCTCTCTTTCATCTCTAAAAAATATATTCTGAAGGGATTGATACCAGACAGCTCAGGCTGGTTTTCTCTAGGTAGAGGAATGAGACTGAGAAGGTAGAGCTGCACAAGACCATTAAATATTTACTTTTTATGCATCTATGTTGTTAGAGTATTTTATAAGATATATGAAATATTTCTCAGTTATATACTAGCTATATAATCTTTGGATATTCTCTTACATATTCTGAGTTATACTTTACTCACTTGGAAGAGGGAGAGAAATAACCTGTTGTATCATGTATTAATGAAGATTGAGTGAGATAATGCACATAAAACTCAGATTAGTAACTGACACATAGAAGGTGTTTATATATATACAAATGTACATATATATAAACAAACATATATATATACACACACTTAACGTGTTCTTATTTTGTACTGGGCACTATAATAAGTTCTTTGATGCATATCATTATGTTCTAATTTCAATATTAGAAGGCAGATATTATTATCTGAATTTCACACTGTAGACCTCCAGACTCATAAAGATAATTAAACTGCCCAATGTCATATATTTGTTCTAAAGGCTAAACTCAAAGAATGGTTTGTCTAATTTTATATATCACCCTCCTCAACATGACACACTATTTTTCAAAGTTATTATTAATTATTATGGGGATTTTGAAACACAGGACAGGGTGCTACCCCCTAAACAGTCTCACAATTAAGGTAGGCAGTTGACAGAGAATTGCAGGGTAGTCTAGGGACCACAGGGGGGCAGCAGAATTGTACTTCCACTTTAGTTCTGCTTCCAACAACCCACACACATGCACACACAGCCCTGAGCACTTACATACTGTATTACACTCTAGGCTTTTTGTTTATGTTTATAAATGAAGGTGTAGATAGAGGGTAGATAGGGTAAATGCTTATCTTTACATTTGTCTCCCTACCCTGTTTAAAATGTTCCTGCCCCAGATCTGAGATACTTTGCCTTGATTTACTTCATCAGTTCCTACGTTATAGTCTCTGATGTCAAAGGAAGTCAAAAGATTTGAAAAACAATTTCTGACCCACAGCTTATGCTTTGTAGATGACTGGGCTAGAAGGTTTCAGGAGCATAGTAACAGGGAGTGAATACTAATGTCTCCTCTTTCCCCTACGCCTGAGATCCCAGATTCTCAACCTTTTAAGACCCCATTCCTAATGCTACAGACCTTGGAAACAGGATAGCTGAACTTGGTCAACAATGGAGAAAAGTATAGCAGCCTCCAAAGGTCCAGCCCCAAACTTCTCAAGTCTTCTCCAACCCTAAAGGTAAGCAGAGTTGCTTCCTTCAGGATCAGAGACAAGAATCTGCCTGGCACTTTTTGTACAAGAACATCTGCATTCTGGGATTTAATATTTCCTGGCAGGCAGTGCCCTGTTGGGACCACTGGTTCTTCACAGAGACTTCCACTGGGAAGTACATAAGTAGCATCTACAGGTCCTCTGACTGCACACTCTCAACTCACTCCTCACAGTGGAAAAGACCTAAGCACTTGTCTGATTGAAGCCCTTTATAAAGCTGTAAAAATTGAACCTTGATTTTCATCCTACTCCAGTCACTAGTTGGTTACATTAACAATGAGTTGTCTACCATGTAGTATCCCTCAGGTTGTGTCAGGAATGAGTCATTAAAATACTCTGCAATGCATTTCCTTGATGTTCTACCATGTGTCAGGCAGAGGACTGGGTACTTTATCTACATCATCTTGTTGTTTACAATTGTTAGATTAGTTTTACAATATTGATATTATGAATAGAAAGATGAGGCCTAATGGTCATGGCTTTTAGTTTTTCGACTTGTGATGGCTTTCTCTTTTATTCACAATAATGTAAGTTTTGCAGAGTAGTAACAATTAAGAGTTACTGTGAATTTACAAAAATATAACAAAGCTGTCATGAAATTAAGTCTACTGTCAATTTATGAGGAAAAAAAAGTATATACTTTTCCCACTGAACCATTGAAGCAGGAATAATAGAAAAAGATTTTTAAAAATTCTCAAAAATTCCTTTAATATTATGCAAAGGCAATCATGTGGAGCTGGGAGGAAGGTACTTTCCATGACTGGTGCATGAAGCAAAATGAGGGTTTGGGTGGGATGGCATCTAATGCAATGACCTTGCCATCACTTTCAGAGTAGAGAGCTCTTGGGGGTCCAGGCACACAAGAGGAGGAGCAGGGTATATGGAGACCTCTGAGTGTTCTTTCTTTCCTTAGGGGTTAGAATAGCCATGACTTGAGTTTATAGGCCATGAATGCTTTCCTCTCTCTCCCACTCAGCAGCAATAGACATGAGATAGCTTGTCCTGCCCCTGTGCCCGGCGGACTCACTCCAGAGCCCAGCGATGGGAGGGGCCCTGTCAGGGCTCTGATGGCACTATCTGCAGGGCCAGGACCAGGAGGGGCCAGCTCCAGAGCCCCTCCCTCCCAGTCCCAGAGTGCAGTTTGCTTGTTTGTGTATTTAAATAATATATTTATGTTTAAAGAAATAACCGGGAGTCTGCCCAGCCCTGGCTATGGCATGGGAACTACCCAGAATATTTTAGGTTCCGTCTGTTCCTTCTCTTATAATGAGTTCAGTTAGAGGCAGAGGGGCTCAGTGTAAGTGCACTAGATGGCAGGTCAGGAGTTTTGAGTCCCAGCGTGGGCATTTCCACGACTAATTATTAATAAATTCCACTGAGAAAGTACCCACCCTTCTCTGAGCCTCAGTTTCCTCTTTGGTAAAAAGGAAGCTGGAGTAAATGATTCCCAGTGGTGCTTTTTTCAACATAGAATTTCTATTAATTAAATCCATGAGCTCCCTTAACTCCTACACTGAGGAGATCATTGAACCTGAGACTCCTCAACTGGCAAGATGTCCCCAGGTCCTCTCGTTGAGCAACCAGGCCCTACTGGGTATCAGATGTGCTTGTGCTGGTTCACGTGTGAAAAAAAGAGGATTCCTCTCTTCTTTCTATTCTTATATACCTCTAGGAAAGAGTTGTATACCTCCCACAATAACTCATCCCCAATAACTCATTTCAGAGATTCAAATCCTTTGATTTACAAATGTCGTAGGTATTATAGAGTGGAGGTTAAGAGCAGAGTCTGGAGACAGACTGCCCAGAGTGGATGGTGACTCAGTACCTCTTACTAGCTGTATGACTCAGTTTCTTCATCTGTTAAATGAGATTTTAACATGCTCACAAGATTGTTTTGCAGACCAAGTGAACTAATATATGCAAAGCATTTAAAGCAGTGCCTTATATATGCTAAGTAGTCAGGAAATATTTGCTATTATTATTGGGCTTAACTGCAATTATAACTTTTAACAGTAATAATAGCAATAACTGACACTTGTTGAAGGCTTACTGTATGTCAGACACTGTAACAAGTGTTTTGCATAACTTATTCATACTTTTTAATTCTTTGAGGTAGATACTATTATTATCCCCACTTCACCACAGTTAAGGAAATTATGTCTCAACTTGACCAGGGTTGCACTTGTGCACACACATACACACGCACAAATGTACACTACTAGCAAGTGGTAAAATTGGGATTTGGTCCTAAGCATTTCTTCCTTCATTACCAGTAAATATTTACTGACATCTACTTCTTGGCACTCTTTATGCTGGATGCTGAGAATGCAAAGGTGGCTAAGGCAGTTCCTGCCTTCGAGGCTCTCCCAGGTCATGTTATGCACAGGGCATATGTTACCTCTACATTCCACTGTCTTGAATGACTATAAAATTACACCGCATTTCTCTTTAGCTGGTTCTTAGATGATAGTCTCATTTCCCAACCTGAGCATAACATCCCTGAGATCAGAAAACAATACACCAAGTGGAGAAGGAGGAGTGATTATGATCACTATCTTCAGTTAAACCGTTGGCCTTGTGAATTCAAGCACTGTGGCTCTCTTGTTCGCTGGTAGGACTCTAGCACTTGTTACAATGTATGTAATTTGTGTTTAACAAATGTATGAATGCTCCAATATGAGAAGATTATCTTCCGGAACAGGGAATCAAGTTACACTATGTGACCTAGGACTAAAAGATTTTCACACACGTAAGGACTTTGTAAATGTTGTCTAGCAATAGTAAGGCTCAGTGAGAAATCCATGAATTCCTTCCCAGGACAAAGTGTCTCCCCCATGACTGCATGGATCTCCGGAGCGGATTCCTGCGCTAAGCAGAAGGCTGGTCCTGATGAACTCCCAAACTCGCATAGCTCTGAGAAGCTCTATGCTGTTGCATTTTCTTCTCTGTTCCTTTGTCATGTACACAGTGGTGAGCACAGGCTGAGCCGTGAGGGAAGGCTCTTCCCACACTTCTTTATTGGATGAATCAGATTATCAAATGGATATGTTAAGGCAATGAGGGAAGCAGGGCAAGAAAGAACTCCTGGTGGAGTGGAAACACAACGCTCGCTTCCCAGTCAGGGCTCCAGCAGGTGGGATGCAGCCTTCGTGAAGCCTGGCTTATCATCAGAGGCCCCACAGGAGATGAGGAGGAAAGAGCCCGGGGCCTATACTGAGCAGGTTTCCTTCATGTGACGGGGGCTTCCCGCTCCAAGTTTCCAGAAACCCTCTCTTAAGTCTGTGCTATTGGAATCTCCTCACTTTTCCCCAGAGATGGTTTCTCCACAGGGGTTCCCCAGGAGGAAGCCCTCCGGCATCCGAGGCTGGTCCCCACAGTCCTGCTTCCAGCTGTGCTCCTCCCTTAGCGCCTGCCTTGTCCTCCATCCTCCGCCTCGTCCTGGCTGAGATGGCCCCTGTGGCCAGTATGGCTTCTTCAGGAAATGCCTCACTCCTTCATGGCTTATCTCCAAATGCCACCCTAAAATCCAAAATAACCATAAGAAGAGTATGACAGGTAGACTCTCTGCTGGTAAGGGAGAATGAAGGGGGAGAAGGGAGAAAGGAGAATGGGGGTGGAGGTGAGTAAGAGAGCTGAGGGGCAGGATTAATGGGTGATAAAATCTACTAGTGTTTATTGAGACCTTATATATTCTAAAGTCTAATCAATTTAGCCACTGTCTTTTTTCTCATACTAACTCCATAAATAGATGCTGTTTTGATCCCTGTTTTTGGATAAGAAGATGGAGCTCAGAGGACTGAAGGCCTCTGCCTAAGCTCAAACACATCAGAGGCAGCCCCAGGCCCATGGCAGAGTCCACAGCAACTGCTCCTGAGCCCTTTGCTGCATGGATGAGGGTGGTGAGATGGAAGGGCTGCCAAAGTGGAGGAAATTGCCTATGGGTGAAGGATGTAGCCACAGGGAGGTCTGTGACTATGGCTTTGGTGACATGAGTCTCTAAGGGCTTAGACTTTAGGGAACTTTGACTCAGCAAACCTGAACTTGCCCCGCCACCCATGGGGACTTTGGGAGCTGATGTGTGCAAGAGGTGTCTATCAGAGGTCGCAGGGAGGGTAGGGCCAGGCCTAGCTTCCAGCTATCAGGGCCCAGAAGGGCTACATGGCTGCTGGCTCAGATAGCTGGTTAGGTCAGGTTGGCGGCTCTGGGTGGAGTCCATGAGTCTTGGAGGTGATAGACCGGGAGTATGGGGTGGACATGGGATGGGTAAGAGGCACAACATAGCAGTATTTTTTGTTTTACCACCACATGGACCTGCCTTCCCATCCCCTCAGTGAGGGGTAAGTGCCTTGACTCCTCTGAGTTCAGGCTGGTCATCTAAAAAATAAGATAATAATTATATCTATCTTATGAAGTTATGGGGATCAAAGGGCATACACCCTCTCTGGAACAGTGGCCTAGCAATTCAGGACAGAGCTATGGGCTCCCTAAGGGCTCCCTACAGTCTCAGTGCAACAGGCAAGTTCCAGAAAATAGCACTACCCAATCTTAGAGATCCAGCGCCAGACTTAGAACATGATGTTTAAGTTAGCAATGGCCTGGGACCCTCCCCCCGCAGGACCATCTCACCAGGTGCTGCACGCAGTCAAAGCCCAAAGCCTAGCTTTAGTGCTTGAGGCTTCCCGTCTGGGGGATAGACAGGCTTGAAGCTCTGACTCAGGACAAAGGCAATGTACATAACCTAAACATTTGTACCCCCATAATATGCTGAAATTAAAAAAAATAAAAAATTAAAAAAAATGGTTGAGGCTTCTAAGGCCACAGGGCATAGATAAAGGTATCTAGTAGTAACTTTGTAATCTAAGAAAATATCACTTCACTGGGAATGTGTGCAAGATTCTGAAGCATGAGAGATTTTTAGGAATCTGCACAGGAGGTGAGAGGGAAAGAGGATGATGAAGGGACCAGAGACCACATGAGGGAAACAAAGAAATAGAGTGGATTTCTATTAGAGGAAAACAAAAGGGAGATGGGAATTAATACTTACTGAAGCCTTTCTACATGCCAGGTGCTGTTCTATGTTATTTAAATAATCTCATTTAATATAGTAGTTCTGTGAGGTATGTACTATTGGACATATTATAATTAAAGGTAAGAATAAGCAGCACCTCTTGAATACTTAGAATATGCTAGAGTCTAATTTACATCCATTATATTAATTAACTTAGTTTCTCCTCATACCAATACTTAGAAGTAGATTATTGTCTCTTTTACTATGAGGAATGCAAGGCACAAATAGTGTAAGTAGATTTCTTGAAGACCCAGGCTATTAAAGGTAGCCAATCTGTGATTAGAACCCAGGTGGTCTGGACTGTCCTACTGTCTACATTATACAGCCTCTGCCAGTGTGGGAACTTGAAGGTCAAAGGGATAAAGTAACCTGTCCCAGCTTATGGAGCCACCAAGTAGTGAGGTTAGGATATAGGCCCAGTTGTGTTACTGCTGGAGATGGTGATGTTTCCACTGCAAAACACCAGCATAAGTATACACTGTGGACCCAAGAAAGTAGAAGCAAATATTCTTCTCCCCTGCCTCCTGCTGCTCACTTTCACCCCTTGGAGATTGGAGATCAGGGCTGAGCCACAGTTGTAGACTATACTTCCTCAACCATGGTTGTACCTCAGGAAAATATGAGAGAGGAAAAAGTAAAGGAAAATTGGAGACAAGCCCAAAATAAAAAGAGACTCTTGAATGACAGAGATTGTCAAATGACAAGTTATAGGCAGATCCCTGAGAAAGCTGGAGGCCCCTACCACCCAAATTCTCCCTTGACCCCTTGGTCAAACTGCAAGTTTGGTTGAGGAAGAGAATGTTTATGTATTATATTGTTCAGTTACTCCTCTTTTGTAACACATTGGCTCTCCCTTTACTCTGCAGCAACTTGGAACCTCACTGTCCCCAAAAGATACATATATCCGTGTAGTTTAAGTATGTGTGACATTCTAAATAGTGTAAAGAATTGAGGACCCTAAACCATGCTAGGAGCAGTGCTGCAATACTGTGATAGGAACACAAAAAAATGAGGAGAAACTCTCCAAGTTCCCTGCATCTCCTTGTGCAGGATCTGACAGAAAATCACCCTGAATTTTACCGATGCAAACCACTGTTCCATGTGTTAACTACTTTAAAATCATTTTTGGCTTCACCTTGTCTTTCTCATCTGCAAGCGGAAACAAAGAACTCAGCATCAATCCTATAAAAGCCTCTATATTATCTCTGTCAGGTTGTAGCTCTCTGTTCTTTCTCAAAAATCAGCCATCACTATATTTTCTTCTCAGCCAAAGCTTAGGGGTCATATATTGCCTGGGTAAATGCTCACTGGTCAAAGGTAGACTAGGAAAAGGGCACTTTGACAGGACCAGAGAGTGAGGAGAAAGGGTGAATGAGAGGACGGGGGATAGAGAGAAGGTAGACTAGAAGTTGTGACAAGAGGGCCTGTTGTCTAAATATCTCCCAGGGAATTATTTTGGGAGGTCTGAGTAGTGTTTTAAAATAAGCTGAAAGCTGCTGCCAACATTTAAATCAAGAAATGCATCGAAATAACTGTATTTACAATTATGTTCTAAAGTAACATGTGACCCTACTAGTTATATGTATATACTTATTACAATATTATAACAGATAAAACTTAGCATATAACATGTTCCTAGTTCTTTATACAGTAAACTAACTTAATCTTCATAATCCTATGAACTAAGTGTATTATCATCCTATATTTCAGGAACGTGAAGAAGTTAAGCAACTTGCCCAAAATCACATAGGAAGTAGATGGGGTCACTGGGTCCCTCCGAATCCCTATGACAACATTTGGCTAGCCTAAGTGTTGATTGCCTCATTTCATTAGGGATGGGTTCATATTCATCACAGACCCTGCCTGGCATCCTCTTCTCTTATGTGATCTGCCTGACCTAGCAGGCTTATGAAGCTTATGATATAGAAGAGAGGAGGAGAGGGAACTTATTGTCATGAGTGAGGAAGGTTCCTTCTCTGTTCATGCACTAGTGGGGCTCCTCATTAAGACTAAACTCACTCTGCCTCAGTGTGTTTATCCAGTTCTATACACCTTGCCCTGAAGGGAGATTAACAAGTGTTCTCTATCAAGAAAATCCATTTTCATCTCAAAATCCAGCTTACATTTTCTTAATTTTATCAAATCTCTGGTCCATTCCTCAATCCCTAAAAATAACCTACACTGAGAGAGACATTCATTTTCCCCCATCCCGTACATATCTCTATTATTAATAAGTACAGAAAATATTGTAATATTGTGTTTTAATGAACTATTATTTTTCACTAGGACTCCTGGGGGGCAAGACACATATCTTATTTGTCTTTATGATTCAAGCACTGAAATTAGCGTTCAGTACCCAGCAGGTGTTTCAAAACCATTTACTGAAAGATTACTATACTTTCTACAAGCCCAAGCCTCTCTATTCCCTTCAGCCTCCTCATCTCTGATTAAATAAGCTCCTATTTTTCCTTAGTCCACATTCAATTTCTAAGTCCCCCTCTGCCTTCCCATAGGCCAAGAATGCACCATTCTGTCTGAGCCCCAGTCTGAGTCAACGCCCTGCCCCTACCTTCTGGTTCTGTATGGCCTTCTGGGCAAACATCTGGCCCCAGCACAGCAATGCTGAATCATGCTGAGTCACGCTGAGGCTTAGGGTGTGTGGCCAGATGTTTCTAGCCTTGAGTGATGTCTGCTATCTAGGTCCCCAGCAGGATGCTTACAGGACAGATGGCAAGAAAAGAGAAGCTGACTGCCTGACTAAAACTCCACTCTAGCCCCAACATGAAGAGAAAGGGACCCCAGAAACAGAATTGACATATCCTAAAATATATTATTTCCTGATTTAAATTTTTTTCTGGATGTGTTTATCAGATGCCATAGCATGATCAGTCATTGTGAAACAAATATTCATCTTGTTGCAGGGGGACTCTCATACCTAGAAGCAGCAAATTAATGCTTTGTTAGTACATGTGCATGGATTTTTAGTTCATAAAATATATAGTCATTAATCAAATGCTACTGGAGCAATTTGAAGGATAGGAACCATGCTAGTGAGTTCCCTGACACCTTCTCATGGGCCTTGTAATCCAGGGCAGAATCTTGATTTCCCCTCTGTATAAAGATGTGGCAGGGCTGGATGGATAAAGGGCTTTTCCAGCTCCTGCCTTTCTAGGATCCCACATACTAAACATATACTTTGCATGGAGCACTGGAGACTTGGACTGAGACAAGAGACAGAAGAGGAAGGAATGAAAAGAGAAAAAGGAGATAAATATTGTTTGCCATTTTAGGGCACTCTTGGGTGACAAAGCACCTGTGCTCTTGGAGGGCACATGCTCACATGCTGAATCAGATCTGAATGAAGAGGCTGAAAAAGGCTCTGAGTTTAAGGACATACTTCAGGCCAGTGTTGGTACTAATGCTCTTATTGGAAAGATGTAGGTGACTCCAGGCCCTATAAGAAGGAATGTTCCTCCAGGAGGGATAACAGGGTTTACATGTATGGGTAACTGTCAAAGACTACAAAGGGATTAAACACACAAACAAACAAACAAACAAACACACCATGACAGGTAGAGATAGTGCTTGGGGAGAGGAAAAACAAGAGGTGAAGGGATCAGAGAAGGCCTCCAGAAGAATGACTTTGAAGTTAGTTTCTATAGGAGTTCATGGTGGTAAAAATATGTTTCAGAAATGTGAAATGACTTGAGGAATTATACAACAAACCCATGAGGAATTTTCAGATGAACGTTCTGGCACATTGACTTGACTGAGTTTCTGGAGGTCAGGAGCTATGATGGTTTTTGGTGCCCAGGGCCCACTACAGACCCTGGTATATCCTTGGCTAGGTTTTCTTAATTGGTGAATGGATGACCTCTTGTCAGTGTACTTGGCTCTGACAGGAACACAGAGAGAAGATTTGGTGCTGCTATGTTAAAACTTCCTTCTTGGTTCCAGTATGTGTCAGTGATAGGAATAGAGGCAGGATACATGATCCGTGTCTAACATAAATGCAAATATTAAGAAAATAAATCTACCTGAAGATGTTTATGCAAACAGTAGAATACAGACAGATACAGAGAGTGAGTTAAGTTTGTAATAACGGTGACACAGGCTGGATTGTAAGCTATGTAAATCATAAAGTAATGAAAAATAGTGGTAGAGAAGCATTCTGGAGATGAGTCTAGAAAGACTAGAATAGATTAAGTTGTGGGGGGAAGTTCTTACAGAGTGGCAGTAGACCAAACTTGGCAGCTGTGACTAAAGAACCAGAATATTGTTCATGCTTTCATAGCATGATATAGCTTGATGTCCCCATGCTTGGTTTAACACTCTTGTTGTTGATGATGTAAAATTCTTAATAATTTTTGACAAAGAAACTATGTGCTTTAATTTTGTACTGGGCCTGGAAATTATGTAGATGGTCCTGAGCACAATGTTGTATCTTGTCTTTCTCTCTCCAACACCATTGTCAGCACAATGCCCAGGGTATAGTGAGTATTCAAACTCCTGTTGAATTGAATTCTATCCTTCTTACTCCATTCTACCCACAGAGGACTAACCTATCAGGGATGGAGGAGTCCCCCTAGGGGAAGCTGGTGGGTGCTCTGGAGTGATTGAGTAAGTAGAGGAAAAAGGGTGGGGGTGGCTAACCCTCCTACCCTAGTGCGGAGGCCATAGCTGAAACAGCAAAGTCCCTCACTGTACAGAATTCTTTCTTATATTATTGTTCTTTGACTTATGTCATTGTTTTTCTTCCTCAAAGAAAATGTGAACTTTCTACAGCTAGAGGGGCTTGGCTCATAAGCCTCTGGTCAGCCTCCAAGAGATGCTGGTTGATGCCATTTTGGCTAAAGGTCTGCTATGCGGACAGGCTCCAGAGATGGTTTCAGGTTTCACTATTTCTGCCCACCCTCCCCATTTTAAAGCTAGTTGTGAGGCAGTGGCTATGATGAAGAAAGGCCTTGACAGAACTCAAACTAAAGACTCTCCTTGTGTAGTTTCAACCGCCTCTCACTGACACATACTCACACCCAGAAATTAGCATGTACTGGAGGGTGTATGAATGCACGCACACACGCAATCCACATCCTGCAATTCCATGTCCTCTGTTATAAAATCCTGTTGGCTTTACCTTAAAAAAACGTATCCAGAGGCTGACCCTTTGCTATCACTGCCATTGCTACAACCCCCGTCTGAGCAATACCACCTCCACCAAAATTATAGCTGTAGACTCAAAACTGATCTCTCTGCTCCCATTACTGCTCTCCTATAGTTTCTTCCCAACACAGCAGCCAAAGTAATCTTTTAAAAATGTAAGTCATATATGATCACTTCTTTGTTCAAAGACTTTTGTTAGTTTCCTATATTGGTTACAATAAAGCCAAATCTTTACAATTTTCTATAATTGTTAATGCATATATTGTGTTTCTTATGCACCAGGTACTGACATATATATGTACTGTATATATGCATGTATGTGCACGTGTGTGTATATTTATATGTATATATGTAGAGCTTGCATATATCTATATATAAATATATGTATGTATAGAGGTTTATTTTCTTACATCTCTATGATACAGGTATTGTTAGTGCCCCAAATTTTGTAGTTTAGGATTTCTATGATCTCATCTTCTCCTACTGCCCCCCTCTCCCCGCACTTAATCTAATCTTCTATTGGACTTATTGGCATTCACTGAAAATTCCATGCATCCTCCCCATTTAGGATATTTATATTTGCAATTTCCTATGCCACAAACATTTAATCACAGGTCCACATGAATAGGTATCCTCTCAAGTGTAACCTTATTGTGAGAATTTCCCTGCCACACTACTTAAAGTAGCAATATCCTTCCACCCTTGTCCTAATCACACTCTGTCTTTCATTTCCGTTTTCTTTTCCACCATAGCACTTAACACCATTGGTACCTTCCATATACTTTACTTGCTTATTTACTTATTGTCCCACTATTGACTCCAGGAAACAGGGGCTATGTTTCTGTATTTTTGTGTGTGTGCTGTATTTCTAGCACTTTTACAGTGTTGGATGAAGGCATGGACAGCCAACACATACACAACTGTAAGTAAAGGGACACATGCAGTCACATCCACTGCTACACACACAAAGGAATCAGTGGAGTGATGCTAGATGCCCTATGGCCAACTGGAGCAGGCAGGGCCTCAATGAGGTTACTGAGTTCTAGAATTGGGACCATTTGTTTTGTAGGCTAGGATTTGCTTTTGAATCTTATTCTGGCAAAAATAAAGGGCACAAAAGACTATAATAGAAATGAGAGTAATTATTTATCTATGTTGAGATGTGTAACTGGAATGCTCATGTCTACGTGTGCAACTAATTGTTTGTTTCCTTTTATCAATTGAGTAAAGTGGAAAAAACAAACTGTGCCACGGCAGGTAGCCGGATGCGATTATGCCACTAAAGTGAGCATGATGCCATTGGGGTCAGATATGGCTTATTCCTCCATCTTCATGGGAAGGACGGCTTGGCTTGGACACCAGTGTTATGTGAGATTCAAAACATCTCTGGACTATAAGCCAACAAAACATCTTTCTTTTTCTATGTTTTCCTGTCTGGCCAACTCCCTAATGATGAACATACTTCTCTTTATACATGAGAACATTCCATAAGAAAATAGTTAAGAGTTTCTGGCCTGAGAGTCACTCTGTCTCTTTTGGACAACCTTGAGCCTTGAGACTTTTTTATGGTCACTCTCTTTTTTTTTTTCCCCTCAAATTTGGAGAGCGCAATTTATTTTTCTGGCTTTCTAGGCCTTGCAAGTTATTTAGTCACTGTTGCTTTCACGTTTTGGCAATAGTCACATATTTATAAACACACACACACACACACACACACACACACACACGTTATATATACATAAAACACAGGACACATTTATCAGGCATTTCTGAGCAATTAACCATGCAGGACCCTCAAACACGAGCCCACAGACCCTTCCATTTATCTACACATGTAGGCACCAAGGATGGGGACTGAGAAGGTAGCAGCGGGAGGGTTCTGCCTCTCACTGTCTCACTGTGGCCCCTCCCTTGCCACAGCGTAGTCCTGAGCACTTATCTTTACCCACAGTTTCTGACCCCGCCCAGCTATCACCAACTCAAGTCCCCAAAAGAAAAACGCGGGGTCTGTATGACTCTGTTGATTAAAAATAAAACAAAATAAGCCCCCAAACCTCCCACAAAACATGAATAAACAAGCAAGAATAAGAAGTAAAACAAACAAACAAAAAAGAAAAAACAAATGCAAGCAGAGACTAGAGCCTGAATGAGGCTCTTCTCTACAGAGAAGAGCTTCAGCAGCACATTCGTCCAGGAACCTGAGAAAGAGATGTCCCTTTCCTTCACAGATGCCTCAAGCTCCATAATCCAGGAGTTGAGATAGTTTGCTTTCAGGGAAAAAAAAAAAAAAAAAAAAAAAATCCCTCTGAGGCTAAAATTATCAAGGGCTAAGAGGGGTTTTGGAGAGAAGGTAATCATTAAGCATCCCCACCCTCAATACACAAAATGAAGGGTCCTGGTTCCTCATAATTCCTCATGGTGGATGATCTTGTTAATGAAGGGGTCGAACTATAATCATTGTTGCTTCCATTTAAGCCCTGCTTAATTGCCAATCCTCAATTTTATCCTACCCCAGTGAAATGCACATGTTTAATTCAGGAAACATGCCATGCTATAACTTCAATACTAAACACTCAAAGTACTAAAGATAGCATGCCTAGGTAAGAAATAGTCATTGACTTTTTTTTTTTTTAAGAATTCAAAAATCACCAAGTCAATAACATCTCAATTTTCTAGCAGCAGAGGTGGAATCATAGCATATGAATAGTTGGATTTTTTTCAACATTTCTGGATGCAAAATTCTAATCCCTGCACTTAAAATAGCCCCATTTGAATGAACCCTATGTAGCAATTATTCAAATACTGAGTTTTTGAATTTTCAAATACTGAGTTTCAGAGGTACTCCATTTGAATGATAATTGTAAATTATTACTTGACTTAAGTCTCGGGTAAGAGTAACGAAATTTGGGCCAATAAATTAAGATGGTACAGTAGGCTGAAGGGAAGGAAGATTAAAAAGCACATTTCTCCTGACTATTTCAGAGTATTTTTATGTTGTTCTTGGTTCATAGAATACATAAAAATAAATACTGTTTAACATAAACAAAGAAAAACAAGAATTTCCCTGAATTTTAATCATGAAAAATAAACAAAGACGACCTTATTTAGTAAAGATCAAAAAACATTAAAGAAACAAGAAAGTAAAGCTATATTTAAGGGAAAATGGGATATTTATGACTTTTCTAAGTTGTCAGATTCAAGTTTTAACCTTCAAGGTCCATCATGCAGGAGAATCTCAGGTTCTGCTATAGACACAGTGGTCTCAGGGGTCAGTTAAACAATCAGCATCTCTGCTCTAAGCTGCCATGGAAGAAAAATCACTCTGAGAATGAGCCCAGCTCTGGCTCAGACTCACCTACAACCTGTGTGAGGGATGAGGCAGAGGCCTGTGTATAGCAAGCAGCAGTGCTGTCTGACACCAGTTGTGGCTTATTCTCTCGTTCTTTGCAATCACACCAGGAAATATTCATAGGCTTCCTGCACGGCAGCTACCAGAACAGCTTGTGTTACTCATGGTATCCAAGTGTTTCCCTGCTAATGCAAAACCTCACAGAACCATTGGCTCGCATCTATTTCTGTTCTGAGAATATAAATTTAGACACATAATGGGAGCAGAAGAACTTATAGCCTCTCTAATCAAGAATCCCAAGAAGTTTTTTTCCTTCAGTGTTGTACAAACCCTGTTCATAATTTTCCGATTTTAAAGTTAAAAATTAAAAAACTCATTTGTAGTAAAGAATAGTCACTGAAGCATTTTTTTTTACTCAAATAACACTATGAAAAATATGCAGGGAAGGGCCTACTTTACCTACCAGCAATCCAATTTATATAATTTTTCATACTAATAGCACCTAAGGGCAATAAATAGTTGACTCCTTGGATTAAATAAATGTCAGAAATTAGCTAAAAAGATTTAAGAAAATATTAAATTTTTCCCTGTTGAAGAGAGGCATTTTACATTTTTAAAAATCCTGCACATAATTTACAAAAGTACAAATGCTATAGGAAACCCTGAGGCAGGAATTGATCTTTATGAAATTTGAGAGGTTCTTTTTAAAAGTTCTTTTTATTTAAATATCTTAAGATAAACAAAGTTTTTATTTTATTAATTTTAAATTATATATGCAATAAAGGATATTCTTACTGATTACTTTTTCTGAACATTTAAACTTTGTGATCTATCCTGCATAGTCTTGACACTTCTTGCTCTAAACTTTGGGCTTTTCATCTAGAAAAGGGAGAGAGTAATCACTTGTTCATGGTATTTCACAGGAGAAAAAAAAAATGAAGTGCTTAAAATGAACAGCTCAGGTAATTTAGCTTGAACCAGCAAGCACCTAGGCAATAATGAGACTGCCTGCCCTCAGGCTTCCTGACTTCAGAATCAGAATTCATAGCCTAGACCTGCTGTCTTTCAACCCTGTAACCTTTCTTGAATCCCTTCTCCACAACCTTTAGCCACAAGGGAGCATGGGATGGGCCAGGTGTCTGGATGTGAGCCCCGTCTGGTCCCACGGCCCATGAGTAGAGGGGTAGACATGGGCCCTGCAACTGTGTCTGAGGGAGGAAGAGGAGGATCAACTCCATACTCTGACTGTAAGAGAAGACTGGTGTCCATGCTCTGAACTGGATGGAGGATGGGACATACCCATAGGGTTTATTTTAGGGAGGGGCATTTTCCCCAAACTCTTGGCCTTGGGAGACCTAGTCCTTATTCCCTGGACTTTGACAATGTCTGAGGCTCACATCCACGTCCTGATGAAGGGTCACTGCCTTCACACTATAGATCCATAGCAAATTTCCCTTGAAAACCTAGAGCGCTATCTCCATTGATTAAAAATCTCCTATTAACTCAAAGACTATTCTTCCCTGAGTAGCCAGCTGCTTCTTGACTATCCATTAGTCTTCCACTTCAGTGATCAAACATCTTCTCTCCCAACCTAAAATCCTGTCTTTCTAAGCTATAGATTCTAGCCTAGGAAGTCTTAATCTGGGGTCCACAGAACACTAAGAAGCTGGTGAAATTTTATGGGAAAAATAATTCATCCTTATTTTTACTAACTTTAACTAAAATTTAGCATTTTCTTCCATTTTGAATATAAGTAACAAACTAGTTTAATGCCAGCAGTACCTCTTGCCTGTTTATAGAGAGAAATCACAGATATTTTCATATTACACTATAGTTCTACAGATGTTTTTAAATAACATTTATTTGCATCACTACTTGGATATTATGGTATTTGTGGATTGGCTCATAGATCTAATGAATTCATAAAGCAGCCTATATAATACTATACTGTAAACTTGATGTTTTGATGTTTGATAACTATATTTCAATATAACTGACCTCCTTAGCAATGCTATGTATGTTATTTTATAAAATGAAAAATACATTATTTGGTAGTTACAGTTTGTCACAGTAGTCCACAATACATAAAAAAGTTAGGAATTCCTGGTTATGTCTATGTTTGCCATTGGTTAAAATGTATGCCCAGAAAGATATTCTTGATTAAAAGCTAAAAGAGTGGTATAGGGGAATTCATTAGCCTGGAATAATATCAATTTGGGGAGCATCATTAAGTCAGGTAAAGACTTCTAGAATCATAGAAGAAAACAAGGGAAATATTCTCATGTTACAGAAATGTTTTTTATCATACCTATAAGAAAAGATAATAAATGCCAAGGCAGGGTTATAGATAAGACAAGAGCTCTCAGTAAACTTGGAATATATGGAGACCCCGAGGGCACTAGGCCAAAAGCATCTGGGGCACCAAAATGCAAGAAATTGTAGGAAGAGAAACTTCCAGGTCTGGAAGGGGCGAAGGGAGCACTAAAGGAAATAAAAGATAGAAATATACAGAGAACGAGCCAGAAGCAGGAACCGGGCAGGGGCCACTAGACTATAGTGATGTAGGGGGACTTTTCCAGAATTAACAAAGCTGGAATCTGTGCAACTCTGCTTTCAATATCCCCTTAATCATCAATTCCATCATCTCGACAGTTACACAACTTCTGTGACCTTTCCTTTATTCTAAACAACAAGGATAATGACAATTATATTACTAGGTGAAGATTAAGTGATATTGCACAGAGAATATTCTTCATGCGCATGGATGGAATTGAATGCATATAAATGCCGACTTCCAGTTTCAGCTCCAACAATGTAAAGAACTAGCAAGTGATCACAACCAGGACATCGAAAACAAGGGCACTAAAGGAATTTGAAGCCTCTGGTGTGGGTGGCTACAGCAAACACTAAATTTAACCTGACTCCTAGTCTGATTCACATATCAATTTGCCTGTTCATCAGTTTGATGACAAATCCTGGTTTTCAATAATCTCAGTCTCCTCACTTGTCTCACTGGTGAGAAGTATAGGCAGGACAGACAAGCAGGAAGAGACATCAGGGCAACACTCCCAAAGTAGCCAATTTCCTCTATATGTTTCTAGAAAATGTTCTCTGAAAGCACTGGATGTAATCTTGTTCTTTCTGTCCTCTAGGGAATCATGCCTCGGTATTACATTTAGGGATTAAGGCTTTCATCTCGTTGTGAATTTTTTACTACTCTGTTCAGTTTCCATGTATGGCTCTTGTTTCCCCAGAAAAACTGAGATCCAGAAGGTTTGGTTACAATTCACTCCTCAAGAGAGCTGGAACTGGATGAGATTCTGTGTCAACAGCTTTCACTTTTTTTTTTCCTCCCTTGGCCTTGTTCTTGTCATTGTCACCATCCTTAACCAAAATATTAAACCTGTTTTTGCTGAAATATTTTTCCTATCTTAGGCCTAGCTCCTTTCTATGGGAATTTCTTGGAAAAAGGGGAATGGGAGAGATGGTTGTCATTGTGGAAGATGATGTGGGGAGAGAATAGAGTGAAAAAGGGGAATGAATGAAAAATTATGCTGTGCATAGAGGAGGAGCCAACAAAAGAAGGGTCTCAGGATCCAACACACATTATCACAATGTTTGCATACTTCACTGCTGACCCTCTCCTGACCTGGCTCCACCCCTGAGGGACAGAGCTCATCCTTGACCAATGACTTCTAACTGACACGGAGAGCAAGGGGCCAGAACATGAGCAGTGGAGAATAAAAGGCCACACAGAGAAGCAGCAGCACACACCTGCTTCTGACACAGCTGTGATCGCCAGCAAGCTCCCGCCCAGACTTGACACCATGGTGCATTTTACTGCTGAGGAGAAGTCCACCATCCTGAGCCTGTGGGGCAAGGTGAATGTGGAAGAGGCTGGAGGCGAAGCCTTGGGCAGGTAAACATTGTTTCTCGATGAATGGGAATAAAGGAGGAATATAACCCTGGCAAATTGACCAGGAAAGTCCTTAAGATTTTGAGCATCTCTAATTTTCCATCTGCTATGGTGCCATCTCACAGGCTCCTCGTTGTCTACCCCTGGACACAGAGATTCTTTGATAATTTTGGAAACCTGTCCTCTGCCTCTGCCATCATGGGCAACCCCAAGGTCAAGGCCCATGGCAAAAAGGTGCTGACCTCCTTTGGAGAGGCTGTCAAAAACATGGACAACCTCAAGGGTGCCTTTGCTAAGCTGAGTGAGCTGCACTGTGACAAACTGCACGTGGATCCTGAGAACTTCAAGGTGAGTGCAGGAGATGCTCATGTCCTCTTTTTGGCTTTTTACTTTGAGACAATAATGGAAGCTTATACTATAATTACAAAGATCAACAAATATCTCAGAAACCACCAGCTTGCTGTTAAAAGGACAGACTTCCAGGGGGCATAACCAAGACCAATTTGATTCAGAACTAGTGACAGTAAAGGGATACTAGCAGGCTGAATTTACTTAAAAATTTTCAGGAAACTTTGTCAGAACTGGATGTTTTTATCCTGGAGAATAACATTATATAATAGCAAACTTCTGCAAGGATACATGCAATTTGGATTTTGGTAGATGAAGGCCTATCTCAAAGAAGAACAAATTCTTTTTTTTATGTGGGTCCTGATAATCGAAGTTTAGAGAAAAGATTTTGGTGAAGAATTTAAAGACAGATTTTCTCAAAGAAAAACACAACAAATTCTCTAAAATACATTAAATTTTCTGTCAGTATTGTGACCAAATGGAGACTTTTTCCTGCATTGGTTGGAGATTTTAAACTCCCACTGAGAACCCTTGCAGCACTGAAATCCTATGTTTACAGAAATTAGACAATTGGTAAATAAGAAAGGAAGAGAGGAAGGCAAATAACAATGGTTAAATGGGGAGAGAGGACAAGCATATAGGTAGGCAGGATGTTGAATGTAGGGCTCTTAACAATGAAATTGAACCTATGTTTATCTAAACTTATTGGATAGGTACAACCCTTGGAGCAGTTTGAGGTCAGAGTAGTCAGGGAAGTGTATAAAGCCATTTTATTTTTCCTGCAAATTCATTTTGAAAACTTTTGCTCAACATGCCATTTTTTTCTTTCATTTTGTCTTTCACCTAACAGCTCCTGGGAAACGTGATGGTGATTATTCTGGCTACTCATTTTGGCAAGGAATTCACCCCTGATGTACAGGCTGCCTGGCAGAAGCTAGTGTCTGGCGTTGCCACTGCTCTGGCCCACAAGTACCACTGAGCCCTCTTTCTAGTTTGCCAGTGTCTCTGTGTGTTCCTGACATCCTCCTTCTGCACAAGGAGACTGGGCTTGTTCTTGAGAGTATAGCTTCTGTTTAATAAAGTACATTCTATTCAATAATAAAAAATTGCAATTTTATCTTCTCCGTCGTTTCCTCATGTGTTAAAGGAAAAAGGGTTCACGGGCTGAGGAATGGGGAGAGACAATAGGAAAAACAAAAGCTTCTTTAAGAAGTATGTGGGGATTCATCAAAGGAAACTGGATGTTATGAGAGGATTCTACAGGGCTAGGGAGGATGCCAAGATGGGGAAGAAGTTTTATAAGGGTGAGGAAAGGGTTAGCTAAGTGGGCAGGGACATGTGGGCAGCATGGCAAAAACTTACTGCACAGGGGAAGGAAGGAGGTGGTAAGTGGTACCCGAGAAAGCAGATTTGTAGTATATATTAAATTTCATTACAAAAAGCAAAGCACTGTAGGGACCCAAGATCTAGGCTAGGATTACTACTTTAATTTTAATTTATTCTAATGTACACTTTGAAGCAGTTAGCTTATCATAGATTTTGTGAGATTAATTTGTAGATAAGAGGATGAGTTGAGTAATGGCTGAGATCTTTCCATAAAAAGTCCCCTTAAGTCATTAATGGTCTGCTCTTCCCTGTAGCATTCCATTGTCTCAGTGGCAAGCCAAGACCATGACACTTGAAATCATTGTTCATTATCTTCTGATAAAGTGTAACATGCACTAAAATAGAGTTAGGACATAGTGGGAACTTTTTTGAGGGTAATGATAAAGACTTCATGAAGGAGATAAAATACTAACAAAGGCTCATAGTCTAAAACCAGCACACTATGGCTTTGTTACTTGTGTGAAACCAGCTTTCTGGAAGTAGAGGGGAGAGTAAGACATGGGTAGCATATTAGGAAAGACCAGATAGTGCAGGACCCTGACTATAAAAATATAAGATTGTATTATACTATTGGCAATAGTAAACAATAACTACTCTTAGGAGGTTAGGTGACTCAGGGAATAAGATTTTGGGGAAGAATAATCTGCTTATGAGCACAAAATGAATTCACATTTGTAGACACTAGATATGGATGATGATTCAAAGAAACAAATATAATAATTCAAACCTGGGAGGAGCAGTGAGGTCTGCAAAATGGGAAGGATGGATAAATGTAGAGTGAGAAAGACGTGGTTATCTTTTTGGCTGGGGAGGATATAAGGGAAGAAGAAGGCAGTGGATAACTGAAAGCTCTCATAGCAGAAGGAGGCCATGCACTGACCTGGGGACCCTCATGTATGAGGGGTATTAACTGAGCCACTTTTAAGGGAGTGCTAGTTTGCTCAAGGAGTCTTGACCTTCAGGTCCTGAGTCTTTCATATCAAGGCTTGGGAACTTTACACCAAGTTAAAGTACCATATCTTGGCAAATATAACTCTATTAGACATTTCATTCTCCCTACACATTGATTAGAATGTGTCCTGTGAATTGGTTTTTAATTTGCTTTTATAATGCCACAATAGAGATGAGAGACCAATGATTATTGTAGTTGTAGGCTATCAATAGCACTATTCTCTCTGAGCTCTATAATTTTTCAATATGCTTCTAAACAGAGTAAACAGAGGCTATTTATGGCACTAAATATTTTCACTCAGTCAACAAATGAGAGCCATGTGCATTCTTTGTTGATAAATAATATCTATACACATTTATGGGGCACATGTGATATTTTGTTACATGTATGGAAATGTGTAATGTTCAAGTCAGTGTATTTGGGGTATTCATCACCTTTAGCATTTACCATTTCTATGTACTGAGAACATCCCAGGTCCTCACTTCTAGCTATTTTGAAATATACAATACATTGTTGTATACATTAGGACATATTCTTTCTATCTAACTGAATATTTGTTCCCATTAACTAACCTTTATTTGTCCCCCATCACACCCATTTCTCAGCCACAATCACATTTTTCCTGGGCTCTGATAATCATTATTTTACTCTCCAGTGCCATAAGACCAACTTTATTTAGCTCCCACATATGAGTTAGAACCTTCAATATTTGTTGTTTTAAGTATGGCTTATTTCACGTAACATGACCACTAGTTCCATTAATGTTGCTGTAAATGACAAGATTTAATTCTTTTGTGTGGCTGAATAGTATGCTATTTTGTAAATATGTCACATTTTTTTTATCCATTCATCCATTGATGGACATAGGTTGGTTCCGTATCTTTGCTATTGTGAATAGTGTTGCAATAAACATAGGGTGTTTGTAGCCCTTTAATATAATGACTTATTTTTCTTTGGGTAAGTATTCAGTAGCAGGATTTCTGGATCATATGGTAGCTTTTGTTTAGTTTTTATTTTTTTTTTTTTTTAAGAAATCTCCATATTGTTTTTCATAATGGCTGTACTAATTTGCATTCCCACCAACAATGTGTAAGAGTTCCCTTTTCTCTGCATCCACACTGGCATCTAATAATTTTTGTCCTTCCCATAATAGCCATTCTAACTGGGGTAAGATGATTCCTCATTGTGGTTTTCATTTGTATTTCCCTGATGATTAGTGATATTGAACATTCTTTCTTATATCTGTCGGACATCTGTATGTCTTCTTTTGAGAAATGTCTATTTAGATTCTTTACCCAGGTCTAGGCATAGATTTTATGGCTAAGACCCAAAAAGTATTGGCAATAAAAACAAAAATAGACAGATCGGACTATATTAAACTTAAAGCTTTTTGCACAGCAAAATCAAAAGAGTTAAGAGACAACCTATTGAAAGGGAGAAAAATATTTGCAAAACTATTAATCTGACAAGGAATTTATATCCAGAATAGACAAAGAATTCAAACAACTCACTAGCAAAAAACAAAAACAACAAAAAACCAAGCAGTGTGCATTTTTAGTCAATCAGTCTCTTTTTCTTGTTTTTGACCTAAAATACTCTTCAGTATTATTTTGGTTCTTGGTGTCAAGGGCTCAAGGATGTGTGGTGACAGAGTGGTAGACAGAAACACTCTTGAACTCTTAGTGAGCTGTATCTAGAACTAGATACTGCCAGCCTATGACAATTTAACTGAAAACAAATTCAAAATGAACACACACATGTACAGTTCTACAGTCCGGTGATGTTCCAGCTGTGACAGTGTGTAGACTATTACTCAGTGGAAATAGCCCCTGCTTCTTTGGAGTTGTTTTACAAGCACACAAAAGGAAGAAAAGGAAGTCTTTCTAATGTTACGTCTTGAAACAAAATTGTCTAAAAAGTGACCTAGCATTAATCAGATAATTAATTCAAAGCCATTACCTACCAAGGAACCTTCCACTATTGTCTTCATTAAGCATAAGCACTACACCGGAACCCTGGGTCCCCAGCCAGCACATACACTGATCCAGTGGGGAATGCACATCATCTGGTGCCCAGATGCATGCACTGACATGAAGACAAATACCTTTGCTCAGATGAAACATATATGCTTTATTTCAAACAGGAACAGGTAAGTAAATACTGAGGTAAGTGTTCAGTCCTATATTATATTATATTACCTAACACTAATTGATTCCTGCACTGAAACTGTTGCTTTATGAAATTACTTTCCCCCAGACTATTGTGAACTAGAGAGATCATGGCCTAAATCCAGTGTATTCAAAGATGAGTATAGCACTTCTCACTTGGAAACCACTCCTACTAAACGAGACTTACACTTGTCCCATCAGAGATCCTAGACTCGTGCCTAAAAAGAATTTCACAATTCCTGAAATTTTCAAATATTTGTCTTGCTTTAGCTTTAATCTATAGGCCTCTCTGGGGCTAGAGACAAGAATGTAGAAAAGGCTGGTAAAGAAGTCCTAGAGTATTCTCTGGTAGGAGGAGAAGGAAACTAGCTAAAAGAAAGAATGAATGAGGAAAAAAATTCGGATAACTGAATTGAAACAAGACAAAGACCATAAAAAACGTAAGCAGCGGAGTCCTCCTGGGGGCCCCTTCCCCACACTATCTCAATGCAAATGTCTGTCTGAACCCTTCCCTCTCTAAACCACACCCAGGGTTGACCAGCCTTGCCTTGACCAATAGCCTTGACCAAGCGACCTTGACCAATAGCCTCAGAGTACCATGTGAGACAAGGGGCCAGGGGATCAGGGATGGAGAAATAAAAGGAAGCCCCTTCTAGCAGTTGCACATACTTGCTTCTGACACGTCTGAGATTATCGACAAGCTCCTGATCCTGACACCATGGTTCATTTTACAGCGGAAGAGAAGACTGTTATCACAAGCCTGTGGGGCAAGGTGAATGTGGAAGAGGCTGGAGGAGAAGCTCTGGGAAGGTATGCTCTGGGGGCCAGGACAAGGGAGGGATAGAAGGAACCTGTATATGGCAGAAATACAGGATACTTCTCAGGACTACTGAAAACTTCTGGGTTTCTAATTGCTATTGTCCTATCTCATAGACTCCTGGTTGTCTACCCGTGGACCCAGAGGTTCTTTGACAACTTTGGCAACCTATCCTCTGCCTCTGCTATCATGGGCAACCCTAAGGTCAAGGCCCATGGCAAGAAGGTGCTGACTTCCTTGGGAGACGCTATAAAGAACATGGATGATCTCAAGGGCACCTTTGCCCACCTGAGTGAGCTGCACTGTGACAGGCTGCACGTGGATCCTGAAAACTTTAAGGTAAGTCCAGGAGATGTTAAAGCCCTCTTGACTTTAATCTTGGGATGATTTAGATAACTGAGCATTGATCTGACTATAACTGAGGCCACCTTCAGGGTGTGAGATATTTGGAGATACTACGGTTGGGAGTAAAGAAACTCCGTGGACTAACAGAGCTGAGACCAAGAGGTAGTAGAGCCTAAAGGGTGGCTTTAGAAGTCCAGAGGGACTTGTCTGCATTCTGTTGGCTTTGAGAAAAGATTGGGTAAAGATGAGGAAATGACTTTTGCTAATTGGGCTCCTTTAAAAAGAATTTTGTCTTTTTTTCTTTTTCCGTATTTTTTTTTCTTTTCTTTTTTTTTTTTTTTTTTTTTTTTTTTTTTTTAACAAACCTTGCTGGAGGCAGAAAAAAATGGCCATGGAAAAGATACATGTAGGCAGGTACATGTTGACTCAGTAAAAGGAAGACACCTAGGTGACCAAACATATATTGCTAAGGCTATTTCTGTACTGTTAGACATGTATATAAAATGCTGCTAAACTCTCTTTTCAAACTTACTTCCTATAATTCCAGGAGGGGGCAAAGAGTCTTTGAGAAAGAGAAACAACTGGAACACAGGGTTTAGAAAGAGAGCTGTGAGATTTTTTAAAAAATATTTTTCAGCCCTCAAAATGTGGAGCTGTTGGTGGTAAGAAGGTAGAAAGATTTAAATCATGGCCAGTGATTAGTGCTGCAAGGGGAACAAATTACCTCTGTTTAATGGCTAGGCAAAACCTCAGGGTTTATGAGAAGTTCTTGATTCTGAGTGGGAATTGGGTGTCCAGATACCTGGAGACCAGCCTGTACCTCTCTGCTCATTTTTTCCTCATCTCTATTGTCTCTTTCCACCTTCACAGCTCCTAGGAAATGAGCTGGTGATTGTCTTGGCAAAGTATTTTGGCAAGGAATTCACCCCGCAGGTGCAGGCTGCCTGGCAGAAGATGGTTGCTGGAGTGGCCATTGCCCTGGCCCATAAGTACCACTGAGCCCCCTGCCCATGGTGCAGAGTTTTCAGGGAGAACTGTCAAGTAATAAATAATAAAACTATTCTGTTATGAAGTCACATGTTTGTCTTCAGTTCTTCTTGCCCTGTGTTCTTTTAAATGTATGAACCTCAAGGGCTTTGATGTTGAGGGGTGTGTGTGTGTGTGTGTGTGTGTGTGTGTGTGGTGTGCATGATATCCATTTGTTTTTGCGTGAGATGTGAATTTTTATGAGCGAATGAAAGAACAAGACAATAAAGAAACAGGCACATAGGACCTCTGCAAGGGAAAGTAAAAGGTATGGAGGAGTTCTGGTGGAAGGAGGGCTCTATAGGATGCGACTCCTCAGAAACAGACAATTGAGAGGACAAGGGTGTGACTTCAGAGAAGAACTCAGGGGATAAATGGAAGGAGAGTAGCAAGGATGGGACTCAATGGAGCAAAAGGGTTCCAGGCATTAAAAAGTCAAGGTCCAGGCAGAGATTGTAATTCTATTCTATTTAGTGCGACACGATTTCTAAGGGCAAATGTCTTTTCACAGCCTTTGTGAGGCTAGATTGGGGGTTGATGGTTTTAAAGACCAGAGCAAGGATAGCTCTTTTCCAAGATAACCCCAAAGGACTGTATCTGGCTTTACTGAGGAACTTTATGTTTTAACTGTTCATGCATGCCCAGGAAGTTGAATTGGTCCCATGCCCTCAGGAGAGACAATACCCATGTGTGAAGATTGGCTACAGCATTTCAAGGAAGAGATATCACTGTAAGCTACGGGAGGAGATGAAGATTTATATTGGGGAAATGAACCAGCAAAGGCTTAGAAACTTTAGACATGCCCTCATTAGCCTTGCATGTCTAGCAACAGAGCAGCACTGTGAGATCAAAAGGAATTGGGAAGGATTTGTGTACATTAGTTGGAAAGGCAGATTCACTGGAATGCTTGTATAATTGGAAGTTAATGCATATTTATAAGCAAGAGTGTGATGTAAAGGCATTATGGTCTGAAGGTTTGTCTCTCCCCAAAATACATATGTTGAAACTCAACCCCTCAATGTGACCTTAGTTTTAGGTGATGTTTTAGGAAGTAATTAGGTTTAGATGAGCTCATGGAGGTGGATCCCCCATCATGGGATTATTTTCTTTATAATAATAATAAGAGACAGCAGAGACCTCTCTTTCTTCCCTCCGAGGACACAGTGAGGAGTCAGGCATCTGCAAGCCAGGATGGGATCCCTCACTGGGAACCTAATAGGCTGGGACCTTGATCTTAGTCTTCCTGGCCTCCAGAAATGTGAGAACAAAATTTGTTGCTCAAGGCTTCCAGTCCATGGAATTATATTTTGTTACAGCACCTCTAGCTGACTAAGGCAGATAGAGAAGGGAAAAAATAAACTTGGGTGCTGCGTGGATTAGAAAGCCTGCTAATCTCTGGTTTGCAAATACACACTGGTTTCCCATGTTTTGGAATAAAATATCCACTCTACTACTTTTATTGACAAGACTCAAATAGTAAGCCTGGACCCATGTCTCCAACTTTGATTCCTTAATACATTTTACTCTGGCCTTAGTCTTTATATACAGTGAAATTTCAAGTTGTGTTTTTTTTTTTTTTTTCTTCTTCTTTTTTTCTTTCTTCTTTTTCTTCTCAGCCTCAGAATTTCACATGTGCCCTTCCTGCTTTCTGGAACTTCTTATGCCTACATATCACAGAAGTCCCACTTCAAATGTAACTTCCCTTAGGACAGCTATCCTGATACTACTTTTCTTCAGTCCCTCACTACCATTTTCACACTGTGCATTTCTTCATGTCATATAATACCATTTGACATTCTCTTCCTCATTCGTTTCTTTAAATATATGTGTCGGTCTCCTCTGCTCACTGTAATGATCATTAGACCAGAGAAGCTGTCGGTGTAGTTCATCGAAGATTTCCAGTGTCAAGAAAGTGGATGGCATACAGAGCTAAAAGAAATATTTGTTGAATTAATGTGTGAAGAATGAATGGGAAATTTTGATGACTGTGATGATGACTGAGTATTGATATCATGAGGGTCTAGACCACAGTAGAAGCAGTGAGTATAGAAAACACTTGGAAGAGTAGAACAGCCACAAACAAGAAAGAGTCGGTACTTCTAAGACTGCTACCTATAGAGGGTGAGAGAAAAGCATGAGTTAGCAGTTACTGTTGGAATCTATCTGTGTGGTTTGCTGAGAAGATGGGGCAGCTATTCACTGACATGCAGGGTTGCATATGTATGTACTTAAGTATGAGGTGTGGCAATGAACATATATTCTGTTGGGGATCAGTTTTAGGGCCATTAGAGAGTCAGTACCTCAGCTATCTTCTCAGGTTAGTCCCCACAGCTGAATATAAGGATGTTTCCTGGATATTACCGAAGTTGCTACTTCTTTTTCCTCATTTCATGATCTCTGCTCTTAAAGAGAAAATTCTTGGTTTTCTTGGAAAACTCTTATCTGTCTTTCACTACAAATCTTTCTTATTTTCCTAAGTAAAACAGGTAACAGCCTCTTGACTATATTCAATAGATCTAAAGATTATTTCTTTAATATCAGAAATGCAGGTTTGATATACTAGGCTGAGCGCTTTGAAATTTATAGTATCCTCTAAGTACCCACAGAGGTGACTTCCTAAACTTTATTTCTTGTAATTCTTTATCTCAGGGGAAAACAAACAAATTAGCCTCCTGGAGCACTAAGTATGGAGACAATAGGCTAATCTGTAATGCCTTGTTTGAGATGTGCGAGACCAAAACAATTTAGGTGATCATCAGGGAGAATAATCCAAAGCATTTTAGATTCACAGTGGCAATGGCATGTGGAATACTGTCAGTGAAGACTGCCTCTGCCTGATTAGATATGAGAAAAAGTTAAACACAGCAACAGTGTAGCTCCAACATGAGCAAGAGACAAATCACTGAATGCCCCACCGTCCTTGCCATGGAATCTTCTTTTACTCTCTTCATTGTACACAGCAGCACCCTTCTCCCCCAACACCACACACCTTTATTCTCTGACACAAATTTGTAGGTACATGGAATATGACACAGACTATTGTCTAGACTCAGAGACACTACGCTTTGCTCAGATAAGTGCAGACTATTAAATAGATTAAAAAACACAAGAATAACACCCAGTCTTGCTTTTACTTGGCTAGTTTTTCCTATCCTGCTTCCAAATCGAGGCTGGATGGAGGTATTTGCTTCTATTCTAAAAAGTGATAAAATTGTGCCCTCAATGTAGTCTTAAAAGAATTAGGGACCAAGGAGGACGGTGGCTTCTTCCACATACAGCCTGGCTGGATAACAGAATAATACACTGTCACAACTCCTTACCCAGGAGGTGATGGCTAAGAGATTTATATTTCTTATTGCTTTTGGTTCTAATCTATTCCTCATAATCAGCCTTCAGGTTATAGTGGGCTAGTGGTGATGGGGCCCTTGAGAAATAAATTGCACACTTGATGGTGAGGGATAGTGTACCAAAAAAAGAGGGGAAAGAAGTGAGGTTTAAAATTGATCCTGAATGGCAGAGTCCCCCTGAGGGGGCCACCCTGAGACACAAATATCCATCTCATAAAGCCTCCCTTGCCCAAACTCCACCCTTGGGATCACAACCTGCCCTTGAACAATAGCCTCATTTCATTAGGAGAGACAAACGGCTGGGGGCCAGAGATGAAGAATAAAAGGCCATGGAGAGAAGCAGCAGCACAGGTGAGCTTCTAACTCATCTGTGGTCACCAGCAGACTTGCAGACCTGACGCCGTGGTGCATTTCACTGCGGAGGCAAAGGCTCTGTGGCTAGCCTGCCAGGCAACATGAATGTGGAGGAGGCTGGAGGCAAGATCCTGGGCAGGCAGGCACTGGAGGCCAGGGTCAGGGGCAGAAAGGCAGAAAGTGTTCCTGAAAGAGGGGATAGCCAGTTATCCTATACAGTATGACTTTGCATCTGTTTTGTGACGACTGCCCCATAGGTTCTTGCTTGTTTGTCTATTCATGTTCCCAGAAGTTCTTCAATAATTTTGGGGAATTTGTCCTCTGGCTCTGTGCTAATGGCCAACCCCACGGTCAAGTCTTATGGCAAGAAGCAGTTGACCTTTTTGGAAAAGCTGTTACGTGCACTGATGATCTCAAAGGCAACTTTGCTGAGCTGAGTGAGCTGCACTGTGACAAGTTGCATGTGGATCCTGAGAACTGCAGGGTGAGTCTGGGAGATGTTCCGTTTTTTCCCTTTCTCTTTCTAGTTTTTCACCCTAGTTCTTTACCTACGTGTTCTTTCTACACATTCATTTTTACTTTACCATATTTCATCATTTAACACTTTTCAAATTTTTGTCAATTTTCTTCTTTCAACATTCTGTCTTCTTTCCTTTTGCACAATCTTACTTTTTATTGAATTTTAAATTTAATATCCTATCATTTGCCTGTATCTCTCCCATCCCCCCATTTATTTTTTTTTCTCCAACCACAACCCAAATTATGCATATCAGTTCTCATCTGCTAGTTCTACACTTTGAAAAATCCTTCTGTCTCTTCATATGGGGGTAGAAGATGGTCCAACTCAAAGAGGAGAGGCACAGAATGCTGTTTTAGAAGCTATAAATCATTTTTAAAATGAATAATAATTGAAATTTTATAAATTCAGGAATAAATTAATTGAAAGAAATGGAAAGTAAATATCTGAGGGTGAAAGGTTAGAAGTTCATACTGGAAGCAGGGCACCAGTTTTTGGTAAGAGGCAGACTGTCATCACACTAATCAATTTATTTGTATATAATATATATGTACACACATATATACTGTATACTACTTAAGTATCCAGTATTACATATGTATTATGTACATATATACATACATATACTTAACGCTGGTGTGAATGACATGGAGATCAACTTGGGCTAGGACATGGGCAGAAAAAGAAAGCCAATATTGATTTCTTTGTTAACCATACCTATGTGTCTACTTACCTCTTCCCCACAGCACCTGGGCAACGTGCTGGTGGTTGTGCTGGCTGAACAGTTTGGCAAGGAATTCACCCCACAGGTGCAGGCTGCCTATCAGAAGGTGGTGGCTGGTGTGGCTAATGCCCTGGCTCACAAGTATCACTGAGGCCCTGGACCATTTCTTGGTGACCAGTGAAAGGCCCTATTTCCACAGATTCTCTCTTCTGCAATTGGGGAAATAGTGCTTACCTCAAGGGTATGGCATCTGCCTAATAAAGATCTTTCAGCTCAACTTTCTGATTTATTTTATTTTTTGTCTGGGAATGTGAGAAGGTCCCTGAGGGTCTACAGATAGAGAGTTCTCATGTCTTATACAAAAGGTCAAGAGAAATGAGAAAAGGAAGGGAGCCAGACACAGACACTAATGGGTGACACTTCTACCTCCAAAGCATAGAAATTGTCAAGAAGAATGTTTGATACAGAGAGAATACTGGCACTGCAGAGGCTCTAGGGGAGATCTCAAACCTCAGACGTAGCCTCAAGACTAATGCTCTGATCCACCTCCAACAATTACTGAGAAAATAAAGTGATCAATTAGGGGCATAATGACTGCTTGAGACACTGTTATGTTTCCTTTCTTCCTATTTCCCTTGTCTGCATATTGCAGTTCATAATGCTACACTCTTATCGAGTGTTCCTGCTCTAAGAAATAACCTCCCTCTCTTACTTGCCTTAAAACATCTCCAAAAATAATTCCTTCTTATTCTCTCTACCCCCATTTTAGAAAAAATTCAGTGCTCACATATTACTTGTGCATTTTCTTGACCTCAGCCTGAGTGAACTTTCTTATACTGTCTAAGGAAATATTTCTAAACCTTACCCATCCACTCATTTTTCATATTTCTTCTTATTCATCACACACACACACACACTCCATATTCTATAAACATTTCTGACTATTCTGTACTATCTTGCATGCCTACTATGCCTTGTGTTAAATTTTTCCATAGGCAGTAAGTAAATATTTATTCAATAAAATAATGAATGAATCAATCAATTAATAATTATTTCTTATCTTAGAACTTCTGGAACTAGAAGACAATCTGAATAATAAGACCATTGTATAGAGTTCCTTTGGTGCTGATGCTACTTAGAATTAAACTATTCCATTCCCAGATTATTTTTGTGTGTATGTGGTTTGTTTCTATGAATTCTACTCTTCTCAGAGCATTTTTATTTTATTTTAATTAATTAATTAATTCTGAGAAGATGCTAAGCTGAGGTAACCAAGAGTTTGTGCATCTGGGACAGAAAACTGTAGTAAGTAGCTAGACTGTGCTTGACCCATGAAAATATAGACTAGATTGCTAAAATGTCCCACTGAGGAATTTAAGGTTGAACACTAGAGCATGTAAGAAAATATTCTACTTGAGTGAAATTCTTGAAACAAATGAGACAATCTCACCCGTATATATGAGTGTCATGAATCTCTTGAAAGAAATTAATATCCATCCTCTTAATTATACTCAGACTAGGCCCAGCCTGGTATCGACATAGGGAATCCCTTTTCTTCTGTTTAGCCTCAAAATATTTTTGTAACTGGAATTTCAGAGTGTTAGAGCTGAAAGAATGAGAGGTCTCTGGTAAATATTTGATGTCAGCAACGACAAAGGAGAGAGAAAGATCATTTGTGACATTGGGGTGCCTGAATCCAGAGAAGGTTCCAAGTGAGGAGAAACGTGGAGAGTAAAAGACATATGACCTTTCCTTGCTGACAAGAAATGGGAATTCAGGCAGGAGACAGGTTCAGAAGGTAGAGATGATAGAAAGTGGGGGAGGGGGGGATGAGTAGCAGGGCTCTCAGGAATTGCTGAGGGCCTACACTCAGCTCACTTGTTGCCTTTGCTGTTTTCATTGCATCTTTTAACAGCAAGGAGCAGAACTCTACACTTCAGAAGTTTTTCCTAGCTTGAGAAGTTAAGTCACTGCATGGGAGAAAGAAAAGGTGGGAGAAAGGAGGATATTGGAAAATCTATAGAGACAAAAGAAGACATTTTAGTAAAAGGTGGTTTAAACGAACAAACAAAATATACACAGAAATGGGAATCTGAATAGAGGAAAGGATTCTAAAACACAGCATTTTTAGTGGCCTAGGAAAAAAATACAATCTGAGCCAAGGCTAGAATGACTTTCCACATTCCCACCTTTACTTTTAAATCACAAAATCTTCTCTGTTCCCCCAGACACTTTTCCAGATTAGTCTAGGCAGAAACAGTCAGATGTTCCTGCTTAGACTCCCATTTGAAACCATTTCTTACCTCAGTGTTACTCACAACTTTGAGTTGTAATTGACTTTTTACTTATTTATATTTATTACTGCATTGGATGCTTTCTGTTTTTCCATCTCTGTATCCCTAAAACCTATTAGAATAACTATTGTACAGGACACACGTGATTCATATTTATTGATTCTATTTTTTAAACATCACTTATTTGGTTAGATGACCAAATTATTATAAACAAAACAATAACAACAAATGAATGAATGAATATTTATTTTCTTACCAGGAAGATTTAATCCAAACCAGGAAAAGGAAGATATACTTAGAACTGTCCTTGTAGTTCATTCCGTCCTTGTCCATTCTGTCCTTGTAGCTATTTTACATATACTGGAGACACAGGAAGAGATATATACTCTTAAGTTGAACCACATCTAGCAAATAAATACCTTCCACTTTCTGTGCCTCAATTCCTCATTCATGTAATAAGAAAACTGGAGAAGCAATCTCTAATAGGCCTACCAGGCTGTGATTCCCAAAATTGTATGAGTAAACTTGCCAAGGAGGATGTTTTTAGTAGCAATTCATGCTATTCGGATGGAACCAGGAGATACATAGAGGGAGGGCTGAGGGTCTGAAGTTAGACTCCTAAACCAGTTTCAGAACTGCCAAGGACAAGTACTGCTGCCACCATTCAGGCCTCACCCTGGAGATCCACACCCTGGGCTTGGCCAATCTGCTCATAGGAGCAGGGAGGGCAGGAGCCAGGGCTGGGCATAAAAGTCAGGGTGGGGGCAGCTACTGCTTACACTTGCTTCTGACACAACTGTGTTCACTAGCAACAGCAGACACCATGACTTTGCTGAGTCCTGAAGAGAATGCTCACGTCACCTCTCTGTGGGGCAAGGTGGATGTAGAGAAAGTTGGTGGCGAGGCCTTGGGCAGGTTGGTATCGGGGTTATAGGGCAGGCTTAAGGAGACAAACGGAAACTGGGCCTGTGGAGCCAGGGTAGACTCCTGGGTTTCTGACAGGTATTGACTCTCTCTGTCTCCTGGGTTGCTTTCACCCCCTCAGGCTGCTGGTCGTCTACCCATGGACCCAGAGGTTCTTCGAGTCCTTTGGGGACCTGTCCTCTCCTTCTGCTGTTATGGGGAACCCTAAGGTGAAGGCCCATGGCAAGAAGGTGCTGAGTGCCTTTAGTGAAGGTCTGCATCACCTGGACAACCTCAAGGGCACCTTTGCTCAACTGAGTGAGCTGCACTGTGACAAGTTGCACGTGGATCCTCAGAACTTCACTGTGAGTCTATGGGACCTTCAATGTTTCTCTTCTTCTTTCTCTCTATTGCCAAGTTCATGTTATGTGGAGGGGCATGGGTACCAAGTCCAGTTTAGAATGGGAAAGAGGCACCTGGTGGCATCACTGTGGGCCCCTAAGGGTTATTTAGTTTCTTTTATTCTCTGCTCACAACCTTTGTTTTCTATTATTTATTTCTTGTTTTCCTCTTTTTTTTTTTCTGTCATTTATTCTGTTTTTTTTTATTTAATTTTTTATGTAACAAAGGGGAAATATCTAGAAGATAACTTAAGTGACCAAAAAAAAAAAAAAAAAAACCCTGAAGAACTTAAACAGTCTGCCTAGTATGTTGCTATTTGATATGTATGTGTATTGTTTGGATATTAATAATCTACCTACTTTATTTATTTTATTTTTATTTTATGTTTAGTTGACACATAATGATTGTACATATTTATGGTGTAGAGTGTGATGTTTTGATTCATATATATATATACATGGTGTAATGACCAAATCAAAGTAATTTGACATTTGTGATTTTTAAAAAACCCTTTCTTCTTTTAGTCCACTTTTTTGGTTTTTTGTCTTACTTCTTATGAACCATATCATGCTGCTTTGCATCATTCTAAAGAATGACAGTGACAATTTAATTTCTAGGTTATAGTAATAGGGAGGGACTTTTTTGCATGTAAATCATGGCTGATATGGAAGGTGTCATATTGGTAGTAGCAGCTAAGATCCAGCAGTTGTTCCGCTTTTGTTTTATGGTTACAGTGCTAAGCACAGCTTGAGATGAGGCTGAAATATTCTGAGTCCAAGCTGGGTCCCTCTACTAATCATGTCCATATCTCTCGTCTCTTCCCCACAGCTCCTGGGCAACGTGCTGGTGGTTGTGCTGGCTGAACACTTTGGCAATGCATTCAGCCCGGCGGTGCAGGCTGCCTTTCAGAAGGTGGTGGCTGGTGTGGCCAATGCTCTGGCTCACAAGTACCACTGAGCTCCCTTTCCTGCTGCTCAATTCTGATTAAAGGTCCCTTTGTCCCCAGAGCCCAACTACAAAACATAGGGAAATTATAAAGGACTTTGAGCATCTGGCTTCTGGCTAATAAAGAACAATTATTTTCACTGCAACGAAATGTGTTCAGTGTGTTTATTTCTGAATCTCTCACTCAAAAGGGCACATGAAAAAGCAAGGCATTTAAGAAATAAAGAAATGAGGGGTTAGTTCAGACCTTGGGACAATACAACTGTGAGTCTGTGTACAACTAATGTGTGTGGGCAATAGCCCCTGCCGCCGATGCCTTACCACTCCTCAAAAAACGATTCAGGTGGAGGCTTGATTATGGGGGTAGAATTTTGCTATTTTTTAATTATTTATTTTCTTTAGACTTCCTCATAAATGTCTTTTCTCTCTCCAATCGCTTGTCCTGAATTTCATAGCCTCTACTCCACTGAGTTCTCCTGCTAAAAGATACTTTTTCCCTAACATTTTCCTTCCATGTTGTACTGGCCACATCGTTCTTCCTCCCCTGACCAAGCTTAGCATTAGCTGCCTCTATAGTCTTATCAAGATCCGCTTGAAGGAGGAAAAATGGGGTGGCGGAGGAGGAGGTGGGTTGCTTATTCTAACAGTGATGAAGAATCTGCAGTGCTGGTCTCCCTGGGGCTTTCTCTCTTTCGCAGTCACCAGAATAGTGTACATGGTACCCAATAGGTAATTTTTTATCACTTCCCCCTGCCTCCTTCCTACTTAGTTTCCAATGTCCATTATACCACTTTATGACTATATATATATATATACACACACACA
Source organism: Eulemur rufifrons (assembly GCF_041146395.1). Classification (NCBI taxonomy): domain Eukaryota; kingdom Metazoa; phylum Chordata; class Mammalia; order Primates; family Lemuridae; genus Eulemur; species Eulemur rufifrons. The sequence continues at coordinate 56,540,958 of NC_090988.1, read as the reverse complement.
CACATTGTTTATCTCCCACTTATAAGTGAGAACATATGGTATTTGTTTTTCCCATTCCTGAGATACCTCACTTAAGATAAAGGTCTCCAGTTTCATCCAAGTTGCTGCAAAAGGCATTATTTAATTCTTTATTTATGGCTAAGTAGTACTTTATGGTATATATATGTATGCACACATACACACACACCACATTTTCTTCATTCATTTATTAGTTCATGGTCATTTGGTTGAGTCCATATCTTTTCAATTGTAAATTGTGCTATAATCAACATTTTTGTGCAGGTGCCTTTTTGATATAATGACTTCTTTTCCTTTGGATAGATACCCAGTAGTGGGATTGCTGGATAGAATGGAAGGTCTACATTTAGTCCTTTGAGGAATCTCTATACTGTTTTCCATAGAGGTTCATTAACTTGCAAATTAGAGAGTAAAATAAATAGAAATCTAAGAACCAGATCTCAGTAAAATATTGTAATCTGGTATATAAAAATATGTCCTTTAAATTTAGCATGGAAATGGAAAACAAATCTTGACAAATAGTAACTGAACAACTACACTCTTAGGAAAGAGTAAAAGGAAATGCCTACCTAATTGCATACACCACAATCAATTACTTGGTTAAGTGTTAAAATAAAATCCAGTCATGAAAAAACTACAAGAAAAATATGGTGGAAACATATACAACCTCAGAGATAAAGGGGGGATATTTTAATTTATCAACCTAGGGTAGAAACTATAAAAGGAGAGTTGAATTTATTCAACAATAAAAGCATTTAAAAAGTTCTCTATGTGAAAAATAAAATCACATGAATGAAAGTAACAGGTAAGCAGTAAAACAAAATATACTCATAAGATGTGTGACAGAAATGATTCATGTTCCAATATTAAAATCTGTCATTCAAATCAAAAAGGAGGGAAAGAGGAAGCGGGCAAGAAGGCTGACCAGAGACATCTCTTGTCAGACCATCTCAGAGGGAAAGAAGGGTTTCACATAAAAGAGAGGGGAGAGGCCTGCTGTGGACCTCAAGGAGGAAAATTGCGAAGCAGAGAAGGAAGAGGAGAAATGAAGAAAAGGTATCAGTGAGGATCAAACCCAGAGAGACTCGGAGCCCAGTGAAGGGGTAGAGGGGAATCCCTTTCTCCTTCCCACACTCCTTTATTGATCAGTGGGCAGCCAAGTTACTTGGAAGCTTTTCCACCCTCATGAGCCCAAGCACTGTGGCAACTATGGAATTGTGGGGAGAACTTGCATAATTCCAGAGCTTGGACATTCTGTGTGGGGTTCCCCTCCAAAGAGAGTGACCAGAGAGGCTGGAGAGCTGGCTTCCTTCTGTTCAGACTCTTATTCTTCCCTGCTCCTCCCGACCCACTGCAACAAGGAGAGCAGTTTGAGCAGAGAATTTGGTGAGCGGCTGCCTCTCCCTAGCTGGTGCATCCTCCAGTCTGAGGTTTCCACAGAGATTGGGGCCCTGGCCTTTCCCCTTGAGGACCTGCAGTGGTCAATCTGGGGTGCCCTATCTGGGGTGCCCAATCTGGGAGCTCCCTGCCTACTGGGGCTTCTCATAGACACAGGCCAGTGTTAGGTTGGCTCAGGGTGGGAACCCGAAAAGTATGTATAGGATGAAATGCGGTTAATGGAAAACTTAGATAGTGAAACAATAGCTGCAGGAGTCTGGAGAGTCTGGAGGTTGTGAATCTAACTCTGACCACAGACAGTTGCAGTGACACTGGCAGTCCTATCCCCCCTCATAAGGACAAAGCTACCCACCCCCCCATTTCTGCAGGATGAGACCCATGCAGGGGTCTTAGAAATTGGTTGTTTGAAAAGAATTTATTATAGCAGCTGTTCTGGCCCAGGTCACTCCCTCCAGAAAAACTCTCTATACAATCCAAAGCTTTCCCTTGGCTCGTGGTGACACTCTTTTCCGCCTCCACCCATGTGTACCCAAAATAAACAGCATTTTGCTACACATGAGGCTTTGTGTGTCTCCCTCTTGGCTCCAGACCTAACAGCCAGCAGGTCAGATACATAGGCCAGATCCCATGCCCCCAGGACTTGATTGGGTTGCTGGGGGACACGGGGGAGGTTTGGAAGCTGGACACAGGAGGTGAGGGGAGTCCATGTGGGCAGAACTGATGGGAGAATACTGCTGGAGTCTGAGACACAGTGATCTGGGTAAGAACCAATACCCCCACAGGAAAGCCACACTGTTGAACTAGGGTGGGTATCCGCTGGGGAAGATCCCAACCCACAGTGCTATGTCAACCTAGTGTGACAGGTTCAGGCTCCCAGGGAGTTGTGACCCCTTCTTCAAGGCAGTCTTCCTGGTCTGGAGAGGCTGCCTTGACCTTCCTCCCAGCAGCTTTCCCTGGCAGCTGGGAAAACTGCCTCTGAGACCTGCCGAGGATCTGCAAAGCCTTCCAAGTGCTCATAGCCTAACCATACCCAGCCTTGCTCCTCCACCCACCTCTGCTATGGTGGAGATTAAGGCAACCCCTGGGAGCTACACGGCCCCTCCCAAAGCCTGGGACATTCAATTGCTCCACCTAAGGGTCTAGAGCTTATCACAGGCATAAAAGAAGATCTCTTCAGTTGGCTCTTTCCTGCAAGCATCAACAACGGACAGGGAGAACAACTCTGCAGCTCATAGCATCTACCAATTCAGTCAAACAGGGTGTGGCTGATTCTTACCCATAAGCATTCACCACTATCTCAGAGATTAAGCTGGGGGTTCCACTACAATTCACACTGCTGGGAAGAGGTGAAGATAGCAGGATAGAAGAAACCCAAGGGGGCAGTGCTTTATAGGAGAAAAACAAAAGTTACAGGCAGCTTGATCAGGGAACTTCTCAGAGTTTGTGCAGAGACTTTTCCACCAGAGAGCAGGTGCAACAGCGATCTGGTGCCTGCCAATCCAAATTTTCTGTAACTGATGCCATTCTAATCCTCTGGCACAGGCAGCCAGATCCACTCAGGACCCCTGCTACCCAAAGTAATTTACAAATTCAATGCAATCCCCATCAAATTACCAAAGTCACACTTCACAGACCCAGATAAAATAATCCTATGCTTTTTTTGGAACCAGAAAAGAGCCCAAATAGCCAAAGCAATCTTAAGCAAAAAGAGCATCTCCTTCCAGAGGCATCACATTACCCAGACAACTAAAAAAAAAGGGGGGGGAAAACAGTATACTAAATAAGAAAGAGAAATTGCTAGTAAATTTCAAATCTTTTTAACTTCATCAGTTATTTGAAAATATATCTTTCAAAAGGATATATGGTCTGCTTACTTTACTGCCTTAGATGCATAATACTGTATGTTGTCAAGATGATGATGGGGTGATTGGGTGACGACTTGCTCCCATATATTGCTGCCGCTATTCTGAAAAGCTAATGTTTCTTGAGCACATGTGACACATACAAAGTTAACCTTTTATTATCCAGTAATTCCATTTCTAAGAATTCACCATACGGAAAAATACGAAAAACATGTGTATGTCAGCATTTTGAATTGTCTGGAATTGTATACGTCTGGAATCAATAAGCCAGTGGAAAGTCTCCCATTAAGTCAAATATTTCACAACTAGGAGGTCAAATCAGAGGTGAAAATGATTAAACATAGGAAGAGGTCTGAAAACAAATAGGCTAATTAAAACAAAAAGAAAGAGTCAAAGACATTACTAATCAATACAAAAAATGTAAGTCCTTTGGCTAATTGATAGATCAGCCAATTGTTTTCTTTTATGTTTTTCGTTGCTAAGTATTTCCAAGAACAAAACACAGATATTAAGAACATAGAAGTGTTGCTGCTGATATACTATAACAGAGGTCCAAACCCCTTGAAGGGCCTAGAGGCAGGTTCTCCAACAGATTCTTGGACCCTTCATGACTTCTCAGCCTGTGAAATGACACCCATCTAAAGGTCTTCTCTATCGTCTTCAGACCTCAGAGTTTGAATTAGCTTTCTCTATTTCTGGGAATTCCACAGAGCCACAGATCCAGATATAACTAAATGAAGCAAAATAGTCTTCACAAAGAAGGGGCTTTTGGAGCCACAGAATATTCTGGGGAGGGAAAATAGGGTTGAGTGAAATGCAAGGATTGATAGGATTCTACTCAAAGTGCACTCAGATAAAGAATGTCTACTTTTCTTTGCCTAAGATAACTGGCAGAATTGCTGAAAGTTTCATCTGGCCTGCTGGTAAGGTAGTATATTTTTTCCTAGCCTCTCTGTCTTCTCTTTCCCTATCTTTTTTGTATCAGATCAATCATGAAAAACCACAACTGCACACCTAATCATGAGTGTGTAGAAGTTCTTTTCTCCCTTTCTATTCTTCCTTGCCATTCTTTTGGTCTATCCCTCACACACCTTCTGGTAGAATCACGATCAGCTCATTTTTAAATGTATCAAAATGTTAAATTTTATGTGCATCATGAAAGTAATTTTATGATGCTCTACCCTGCACCTCTTTTTGATTCAGTTTTATGCAGCAAGCATTTACAGAGTTCCCACATATTAAATGAAAACAACCTGTTGTAGATGTTGGAGGTAAAAAGTAATGATGATACGATTTTTGCCCTTAAAAAAGGTGTGAGGAATTTAGTCCAGTTGCCTCCTCTTTTTAAAGACATTCAATTATCATTTTATTTTTCTCAGATACATGTGGCATTTAGGAGATTTCTGCACAAATTTATTATTGTTCTTGGTCTCCTCTGCCAACCTGAGTAGTTAATATTAACATTAATATCTAATATCTTTGAAACTAAGCATATGCCCACTGAAAGCCTGGTCAATTGTCAAAAAAATGAACTGGAAAAGTATTATACTCATGGTTCAGGTCCAGGTGTCTCCAGTGGGAACCCTGAGTACTGAAATAGCTTTAAATATGAAACCAATAATTAAACTCTGTATGTTTCTTAGCATGTGACACATAACCTAGATACATTCTAGTCACAGAGGTGACTGAACATAGTGTGTTCACAAAAAAGAAAATAAAAAATAAAACACCAATGAAATGGCTATGAAGAATTGGATGAACATACTATCTGCTATGGCACCAGTGGTCTTCCTGGGTATTATATATTTGCCCCACTCTAGGGCAATGGTTCCTTCTAAATAGTTACCATTTCCACTCTGAGAGACATGCCTGGCTCATACCTGATTTGTAAGGCCATGAAGACTAAGACATTCTGATTTCCAAAAATAACTACCTCTGGTGACTCAGATAATAAATCTTTATCACCTCTGGGGTATTCTAGACATCTGCAGCTCTAGAAATTCTAGGAATCTACGACATAAAAATTTTACATCTACTATAATTTCACAATATAACAATGGCCAATAAACACTGGAACTTTATTCACATAAATAAAAGATGGATTATTGTCACACAATTCAAAAATCTGGTGTCAAAAGTCACAGCAAGGGCAGCCTCCGGGCACTGTATCTAGAAGAATAGATGAGAGCTATATAGGGAAAGCTAAGGGGCCATGTTAGCCTGATTGCCTTGTATAATCTCTGCAGGGATGTCTCTGTAACAACACATCCTAGCTATAATATCCTGATGAATTGCGATATAAAAAAATGCCTTTCCTGAGATACTGTGGCTACATCCCCAGACTTCTTTTGTTTGAGTTAGGTTAGAGTTTCACTGGGTGAGTTTAGTTTTTTGCCTCAGCACACTTCCCATCCTAAGATCAAGGCCAGGGACTGCAGCCAATAGCCCTATTTCTGTGACAACAGGACAGTTACTTATGTCATCCAGGGATTCCCTGGGGTACATTTCATGATCCCTTCTTGGGGACTGGGTCCCCCTCTTGTGTAGGAGACTTAGGCAGTCATTTGGATCCCTCACTGCTAGTCATCCTGCACTCTGTGGTGTATAACATCCTTCTGCCCTGTGTTCTGAGGACACAGTTGACTTTGCAGTAACCAGTTGATTGGGCCTGGGCTCCCTTCTTAATGAAGGTAGTGGTCTCCTCTGTTGGGGATAAAGCAGGAAAATCAGAGGCACTAATATACTTCTCCTGATATCCTCCTCTTGAAGAGAACGTTGGAACCGAAAATTAATGCTATTATATAAATTCAAAATTTTATTATTAATAATATTTGTAGTAGACATATAAAGATCATGGTAATGTGAATTTCAAAAAATAATTTTAATTCTAATATAATTCTATATAATATTCATAATTTTTCTAGGTTTCTGTCTTAAAATTTTACTGATTTGATATGACATTACTTTTTTTTTTGCTGGCAAAATTATTCTTATCAACTATATGGGAATCAGAAAACAAGAGAAGTGATGGAGATGGTGATTATAGATGGCCTCCCTAAACCCACTGGAGAATAATTGGGCCTGGAGTCTAGCAGCCTAAAAAGTTCCTATATTTCTTAGGAAGTTTTTGCAATTTCCTTTATCTTAAAAATGAGGGAATTGAGCTAGATTGCATTGGCCTATTCTGAAATTTTCAGGGGACAATTTTAAATACGTGCAATATTTTTAGTGTTTATTATCATAAATTCAACTGTTCACTTTAGTATAATTAAAGATGGATTTTTTTTTAAAGTTGATATCATAGAAACAGAGAATAGAAAGGTGGTTACCAGAGGCTGGGGGTGGGGAGGGAGAAGAATGGGGTAAGAAGAAAAGATGTTGATCAAAAGGTACAAAGTTTTAGTTAGACCAGAGGAATAAGTGTTAGTGATCTATCGCACTGCATGGTGACCACAGTTAATAATAATATATTGCATATTTCAAAATTGCTAAAAGAATAGATCTTTAACATTCTCACCACAAAATAATAAGTTGAAAGATAATGAATATGTTAATTAGCTTGATAGGATCTTTCTACAATGGATGCATAAATCAAAACATCACATTGTACCACATAAATATACATAATTAGTATTTGTCAATTGAAAATAAAAATAATTTAAAAAAATAGATTTGCCTTCCTCTTTTCCCTTTTTGCTCAATTTTCATCTTTCATTCAGTGTTTGCCAGTTGGTGGCAGTGTTTTGGTGGCAGTTGGTTTTATTGTAAGATGTCTCACATTTTCTTGAATAAAGGGAAAATATTAAAGCCAACAAAATAAATACATTCTCTTGAGAGAAATGATTTAAGTCAGAGTTCAATAAAATTAAAAAAAATCTTGGTAGAAACATCTAAAAAATTCATGTCAGATTTTTTTTTATGCTTCTAAGTTATGACTACATTTTTTAAATATTTCAGTCATGCTGGGGATGTTATTTACAGACAATTTATAAAACATATAATAAAGGATAGATAAATAAATTTAATAAAAGACCATTCATAGAATTAATAGTCATAACAATTCAGGTAAACTAGAATTTTAAGACTACTTCATGTTTGTGGTGAATTAGTTTTCTCTGATCCTAGCACATGCAGAACCTATAAACACCCAGTTCTTTGGACCAGTCTTTTCTCATTAGCCATGCCAAGACTCTTAAGGGCCTGTCCTCACTGATATAATTCTAAAACAAATCTGCCTTATGCATCATTCAAGTAGGAAGGGAAAAAATTCAATGAACCACTTGTGACCCCTACTGGTGTCCAGAAGGGACCATTAAAGGAATGACCTTCCAAAGGTGGCCATATAATATTTTTTTTTTTGCCCAAAGCAGGACATGCATGGATGTCTTTCAGCAATTACATTGGAAGAACAAGCAAAGGCTGGACTGTCCTGGCAAACAGGAACAGACATCCTCTATGTTTTTAGGGTGAGCAAAGACTATTGATCATCACTCTGCCTAATCGCAAAAAGACAGTAAATAATCACACAGGGAATTATACCCACAAGAAAGAAGAAAGACCGAGATGTCTGTCCTTCCTTTGTTTCTAATTGGAGAAAAGAAAAAAAAAAAAAAAAGAAAGACAGAGATGTCTGCATATGTAGGTCAGTTTTAGTCAGAGTGCTTAAGAAAAGACTCCCTTTAGAATGAATAATGTCTTTTACAACTTGGATGGAACCGGAAAACATTATCATAAGTGAAGTATCCCAGGAATGGAAAAACAAACACCACATGTACTCTCTAATAATTGGGAGCTAATCGATGGGCACACATGAGCACAGAGAGATGTAAAGGGCATTGGAAATCAAGCGGCAGAGAGGAGCAGAGAGGTAAAAACTTTCCCATCGGGTACAATGGACACTATTGGGGTGATGGGCACACTAAGACCCCTGACATAAGCATTATAAAAGATATCCACGTAACAAAAACATTTGTACTCCCTTACTATTTTGAAAGAAAAGAAAAGAAAAGAAAGATTACCTTGAAAGAATGATGCCTTTAATTTAATCACTGACTTTTCTTCCAAGTAAATATTGTAAACAGTGCACAGAAGGAATGGCATAATTCTATTGCCCCAGACTCAAATTCAATGCTATTTGTCTTCCTTATTTATTTTATGCTAGTCATCATTCTGGTTGCTGGAAAGTCCAATATCACAACCACTGACTTTGAGCTAACATAACATAGCATGGTTTGGAAAACTGTGGGCATTATTTTTTAAAATATAGCTGGAAAATTTCATGCATTTGACATAATGTCCATTTTCCTCTTTAAAAATCTTTATCTTTATTTGCCACATCAACACCACATTTTCCTGACTTCCATCCTACCTCTCAAAATACATTAAAAAAAAGTCTCCAACATTTCTTGCTATTGTATTGCTAAAAGGCTTATATTCTCTGTGGTGGCACCATTAACATTTGTAGCCAGTCTGCAGAAGCCTGAATGAAAATATGTACTTTTAACACCCAGTTACATTCACAGAGTGTCTATGTCTTTTGTGATTAATCCCAGCAAGTAATCACACTTGTCTATATGTCTGTATCAGGCGGGGAATGAGAAGAACCATGTTTGAAATCTGAGTGTTGTATCCAAGGCCAGCAAGAATTCTTAGGGTGGCACCTGTTTTATATATCATACAAACCTAGTATATGATGACCCAAGATTTGTAGTATATGGCCAGCAAGGACCAGTTGTATACAAATGATTTTACACATACTTACAAGATACAAGTGTTCACATTCATCTTATCTTTATATCTCTGTGATCACACAGCTCTTAATTCACAGAATAATTAATTAATTAAAAATTATTTGATAAGTACCCACTTTACATTACATCTCATTTTGCACATCAGTGAGCAAAAACCAGACATAATTCCTAATCTTCTAGAGCTTCCAATAAATCTAATGAAAAATCAGTATATAGAATGCTGAAATTTTAAAATGAAACAAACTTTTAAAAACTGACAATACAAACAAAGTATTGTCATATGTTATTATGATTTAAACTTAAATTTTACAAAATGACTAGTGATGTTGGGCATCTTTTCATGTGCTTACATATGACATCCACATATATTATTTGGTCAATTATTGTATAAAATGTTTTCTTATTTTTAATTTGTTCGCTATTTTTTGAGTTTTAAAAGTTCTTTATGTATTCTAAATGTAAAATATTTATCAGAAATATGACTTTTAAACATAAAAAAATCAGTATATAGTAAGCGGTGTAAATATAAACCAGTGTATTGGGAAAAGAGTAACTTAGTTGAGAGGGTTGAAGAGATAGGATAATCTAGATGGGAGTGGTATTAGAAAAATGCCCTGAAGAAGTATCACTTGAACTGAAATGTGATCCTGAAAGTGATACTGAAAAGTGATAAATGAAGTTTCCGTGCAAATACTTGGGGTAGATACTTCTGAGCTAAGAGAAGATAATGGGCAAAGATCCTGAGACAAGAATATATTTAATTTGATTTGAGGAGGAGAAAGATAACTAGAGATTAAAGAGTGGAGGCGACAGTGGCTTGAGATGTACTGGGAGAGGCAGATGGGCTAGGTCATATAAGGCTTTTTGACATGATAAAGACTTTGCATTGTATTAGGGAGAATGAAAGGCTATCAGAGTGGTTTTTCCACATGGACTTATGCAATGTAGTAGATGTTTGTAGAAGAAAAGTTTGCTTTCTCTGGGAAGAATATCTTTTTAGGGGACGAACAGAAAAAAATAATGAGATAAGCTAACAAATTACTACAATAGCAAGACAATATTGTAAACCAAGACTGACTGCATCAGTGTATAAGTGAAAAGTGGGAAGATTCTGGATATGTTTTAGGTGGAAGTGATAGAAATTGATGGAAGATTTGGTGGAGAGAGGAAAGGGAAAGATAAAGAGAAATCAAGAATGAATTTTAAGAGTTTTCTTAAGAATCATGTTCTTGGTGGAGTAATTTTTTGATATTAGGAAAAATTGGGGAGAAGATAGATTTGGGAAGGAAATCAAGTATTTTGGGGGCATTATTCTTATTTTGCGATTAAGTATCCAGATGGAGACATCAAGTAGGCAGTTGTATATATGAATTCGAGCTCCCAGGGGCAGTCAGGAAGTAGTGGTATAAATGTTAGTCTCAAATAGTAAGAAAAAAATTGATACAGTCTCCACTTTAGGGAATTTAGAATTTAGTGTGTAACAGAGACATTAGTCAAATATTTAGCTAATAAATATCAAATTATAAATTGAATAAGTTATTTAAAAATAAAATGTTATACAAAACAATAGCTCTATGGGGGAATCTGTCCTACTTAAGAGGTGTCTTGAATAGTGATGGTTGGGTTACAAAGGAAAAATACAACATCATTTCATAAAGGGCTAGAAGAAGTGAGGGAAAGATGGCGAATATCTTAGGCAGTTAGAATATCTGGTGAATAATCTTATGAAAGAAGAGAAATGAGTTTTGGACAACAAATGAAAAAACATAAGTATTCAAAAGATGGACACATTTTTCTGCAAAGAGCAAAGAAAATCCGAGCATTCAGTGGAGGAAATGTATTAAAAATACATAAATTGTTCAATGCTGACAAGGGGCAGGGCAAGAAAGACCAATGGATAGACTCCTAGAAGAGTTCAGACTAGTGTAGAGGGTACATTGATAAGAAAGTTAGCCTGAGGCAAGTAAGAAAAAAAAAATGAAGAGACCACAAAAGGAAGCCAGAATCTGAAGGTACCTTAACATGTTTGAATGATTCAATCAAACATGAAAGTGAGTGTGGTCTTTGAAACATCTGTCCACATTATTAGAGTTTTTAAATCTTTTGTGGTGATTCCCAGGGACAAGACTGAAAGCAGAACAATGTGAAGAAGAAGACAATTGATTATGTTATAATAAGGCTTTTGCAATCATAACCTTGGCCTTCTTATTATTACAGAATGGCAGGTTCTAAGGAAGAAAACACACTGGCCAGTAAATTGAATAAATGATTATTAAATAAATGCTTAATAGACTGATTAACTGAATGAATCAAGGAGTAAGGAACACTGAGCTGCTATCAGAGCCTCAGCGTCTTCAGTCTAAGTCTCTACATCACAAGGGCACAGAAGAGTTGAACATCTCAAGGGGCCAGAGCTCCTGTGGGAAATTATTTGCTAAAGATCTCATGCATAAATATCCCCCTCTGCCTATCACTGAAGAAGAAAAAGGAAAAAGGCTATGTCATCAGAAATGAAAGAAAACAGGAATGTCCTCAATAAATTCTATTTGGAGAAAAAATACACTTGGAGACAGCAGAAAATGGAAAATGATGGGTAAAAAGTGACTACTTAAATGGATTTATAATAATCAAAACCCAAAGATTACTCTTCACTTCAAATGCCTAATGAACTGGAAGGAAGAAAATAATAATTTTTTGAGTACATCAGCTTTTAACGTTACTCGTTTAAAATTTTCACCACTATTCCCGGGAGAATGTCTTAGGAACACATTTTCTTTAACAATAGCTTCCTATTTTTATTCATTCTTCCTTATTTGTTTTCATATGAGGCTTCTAAGGATATATCCACATCCTGCCAGTATGAATAATGACTCTAAATGACATTAGAAGAAGACTATTTTCTCAAAGGCAGCAAGTAATACATCTCTAAAGAAGAGAATTACTACTCAGCGATATTTTTAAAATGTAATAACGTTTTAGGATTTTTTTTTTTGTTAGAAATTTCATCTGAAATTAGAACCTTTTCTTTGAACAATTCTCTCAGTATCTCAATTCCAGGATGCTCGCTTCGGTAAGTCCCAGCACAAATTCGTCCTTTTTCCTCCTCACTGGATTTTCTGGCCTGGAGCAGCAATATCCCTGGTTCTCCATCCCCTTCTCCTCTATCTATGCCATGGTGATTTTGGGAAACTGCATGGTGCTCCATGTGATCCGGACTGAGCCAAGGCTGCACCAGCCCATGTTCTATTTCCTGGCCATGCTGGCCCTCACTGACCTATGCATGGGGTTGTCCACTGTGCACACGGTGCTGGGGATCCTCTGGGGGCTCATTCGAGAGATCACTCTGGATTCTTGCATTACCCAGTCCTATTTTATCCATGGACTGTCTTTCATGGAGTCCTCTGTCCTCCTCGCTATGGCCTTTGACCGGTATATTGCAATTTGCAATCCACTGCGTTATTCCTCCATCCTGACTAATTCTAGGATTATCAAAATTGGGCTTACCATATTAGGTAGGAATTTCTTCTTTATTACACCCCCCCATCATCCGTCTGAAATTCTTTCATTACTGTCGTCCCCACATTCTCTCTCACTCTTTCTGCCTGCACCAGGATCTTCTCCGCTTAGCCTGTGCTGACATCCAATTCAATAGTTACTATGCTCTGATGCTGGTCATTTGCACACTGTTGTTGGATGCGGTACTCATCCTCTTTTCCTATGTCCTGATTCTTAAGCAAGTCCTGACAGTTGCCTCTCAAGAGGAGTGGCATAAGTCATTTCAGACCTGTATCTCCCACATCTGTGCTGTTCTTGTGTTCTACATCCCCGTCATTAGCCTCACAATCGTGCACCGTTTTGGCAAGCACCTCTCCCCCATGGTCCACGTTCTTATGGGAAACATCTACATCCTTTTTCCACCTTTGATGAACCCCATCATCTACAGTGTCAAGACCCAACAGATTCGTACCAGAATACTCAGACTCTTTTCTTCAAAAAGACTTTGAGATACTCAGGTCTAAAAAAAAAAAAAAGCAGAAAAGAAGAAAAAGATAAAATAAATTTTATTAGAATTAGAGCTTTAGCCCTGAGTCCATGATCACCTATTGTAACACAAATCTTAAATGTAGTCTGAGAATCAACTACAAGTAAGTTCCATAGTTCCATTCTAACTTCTGTCCTGGAAGTGGTTGCTCTTAGAGCCACAGGCAGGGGAGCTTCATCTGAAACATTTCATAAATTTAACAAGAATTGATTATTTGTGTCAACCTGGACATATGTAGGTCACTCCATCAGCATGACCATATTCAAGAAATGGGAAAAAATGTTAACAAGCTCCAAATGTACTTTTAAGCATTTTCTTTGAGTAAAACAAAAATGGAGTTTTTATTTGCTTAGGTCTTCATGTTTCAGAGTAGATAACTTGAAGTTTCTTTAATTCTCTGAAGTTTAGTTAATTTGTCTTCAAAATGGGGAAAATATCCAACTCACAGGAATGTTGCAATAACTGTATAGACCAGAATTGTCTAATGGAACTTTTCGAAAATGATGGAGATATCATATAATACAGCATAGTAAAGACCAACATAGAACATACAGCTACTAAGCACTTATATAATTGAACAATTGTATTTTAAGTTTTAGCTAACTTAATTTATACTTAAATGTTGAAGACCATTGAATTGGACAGTTGAGTGGCTACTGTATTGGACAGTGCAGCTATAGTGTATAAAGAAAACATAATAAATATGACTTTGGATTCAAATTTTACCATGTCTAATTTAATTTAGACTCCTTACTTTTTAGATTTTATATGTGGACTCCACTACCACCAGGCTGGAAGTGGATTTTGATGTGGATCTTTTGCTTGTATATCTAAAGGGATGGATGTTCTGAACAGATGTGAGTATCTGCTTATAACTGATTATGAATTCAAAAGAAAAAAAAGATAAAAGAACATAAAGAGGTTCCTTTCTAAGTAAGCTAACTAGCCTTCAAGAGAAGGAAAGAAAAGAAGGACATCTGGTAGGGAACTGTGCCAGGATAAAAAGAAAACAATCATTTTAACTGTTCTGTAATCTCTTAGGTACCTAAGGAGGTAAGTGTTAGTACTTGACAGATTAATGCATCAGGGTAATTTTACAACACAAAGCAAATATTTCTTAATATTTTTTAGATATCAACCAAACCTACCTAGATTTTTTCCCTATATTTATGCCTTTCCCTCCTTTTTGTTTTGTACTTCATTCAATTAAGTAGCCTCTGTCTACTTACTTGACTCAGAATCTGGAAAGCAAATATACAGGCTTTGGTTTCTAATAGCGTAAGCCTCAAAGTGGGCAAATAGTTTCTGGACAGAATAAAGTATCTTGGTTAGAAAGATAAATGTGAAATTATCCCTAGAACAATAAATTATGTCTTCTGGGTTAGCCTATAGGCTTAATCTAAAGGTCAAAGAAGTGAATTTCCTGATATCAAAGAGGATCTAGTCTACTTTCTGCTACAGCCGCCTGAGTTTAAGAGTATAACGTAGGGTCTAGAGGGGAAAATTAAAAAAATCACTATGTTCTAACTACTAACTTCAATGTAATTATTTTTTTCCGCATAACCATATAGCTATCATTCATTACATCAGTATGAATGTCAGGTGCTAGGTACTGCACTAGGTTCCCTGATGGCAATAAATGTCTGCATGACCCATCCTGGCAGACTGGAACATGCCCAATCTGACAAGCTTCCTATGGCCCAGTTTTATAATAGAAACAAAAGTTAGCTGTTGAATCTGCAGCTGTTATGTCCATGTCTCACAGGTAACCATTGGGCACATATTTCTCAATGACTACAGAAGCTTCCCTTCAATGCCTTGACACTGAATAAGCATCTCCCCCCCTACCCTAGTTGACACAAAGCTGGGGGGGGGGGCAGGGAACTCTTCAATAACTGACACTATGTTTTATTCCAGCCCGTCATAGGGAAGTATCAAACTGAATTTATGTTACATTATAGGAATAGAATTACATGTGTAACACACTGGAGTTGGTCTAAGAGTCATATTTCATATGCGGAGGGAGAAGGCTCATTTGAGGACTTCATACTATGAGTGTATGTACCTCAGATTGTGGCAACCTATAAAATATGCACCAAAATATTTTGAAACAATGGCAGTGGGAAAAAAGGGTATGAAAAAACCAGCTGCATTGTCAGAAATCATTGATTGTTTTAGAGCTATATAATTGTAACAAGATGATAAGATTTATGATAAACTTCAGAATGCTTCAAAATTCATGACCCAATAAAGGGGGTTCAGCCAAAGGAAGGATGATGAGTGAAAAGAGCTGATGAAAGTAAATTTTATATAATTACTAGGTTTTACCCAGAAAGGGACAGGTTTAAAACATTTGTAGTTTGGATTGTTTGTTTTTCAGAGGTCTCTATCTTGGAGTAATAACTTAAAAAATAACTAAACCTCTCCTAGGGAGGAAAGGTCCTGAAATCTGAGATTCCTATGTGCTCTCTCACATGGTGCTGCAGCCTTGGTTTACAACTCAGGTGCAGAGCTTCAAAGAAGGGATACAGGAACACATCATTCCACACTGAACTTTGCAGTTCAGACCTGATGGTGACCCATTTAAACAGCCCTGATTTACTTTGAGTCTATAAAAACACAGCCTTATTTAAATTCTAGCTAAATTTCATTCTTCTCCAGAATCCTATAATGACTATCATTTTCTTTGATTGAGGAATGCCCTCTGGTTCTGGTGTGCTGCCTTCCTCACTGAAATGAGTTAATAGACCCGATTTTGCCAGACTACAGTTTGTTCCTGGTGGTTTTTATAAATTTTCATGTCAGATCAGGTAGTATTTTCTTCAACCTTTAAGTGTTGGTATTTATTCCTACTAAATAGTATTTCAAAAATTTCTTATGACATATAAACATACTACTACAAATTTGAAAAAACTATTAACAAAATATATTTAGTATATTGTATTGTTTAATCCATTTTCTTTAATTGTATTCCTCATTCTCCACCTATTGGTCTGTTAACTTGTTTTATCTTGTTATTTAAAAACATCCACCTCTATATTTCTTTATATCCTTCCCTCCTGATCATTATTCCTGAATAAAATCTGATTATTCAAGAATAGACAAATAGTGAATAAACTACAGTACATCCATTTACTTAGTATTAGGCAGCTGTGACAAAGAATGAAATAGATGAATGTTTATTGAATTAGGGAATACTCATTATATATTAAGTGAAAAAAATTAAGATGCTAAATAAAATATTTAGTATCTTCCCATTGGGATAACACACACTTAGATAAAAGTTTCATGTTTCTTTGAGCATAAAGAGAAATGAAATGATTCCTCTCACCTTGATTATGCTGAATATCATGGGAAGGAGGGAGAGATTATTATTAACATTTACATTACATACCTTTTATTGTTTGACTTGTTATGAGCATGCATTACTCTTGTAGTTAAAGAAAATCCAATAAAATATATGAAATTTAAACAAAATGTAACAAAACAAGGAATGAAGTCTGTTTCTTTTAATACAAGCAGTCACATTGGCCTCTACGCAAGTTTGTATCTGCACAACACGGACATCATGATATGTTAGAAAAAGGCCAAAACTTATCAAGCCTTAATTTAAGTCTTGGTATATCTTTCCTCAAAACAAGTTACATAATAACCTTACATTAGCATAACTAAGAGATACCACGTTAGTGATTATTCCCAAATAAATCCTCTCTAAAGTGGCTCAACAACTTCACCTGGAAAGAATAGTGGTTATTGCTAAAGCTGTTCTTCAACATGGCAGGACAATCTACCTTGAAAAAACTGCAAGGCTCCAGAAATACTGCTGCCAACCACTGAAAAGCTCTACAGCCTACAAACAAAAATGAAATAAATTAACAGGTCTGTTCTCTTTCCTGGTACTAACTCCCAGCTGCATTAGCTCATGAATGAGAGGAAAGCAAGGAATCAATTATACCAAAAGTACTAATTCTAGGTAAAGACCACCTGGGATTTCTCTGTTGGACTTTCCCTACTTAGGTCCCATGGTAAGATGAAGGCTTTCATTTGATTTGGCTTTCTTTCACTTTTTGCCTGAGGTACTAGCATTCAGGACTCTGTTTTGCCTATAAGACAGTTAACTAGGCTCAGTTTGAATAATCTTACATATTAAAGCAGCATTAATACAGAACTAAAATTCTTAAGCAGTCCAACATCTTTAATTTACGGAAATGAAATCAGTAGCCAAAGGCATTTCTATCACTATTTTGGTCAAGAGGGCCACAATCCCTTATCCATTTTCTGGAATTCCATAGAAATTTGAAAGCTGAAGCTTTTGGAGGCACAACATGTCCTAAAGTGATGGCAACACCTGACATGAACTGAAATGAAGATATTTATAAGCTTCATTTATTCTCTCTAAATATTCATGTGTTGTTTGCAAAAATTTCTATCTCTATGGTTATGAGGAACTCACCAAGACTTCAATGATATTGTTACTCAATATCAAGAACATGCACACAAGTGCACAGAGGTAAGTAAAAGTCATTGGCAATCAAGGAGAGAAATAGGTACAGCGAAATAGGTACAGCGACCTAATAGGTACAGGGAACACTATTTGGGTGATGGGCACATTTATTGCCCTGACTCAAGCCACGTAACAAAAACATTTGTACCTCCTTAATATTTTGGAATATAAAAAAGAATACGATCATGTAACTTTCATAAAAACTCGAAAATGATTTTTCCAAAACACGTGGGCAAACAATTTCAGATAATGAAATCTTACAGATCTCTGTAAGGGAGACTAGATTATCAAGGGTCACAAATAATGATTATTCCATCTGCATAGGATATTACTGGACTGCATGTGTGTTTTAAAGTAGTTAGTAGAGGGCAGGTTAGATTACTGCTCTCTTGCTTATTATATTTACCTGAAATCATTATCTACCAAAACTTTTGATCTAAAAAAGAGTACTTGATTCTTTAAGGGATTGGGGCAACTAGAGCTCTAGAGCCACAAAATTTAAAAATACCAGAATAATTATCAGCAAAACCTACCCCATGGATCCTATTCTTTGTTCTTCTAGTCACCACCAGACAGTCAGATTCAGATGCCAATTTCTTTTTTTTTTTTCTTTTTTGTATTTTTTCTCTTTTTTTCTCCCCACTGCTCAATCCTATCATGGGACCAATGGAAAAAAGGGAAAGCAGGGGAACTTTAAAACTTAAAGCGAAATAAAATGAGAGAATCCATTTTTAGATGTCTTTTAAAAAGCATAAAATCCTTCTCGCATATGTGGCATTGACAACCTATGTTTGCAGATGGCTCCATGGGAACAGGATATGGCTGGGGTACTATGAGTCTCCAACAAGGAAATAGGACCTGGATATGTAGCTGTATGTCTGAGCTTGGTTTCTGAGAGTGTTAGCCAGAGAAAAAGTTTCCCAAATCATAAAAGAAGAGAATACAGAGATGCTTCTCCCTGCGGATGATGTGCCACAACCACCTTTGGGCCATCTCCTTCAATGGGAGGAGTAAAATTCAATCCTTTGGGACTGAAAATGTTGAGCCCAAGAGATGCCTTGAAAGAGGTAAAAGTAGATAGGTCTAGATTTTCTATCTTTGTTTTAGGCATCTCTTTGCTTTTATTTTCTCTCCTTTCAACCTGTTTAATATCTTCAGGATCCTAGATAATACAAGTAAGTAAACCAAGTTATGTTCAATGAAGGCATATAGAAAATACCACCAGGAAAAAGTCAGGAAACTGTAGAATCTTCTCATTATTCAAAAACTTAATCATTGTACATTTTCCTCAGACCTGACTCAAGTGGTACTGGACTTGACTTTAGCTGGAGTTGGTCTGCAACTGAAGTATTTTTTGGTGTTCTTTCATAAATAGGTCATCTGTGAAAAGAACATTTTTTTCTCTTAGACTATGTTTATACAATGGTCATTTTTCTTTGATATGCAGATCTGAATGTTGTGCATAGATACAATAAACTTATATCTTAGTAGTTAAAAACAAGGCTCAGTTGTTAAACAATTTTAGTAGTCATTGTGTGTATATGCATTTTTTCCATAAAATGTACCGATTATTTATTATGCATCAGGTACTTGACTAGGCACAGATTAAGAAGCTGAAAGAGAATTTTAACTCTCTTCACTATGTAACACTGTTGACGGGGCAAAAATAAAATTCCATTTCAAAACCCGTATGTCCAACAGTATGCTGAACTGTCTGTACCTTATAAAAGTAAATGGCAGATTTGGGGTGAAGATTACCAATTGATATATGCTCAGTATAACAAAATAAATCTTTGTCTTTATGGGTATCCTAAATCAATTCAATTTCAGTTTAGTGGATCATAAACCTAAGTCCAGAAAGTCAAACTTGTTCAAACAATTATTTGGTCTTAATGATGGTCATTTTGTATATGTCCTAGTGTCAACTATTATTGTGATAGAGATATATCTGATTTAAGTAGCTACCATCCTAAAATACTAACTTCAGAATGGGCTCACATTTTTAATTGATGCTTATTTTTATTTATTTTACAAGCAAGAAAACTAAGGTTTAAATTAGGTAACTTTCCTAGGGTCACACAGCCAGAATATGACTGAGCCATTATTTAAATTCAGTTATGCATGTCCCTAGAGCCACTCTGTTTCTATCACTCCACACCATCTCTGTGCATATATTCATGATTCAGTCAGAATATGCCACCAGAAATATCATAGAATAATGCTATAAGGAGCCCAGGCCTATAATTTAGGTCATCATAGCAATAATGTCGTTGTGAAAATACACAGATAAAATAAAACAAAAGATCATTAGTGTTCCAAAGGATCACCAGCAAAATTAGAAGAAAACTGCAGAATTTATTTTCTTTCCCTCCCATTTCCATGTCTGAGGTCCTTTCTTTTGCTTAGACTCTTGTCTCCCCATCCCTAATGTCCTTATGAATCCCTGCTCACTATAATCCACTTCCATGACTACACTTTACTCTCAGGCTGGGCTCTGGCATAGATCTGTGTCAAGCAGTCTTCCAGATTAGTCTTCTCTTTCTCTGAAGCATCAAAATTCCATTTTAAAAATTCAAACAATGTTGGCTACATGTTAAATGGTAAAACAATTGATTTATATCAATAAAGTAGACCCATAGACTTACATATTTTAACATTTTATTAAAATATTTTTAAATAATCTCATGCCAACTCAAGGCAAGGCCAAATGGATCTTGTAGGTATTACATGTCATAAAATATAACTCAAAAAGTGAGGTTCAAACATTTCAATCATATAAAATGTAAGATCAGGATATTTAACATTTAACAAAAACTAAAAGTAAAGGTAGCAAAACATGCTATACAATAGTCAGTATACCGAACTACAATGGAATCAAGAAATGGAGGAGTGGTCATTGCTTAAGCCTATTTACCACCTGAAAAACTAAGAACTTCAGCCAGCTTTTATCTAAGAAAGAGGACTGGGAGAGGATGGGAGCCACCTATCATTCACATATTTTGTATCTATGTCATTATCCATGCTTCTAACTATCTACCTGTACATCCACCTATCTGTCTATTTACCTATCTATCTATTGCCTACCTTAGTGTTATACCTCCTAACCTGCCTTTTCACCTAACATTACTCTCTCTTCTACCCACATTTTTGGAACTAATAATCAGTAAATTGCCGCCCCCCCCCCCCCCCACCTTTTACTGAAGGAATATGCACTCTTGCTTTATGTGAAAGCATTATTTGCTGCTGTGGTGGTACTTGGAAATACAAAGTATATTTTATCATTATCCACCCCCCCCCATGTACATTATTCGAGTAATGGACACACTAAAAACCCCTACTTCACCACTAGCAATATATCCATATAACAAAATTATATTTGTATCCCATAAATTTATACAAATAATAAAAAATATATTTTCTAATTTTAAATCAGTGACCCCAAAATAGAATAGAATAATTTTTATTCATCATATACTAGGCATATACAATTAAGAACACAGCTCAGTTAACATTGCAAATGGATTTTTAATGCCCCGTTCTACAGTTTTGAGGAATGGATTGCTTTGCAGACAGGAATCAATTTAATTCACCTAGGTATCCTTAATGGCTAGCACAGGGCTTAACATCAAGTCAGAGGTCAATCAAGGTGGAAGAGTGCATATGTGTTATATTGCTTGAAATCTGTTTTGTCAAACTTCATTCCCTCCTTCTTCCATAAGCAGTACAACTCAATTTCATATCTCTCTATTTTCATCATGGATATGATCAGTGAAAAATTTGATGCTATGTTTTTGTATTTAGTTTTATTTTGATAGACAATGCTAAGATCAGAGCTTTGAGATTTACCTTGTTTTGCTTTGAATCCAGTGGGACCTGGGGTAAGAAGCTGAAAGTCCATGGAATTTTTTTTCATCTTTAGGAATAATAGTATTTATATCATGGGTTATTGTAAAGGATTTTTTTTTTTTTTTTTTGATTCACAACGACTTTATTCACAGTGAAGTGACACCATCCCCCCATCGGGCCTTTATCCGCACCCCAGTCTCGTACAATCAAGGCCAGCTGAGCCACTGGTCTGGCCTTTTAGGTTTCCAGCTACTGTCCGTGGCTTTGGAAGTGGATTTCTGCTGTAAAGGATTTTTTAATAAGCTATTGTGAAAATTTAATAAGTTCACATTTGAAAGTACTATGATGACATATATTAAGTAATTATTAAATGGCAACTATTAATTTTTTCAAGATGCAAGAACTAATTATGCAATAGAAAGAGTGAAATCTTAGGTTAGTTAATCCATCTTACTGTCCTTTCACAGAGACAAAAATATTGGAAAGAAAAAATCTGATCAGACCTCATTCAGCTTAAGATAGTGCTCCTAAATCCTCAGCCTTTTGGTCTTTCATTAATGGTACTAGGCCTGGAATATACTGCATCAATGGCTCCTTCCTTTTCCAATCACACCAATCCTCAGGATATGTGGTATGTACTGATTGGAATCCCAGGACTGGAAGATTTGCACACTTGGATTTCCATCCCTATCTGTTCTATGTACATTGTGGCCGTGCTAGGCAATATCTTCTTGATCTTCCTGATCATAACTGAGCACAGTCTCCATGAGCCCATGTATCTCTTCCTGTCCATGTTGGCCTCAGCAGACTTCCTTCTCTCCACAGCCACGGCCCCCAAGATGCTGGCCATTTTCTGGTTCCATTCCACGGATATATCCTTTGGTAGCTGTGTGTCCCAAATGTTCTTCATACATTTCATCTTTGTGGCAGAATCTGCTATTCTCCTGGCCATGGCATTTGACCGCTATGTGGCCATCTGTTACCCACTGAGATACACCACCATTCTAACCTCCTTGGTCATTGGAAAGATTGGCATAGCAGCTGTGGTCAGGAGCTTTTTCATCTGCTGTCCATTCATCTTCCTGGTATACCGACTTACATATTGTGGGACAAACGTCATTCCCCATTCCTATTGTGAGCATATGGGCATTGCCAGATTAGCATGTGACAATATCAAAGTCAATGTCATTTATGGCCTGACTATGGCCCTATTCTCCTCAGGGATGGATTTGGTGTTCATCATTATGTCCTACACAATGATCCTTTGCACAGTCTTCCAGATACCTTCCTGGACGGCCAGATTCAAGGCTCTTAACACATGCAGCTCCCATATCTGTGTCATATTTATGTTCTATACTCCAGCATTCTTTTCATTTTTTGCCCATCGCTTTGGAAGTAAAACCATCCCTTCTTACATCCACATCCTAGTGGCCAACATCTATGTGGTGGTTCCCCCTATGCTTAATCCAATAATTTATGGTGTGAAGACCAAACAAATTCAAGATAGACTGATTTTGCTATTCTCCCCAATCAGCACATGCTGTAAAAATGAAGAATAATACTAAATATTGGGTGTTTCTGAATAAAGCACACACGCACAATGACTGCTGTTTGGGTTATATACAAACTATATTATAGTAAGATTGGCAAGACAAAAAAGAGCCAAGTCTTTAAGGGTCTTTACATCATACTAGCAAAGTACGGATTTAGTTTACAAATAATATGGAACCATTTTTTATAAACACATAAAATATAATTCAGTATGTATCAGACTAACTTATTAAGATAGTGTGAGCATTTCATGAAGGTCCATACATTAACAAGGAGATAAATTAAAAGTCAATAAAAACAGTCAATATGTGATATGAAAGGATGTCTCTTTGATCTTAGAAATCCCATATAATTACCTTGGCTTATAATATATGTCATATTCACTTTAATTTCGACAAGTATCTGTATTTGGGAGTAAAAACAAAAACACAAATAAAAAAAAAACTTTGGTGCAAGAAGACCTAGTTTGCCTGTCACACACTAACTGAATGATATTAACATGCTACTTAACTATTGGTTTTCAATTAGTAAAATGGATTTATATTAGTTTCTTACTCATTGTTTTGATAACTAAGTTAAATATGTCATATGACATATTCATTTAATAAATATCAATTATTTTTCTGGTTTTGATGATGATTAATTCTGATGAATAGAGACATTGTTGATCTCAAAGAACCCAATCCACCAAACTGAACCTATCCCTGTTGCTAATAATTCTTAGAAAAAGGATTTGAATGGGTCATTATCATAGATACTGAAGTCACACAAAATGTTGGCAGAAGTTGCAACAGGTAACAAGATTCTGATTCAAGGGCAAACTCCTTGAGGAATAAAGGGAGTGAGAGAATAGGTAGTTACGGTATAATGACAGATTTGACTGAAAGGCATGAGGGTTTTATATGCTTGATTTTGGCAGCGAGAAACTAAGAAAATGCCAATTTCACATCTAAAATGTATGGAATATGTTATCTTAAACAAGTATATTATATATAGTGATATATGCACATATGGTTATGCAGTTTTACATATATATGCTGTTTTTGGCAATTAAAAGGAATAAATACCAATTGGATATCAGACTGAGGTGGGGTGAGGCAGGAGGGGATGGGTGTATGCCTACATGACGAGTGCGTTGCGCACCGTCTGGGGAATGGGCACGCTTGAAGGTGCTGACTCCGGGAGGGGGGGGTGGGATGAGGGGATGGGTGTATGCCTACATGACGAGTGCGTTGCGCACCGTCTGGGGAATGGGCACTCTTGGAGCTCTGACTCGGGGGGATAGGCAGTACATGGGCAACATATGTAACCTGAACTTTTGTACCCACATAATAAGCTGAAATAAAAAAAAAAAATAAAAGCCATCCTTTTGTAACATTGAAAAAAAAAATAAAAAAATAAAAGGAATAAAAATGATTGAATTCATAGCCTTAATTTTAAAGAAACTTTCAGTTGAGGGTTCAGAAATTTTTCGATTCTGAAAAGATTTAGGAGATGGCTCTTGTTGCTTAGCTGCTGAAAACACATCACTGAGCCATTGCCCTGGAACATACAAAGAGGATTTTTGATGTCCTGCTGTCTCCTTGACCTCTACTCCTTCAGCTATTTGAAAATGACCCCAAAAAGACAGAACACCACAAAATTTGGAAACTGAGCGTTCTAGAGAGGGACTTAGGGACAATTGACATGCTCTTCTAGATAGAATTAACAAAAACAAAAACCAATAATTATGGGTGCTAAGCAGTTGGTAAAGTGAGAATAATACTTCCTAAGAGTGAGAGGCTGGGTAATTGCTATCAGAGTCTAATATTCGGAGATTCAAAGGTTATTTATATCATCTAGGTGGGGGAATAGCAGCTTATCCCTAGAGGCAGATTCAGAAAGACCACATAGAAGAATAAAGCTTCCTCCTTGTGGGTTTTGCTCTGGCTTAAGTGGTCTTAGACTTGACAAAACTGTGACATAAAGTAGAGAGTATTAAGATAAGGAATACAAAAGTATGAAGAAGGATATCAAGGCTAAGATACTCAAGATCAATACTACTGCAAAACATTGTGTTATAATTGAGGTCTTAGCTTATGTAAGTCAAACAAAAAGTATAGGTATTGAGGGAAAAAAGATAAATCTGGAATATGGAGTGTGTTTATATATGTGTTTATATGTTTATTTTTACTTTTATGTGGATGATATAATTATTTAATTATAAGGCACAGGGAAGTAAACAGAGTTCCACAGGACAACATGAAAATTATTAATATTTTATACAGCAACAATAACCAATAGCAAAATAAAATAGAAAAAAGGTCACATTCAAAAGGATGATAAAAACATATATGTACCTAAAATAAACATAGAAATTGTTCATTGTTTATTGTAACGATAATAATTCTCTCCAAAACAATCTATAAATTCAAGGTAATCTCAATCAAAATAATAATTTTTATTGCATTATATTTTGTTTTTCAACTGTTACTGTGATAAAATATGCAAATAGAATATATTAGATATTATATAATGGAATGTGCCATATTAGCCATTTTAGGTATAATTTTGTGGCATTATATTCACAATGTTCTTCCATGATCACCACTATCCAAGTTCCAACCTTTTTCATCACCTGAACAGAAACTCTGTACCTATGAACCAATAACTCTCCAATCCCCTGGTAACCTCTAATCTAGTTTACATTTGTATGAAGTTGCATATTTTAGAAAATTCATATAAATAGATTCATATAATATGTTGTATTGTGTTTTGCTTATTTCACTCAAGATAATATTTCAAAATCCATCTATGTTATAGTATGTACAGTAAGTCCTCATTTAATGTCCTTGATAGGTTCTTAGAAACCGTGACTTAAAGCAAAACAATGTAAATGAAACCAGTTTTTTTGTCATCAACATTATAACAAAACAACGTTGAATGATGTGATCTTATTTGAGGACCTGAGTACAAAATTTCACTTAAAGTCTCAGTTTCTAAAAACCTCACTGGTCATGTGAGGACTTAGTGCATCTGTACTTCATGCTTTTTTATTTCTACATATGTCCCATTGTGTGTATATACCATTTTTGCTTATCCAATTTTCTGTTGATGTACATTTTTGTTGTTTCCACTGTTCAGCTGTTGTGAATAATGCTATAAGAAACATTTCAGTACAAGCATCTGTTCAAATCCCTGTTTACAGCTTTTTTTTTGTATATACACACATACGCACACACACCCCCCCCCCCAGGAGTGGGGTTTTTGGGTCATATGGCAATTCTATGCTTAATTTTTGAGGAACCATCAAATTATTTCTCACAGAGGTTGCTCTATTTTACATTCTCATAAGCAATGTATGTGGGTTCCAATGTTTGCATATCCTTATTGACACTGGTTAGCTTCATTTTGTTCATTTGTTGTTAATAAGAGACATTCTTGTAAGTTTTAAATGGTATTTTATTGTGGTTTTGGTTTGCATTTCATGTGCCAGTCGTCATTATATACCTTCTTTGAGGGAATGACCATTCATGTCATTTATTTTCTCATTTATAAATTGGGTTGTATGCCTTTTTGTTTTTGAGTTGTAGGAGTTCTTCATATATTCTAGATATTGAACTCTTATCAAATGTATGATTTGCAAATATTTTCTGTCATTCTGTATGTTATTTTTTCACTTTCTTAATAAAATACTTTGGTGCATGAAAATGTTCAATTTTAATGAAATCCAATTTATTCTTTGTTACTCATATTTTTGGTGTCATATCTAAGAATCTACTGTCAAATCAAAGATCATAAAGATTTACCTGTATATTTTCTTCTAAGAGCTTTATGATTTTAGCTCTCATATTTAGGTCAATCTTCCACTTTTTTTGTATGCTGGCTTTTAATACTTATCTGAAAGAATAAATACAAAAAATTAGCATGACAACTTAAAAATATTATTTGACCAATTAGACATGAGCATATATTAAAAATATAGTAATCATATCAGTGTGTGGATGTGACTAAGTAGATACTTAGATCAAATAACAGACTACAGAGACAAGAAGTAGATCCACATTTATGTGATAATTTAAAATAAAATATATATTCCCTCAAAATAGTTGAGGAAAGACCAGACCACCATTTAATACATGGTACTGAAAAAAACAGTTTATACATTTGAGAATAATTAAATAAAACCTGTAATCATCCAAGTGCC
Organism: Eulemur rufifrons; assembly: GCF_041146395.1. Classification (NCBI taxonomy): domain Eukaryota; kingdom Metazoa; phylum Chordata; class Mammalia; order Primates; family Lemuridae; genus Eulemur; species Eulemur rufifrons. Next base: position 56,513,801 of record NC_090988.1, on the reverse strand, counting down.
CAAAACAAATGTCAGGTGGAATCAAGGCACACTGTCTCTCACACACTTGCTCTCTCTTTCTCTCTTATTACTGTCTTTTTAAAATCACTATTACTGTCTCTATCTCTCTTTAGTACTATCCACATCACTCTATCTCTATCTGTACTTATATTTCTAGCTCTATTTGTATCTATAAAACTTTGTATCTCTCTGTTTTTCACTTTGTGTGTGCAATCGCTTCTTCAGAATAAAAAGTGTAAGTTACAAAAAAATGTTAAGTGGACTACATACAGTTACATAGAACATAATTTTATATGACAAAATTAACAAAGTTCAAAGGCAAGAGGTAGGGAAAATATATTTCAAATATAAACCAATGTGTTATATTAAAATTATAATTCATGATTTTGTATAATTAATAATTTGTTTGTTTCTTTTAGTTTTGAATTGGCATGTTCTTATGTATATTCCCTTGCCTGCTTGTCAGTGGGAATCATTCCCTCCCCTTCTCTATAATACACCTACAGCTTCTGAAAATAATTATTCTTAGTTAATTGCTCCTTGAGGGATCTTTACTCATTCTGCCCTTGCCCCCCACCCTCAGTCAGCTAAGCACATACAAAGGGAGGTAGCAACTATACCTGTAGCCCTGTTGGAAGTAAACAGTAACAAATGGGATACATGGACTGATGTGCTCGCTCTCAGTTCCACCTAGATAAGTAAGTATCTGAGATCTAGGGTCTGCTATAGTCATGCCTAATGGTATACTGCTGCTGGTTTGCACCAACTTGGAAAAGCTGATTATGCACATTTCAGCACTGCATTCAGTGGCATCATGTTGGTAACTTGAAATTGACCATGGTAGCAGTATTTAAACCACAGAAATTGGCTACTGTTACAAATCAAGGCATTTTTTTCATTTGAAGAGCTGATTGTTAAACATTTATTATCACTCCATTGGTTATACCTAACCAAGAGCCCTGGCCCAACATGGGCGGAAGCTTTCACCCTCAGTCACGATTTCCATCCCTGAGCCTGATCCTGAATTTTGTCTCTGACCCTTAACCCTAACACCTAAGGCTCTGCCACAGATGAGTGGAATTTTAGTGTTAATAAACTTGTTCCCAGACAAATATCACTATCCCTACACCCCAGCTCCACCATCACACATGGCTTGTGAGATGTTGACTGCTCTGATGTTGCTTTCAGCCTTGACCCCAGGTTCCAGTAGAAGACTCTGACCCTCTTGTAAAATACAGAGGAGCTTTCCCAGTCTTCCATAAATAGATGGAGAAAAAGTGAACTGGCAATTTAATAGTTTTTCCATGCTACGAGAAACTATCCTTGTGTTCTAATATATTAAAATTGTTCTTTTTATTTCATATGTTGAATATTTTATGTTCCAAATATAATGATAAACAATATGAATATATTATCTTGTATAATTATTATTGTGTTTGTATCAAATATCTGGATCTCAGGTAACTTAAGTTCCCCCCCAAGATCATAAGTCTATTAAATTTTAGAATCACAAACGCTCTTTACTAGTATTATATTACTTTTGCTACTCATTCACTCCCTTTATATACTACAAGTTACTAGCTCCTTCAGTCCTAATTTGCATGTGGCTATGTCATCTCTTTGCTTATTATCACTGTCCTTCACTGCCATAAGTGACTCAACTTGAGATTTCTATTAATACCTTCTATGTTTGGCATGTGGCTCATATTGGAATACTCTTCTGCATGTCTAATTAGGTTTCTCTTCCATACACTGTGGCTTACACGTGCCTTTGTTTCAGAAATAAGTTTATCCTTTTTTTTTTTTTTGAAGAAATGTCTTAAATATGACTGTCAGGATCTCAGAATTTGGTGTACAATAACTGACTAGAAATATATATATTTCAATCTCCATCTCAATATCTTCAGATGAAGTCTCTCCGTGACATTTTCAGTGAGTCCATAGAGTTTACACCTGCAACATTCACTCTTGTCGGCATCTCAGGGCTGGAGGCAGAACACATGTGGATATCCATCCCCTTCTGTCTGATGTACACCATCATCTTCCTGGGAAATGGCATCATTCTTCACGTCATCCGGATTGACCGGGCCTTGCACCAACCCATGTACTACTTCCTGGCCATGCTGGCCTTTGTTGAGCTTGGTGTCTCTGCTTCCACTATGCCCACCGTACTAACCATCTTTCTCTTTGGCATTACTGATATCAGTTTTGTAGGCTGTCTGCTCCAGATGTTTTCTATGCATTCTTTTACCCTCATGGAATCAGATGTTCTTCTGGCAATGTCTGTGGACCGCTTTGTGGCCATCTACAGCCCACTACGCTACACAACCATCCTGACAATTCCCCGCATCACTGGGATGGGTGTCGCCATTGCCCTACGAAGCATGGTGCTCATGCTTCCACTGTTGTTTCTCCTGAAGCGTCTGCCTTTCTGTGGCCACAACACCCTCACACACTCTTATTGTCTCCACTCAGATCTGACCAAATTGCCCTGTGGAGATACACGCCCCAATAGCATCATGGGTCTATTTGTCATAACCTCCACATTTGGGCTGGACTCATTGCTCATCATGGTTTCCTACATACTGATTCTTCACACAGTACTGGGAATAGCTTCTGGAGCAGGGCGGTGGTGGGCACTAAACACATGTGTGTCACACGTATGTGCTGTGCTTGTGTACTATGTGCCCATGATAAGCCTTTCCTTGATGCACCGCTTTGGACGGCATTTACCTCCTCTCCTCCAGACTGCCATGGCCAATGTTTACCTCTTCTTCCCACCTGTGGTCAACCCCATTGTCTATAGCATCAAAACCAAGGAAATTCGCAATAGCATGGTCCGTATATTATCCAGAAAGAGGAGTGAGGTCTAACAGAGGCAGACGATACCCCAAGAACCTAGGAACTTGGATCAGACTTTATTACCTGGATATTAGCTTTACAAATGTGAAAAATTCCATAGTTTACTATTGCTTGTTAATAAGCTTTTTGATTTAGGAGATGAAGAAAAGAAAACAGTTTCACACATTCCTCTGAGAATAGAGAATGTCATTACTTTGAAATAAAATTATAGAAGGAGTGGGACCTGGGTAAGAACAGCCTTTGTCTATTGAATGCTTGAATACTTTTTTTTTTTTTTGCCGATTTTTTTGTTTGTTTGTTTCAGAATATTACAGGGGTGCAAACATTTTGGTTACATAAATTTATTTGCACAATTTGAGTCAAAGTTATAAATGTGCCTATGCCCCAGATAGTGTGTACTGTACCTATTAGATGTGAATTTACCCATCCCCTCCACCCCCTCCCACCTAAATGCGTGAATGCTTAATTAATTCAGTGGGATTTCCTTCTGGGAATGGGTAGATAGGGTCCTAGGCAGGTTTACATTTCTGGGTACATTCAACTTAGTGATACTTAATTGTGCATGAAAATGATCAGAACACAAAATAGTGTATATTGTATTATTCCATTTATATACCATTTTAGAATAAGTTCAACCAATTTAATGTCAACAAATCAGAACAGTGCTTACCTTTGATGTGCACAAAGATGGGAGAATGAAGGGAGAGACATGAGGAAATTTCTGGGGAGATGGAAATACTCTATCTTATGTTAGGGATGTACGTAACATCATTGTATCCACTTGTCAAAATGATACAGCTAAAATTTGAACATTTCAAAGCATATCAATTTTACTTCAAAATTTCTGAATAATGAGGATAATAATAATAATAGCAGTACTGGTGATTGGATTGCATAGTGGGTGGAAGTACAGAATATGTAAGAAGGGCTTAATGTTGATAATTATTTTGGCTGTGTGATGAATACATGGAGGTTCATTATAATATTCTGTTTACTTTGTACAGTGTTGGGAAATAGGCTAAGAGAGGTGAAAAGTTTCAGGGGCTTTGCAGGGCTTTGCCTTGAAGGAATCTGTGAACATGTTAGTTCACAGAATAGAAGGTACTTCCAACAAGGGAGGCATTGTCAGAGGACATTTGCAATGCAGCATTTCTTCTTTGCTGCTGGCCATTGCCTTGAGCTTTTTTGCAAGGCAGAAGCTCGGTTTGGGTCCTTGATGGAGAAGCTGATTAAAATGTCTGCCCAGCAGATAACCTGCAGCTGGAACTATCCTAGACTTCAAGGCAATTCCTGCTTCACTCCTAACTACATGTCTCTGTGTTTAGAAGAAGTAGGATAGAGTAGTACACAGACTCAGTGTTCTCATTTTATACATTTTATCTTTAATTTGTATTCTCAGCTAGGTCTGTTTCTAACTTAGGGCTTAACATGCTTATCTTAGAAAAATTTTGTAACCATCTATTCTTGTAGACAGAATTAGGTAAGGTTCCCCTGGAAACCTCAACAAATGAACCGTACACGTACTGCTCTAACAAAAGACAACTATTTGCTGTAACAATAAATACTGATGCAGGACTTCACTCGCAGCCTCACAGCTCACAGGAATGCTGGAGACCCCCTAACTCACCCGTCATTTAAAATGCACTTTGTCTCCATCTCAATCATTTCTCCATCTATATTATTGTTTTATTTCCTATTATTTCCAAGTCCCTTGTGACAATCCTGCCTTGGGGCCTGTTTTTCTGGAAGAGTAGCTAACTATTGACAGTATGGTTTAAAATTTCTGTAACACAAAAGTTTTTTAAATTATACTCAGTGTGCTAATATTAAATCTTCCTTGAACTTTTACCATGAAACAGAAATAACTTTCAACAGGTCAGAAGGATTTGATCAGAAAACTGCTTGACTTTAGAAAACCATTTTATTTTTAATGGGTTAATAGTTTGCAAAAAACCAAAACAAAACAAAAAAAAACCACTTCATAAGGAAACAACTAAAAAAAAAAAAGAAGAAGAGAAAAAGAGTAAGGCCTGCTTTTGTAATATCCTTGCTTGACAAGAATCACTCAGTAGTAACAAAATGTGGTATATGTATACCATGGAGTACTACTCAGCAAAAAAAGGATGAATTAATGCCTTTTGCAACAATTTGGATGGAACTAGAAACCATTCTCCTAAGTGAAGTATCTCAAGAATGGAAAAATAAACACCACATGTACTCATTATTAAACTGGAACTAACCAATGAGCACACATGTACACAGAGGGAAGTAAAACTCAGCAGAAATCAAGCGGGGGGTGGGGCTGGGGGAAAGAGAGAGGTAAAACCTTCCTAACAGGTATAATGAACACTGTTTGGATAATGGGCACACCTATTGCCATGACTCAAGCTTTACAAAAGTAATCCATGTAACCAAAAACATTTTTATTTGTACCTCTTTAATATTTTGAAATAAAAAATAAGAAAATAAAAAAATTATCCTGGAGAATTCTGAGACATTCTCTATTAATTAGGGAAAAAAAATGAATGCATATCTCATCTTCCCTCATGAAAAAGGAAGCAAAACTCTTGGTTTTTGAGTTATGGAGGAACCATATTTCACATGTGGGAATACTTCTTTGACTCATATAATAAGTGACACAAAAAGCTTCTAGGTCAGAGTATGATCTTGTACAGTAGAGGGTGTTTAAGCAGGCCTAGGCTATGGTGAAAGCAGCCTTTTCTGCTGAACCATCTCACTGATTGGAAAAGATGCCATTAGACAGTAATGGCAAGCCCCAACTGGTGAATCATAACACAACAATTAAGGGTTCTCGAGCATGGCCATGTACCTGCAGTGAAAAATTATACACATTTTGAAAATCAGCTCCTGACATGCTATGTGTTTCTGGTACAGATAAAGAGCCTCTCGTCATGGGACACAAATTAACCATATAGGAAGAAGTACCTGTCTTTATTTGGCATTTGGCACAACCCCTAAGTTGTAAGCTCTTGCAAAAGATAAAAAATGGCATATCAGAAATAGACCACAAGCAGGTCTGCTAGGTGTAGTTGATCTGCATGTGGAGTAGTCTTGACTCTCATGTCATTTCTCATTGTTGTACCAGCACCTCTTTGTCAACCAACATTATCCCATACAGAAGAGCTGTTATGACCAGAAAGGAAAAAAATCCCCAAATTGGTTCCTACGGTAGTTAGTTTGATTTGAGGGTAAAAGCCTAAAATGTATAGTATGTGATTGGGAATGATATGGGAAAATAGTGGATATGGAAAATCTTCCTAATGAGCAGAACTGTGAGCAGTGTATCTAGTCATCAACTTTGTATGAAATTAAGTGACTATTAGTTAGAGTATACATTGGCTTGTGGACACTGGCAAATATTCTACCACCTTGTCAGGGAGTTGGAAAGGGAAAGATTGGAGAATTAATAACAAGAAATTATGGGTTAGATGCATGTTTTGGACAAGTGGGAGTGAGAACGGAGTGTGAATACTTTCTTATTACATATTATTGCTAACTATAGGATATTCTCTGAAAGAAAAGAACACATAGAAGAGGTGTTAAACAATTATAAACAAAATAACATGAAAATTTGATGTCAGCTAGTGTCTCTTATTAAAACACATCAGTGATTGCACAATATTCTTATGAATGGTTATAATCATGATGGCAAAAATGGAGGCCGTGAATGGACCCCACAGCATGGGCTCTAACTTGACAACCTGGCCAGACACAGAGAGAAAATCTGAGCTACAAATATTGTTATTGGTGGTGGCATATGAAGGTAACAACTAAATTATTTTGAGTAAATGGAATTACTCGCAAATTTCAATAGTTTGAAAGTGAAAAGGATCAGGATACAATTTCGGATAGCCCCAAATTTAAACAAAATTAGTAGAAGAGAAGAAGAGGAAAGAACTAAATGATATGCTAGGCTAAACTGTATGTTGGTGACTTAAAAATAAGGTGAATGTTAGCGCAGATGCCAATCTGCTCTATGAATCAACTCCATTCAGCATGAACCAGTACCATTGTTTCACTTTCCATCATAGAGGAAATTCTGGAAAGAACATTTAGGGTTCTTTGCCTTCTCATCCTTTTCCCTATTCTCCATGAAATCCACTGTAGATGCCGTCCACCATTAGTATTCTTCCTAAATTTGCCAATGTCTCAACATTACATTGAGTATCTCTTACTTAACTACATACAAATCTAGAAACTAGGTGAAAAATATCAAGGAGAAAGATATCATGTTCAAAAGTTTTTCTTAGACTTTATCAGATGGTACATGATAAATGAAGGACTAACTCATATTGTCATATTACTAATTTAAAGAAATGTACCATTTCTATTTTTTTTCCTTCCACTAAGAGCACATGACAAAATTATCTCACATATAGAAGGCATAAAATGACTGATTTTTGAAAGAAGAGAAAAAAGGAAAGAAAGTAGCAAGGGAGGAAGGGAGGTATGGATATGAGTTTACAAACATGTTCAACAACTTGCTTGGAACTTTAGATTGTAGGAATTAGGCATGCCCTTTATAATGTGTCACTCTGAAAGTGTTACTGATATTACAAAAAATACATCAATTGAATAAAAATTAAAATAATGAGATGCAGCAGAGACTAAGAGGTTATGTGTGATAAAAAGTAGTTATGGATATTTTTCTTTCTAAAAGAAAGACAAAAACTTTGCCTCAGTGAAAGAAAGTAGCACAAAAATATTTATTTAAATATTAATAGAATATAATTGGCATAGAAACATGTCTGCATTTAAGTTGCCTTTTAGATTTCTGCAAACAGGGAAAGCAGAAAAAGATTATCTTATAAAAATAAAGCTTGTTCATATTAGTATCTCTGAATGTAGCCTGTGGGAAAATGGAAAAAAAGAGAGTGAGGAGATTTCTTCAAATATAGAAACAATTACAGAGACATTAAGTGCTGATGACCCCAAGAGGTCTGACTAAAAATCTACTATGTCCCTCACGGCTTTGGCTTGTGACTAGTTAATCCCTCTTTCCATGTTAATAACTCCTTCTCATCCACACATTAATTAAGGACCATTAAAATTGGTGACTAGCAGCTTTATTCTCCAATTTGAGCACTGGAAATTCATTCTGTGTTCCAGAATGCTATAGATCTTGCTATGAGTTTTGTTGGAGGATGAACACACAAGCATGGTCTCAGACAGACTTACCGAAGAAGACTGTCTTTATTACAGAGACAAAAGAAAAGTGAAAAGTTAATCCAAAGATGTTCACAATGTCATATTGACAGACATCCCAGCACCAAATGAATTCTAGTTTATGGCATCAACTGGGTGCTGTTGCACAGAGTGCAGATAGAAAATAGAACCACTGCAGAACACAAACTTGAGGGAATGAGACTGGACTCCAAGGAGAAAAACTGATGAGTGAAAGTGATATGAAGTATGGACAATATTCTTCAGGTATCTGGTAAGAGCAGGACAAGCTCCCAGCAGCAACTGGAGAGTAAGTCTCATGATTCCTGAATTCGCCCTCATAATTTGTCAATATCAGCTTCTCCAATAACAATCACTCCATCAGACTAACCAGGAACTGACATGCTCCCCACCTTCCACCCCACTATCTGTGCCTGCCAGGTTGTGCTCATCTGTCAGGTCTCTGCTCTTGAATCAGTCAGACACTGTGATTACTCTCAAAGGATTCCAATCATAATTCTGATCATCCTTGGAAGAGAAAATATTGCCCCTGTTAGAAAGAGTCAATCAGTCAGTTTCCTATGGATGGAGGTATCATAGAATTAAACTTTGAGGAGCAAACCTGTAAGAAGTGCAGTAGTTGACTGACTAGTTTACATCATTATCAGATGATAAATGTATTCATCTGATACAGCCTTCCTCCCATAAAATGCTCCCTGATGATTTGATTCTTTCATTTGCGGTTTAGCAGCATTAAGAACGGCTGCTTTTTGAATTTCTGTCATATTGGTGACACAGAGTATATGGTTACCTGATTCATGTGCTTGCAACTTAATAAAGCAAATTTATTGAAAAGTCTAGGAAAGAATAAAATAAATTAACTGTAGTTTTCACTGGATCCCAATCATTTCTCTAATGTGTAGCTGGAGAATTTCTTGATTAAGAATATGTCATTTTTAGAAAGTGATGATTTTGATCAAAGAACTTTCATATGAGGCATAAGAGCCCACGTTTTCAGAAAATTCACTCATCAGTGAAATTAAATGATTACATTTTCTTCAGATATTCTACAGTCCTTCTCTGAATTATTTTTAGGATCCCCACATTTGCCCTCTGTCTTCCCTTTCTTGTTTTCTTTTAAGGAATCTGTCCTTTCACCCCTTTATTTTCCATTGATATCTTGTGTCTGAGCTCACAGAATTATTAAAAAGTTTTGGATATTTCAATAAGAAGTAATAAGCCTATTTTGGCCTAATCTCATGCTAATGATAGCTCTGAGCAATGTAAAACCAGGAAACCCACCTCTATTCTGGCTAAGTGACCCATTCTCCCACTATCCCAATCTGTGTGTTATTAGGAATGAGTGCTCTTGCCTCATACTTTGCTGCTGCCTATTCTCTTGCCTCCCATTGGTTCCTCCTTTCTAGGTATTCTATAAAGTGTACTATAGAATTTTGAAGCACAACACTCATTTCAAGGATTTTACATGTTAGAAATGTGGGCAAAAGAAAATACAGTTTTATTTAAATTTCAATAAATTTTAAAAGTGGCAAGGAACTTTGGCCCAGACTCATCAAAAATACATAGATTTCAATTATCTTTTCTAAAACACCTCCTCCACATTCTTCTGATTACAAATAAAACTATGTTATATTCTTTGGTGTTTAATATTTCTATCTCTATTCTCTTTCATAGGGAATCTTTTACACTAAAGTACTGGTTAGAGACTGAGAATTTGCTGGTCCTAACTGTTCCTGACATAAAGAACACTGGGAATAATTAAGTGCTAGAAGAGTAACTGAGGCCGGGCGTGGTGGCTCACGCCTGTAATCCTAGCACTCTGGGAGGCCGAGGTGGGCGGATCGTTTGAGCTCAGGAGTTCGAGACCAGCCTGAGCAAGAGCGAGACCCCACCTCTACTAAAAATAGAAAGAAATTATATGGACAGCTAAAAATATATATAGAAAAAATTAGCCGGGCATGGTGGTGCATGCCTGTAGTCCCAGCTACTCGGGAGGCTGAGACAGGAGGATCGCTTGAGCTCAGGAGTTTGAGGTTGCTGTGAGCTAGGCTGACGCCACGGCACTCACTCTAGCCTGGGCAACAGAGTGAGACTCTGTCTCAAAAAAAAAAAAAAAAAAAAGAAGAGTAACTGAAATGTGGGATAAAGAAATATTCAGTAAACTCTGATTAAAATGTAATTTCCTAGCAAAATAAACATCTAATGTTTTTTCCCACAGGTCTAGAAAGAGAATACCAGACAGGTCAGTAGTTTAATTGTTTACCCGAAGGATTTTGCTGGTTCCAGTGCCGTGGGCCTGCCGTGCACATAACACCTTACTGTGGCACAGAGCTTGTGGATGCCCTCCCTGAAAACAGTGATGTGTCTCCATGAATCTGTCTTTTCCCTTCAGTAATACGAGTGAGTTCTTAGAGTTCTGCCAATATTGAAAAGACTTAATATGATGACTTCGGATAAAATCAGAAAAAAGTGGAGAAACAATAGCATTGACTGAGAATTTTTTTTCTTTGCATCAGGAGGCCCAAGGACACTATGTCTGTTTCCAACATAACGGTCTACATGCCTTCTGTTTTGACACTAATAGGGATCCCAGGCCTGGAATCTGTACAGTGCTGGATTGGGATTCCATTCTGTGCCATGTATCTCATTGCCATGTTTGGAAATTCCTTGCTTCTGATCATTATCAAATCAGAGCGCAGTCTCCATGAGCCCATGTACGTTTTCTTAGGCATGCTAGGAGCCACGGATATTGTACTTGCTAGCAGCATTGTGCCTAAGATGCTTGGAATCTTCTGGTTTCATGTGCCTGAAATCTACTTTGATTCCTGCTTGCTTCAGATGTGGTTCATCCACACATTTCAGTGTATGGAGTCAGGCATCCTGCTGGCCATGGCCCTGGACCGTTATGTGGCCATCTGTTATCCACTGAGACACGCCACCATCTTCACCCACCAGCTGGTCACCCAAATAGGGGTCATGGTCGTACTCAGAGCTGCCGTTCTTGTAGCCCCAAGCCTACTACTGATAAAGTGCCGGTTTCAGTTTTATCACACGACAGTCATCTCCCACTCCTACTGTGAGCATATGGCCATTGTGAAACTAGCTGCAGCTGATGTCCGAGTCAACAAAATCTATGGTTTGTTTGTGGCCTTCACTGTTGCAGGTTTTGATCTCACATTCATCACATTGTCCTACATCCAGATATTTATCACTGTTTTTCGTTTGCCCCAGAAGGAGGCTAGGCTTAAGGCATTCAATACCTGCATCGCTCACATCTGTATCTTCCTTCAGTTTTACCTCCTGGCCTTCTTCTCCTTCTTTACACATAGGTTTGGTTCTCGTATCCCCCCTTATATCCACATTCTCTTCTCTAGCATGTACTTACTGGTCCCTCCGTTTCTCAATCCACTTGTGTATGGTGCCAAGACTAAGCAGATTCGCATTCACGTGGTAAAACTTTTCTGCTCATAACATCCACCTCAATTAACACCTTTATGCCTTTCTCTTTTGCAGTCTCTCAAATTATAATAAAGGAAAAATACACATTATTTGAGGTGCTCGAATTGTCCATTTAATTGGTTGGTGAAATTTGCCAGTATGATGCTTGGTTTCAAATCATCATAGTCCATGAAAAGTATCAATCAATGGGGTTGTGGACCCTACCTGAGTAATCAAAGTGAGAAATGTACAAGGAGCAAAACAGTGAACATTGGTATATGTGTGGGGGGAGTGTATACAGTTTATTTTTCTATTTTATATTTTGGTCCCTGGTTGAGTTCTTCCTCTAAGAATCCTTGTCTAGGAGAATGTATGAATTATGTATCCGTCTGAATTTAAATGTACCTAGGCTCATTGTTCTGGAGTGTCTAGGTACTCAATGAAAACAAGTTGTTGACTCTCATTTTCTTGATCCTTCTAGCGATTTAAAAAAATAAGAGAAAGTGCATCTTACCTGTGTTCTTACTCAAAAAAATCGTTTTTGGATGTCATGAGAAAATAAATCCAACAATTTAAGTATATTTCCACGGTCATTCCAAGGATTACAGGCACAAAATTTATGACAACCAGGTGTTGCATTTTATACTATTAATAATTTTTCTGTTGCCTCCAACACTTATTTATTAATTTATCAAGTGTTATACAAAACCTACAATATTATGAATATTTAATATTATTCTAGAGAATAGTGACATAGTAATAAATTTCACATAGTGCTTAAATCTCATGAGGTTGTAGCTGTATATTTCTGGGAGCTAGAAAAAGAAAAGGAGAGAGAAAGCGTAAGGGGAAGGAGAGAGAGGGTAGGGGTTTGCATGAAATGGAGGGTTAAGAAAAAGAATGAATCATTGACATCTGTTTGAAAGCAGGAGAGTTCTATTTGGTTTGTTGTTTTCTGTTTTGTTTTGTTTTTCAATTATGTAGTCTGATTCTTGAGGAAGGATGAAGGAGTGGCCAGGGAAAGAAGAATACACAATGGCAGGTAGATGATAGAGGAGATTTAAACTGGAGAGCCTGGTTTAGGATAACTACATAGTTTTTTCAATATGGTTTGAATGTGAGGTACAATTTGGCAATACAAGAAAGATATAAATATCAAAAATGATCATTACTGCTAAGCAAAGTTGGGGGACTTTAGTGTGAAAGCATTAATATGCCACTGGAGGGTTTTTCTCTACAAGAAAGACACATGTATGTGTGTCTGCTTGGGCTCGTGGCAGCACACCCTCTCAGTGGATGGAAAACATTCTGCTTTTAAATGAGTTAAGGCTATTATATTAATGAAGAGGTGGAGTGCTTTTATCTGAGATTAATGACCTGAAATTTATGGCTAATTGTTCCTGAAAACCTCAGGTTCTAGATAATTGTTTAAAGATTATAGAAAATATTCACATGTGTACAGATGTCCGTACTTTGATTTACCAGATTAAAATCACTGCATATATAAGAAATAGTGGACTGCTTGTCACACAGCTGAAGAATACTCTGAGTGGTTTCGGTGACTAGGCCATACCAGATATCTATGGCTGTTGAGAATGATTATGTTATGGATACAGAGGCTATCTTAGGCAATCTTTTGAGACTGTTTCAAGTATCATTATTTATTAGAGCTAACTGTACTAGATTACCAATAGGGTTTTTTTTCCTCGGATGACATAGTTTCCTTAATAATTAAACTAAAATAGTATCAGAAGTTTTCTTAATATTCTAGCCAGGGTTCAGCAAGCTATTATATAAAGGACCAAATAATAATTAGCTTAGGCTTTGTGGACAAAGAGGCAAATTCAAAAGTATTACGTAGGTATTTATGTAATAAGAGAGAAAACATATGTCCACAGAAATATTGTTGATAAAATTAAAAATATATTAATGGTAATAATATAATAATAATTGTGCATATTTTATGTAATAAAAGTCTACTAGTTGGAAGAATGGCATTCATTTTTTCTAAAGGCTAAAAATTTGCTTATGTGTAGCTGAAAGTTGGAATTTCCTTATAATCATATTGATTGCAAACGTTCTTCTGTAAAAACCATGCTTAGTTCGTAAGCTATCCTAAAACAGGCAGCAGGCCACTTTTGGTTGCCCACTGTAATTCTAAGGTTACTTGAAGAAGTTTTGAAAATATGTCTACTAATTGCTTATTCTGGCCGTCATCATGACAATATGTGGGAATATAGGACCAGCATAGGGACACAATGTATTTGCACCAACTTTGATTATTAATATCTCATAAAATATCTAGCCCAGAGTCCAGATTACTCAATTGTTAACAGTCTTCAAATTTCAGGATCAGCTCCAAACTGAAACCTACAAATGGGAAAAAGAAAAAATACAGGTCATTGCAAAGACAAGAGGATAATCAGGGCTTTCTACCTTCTTACAAACTTGGACCAGGACAATTGTTGGAAAAATTATTGGAATCTCCTTATAATTATATTTAACAGAGTGAAATATTTGTGCTGTTGTCTTTTTTTTTCCATTTGTATATTCTTTATGTGAAATACTGCATTGTTCCCTTTGTTCACTTTTGTACTTTGTGTCTGTACATTTAACAGCCAAATTAATTTCGTCTATAATACTCTTGAATTTGCCTCTTTGCCCACAAAGCCTAAGCTAATTATTATTTGGCCCTTTATATAAAAGTTTGCTGAATCCTGGCTAGAATATTAAGAAATAACCTCTAATGCTATTTTAGTTTTATTGTTAAGGAAACTATGTTATCTAAGAGACGGCCCCTATTGGTAATCCAGTACAATTAGCTTTAATAAAATTGCTTCAAAGAGAAATATATTTTGTAAACAATACTTTTCAGGTTTCTAGAAATCCAAAAATTAATTTACAAAGAGATTGCATCAACTTCAACAATGACTAAAATAACTGGTTTGCCTGAATTCTCAATGGAGCTGCTCATTATTGGCATTTTTAATCTTTGATTGCTGATAGGTGAAATACGATTCTCCTTATAATTATCATTTAACAGAGTGAGATATTTGTGCTGTTGTCTTTTTTTCCATTGGTATATTCTCTATGTGATGTACTTCATTGTTCCCTTCATTCACTTTTTTACTTTGTACATTTCTGTCTAGGGAATGGACACGCTTGAAGCTCAGACTTGGGGGGATCGGGGGGCATGGGCAATATATATAACCTGAACTTTTGTACCCCCATAATAAGCTGAAATAAAAAGAAAAAGAAAAAAAAATATCCACTATATGCTAAAAAAAAATAATACTTTATAAGTTTTAGAAAAGGCACTGTTCCTTAAAATTTCCCTGATTCAGGAAAGAGTATCACTATTCCCTCACTTGACCAATCCAGAAATCTAGTCATTTTCTTTGAAATTGACTTCAATTCCATATAATATACCTACCCACTTAATCACCAAGTCCTAGTGATTCCTTAAACAGATCTTTAATATGTTGCCTCCTCTCCATCAGTTATAACTTCTTTCCTGTATCAATCTTTCATAAGATCTTACATGAAATAATGAAATGTTATATTTTTCATCTTTAATTTATTGGTATTTTTATATAAGCCATGTTTCAGCAAGTTACTAAAGTTAGCGTTGCAGAATTGAAATCTAGTCTGTCATCTTCATGTATCATGTTTTATTTATTCTTCAGAAAGGCTTTTCTTTCATTTTCTACAGAAAATAAGCTGTTGTATGCAACTGTATGCTGTTGTTTATACTATATATGTTAAAGCTCGTACATTTTTGCCTGATTGCTGGCCAGCTTTTAGAATTTAGTTAGATGTGTTCTTTAATTATAGAATTTTGGCTATTTCCCTGGTTGGTTTCTGTCCCTCTCCTCCAAGATTTCCTAGCAGCTATCACATTGCCCTCCTATGTTTTTTTTCATTGTGTAACTATTCTCTCCACCAAGAGCATATGTCTAACTTATTTGTATGCCCATGACCTACACACAGTTTGTGGCACATTAAAAACAAAACAAAACAAACTTTTAGTCAGTTTTATTACAGTTTTAAGAATCTTCTACAACACGTACCATCCCACTCTTTTTCAGCTCTGGAGCAGGGAACAGGACGAAAACAGGTTGAGTCATGTGAGAAACCAAAGTAGTAGTTTAATACCTGATGGGCAGGATGCGGTCTTGGTGGTGGTGAGGAATGTATGTGTATACGTGTGTCCATACATGTATGTGTATGTGTATATGCATATATGTGAGTGTCTGACAGAATTGGGGCTTTCCCAACTGAACCCTAATCCCATTTCCCACATATAATCAATCACTGTTATCAGTATAATGGTATCCTTTCAGATGATTTTAATATGTATAAGCTGACTTTTCTACAAAAAATTATAACCATAACGAATTATATTAGTTTTTTTCACTTAATGTAATTTAATCGTCTTTCATTGGCAACATGTAGAATTTCATAATCCTTTATGAAGCCCATAAATTGTTTCCATTTCCTAAACGTACCATGAGTCCACTTAACCAATCATGAATTGACAAATATTTGGACTTTTTTAGTATTTTACTATTATAAAAAATATTACAAGATATTTGTATACATTTTTGCTTAATTAGATATTTTTATAACAAAATTTCTGGAGTTGAATTGATTGGTTAAAAGCTATAAATATTATAAATATTAATAGAAATGATGTAATTACTGTTGAAAATCACAATTTACACTCTCTCTAATACTATATGAGTCTGTTTCTCTGTATATACTCACGTCTAAGTAATATCAGTGTTTTTCATTCTTGCCAATTTTATAAGTGAAAACCAATTTCCCTTTGTTCTAATTTACATTTCTTTAACTTATAGTGAGTGAGCATCAGTATCTATTTATATTGTTTTTGGTGATTTGTATTTCCTCTTGTATGAACTGATTATCCACATAGTCTGCCTTTGTAGCAATACTAGGTTGTTTTCTTTTTCATACTGATTTATAGTTCTCTGTATATTAGGAATTTTAACTATCATTTGCGTTGCAAATATTTTTCCCAGTTTCTCTTGAGTTTGTTCCTGGTCCATATGAAGAAGTTCCTTCTTTTGTTATTTTGCAAATAACAACAACAAGAATAACAAAAATCTCAGAAAAGAAGATAAACTGAAAGTCCAAAGGTAGTTCAGGGTCAGTTTAATTCAATCCTCAACCATTTTAAGGATGAATAAATACATATTGAATGAAGAAATGAGATAATAAACGCATATTAAAAATCTGCCAAAATTTGCATAACTAATTCTTGCAATGAAGTTATTTACAAATTTCTCTCAATCAGAAGGACACATGGAGACAAAGGTGCTCCAAACTAAAATGAACTAGTTATATGGTATTTATAGCCCTAAAATAAAGATTTTTCTCTATGTTTTTATTATCTTTTAATTAATAGATTCTATTTTTTAGGTCAGTTTTAGGTTTACAGACAAATTGAGTGGAAAGTACAGAGGGCTGTCATATGTCCCTTCTACCCAGAATACAGATTTTCACATTCACATTCAAGCTATGGGTTCTTATTTCAAAACATAGCTACTAGTTTTTCCAGGATCATCTGCGTACACCATGCTGAATTTGTCTTTTTGTTAGATTGAGATATAATTCACATACCAGAGCATTTACCTCCTAAAGGTGTACAGGTCAATAAGTTTTAGTATATTTCAAAAACAATGAAACTATCATCATTATCTAAATCCAGAACATTTTAATCATACCACTTATTTTTATTTAATATTAGGAGTACAAAAGATCTATATCAGTCACCAAAATTGTAAGTCACATCATTTGTAAAACAGATTATTTCCCCATTGCTTCAATGGGTTTTAACTATATAATATCTGAGGATATTTTTGTCTCTAGCATTCAATAGCAATATGATTCCATGAGGTTTAAATATTTTTTACATGTTTCCAAAAGAATCTTGAGAGTCATTGAATAGTTTTGTATTTTTTAATTACTCCACAAATAAAATGTATAGATTTCAGAAGTGTGAAAATTTCACTTGAGCCAACTTCATTTTCTATCTGAACAATATTCATCTGGTTTTCCCTGAAAATACTTCATTTTATTTTTGGTCCATATGTGATTACTTGAAGAGTAGGGAGTTGGCATCCTTATTTGCACTATGTGCTCATTTTTCTATTGTAAATACTTCAGCTATAACTGATTTGAAGCTAGCAACTTGAAGTCGCTGAACACAAAGCCAGGAAGAGATTCTTAAAACTAGTTCTCATAGGCCAGTAAGAGCTTCTTCTAAAACACAACTGCCTGCAATTCTATAGCATTGGTTTTGCAAGGCGGAATATAATTTAGGGAGGTTAATGACAAGATAGGGTCAATGGCTCTTTAAATGCAAAAAGAACGGTTCTACTTAATAAGGTCACACCCAATGACAAAGGACAAAAACAGTGTAACTCCAGGTAAGATTGCCATGTCTCTCAGGCAGATGCAGAAAATCCAGTCTTGGCAGTCTTTTTCTTGGACTGTGCAGGGCATGAGAACCTTGTTCCTCCCTCTACTTGAGGCCAAAGCTATACATGCTTTTTTTTTTCTTTTTTTAATTGATGAGTAAAAATTGTATAAATCTATGGTATATAATACTGTGTTTTGATATATGTTTACATTGTGGAATGGCTAAAGCAAGCTATTTAGCATATGCACCTCACATATTTATCAACTTTTTGTGGTGAGAACACTTAAAATCTACTCTTTTAGCAATTTCAAGTATATAATATATTGGTTTTTTTTTTTTTATTTCATCTTATTGTTATGGGGGATACAGAATTGCAGGTTACATACGTTGCCCATGTACCGCCTTTCCCCCCAAGCCAAAGCTCCAGGCGTGTCTGTTCCCCAGATAGTGCGCGTTGAACCCATCATGTAGGTATATATCCCTCCCTTCCCCAGCCCCCCTTCCCGAGTCAACACTTTCAAGCGTTACCATTCCCCAAACGGTGCGCAATGCACTCATTGTGTAGGCATACACCCATCCCCTCCCCCACCCCCCACCTCAGTCTGATATCCGATTGGTGTCGTTCCCAGATGTGTATTTAGGTGATGATCAGGGAAACCAATTTTCTGGTGAGTACATGTGATGCTTGTTTTTCCATTCTTGGAATACTTCACTTAATACAATGGGTTCCAACTCTCTCCAGGAGAACCATAGAGATGTCGTATCTTCATTATTTCTTATAGCTGAGTAATATTCCATGGTATACATATACCACAGCTTACTAATCCAATCATGTATTGATGGGCATTTGGGTTGTTTCCACATCTTTGCTATTGTGAATTGTGCTGCTATAAACATTCGGGTACATGTGTCTTTGTTACAGAATGACCTTTTTTCCTTTGGGTACATGCCCAGTAATGGGATTGCTGGATCAAATGGCAGGTCTACTTGAATCTGTTTAAGATACCTCCATAATGCTTTCCACAGGGGTTGCACTAGTTTGCAGTCCCACCAGCAGTGTATGAGTGTTCCTGTCTCTCCACATCCACGCCAACATGTGTTGTTTTGGGATTTTTTGATAAAGGCCATTGGGGTTAAGTGATATCTCATTGTGGTTTTGATTTGCATTTCCCTGATGATTAGGGATATTGAGCATTTTTTCATATGTTTGTTAGCCATTCTTATATCTTCTTTTGAGAAATTTCTATTCATGTCCTTTGCCCACTTTTTGATAGGGTTGTTTGATTTTTTCTTGCTGATTTTCCTGAGTTCTAAATAGATTCTTGTTATCAGTCCTTTATCTGATGTGTAGTATGCAAAAATTTTTTCCCATTCTGTAGGTGGTCTGTTTATTCTCGTGACTGTTTCTTTGGCTGTGCAGAAGCTTTTTAATTTAATCATGTCCCATTCATTTATTTTTGTTGCTGCTGTGATTGCCTTGGGGGTCTTCTTCATAAATTCTTTGCCTAGGCCAATGTCTGTAAGAGTCTTTCCTACATTTTCTTCTAGAATTCTGATTGTATCACGCCTAAGGTTTAAGTCTATTATCCACTGTGATTTGATTTTTGTGAGAGGTGAAAGCTGTGGGGCCTGTTTCAGTCTTCTACAAGTGGCTAACGAATTCTCCCAGCACCATTTATTGAATAGGGACTCTTGTCCTCAAAGTATATTCTTTTCTGCTTTGTCAAAAATTAGGTGACTATATGAGGATGGTTCTATATTTGGATTTTCTGTTGTGTTCCACTGGTCTGTGTCCCCGTACTTGTGCCAGTACCAGGCTGTTTTAAGAACCACGGCCTTGTAGTATAGTTTGAGGTCTGGCAAATTAATACCTCCCATTTTGTTTTTGTTGCTTAAAATTGCTTTTGCTATACAGGGTCTTCTCTGATTCCATACAAAGTGTATAACTATTTTCTTTACGTCTGTGAAGAATGATGTTGGTAATTTAATAGGGATTACATTGAATCTGTAGATCACTTTGGGCAGTATAGACATTTTAACAATGTTAATTCTTCCGATCCACGAGCATGGTATATTTCAAAATCTATGGGACGCAGCTAAAGCAGTCCTGAGAGGAAAATTCATATCCATAAATGCCTATATCAAAAAGACAGAAATCCTGCAAATAGACAACCTAACGAATAGACTCAAAGAACTGGAGAAAGAAGAACAGAACGACCCCAAACCCAGCAGAAGGCGAGAAATAACTAAGATCAAATCAGAATTAAATGAAAAGGACAACAAAGAAACTATAAGGGAAATTAATAAAACAAAAAGTTGGTTCTTTGAAAAGATAAACAAAATAGACACACCTCTGTCTAGACTAACCAAGAAAACAAAAGTAAAATCTCTAATAACCTCCATTAGGAAGATGAAAGGAGAAATCACAACCGATGCCACAGAGATACAAGATATCATCTATGAATTCTACAAAAATCTTTATGCACACAAACTGGAGAATGCGGAGGAAATGGACAAATTTTTAGAAACACATAGTCTTCCCAGGCTCAACCGGGAAGAAATAGAGTACCTGAACAGACCAATATCAAGAACTGAAATCGAAACAGCATTAAAAAACCTTCCCAAAAAGAAAAGCCCTGGTCCAGATGGGTTCACACCTGAATTTTACCATACATACAAAGAAGAACTGGTGCCCATCCTACATAAACTATTCTCCAATATTGAGAAGGATGGAATTCTCCCCAACACATTCTACCAAGCCAATATAACATTGATACCAAAACCAGGAAAGGACGCAACAAAAATAGAGAACTACAGACCAATTTCTCTCATGAATATAGATGCAAAAATTTTCAATAAAATACTAGCATCTCTGTCACCATGTGTCTATATGCTGATTAGTCTGACTATCTCAAGATGCTTCTATTTTCCTTTATTGTTTCATTATTTTTGTAAATAAGTGCCATGATGACTTATTTTCATCATGAAACTCTGTCATCTGTTATTAATTTGTAAAAGGGGGTTCATTTTGATTCCAAATCCCAAAGAGATTGAGGATTTTGTTTTTGTGTTTGTTTTTCTAGATGCAGAACTTCTATTAGACAGTTAATCTTTTAAGTTCTGAACCATATTATGCCTCCTTTTTTGCCCTTGCCCCAAGTGGGACTCAAGGCTGGTCAGAGACTGGTGAAACCCAATCCCAAGGGGGCATTCTATAGTACAAAACACTAATCCTTTACTGCCTGAAACATCAAAAAGATTCTCACTCTATGGCTGCTACTTAGATGCCCATGGAGGATACCTGGTAAGTCTTTGGGTTTGAGATTCTCCATCGTATGTGGGAAAATGGAGGAATTGTTTTAAAGCGAACACATATCTCATGTGATCCAATAGGATGCCAGGAATATAAAAAAGCAACAGAATCTTAAAACAGCTGAATGTTTGGAAAGATTATATCTTGTGGTATCTCATGTTTCCAGAATATTTCTGGAACAGTTAATGAAATGCTGGATGATAAATTTTAAACTGAGACTGCCTTGTAGAAGGAAGTCTAGAGAATGATTGTCTGCACTGATAAATATTAATAAATGGAAAGCTTATTTGCTAAAAGGCAAGAAATTATACATGCTTAGGCTGGGGAAGATTTAGGGGAAATTCTCACTGTGTCATCAAATATCTGAAGTTGTTTCCTGGGAAGGAAAGAGTAAGTTTCTATGGATTATTAGCTGGCAGATCAATACATTTGATCTTTGTTTCTAAATACTTGAAATGGATTGTGTCATTTAATTTTCACAGTCACTCTGTGATGTATCTCTTTCCAGTAGCCTTATTTTAACAGTGGGGAAATTGATGTATTGACGTACTTAGAAGTTGTACGACTGGCTGAAGAGCATGCAAAACAAAGCAATGGCAGATCCAGGATTTCAACTCTCTCAACTGGCTTCACATTCTGTACTCTTAATAGCCGTGACCCATGGCCAATGTCTATTATTGGAATGGAGATTTAGGACCATTCTGATAAATTAGGAGAGGGCCAGTTTGGGACTCAACATAAAGAAAACTTACTTGAACTTTGGAGCTATCCTGCAAGGTGGCAGACTACCTCAGGAAAAAAAAAAAATGAGAGTTTTCTATTACTGGATGGTTTGAGGTAGAGATCAAATGGTGAACTTCAGAGATGGTATAGAGGGATGAGATTCCTGATATTGCAGGGAGTGTGGATTAACCTAATAGGGAGTGTGGATTCAGACCTCTAAATCCTTTAAAACGTTTTAATCCTGGGTATCAGCCTGTGTGAGAACTGCAGTTGTAGGTATCACTAATGATTCAGGGTTTATTCAAACAAGAGAAGACACACATTTCCAGATTGTTTACCTTGGATCAGGGGTTTCAAGGGCTTAACAAAGCTTTCTCTCTCTTTTAAACACCTGCATATTTGTGCAAACCAAGTTGTTCCCCACGGTGCCTTTTGCCATCCAGTACAGTAATTCTCAATCGAAGAACACCTTAGTCCCTTCTCTCAATTTGCCCTATGTCACATCAGTGAGTCCCACAGATTTTGCTTCCTTGTTATCCCTTCACTATTGTCACATCACTTTATAATATCCCATCTGGACTACTGCAAATAGCTTTCTAACAAGATCTTCCTACCCCTAGCTTTCATGTCTTTCAAGGTATTACCAAGCTGCTAGCACGTGGGATTTCTAAAAGGAGAAAGGTCTGCCCTCCCACCTACAAACTTTACATTATTTAGCTTAAAATAGGAACTTGACACTTACTTTTCTTCCCTTTTCATTAGTTCAAATATCATTTCTGCTAATGAACTCATTTATATGGTAAAATATGCATTGATTCCTAATTCCAGCATATTTTCCATACATCTGTGATTTGATAAACACCATGACCTCTTTGTGAAATTCTCTTTTCCATTTCCTTTAACTGGCTAAAATCTACTGAAGAATTATTCTGCTGGATAGCCAGTCTTATTCTGCCCAATTAGATTAAGAGTACTTAAGCTCTTCAATCCTTATTGAATTAAGGACTTATTTTCCCCTCCAATGTGAGATCCTAAAACAATGGTTATCAACCAGGAATGACATGTCCCTCCCCACACATTGAGGGGACATTTGGCAATGCCTAAAGGCATTTTTTATTGTTGCTACGGGGAAGTGCTACTGGCATCTAATAGATAAGAGCCAGGGATTCTGCTAAACCTTTTACAATATAGATGATATCTCCCATAACAAAGAATTTATTTGGCTTAAAACTCAGCTGTGCTGAGATTGAGAAAACCTGCCCTAGAAAAATATCAGTTAAGCCTCATGAGAGTTGGAAATGGAAAACTATCAGGAAGAAAGGTAACTGCTTTCTCAAAATGATCTATGGTCTTTTAGACTGAAGGCGTGCTTTACTTTATATACTTGCCATTTTGTTTACTTGTTTAATTCTTCTCTTTTTGCTCTCTTTCCTCTGACTACTCATAATATATGCTTTGTCAGAGTTTCAGTTTGTATGCTACCTTTCAAGGAATTTCCAGGTCAACTATTACTCATGGGGCCATGTTAAATTTCCCAAACTAATATTCCTGAGAAAAGCAATGACATACTTTTTAAGCCAAATCACAGAGATTGTTGGCCAGTAATAAGGATAATATGCTGTTAAAAATGTAGACATAGGCCGGGCGCGGTGGCTCACGCCTGTAATCCTAGCACTCTGGGAGGCCGAGGCGGGTGGATTGCTCAAGGTCAGGAGTTCGAGACCAGCCTGAGCGAGACCCCGTCTCTACTAAAAATAGAAAGACATTATATGGACACCTAAAAATCTATATAGAAAAAATTAGCCGGGCATAGTGGCGCATGCCTGTAGTCCCAGCTACTCGGGAGGCTGAGGCAGTAGGATCGCTTAAGCCCAGGAGTTTGAGGTTGCTGTGAGCTAAGCTGACGCCACGGCACTCACTCTAGCCTGGGCAACAAAGTGAGACTCTGTCTCAACAAAAAAAAAAAAAAAAAAAAAAAAAAAAAAAAAAAAAAAAAAAAAAATGTAGACATATATCAGATAGTTATCATATAATAAACATGTTCCATACTCTAAGTACTGCTTCTATTTGGTAAATTAAGGTAATTTGGGAATAATTCTACCACAATATAAATAGGCACACCCTGATTAAAATCTTTAGTATAGAGTTATACTAAATACATACTGATTTACTTGCATTCTGATATATATCTCCTATTCTTATTTACTGAATTGTACTTACAAAATCTCAGAAGACACGAATTTTTTATTTGGTTCTTTTCGGTCAAGATAGCATAGAGTTTAGTTCCAAGTAGATTTACCTATAACAATAAGTCTTAGTTTTTTCATTAATATAATTGGATAATAATGCTGATATCATATTAATTTACACTTCATAAACATAAAATAAATAAATTTATCTTTGTTCCTCAATTGCTTCAAATAGAACATGGAACATAGTGGATGTTTAATAAATCTTTGTTGAATAAAATCATTAATAAATAAACGTGTAATTTGTTTATAGTAATGCATCCATCTAATATGAGGAAGATAATCTAATTTAGTATGTTGTATATTTTCCAAAAGGAAGAGTTTGTGAACAAGGAGTTTTAGAATGGAAAGCCTCCCTCAGACTTGGAGAAGTATTAAGAAAAGGAAGAAATAAATGCTCCTGCAACTGACCTGAGATGGGTCATAGGTGCCCTTTTATGTCCCAGAGACAATCTAAGTGTATCAGAGGAAAATAAAACAAACAAAGAGAGATGGACAGGCATGATGGTGAGATTTTTCCTGCTACAAATCTGTGGATTTAGCCCCCCTACTGTCTTTATTCCTGATCCTACTTCATACTGTTTAAATAGTTTCAGAAAATGAGTTTGGCAATTACCAAAAGAAAATAAGGGTAATTTTTGAATTAATCAATATTTTGTATATTCTATGGTGGAAATATTTTCCTGGAGCAGTGATGAGCTCAGATTGCAAGCAATCAGCAGCAAGTAAGAGCCCCTTGTGCTTGGGGCGATGAAAAGGCAAAGCCACTCTACACTGAAACATGTCCCTTATAACTGAGATAGGAGGCTCTGGAAGCCCGTAGTGTCATTTGTTGGAGTGACTGGTGAAGGGCAGAGAAAGAGACTAGGATGGAAATTGTCCTATGCAAAACAATGTGCAAAAGAACATCTTTACCTCTGCGGAAGCCATTGTACTTTGAGTAGATAGAAGATGTATAACACCGTATGTAAAGAAAAGAATTACATTTCATAGGGAGTTACATGTAATTCCAAACAGTTAAAAAAATGACTGTTCAGCCTTAGGAGGACAACAATGTCTATTTCTGGGGAAACAAAAAAAACAGAGATCATAGTTTGGTACTTGATGTTAAGTACAAGAGATGTGCAAACAGCAGGACACGGAAGCCCTAATAGGAACTGCTGAGGGAAAGACCCATGAATTTAGTAATTTGCATTTATTTTCTCAAACAATAAGAAGAACAAGGTGCAAAATATGTGGCTCATTTTGGGAAAGACACTGAAAGTTTTAGAAAATTAAGTTGTAAGAATATTGACAGAGTCTATGTCAGAAGGATCAGACTATGAAGAAACTAACCTGAGAAATTAAACCAACTAGTGAGCTACCAAGGCTGCAACATATTCCAGTCAAATTATCTTCTACCCAAAGGAAAAAAGGTCATTCTGTAACAAAGGCACATGTACCCAAATGTTTATAGCAGCACAATTCACAATAGCAAAGATGTGGAAACAACCCAAATGCCCATCAATACATGATTGGATTAGTAAACTGTGGTATATGTATACCATGGAATATTACTCAGCTATAAGGAATGATGAAGATACGACATCTCTATGGTTCTCCTGGAGAGAGTTGGAACCCATTATATTAAGTGAAGTATTCCAAGAATGGAAAAACAAGCATCACATGTACTCACCAGAAAATTGGTTTCCCTGATCATCACCTAAATACAAATCTGGGAACGACACCAATTGGACATCAGACTGAGGTGGGGGGTGGGGGAGGGGATGGGGGTATGCCTACACAATGAGTGCATTGCGCACCGTTTGGGGAGTGGTAACACTTGAAGGTGCTGACTCAGGAAAGGGGGGGTGGGGAAAAAATATGAAACTATTGTTTTTAACTTGCACTGTTCACTTAATAATTTATCATGAATATTTCCCATATTATTTCATATCATTGTACAAGAAATAATGTATACATTATGAGGACATACTGTATCTAACAAGATATACTGTTAGACTCTTTGATTCTGTAAAATTAAACTGAAAAAAAAAAGTAGAGGATAAAAAAAAATTATCTTCTGATTATAAGGCAGAATAGTCTACCAATACTGTGAATCCTTTATGCTAATGTAGATGGAGTCCAGTTTTTGAAAATCTTTACTCTGCATCAAATTATTTTTTCCAAATTCCACTTGTCAGGTTACAAGAAAAGCACAGATGATGAGTAGCAAACATAAGATTAACAGAATCTGTTGGGTCCAGTAGTCATGAATCAGAGAAAAAGCCATCTACCCTATTTAATGTTGCTCACTGAAAATGATTAAGGCATGGAGGAACATAGAACCTGCTGGTTGGTCTCTCAGTGACTTCAGAAAAGGAGTTAAAAAATTAGAGAGGAGTGGGTAGAACAGAAAGGTAAAGTGGTATACTCCTAATTTAACTAAAATAAATTAATGTCTTCTTATTTTTAATTCATCTAATCTTGACAGGGAATGGAAGATGAAACAGCAATGCCACTACTGTATTCTACTGAACGAATCACCATGCTGACATTCAATGGCTCAGTCTTTATGCCCTCTGTCTTTATACTAATTGGGATTCCTGGCCTGGAGGCCGTGCAGTGTTGGATTGGAATTCCCTTCTGTGCCATGTACCTTACTGCTGTGATTGGAAATTCCCTGATTTTGATTATAATCAAATATGAAAACAGCCTCCATATACCCATGTACATTTTTTTGGCAATGTTGGCAGCCACAGACATTGCACTTAGCACCTCTATTCTTCCCAAAATGTTAGGTATCTTCTGGTTTCATTTACAAGAGGTTTCTTTTGATGCTTGCTTGCTGCAAGTGTGGCTTATTCATTCTCTCCAGGCAATTGAATCAGGGATCCTGCTGGCGATGGCCCTAGATCGCTATGTGGCCATCTGTGACCCCTTGAGACATGCCACCATCTTTTCCCAACAACTCTTAACTCATATTGGAGTTGGGATAATATTCAGGGCTGCCGTCCTTATAGTACCTTGCTTGGTACTTATCAAATGTCGTCTTAGACTCTTCCGAACTAAAGTCGTCTTTCACTCTTACTGTGAGCACATGGCCATTGTGAAGCTGGCTATGGAAGATATCCGAGTCAACAAGATACTTGGCCTATTCGTTGCCTTTGCAATCCTAGGGTTTGACATAATCTTTATCACCTTGTCCTATGTTCAAATCTTCATCACTGTCTTTCAGCTGCCCCAGAAGGAGGCACGATCCAAGGCCCTCAATACCTGCATTGCCCACATTTGTGTTTTCCTACAGTTCTACCTCCTTGCCTTCTTCTCTTTCTTCACACACAGGTTTGGTTCTCACATACCAACATATGTTCATATCCTCTTGTCAAACCTTTACCTGTTAGTCCCACCTTTCCTCAACCCTATTGTCTATGGAGTGAAGACCAAACAAATTCGTGACCAGGTGGTGAAAGTGTTTTTCTCCAAAAAGTAACTTGATCATTAGTGACTCTTTCTATAGTGATTTTGTATTGGTTCTAAGTAACAACTCGAATGTATGGAAAGATATTGTTCTAAAATATATAAGTCTAAAACAATCTTTAAATCTCAAATGTTCATAATCAAAAGAGACACTCAACCATCTTCAACACTCAATAACCTTGGTTGGCTACTCATATTTTTAAAACAATTCTCTTATACTGAGATTTCATATGAAGTTAGTGTTCTACTTTTTTGACCTATCCATTTAAACTTAGAGATTGCTTTCCACATCACTTACTCCCATGTAGAAAACAGAATTTCAGAAAACAGCATTTGATTGCAGGTAATGTCAAAGAACTACATCACACATCAATATTTTTGAACTGCTAAGCCATCTCATACCTGCAATTCTGGCTACATCCCCCTTTTTAATATTTTCTTTTGAATTCATCTTTTTACAAATTATGAATCATGTATCTGTCTTATATTTACTTTCTCTGAAATACTTATCAATATAAAAATAACACAAAATCATTAATATCAATATCTGTAACACAAAACTTATGAAATGCAAACAAAGACTGTAAACACTGAGGAATCCACACAGGAAAGAATGCAAAAAAAGTTTGAATAATTGGGCATAATCACAGGTACATGTTTTTAGGAAAATAAAAACAGTGATCTGAATTTATGTATTAAATATACCTCTAGAACCATACATTTTGCTGCTTTTTTTTTTCCTAATTTGGGTTTCACTCAAATTTTCAGGTTTAAGTTCTAGAATTGAACATATAGACAACCTCTACTGCTGTTAGTTATGACCCACTACAAGCACCTTGAATACACCGTATCTTATTTACCCTTGTATCAGCAATAGAGTGGACAGTGCCTGAGATTCCTTAGATTTTCAGTAAAAATGACATTGAATGATGAATTCATTAAATATGTTCTTGCTGTTAAGCAAAATATTCAAAAGCAATAAATTTAGAGGCCCTAAGGTAATATGCAACCTCTTCATGCAGGCAATCTTCACACTGGAGACTTCAGTCTCTTACTATTAGGACAAAGGAAAGATGAGGACACAAAAGAATCATGTGCAATCTTGAAATAATATTTGAGCCAAACATATAAGTAGCATATGAGAAACTGCCTTCTAAAGCGGGGACTTCAGATCTCTTTTGACAGTTTTTTGTTTTTCTGCCCCTGCATCTTCAACCTCTTTCAGGATGCTGCAGCAATAACGATCATGTTAAAATTTCTTCAACTCAACTTAAAGAATTAGAACCAATAGAATGATTTTTTAAAAAAAGAACCAGGTAGACAGGGAGAATCATCTGGATCATTACTTTTGGACAGAAAGGTTGTCAACGAAAGAAATAATACAAGAAAGCATTCTGCTATTCAAAAATAATATAATTCAAGAGAAAGACATAGATACATATAATTTTGGAAAAAAAAACCTTGTCCACAATACAGAATTAAATTTGAGTCACAATGTGTTTGGTTTTTAATAAAGTTTATGTAAACATGAACTATGTTTTTTAAGAAATGAAAAATACAATGACAAAAGATAAAACATGCTAGTTGATAAGAACACATATAAAAAAGATGCTGAATGACATAAGAAAAATTTAATAATAGAAGAAACATTTTAACTCTGCATTAGAGCATTAAATATTTCAGTAATTGTGGCATCAATAGTGCAGGATGAATAACTGATGAGGTTTCATCCGCCCAAAAGAAAAAAATGTCAATATATGAATTCTTTAAGAGAGGTTATCATACATGAGTATATCTCATCTATGAATGGAAATAATACATATATGATAATCCCAAATAAGAAACCAAAACAAATAGAATATGATGATAGCCACAGATTAATCAGGAGTAAATTAAAGATCACATTTTATGGTATCACGTATAGAAATGTACCAAATTACATAAATGAAAGGAGACAAAACACTTATATTAGGAAAAATCAACTGAAAAGAGAAAAATTCAACCTAGGTCTCTCAGAAAAAAAGAAGCACATTGTATAGCCTTAGAAATACATGGTTTCATTTATTCTCTGGAGTATAAGGGAAGGCAAACAGTAAAGCCTTAAAAGTACACATTATAAAATGGGAAAAAAAAGTTTTTAAATGAAGAATTTGTTATAATTAGATTGTAGAAAAAAATTCCAGTGTGTAATAACACAGGGATTATTTTCTGTATCTAAAATAGAAGATTAGACTCAGGAAAATTAGTGAGAGTGAACAGTTCAATAAAAAATACAAGTGAGGTAGTATATTTATCTTACCTATGAATAAGTAATTACAATTTAATCTTTGATGTAGGTAATTGGGAAACAAATAAGTAATGTAGCCACTGATGCAGGTGTATTTTTCCTTTGCTTTTCAAAATATAATGCACATGCAGAGAGTGAAAAAACAATTTTTAAAGAAAACAACCATGAAACTGCGATCTAGATAAAGAAATCAATCAGTGCTCACTCCCCAAAAGCCCTGTATGTGTTTCTTCATTATCTCACTCTCTCCCTATCCCTAAAGGTGATCTCTATTATAACATCTGACGGAAGTAGTTACTGCTTTCTTTGTTTTTTTCTGTATACTTGAGAACCTAAGCATTCATTCCTAAGTCTTATATTTTAGTTTTGTTTTGGTATTTTATATAAATGAAATCACACAATATATATTTTATGCGTGCTCTTTTGAATTTTACAGAAGTTATTGTTTGTATCTCTCTTTTGCTCATTTCTCTTCCTGACTAACGTACCATGACTTAAATATATTACAATTTGTTTAACCATCCTATGGTGATGGGCAATGAGAAAGGTCACTTACAAATAATAAATCTGTGAACACTCTTATAATTGTATCTTCGTGCACTTAGAATGCTGATTTCTGTACCTAAAAGTCAAATTTCTAATTCATAACCTCTTACAAGATTAGTGGATGTCACCTAATGTTTCTGAAATGCTTGCACCAACTAAAACCAGGGGCAAAATATAAGAATCTTTTTTAATTGACATTGTTTCTAATACTTAATACTGTGCTTTGTACTTTTAGCCATGTGATGCTTATATAGTAGTAGTACTTTGCAATCTTAATTGGTATTTTCCTGATAATTAATGAGATTAAGTCAAATTTTTATGTGTTTATGGTCTATTTGAATATTCTTTTGTACAAGTTAAAGATTCTTGTCATTTTCTACTGGATTATCTATATTTTTTATTACTATATCAGAGAGCTTTATATTTTGAGTGTAATCTTTTTCTTCTATACAACTAAAAAATGGGTGCAAAAATACAGTTAGGATAGTTAGATAGAATGAACAATATTTGATAGCACAACAAGGTGACTATAATCAACAATAAGTTAGGGTATACTTTAAAATAACTAAAACAGTGGAATTGGAATGTTTCCAACACAAAGAAATGATAAAAGCCTGAGGTGATGGATACCCGAATTAATTATCCTGATTTGATTAATTCACATCGTATGCCTGTGTTAAAATATCACATGTACCCTATTAAGATATACAACTATTATGTGCCCATAATAATTAAAAATAAATAAAATTAAAAAAATTAAAAAGTCAACTTCTTTGAAGTACACTCTTGATATATCTTTGAACAACAAATGTCTCATTTTAATATAATCCAAATTGTCAAATATTTAAATAAGGACTAGTCCTTCCCATCCCTTATTTGTGAAATCTATGCCTATTTTGTGTTTATGAATGTGTTTATCTTATTTACTGTTTTCTTTCATATTTAGACATGAAATCCATTTAGAATTGTTTTTTATTTTACTTTTGGGGGAGAAATTGTAAGAGATTATCACTTTGATGCATTCTTTTTTCTACAAATATGCATAAATCTTTCATTTATTACAATATAAATTTCAAAACATTTGTGATATTTTCACCATTTTATACATTAATTCCCATCTTTATATGTTATGTAATAAATTAAAAAAACCCATGTTGGGAAATCATCACTATTCTGTTAGCTCCCAAATGTTCTATACTATTTAATCGATTTATTTAATGGAGTGATGATCTGCTCAGTGAATAAGTGCTGAACATTCTGCCTCCCGCTCCATGTCAAGCATTTCACATCGTTTTCCCACAGTCTTCTGAGTAGCTATTTGACCTGCCAATGACACTTTCATCCATCCTTTTTGGTTAGAGGTGAAGTAGGGTATAATGCACACTTTTTACAACTTTTATTATTCAAAGAATGTCATACAGTTAATGGTACATGTTTAAAGTATACAACATCATCAATTTTGACAGATGCATGTGTCTGTGTAATCATTAACACAATCCAACACTCCCCAAATTTTTCTCTTGTGCATTTTTAATCCATGTCTCTGTTCTCTGCCCACTATTATCTCCAGGAAACCCATTTATCAGCTTACTGCCACTAAAATTAATTTACGTTTTTCTAGAATTTTATGTAAATACAATGATATAACATTTAATCACATTTTTAAATGAAGTCTGATTTTATCAATTTTTCTTTTACAACTTAGTGCTTTCTTGTGTTATATTGAAGATATTTTCACCTACTCTCAGGTCACAAAGATTTTCCTCTATGATTTTTTCTAGAAGTTTTATAGTTTTACACTTTACTTTTAGGTCAATGAAACATTTTTCAGAATACTGTTTATGTAATGTAGGCTTGAGAGTCATTTTCTTTTTACATACAGACACACAGTTGATACAGCATTGTTTGTTGATAAAATATTCCTTTCCCTATTGAATTGCCTTCTCACTTTTGCTAAAACTCTATTTGAATATGTGTGTGTGTGTATAAGTATATGTATGTGCAAATATATAATTATTTTTATATATATATAATGTCCATCAACAGATGAATAAAGAAAGAAAATGTGGTGTATACAAGGGCAGTCTGGAATGTATCCAGCCATTGTTAATATAATTTTTCATATTGTATGGCTGGATACTTTCTAGACACTCCCTATACAATGGAACACTAATCATAAAAAGAAAGAAATCCTGTCATTTGCAACAACATAGATGAACCTGGAGGACATCATCTTATGTGAAATAAGCCAGAGACAGAAAGGTAAATACCACAGGATCTCACTCATATGTGGAATTGAAAAGAGAAGGTAAGAAAAGAAATAAGGAGAAGGAGGAGGAGGAAGATAAGAGGGAGGAGGGGGGGGGAGTTGTTGAAGTTAGTATCCTATAAGCAGGGAGTGGAACAGTAGTGGTTACCAGGGGCTCGGGAAGGGAGAGGAGATAGAAGATGGGGAGAGGTTGGTCAATGGGTACAAAGTTACAATTAGCTGAGAGGAATAGATTATAGTGTTCTAGTACACAGTAGGGTGATTGTGTTTAACAGAAAATATTGTATGTTACAAAAAAGCTAGAAGGGAGACTTTGAATGTTCTCACCACAAAGAAATGATCAGTGCAATAGGCAATGTATACTGAATGGATCATTATACAACATAGATATGTCTGGAAATATCAAATAGTAATATTAAATTTGTAGAATTACAATGTGTCATTTTTATTATTTTAAAATATTAATATTATGGGGGTACAACTGTTTTTGGCTACATGGATCACTTTTGTTATGCTTGAGGCAGGGTTATAAGTGTGCCCATCACCCAGATAGTGTTCCTTGTACCCATTAGGCAGGTTTTTGCCCATCTCATCCTGCACCCCTACTCTGTTTGATTTCTACTAAGTTTTACTTCCCTTTGTTCACATATATGCTTCATTGGTTAGTTCCGATTTAATAGCAAGTACATGTTGTGTTTGTTTTTCCATTCTGTAGATACTTTACTTATGATAATGGTCTCCAGCTCCACCCAGATTGTTGCAAAAGTCATTTATTCATCCTTTTGTATGGCTGAGCAATACTATATGGTATACATATACCACATTTTGTTAATCCACTCATGAATTGAGGGGCATTTGGGTTGGTTCCACGTCTTTGCAATTGTGAATTGTTCTGCAGTAAACATTTGAGTGCAGGTGTCTTTTTGGTAAAATGACTTCTTTTCCTTTGGATAAGTACCCAGTAGTGGGATTGCTGGATCAAATGGTAGGTTTATTTTCAGTCTTTGGGGAATCACCATACTGTTTTCCATACAGGTTGTACTAATTTATAGTGCCACTAACAGTGTATAAGGGTTACTTTCTCTCTGTATCCACACCAGCATCTATTGTTTTTGGCTTTTTTAATAAAAGCCATTCTAACTGGGATAAAGTGACATCTCATTGTGATTTTAATTTGCATATCATTGATGATTAGTGACTTTGGGCATTTTCTCATATGTTTATTGGCCATTTGTTTATTTTCTTCTGAAAAGCTTCTGTTCATGTCTTTTGGCCACTTTTTAATGGGATTTTTTTTCTTGCTGATTGCTTTATTTCTTTATAGATTCTGGTTATTAGTTCTTTATTGGATGCAAACCTTGCAAATATTTTCTCCCATTCTGTAGGTTGCCAATTGCTCTGTTGATTATTTCCTTACCTGTGTAGAAGCTTTTTAACTTAATCAAGTCCCACTTATTTATTTTTGTTATTCCTCTGGTTACCACTGGAGTCTTTTTAAAAATTGTTTGCCAAGTTCAATATCTAGAAAAGTTTTATGAACATTTTCTTGAATCTGTATATCTAGAGTTTTAGCAAAAGGTGGGCAAACGACATGAATAGAAATTTTTCAAAAGAAGATATAAGAATGGCTAACAAACATATGAAAAAATGCTCAACATCCCTAATCATCAGAGAAATGCAAATCAAAACCACAGTGAGATATCACTTAACCCCAGTGAGAATGGCCTTTATCAAAAAGTCCCAAAACAACACATATTGGTGTGGATGCGGAGAGACAGGGACACTCATACACTGCTGGTGGGACTGCAAACTAGTGCAATCCCTGTGGAAAGCATTACGGAGATACCTTAAACAGATTCAAATAGACCTACCATTCGATCCAGCAATCCCATTATTGGGCATCTACCCAAAGGAACATAAGTCATTCTATGACAAAGACACCTGTACCCGAATGTTTATAGCAGCACAATTCACAATCGCAAAGATGTGGAAACAACCCAAATGCCCATCAATTCATGATTGGATTAGTAAATTATGGTATATAGCTGGTATGCTATATAGCTGGAGTATTACTCAGCTATAAGAAATAACAGTGATACGACATCTCTTTTGTTCTCCTGGAGAGAGTTGGAACCCATTATATTAAGTGAAGTATCCCAAGAATGGAAAAACAAGCATCACGTGTACTCATCAGAAAATTGGTTTCCGGCCGGGCGCGGTGGCTCACGCCTGTAATCCTAGCACTCTGGGAGGCCGAGGTGGGCGGATCGTTTGAGCTCAGGAGTTCGAGACCAGCCTGAGCAAGAGCGAGACCCCATCTCTACTAAAAATAGAAAGAAATCATATGGACAGCTAAAAATATATATAGAAAAAATTAGCCGGGCATGGTGGTGCATGCCTGTAGTCCCAGCTACTCGGGAGGCTGAGACAGGAGGATCGCTTGAGCTCAGGAGTTTGAGGTTGCTGTGAGCTAGGCTGACGCCACGGCACTCACTCTAGCCTGGGCAACAGAGTGAGACTCTGTCTCAAAAAAAAAAAAAAAAAAGAAAATTGGTTTCCCTGATCATCACCTAAATGCACATTTGGGAATGATACCAATTGGATATCAGACTGAGGTGGGGGGTGGGGGGAGGGGATGGGTGTATGCCTACATGATGAGTGTGTTGTGCACCGTCTGGGGAATGGTCACACTTGAAGTTGCTGACTCGGGGAAGGGGGATGCGAGCAGGAGATGGATGCATACCTACATGATGAGTGCAACGTGCATTGTCTGGGGAATGGACACGCCTGGAGCTCTGACTTGGGGGGATAGATGGTACATGGGCAATGTATGTAACCTGAACTTTTGTACCCCCATAATAAGCTGAAATAAAAAAAAAAGAAAAAAAAACAAACAAAAAAGAAAACAAAAAAGAAAGAAAGACAAAAACTTTGCCTCAGTGAAAGAAAGTGACACAAAAATATTTATTTGAATATTAATAGAATATAATTGGCATAGAAACATGTTTGCATTTAAGTAGACTTTTAGATTTCTGCAAATAGGAACAGCAGAAAAATTAGTTTATAAAAATAAAACTTGTTTATATCAATATCTCTGAATGTAACCTGCAGGGAAAGAGAAAAAAAGGAGAGTGAGATTTCTGCAAGTACAGAAACAATGACAGGGATATTAAGTGATTATGAACCCAAGAGGGCTGACTTAAAATCTGCTGCGTCCCTCATGGTTTTGTCCTGTGACTAGGAAATCCCTCATTTCATACTAATAACTTGTCCTCATCCACACATTAATAAAGGACCATTAAAATTGGTGACTAGCTGCTTTCTTCTCCAGTGTGAGCACAAGAAATTCATCCTGTGTTCCAGAAGGCTACAGACCTGCTTCCTATGAGTTTTGTTGGAAGATGAGCAAACAAGCATCATCTCAGACAGACTTACAGAAGTCTTTATTATAGAGACAAAAGAAAAGTGTGAAAAGTTAACTCAAAGATGTCCACAATGCCATATTGGCAGACATCCCATCACCAAACAGATTCGAGATTATGGCAGCAACTGGGTGCTGTTGTGCAGAGTGCAGACAGAAAGTAGAACAACTGCAGAACACAAAACTCGAGGGAATCAGACTGGAATCCATGGAGGAGGAAAAGCTGATGAATGAAAGTGAAATGAGGAATAGACAATATTCTTCAGGTATCTGGTAAGAGCAGGACAAGCTCCCAACAACAAATGGGGAGTAAGTCTCATGATTCCCAAATTCGTCCTCATAATTTGTCATCACTAGATTCTCCAGTAACAATCACTCCATCCAACTAACCGGGAACTGACATGCTCCCCACCTTCCACTTCACTATCTGTGCCTGCCAGGTCATGCTCACCTGTCAGCTCTTTACTCTTGAATCAGTCAGACACTGTAATTGACTCAACAGATTCCTACCATAATTGTGATTATCCTTGGAAGAGAAAATTTTGCCCCTGTTAGAAAAAGTCAATCAGTCAGTTTCCTATGGATGGTAGTATTAAACATTAAACATTGAGGAGCAAACCTGTAGGAATTGCAGTATTTAGTTGACTGACTACCCTAAATGTATACCATCTGATACAGCCTTCCTCCCATAAAATGCTCCCTGCTGATTTGATTCTTTCATTTGAGGTTTAGCAGCATTAAGAATAGCTGCTTTTTGGATTTCTATCATATTGGTGACACAGAGTATATGGTTACCTGATTCATGCGCTTGCAATATAATAAAGCACATTTATTGAAAAGTCTAGGAAAGAATAACCTAATGCCATTTTTCACTGGATCCCAATCATTTCTCTAAAATGTAGCTGGAGAATATCTTGATTAAAAATATATCATTTTTAGAAACTGGTGATTTTGATCAAAGAACTTTCATATATGGGATAAGAGCCCCAGTTTTCAGAAAATGCGCTCATCAGTGAAATTAAATGATTACATTTTCTTCAGTTATTCTATAGTCCTTCTCTGAATTATTTTTTGGATCCCCAGGTTTGCCCTCTGTCTTCCCTGTCTTCTTCGCTTTTAAGGGATCTGTCTTTTCACTACTTTATTTTCTATCCATTTCTTGTGTCTGAGCTCACAAAATTATAAAAGCCTTTTGGATATTTCATTAAGAGGTAATAAGCCTATATTGACCTAATTTCATGCTAATGATAGCTCTGAGTAATGTAAAACCAGGAAACCCACCTCTGTTCTGGCTAAGTGTCCCATTCTCCCATTACCCCATATCTGTGTGTTATTAGGAACGAGTCCTCTTGCCTCATACTTTGCTGCTGCCCATTCTCTTGCCTCCCAACAGTTCTTGCTTTCTAGTTATTCTATAAAGTGTACTATAGAATTTTGAAGCACAACACTAATTTCAAGGATTTCAGATATTAATAATATGGGCAAAAGAAAATAGAGTTTTCTTTAAATTTCAATAAATTTTAAAAGTGACAAGGAACTTTGGCCCAGACTCATCAAAAATGCATAGATTTGAATTCTCTTTTCTAAAACACCTCCTCCACATTCTTCTGATTACAAATAAAACTATGTTATATTCTTTGGTGTCCAGTATTTCTATCTCTATTCTCTTTCATAGGGAATCTTTTACACTAAAGTACTGGTCAGAGTCTGAGAATTCGCTGGTCCTAACTGTTCCTGACATAAAGAAAATTGGGGATAATTAAGTACTAGAAGAGTAACTGAAATGTGAGATATAGAAAGATTCACCAAACTCTGATTAAAATGCAATTTCTTAGCAAAATAACCATTTAATTTTTTTTTCTACAGGTCTGGAAAGAGAATACCAGACAGGTCAGTACTTTAATTGTTTATCCGAAGGATTTTGCTGGTTCCAGTGCCGTGGGCCTGCCGTGCACATAACACCTTACTGTGGCACAGAGCTTGTGGATGCCCTCCCTGAAAACAGTGATGTGTCTCCATGAATCTGTCTTTTCCCTTCAGTAATACGAGTGAGTTCTTAGAGTTCTGCCAATATTGAAAAGACTTAATATGATGACTTCGGATAAAATCAGAAAAAAGTGGAGGAACAATAGCATTGACTGAGAATTTTTTTTCTTTGCATCAGGAGGCCCAAGGACACTATGTCTGTTTCCAACATAACGGTCTACATGCCTTCTGTTTTGACACTAATAGGGATCCCAGGCCTGGAATCTGTACAGTGCTGGATTGGGATTCCATTCTGTGCCATGTATCTCATTGCCATGTTTGGAAATTCCTTGCTTCTGATCATTATCAAATCAGAGCGCAGTCTCCATGAGCCCATGTACGTTTTCTTAGGCATGCTAGGAGCCACGGATATTGCACTTGCTAGCAGCATTATGCCTAAGATGCTTGGAATCTTCTGGTTTCATGTGCCTGAAATCTACTTTGATTCCTGCTTGCTTCAGATGTGGTTCATCCACACATTTCAGTGTATGGAGTCAGGCATCCTGCTGGCCATGGCCCTGGACCGTTATGTGGCCATCTGTTATCCACTGAGACACGCCACCATCTTCACCCACCAGCTGGTCACCCAAATAGGGGTCATGGTCGTACTCAGAGCTGCTGTTCTTATAGCCCCAAGCCTACTACTGATAAAGTGCCGGTTTCAGTTTTATCACACGACAGTCATCTCCCACTCCTACTGTGAGCATATGGCCATTGTGAAACTAGCTGCAGCCGATGTCCGAGTCAACAATATCTATGGTTTGTTTGTGGCCTTCACTGTCGCAGGTTTTGACCTCATATTCATCACATTGTCCTACATCCAGATATTTATCACTGTTTTTCGTTTGCCCCAGAAGGAGGCTAGGCTTAAGGCATTCAATACCTGCATCGCTCACATCTGTGTCTTCCTTCAGCTTTACCTCCTTGCCTTCTTCTCCTTTTTTACACATAGGTTTGGTTCTCGTATCCCCCCTTATATCCACATTCTCTTCTCTAGCATGTACTTACTGGTCCCTCCGTTTCTCAATCCGCTGGTCTATGGTGTGAAGACTAAGCAGATTCGTATTCATGTGGTAAAAATTCTCTTTTCATAAAATCCACCTCAATTAAAATTTTTATTCTTTCCTCTCTTGCAATCTCTCAAAATGTAATAAAACTAAAGTGCACATTGTTTCAGGTGCTTGAATTTTCCATTTAATTGGTTGGTGAAATTTGCCAGTGTGACACATGTTTTCAGATCATCATAGCCCATGAAAGCTATCAGTCAATGGGGTTGTGGATCCTACCTGAGTAATGAATGTGAGAAATGTAAAAAGAGTAAAATACTGAATATATACATGTGTGTGTGTGTGTATACAGTTTACTTTTTTGTTTTATGTTTTGGTCCCTGGTTGAATTCTTCCTCTAAGAATACTTTTCCAGGAGAATTTTCTGAAACAGGTGTTGCATTCTATACAGTCGATATGTTTTCTGCTGCCTTCAACACTTCCTTATTTATTAATTTATTAAGTTTTATAAACACCTACAATATTATCAATATTTAATATTATGCTGGAGAATAGTGACATAGTAAATTTGACATATAATCTCATGAGGTTGTAGCTATATATTTCTGGGATCTAGACAAAGAAAGGGGGAGAGAGAGGAGAAGAGAAGGGAAGGGGAAGGAGAGAATTGGTAGGGGTATGCATGAAATGGGGGGTTAAGAAAAAGAATGAATCATTGAAATCTGTTTGAAAGCAGGAGAGTTCTATTTGGCTTGTTGTTTTCTGTTTTGTTTTGTTTTTCAATTATGTAGTCTGATTCTTGAGGAAGGATGAAGGAGTGGCCAGGGAAAGAAGAATACACAATGGCATGTAGATGATAGAGGAGATTTAAACTGGAGAGCATGGTTTAAGGTAACTATGCAGTTTTTTGAACATGGTTTGAATGTGAGGTACAATCTGGTGAGACAAGGAAGATATGAATATCAAAAATGATCATTAATGCTGAGCAAAAATTGAGGGACTTTAGTCTGAAAGCATTATATGCCACTAGAATTTTTTTCTGTACAACAAAGACATTTACATGTATGTGTGTCTGCTTGGGCTCGTGGCAGCACACCCTCTCAGTGGATGGAAAACATTCTGCTTTTAAATGAGTCAAGGCTATTACACTAATGAAGAGGTGGAGTGCTTTTATCTGAGGTTAATGACCTGAAAATTTATGGCTACTTGACTGTTCCAGAAAATCCTCATGTCATAGATAATTTTTTAAAAAATTATGGAAAATATTCACATGTGTACAAATGTCCATACTTTGATTTATCAGATTCAAATCACTGCATATATAAGAAATAGTGGAGTGCTTATCACATAGCTGGTGAATACTCTGTGTGGTTTTGGTGAGTAGGTCTTATCAGATATCTATGGCTATTGAGAATGATTATATTGTAGATATGGAGGCTATCTTAGGCAATCTTTTGAGACTGTTTCGAGTATCATTATTTGTTAGAGCTGAGTGTACTGGATTACCAATAGGGGTTGTTTTTTTAGATGATATAGTTTCATTAATAATTAAGCTGAGATAGCTTCAGAGGGTATTTCTTAATATTCTAGCCAGGGTTCACCGAACTTTTCTATAAAGGGCCTGATAATAATTAGCTTAAGCTTTGTGGGCATGTAGTATTATATAAATCTTACATTTCATGTTATATAAATACTTTAAAAATTTTAGAAAAGGCACTGTTCCTCAAAATATCCCCAATTCAGGAAAGAAAAATCACTATTCCCTCAGTTGATCAATCCAGAAATCTAGTCATTTTCTTTTAAATTGACCTCAATTCCATACAATATACCTACCCACTTAATCACCAAATCCTGGTGATTTCTTAAACATATATTTAATATATTGCTTCCTCTCCACCAGTTATAACTTCTTTCCCGTATCAATCCTTCATAAGATTTTATGTGAAATAATGAAATGTTATATTTTTCATCTTTCATTTATTGGTATTTTTATGTAAGCCATGTTTCAGCAAGTTACTAACGTAAGCATTGCAGAATTAAAATATAGTTTTTCATCTTCATGGATTATGTTTTATTTGTTCTTCAGAGAGCCTTTTCCTTCATTTTCTACGGAAAATAAGTTGCTTCATGCATGTGTGTCCTATTCCTTATACCATACATGCTACAGCTCATACATTTTTGCCTGATTGCTAGCCAGAGCTTAGAATTTAGTTAGATGTGTTCTTTAATTACAGAATTTTGGCTATTTTCCTGGTTGGTTTCTGTCTCCCTCCCCAAGATTTCCTAGCAGCTGTCACATTGCTCTCCAGTGGTTTTTCTTTTCATTATGTAACTATTCCCTCCACCAAGACCATATGTCTAATTTATTTGTATGCTCGTGACCTACACACAGTTCGTGGCACATTAAAAAAAAAAAAAAAACCCTTTTAGTCAGTTTTATTACAGTTTTAAGAATCTTCTACAACATGTACCATCCCACTCTTATTCAGCAATGGAGTAGGGAACCGGACAAAGACAGGTCAAGTGTCAAGTGAGAAACCAAAATAGCAGTTTAATATCTGATGGACAGGATGTGGTCCTGGTGTTGGTGAGGAATGTATGTGTATATGTATATGTATACATGTATATGTATGTGTATCTGTGTATGTTACCAAAAGTTTGGTACTTGTCCATGGGGCCAAATCAGAAGAACAAGGACAAGTAGTTGAAGAGAAGGAAAGAGATGTATTGTTATTTTGCAAAGTAATAACAAGAACAACAAAAATCTCAGAAAAGAAGATAAACTGAGGCCAGGCGCGGTGGCTCACGCCTGTAATCCTAGCACTCTGGGAGGCCGAGGCGGGTGGATCGCTCAAGGTCAGGAGTTCGAGACCAGCCTGAGCAAGAGCGAGACCCCGTCTCTACTAAAAATAGAAAGAAATTATATGGACAACTAAAAATATATGTAGAAAAATTAGCCGGGCATAGTGGCGCATGCCTGTAGTCCCAGCTACTCGGGAGGCTGAGGCAGGAGGATTGCTTAAACCAAGGAGTCTGAGGTTGCTGTGAGCTAAGCTGATGCCACGGCACTCACTCTAGCCTGGGCAACAAAGTGAGACTCTGTCTCAACAAAAAAAAAAAAAGAAGATAAACTGAAAGTCCAAAGGTAGTTTCAGAGTCAGTTTAATTCAATCCTCCAACATTTTAATGATGAATAAATACATATTGAAATAAGAAATGAGAGAATAAACACATATTAAAAATCTGCCAAAATTTACATACTAAGCCTTAATTCTTGCAATGAAATTATTTACATATTTCTCTCAATCAGAAGAACACATGGAGAAAGAGGTGTTCCAAACTAAAATAAGCTAATTACAATGAACTAAGAGGAATAAATTCTGGTGTTCTATTGCACAGTAGGGTGACTATGTTTAACTTATAGCTAGAAGGGAGGCTTTGAATGTTCTCCCCACAAAGAAGCAATAAATGCAATAGGTAACCAATGCTGACTGGATCATTATAGAACATAGATATATCTGGAAACATCAAATAGTACCATTAAATTTGTAGAATTACAACGTGTCATTTTTACTATTTTGTGCCCCTGTAATATCCTGTTATTAAAAAAAGATAAAAAAAATATAATAGAATACATGCTCTCCAGAACAGCTAAAGTTAAAAAGAATAATAATGCCAAATGTCGGCAAGAATATAGAGCAACCAGAATTCTCATACAATGTTGGTGGAGTGTTTCAGAAAAAGATTTTGTGGTTTATTATGTATATAAACATACAACTATCCTATGACCCAGAAATCCCACTTCAGTATGTTTTCCCAAGAGAAATAAAAACATGTTCACAAACTGACCTGTATAAGAATGTTTGTAGTGATTTTATTTGTAATATTTTAAAAATTGAAATAGTCTATGTATCTATCAATGGGAGAATGGATTACTAAACTGTGGCATATTCATACAACAGAATATGCTGTGGTTTGAATATTTGTGTCTTCTCAAAATGTATATGTTGGGACTAGTACCCAATGTGATAGTATTAAGAGGTGGGGCCTTTGAGAAGTGAATTAGACATGAGGGCTTCATCCTCATGCACCAGAATGGTGCCATTTATACAAGAGGCTCAAGCAAGTTCCCTTGCCTTTTCTACCACATGACAACTCTGCAAGAAGGTGCCATCTTTGATGAATAGAGCAAGCCCTCACCAGACACAGAGCTTGCTAGTGCCTTGATCTTGATCTTCCCAGCCTCAAGAACCATGAGCAATAAATGTCTATTGTTTATAAATTACCCAAGTCTAAGGTATTTTGTTATACCAGTCTGAACTAAGAGAGAATACTACTCAGCAATAAAAGCAAATGGACTGCTGATTTTTCAAGACAAGGATGAAACTCAAAAACTTTTATGTTCATTGAAGGAAGTCAGACACAAAAGGGTACACACCATTTAATTTAATCTACATAAATGTCTCAAACAAAAAAAACTAATTTATTGTGGAAAAATATCAGAGCATAATAAGCCCTGAAAAGCGAACTTTCTGGAGTGATTTTTCTGCACCCAACTGGGATTTGGGTTATATAAATGTTGCATTTGTCAAAGCTCATCTAATGTCATACTTAAGATCTGAACATCTCGTTGTATATAAATTCTACCTCAAAAAGAAATAAAAAAGGACCACACAAGGAAAAAGATAATCATAAACATAATCTTTCTCTCTATTTAGACCTTTTCAAATTTTCTCTTCAAATTTTTAAGAATTTTTATTTTAGAATTCTTGAATATCTTTTTGTAAAACTTACTCCCATATAGTTTTATTTTTTGTTACTATAAATATACTTTTGTATTAATACTTTATTTTGAATTGTTTATTGCTTGTTTATAATAATTCAGTCCCTTTTTATATTAACTTTTTACCCTGCAAATTACTAGATTCACTTATTAGGTGCAGTGATTTTTATATTCCTTTGACTTTCTCTATATAAACAGTCATATCATATGAAAATAAGAATTTTATTTTTTCTCTTCTTGTCTTTATGTCTTTTGCTTATTTTTGTTTCCTTAATGTTATAATTTGGACCTCCACACATGTTTTATAGAAGTATTATAACCAGCTCCATGAACAAATTTTAATAAACCCTGTGCATTTTTTGATAATCCTCTCCCTTAACTAACTACTTGACCTTTTGAGTTGTTTCCCAGAAATGATGGATTTCTGCAAGACAAAAGATCTGAGGTTCTGAAGGCCCCTGGGCAGACTTCCTGATGTCAAGACTCACCATTCCCCACAACCTGCCTCAATGCATTTAGCCCTCATTAGTTACAACTTGACCTGCCCCAAGGCAGATGGCCCTTCCTTTAAAAGTCCATGATCTCCATTAGCTGGAGAGATGAATTTGAGGAGGCTTCTCTCATTCTCCTGACAATACATCTTTCTT
The DNA here is from genome assembly GCF_041146395.1 of Eulemur rufifrons. Classification (NCBI taxonomy): domain Eukaryota; kingdom Metazoa; phylum Chordata; class Mammalia; order Primates; family Lemuridae; genus Eulemur; species Eulemur rufifrons. The sequence goes on along the minus strand of NC_090988.1, from coordinate 56,469,122 downwards.
TCATTCACATTAAAAAATTCCTTTCTTCCTTGGCAATCCTCATTGCTTCAATAATCGGATCTTTGAATGACAAGAAACCAGACCTAAGCTGTAACCCCTTTGCAGTTTTGATAGCACTATTGGCAGTGGACATCCTTGCATTATTCTCAATCTACTGAAGAAATTTTCAGTTTTCACTAATGGTGAAAAAAACTGTGATGTTAGCTATGGTTTTTCACGGATGCTTGTCCTCAGCTTAAAGAATTATTTAATTATTCATAGTTTTCTGAGTGTACTTATTTTACATGGATATTTAGTGATTCCACGTGTTTCTCTGTGACTATTGAAATGACCACATAACTTCTTCATTTTGTTAATGTGGTGAATTACATCATTGCTTTTCTTTTGTTGTTTACATAATACTTAATTAGCTTAGATAATTATAACAACAAACAGGTTTAGAGAGAAGCAGCTGACTTCTAGCAAGCTCAAAACTCAGCTGAGGATTAGAGGAGAGGGGCTGCTAGGAGACAATCTCCCTTTCCTGTGCCATCGGCCAGGAGAGTGGCAGTGAACTCATCAGGTCTGCACAGTGGAAGTCGATTCGGAGCTTCTTCCACTGTATTCCTATTTTATAGGTGGTGGAACTAAGGCCTCTTAAGAGTTAAGTATCCAGAGGGACCAGTAGCCACGTCTGAGTACTGCTTAGGAAGGGGCAGACCTCTTTCATCCCAAAAGTTGGCTCTTTACCACCACATGCTGCTCTAAAGACTTCATAGCATCAAGTAATGCATTTTGTTTGTTTGTTTATTTTCACCTGTGGCCTTTGTTTTCTCTCATGAAGCCAATGGAATGTCTGCATCAACTACACATGATTCAGGCTACAGGGAGGAGCAATTCCCTATTGGTATTTATTTGATCCTCTTAGGACTTAAGAGTCTCATGTTCTTAGTTATATCTAAATCTACTACCACTATCCCTAAAGATGTGTTTTCAGAGTACAATGTCATCCCTGCCCAATGTTCTCTGCTGAAGAAATCCCAGCCAGTCTGCTCAAAGAACCTTTACATGGAGCGCAAGCACCTGATCCAGTTGATTTCAGGGAGGTCCCAGGTCAAATTTGTTCTATGCTGAAGATATGAGTACACATTAACTTTTTAAGGTATAAAGAAGTTCTGGCCCAAAAGTGGTGTTACGTACACAGTCACTGAGAGTCTTCTCTACCCCTTCAACTGAGGGCTCTGGCTGATTGGATGCAGAATCCAGGGCAATGGACAGACACTTATAGCAGCTAGAGGGTTGAGATATATGTCAGACTGACGTGCCCTGTCTATGGTGCAGTGAATATTTTTAAATGAGGGACTTATTCCAAGAGGCTACATATGAGAGCTTGAAGGGATTTCCTTAAGTTACAGATGAATAAACAGATGTCATAGCCCAGGAATCAAAAATGCCTGAGTTTCTCCAATGCCCTGCCTTCAACATCCTGCACAACTCTGGACATATTTCCTTTTTTGTGAAAAAAATGAGACTCACAGTATCAGATTCAGAAACTTGTAAGGAATAAGAGAAAATGCTCACCAAGCACATAGCATAGATCTGACCCAAAGCATACCTTAAGTGTGCATGCTCAAGTCTACATACTCCAAGAATTAAGAGCCAGAGAAAAATGATTACAGGATCAAGTTCAGAGAGGCAGAAAAAAATGAAACAAAGGGCCAGGATAGCTTTGCAGCGGGTGATCCTGTAGCTGGAACCAGCTCAATGTTTTGGGCAGAGCTATGTGTTGGGAAGCATGCTCAGTGAAACAACAGAATACTTCTGTGGCCTTTATTCTTTTTTTTATTTTTATTGAGACAGAATCCACATACCACAAAATCTGTCATTTTAAAGTGCCACAATTCTGTGATTTTTGGTGTGTTGTAATGGCTGTGCAACCTTCTTCATTATCTAATTCCAGAATAGTTTTATCATCCTAAAAAGAAACCTGTACATATTAGTAGTTATTCCCCATTTTCATTGCTCTCCTTCCCACCCCCAGTCTTAGCAACCACTGATCTATTTTCTGTCTTTATGGGTCTTCTTTTCTGGATGTTTTATATAAATAAAGCATGCGATGTGTGACCTCCTGTTTTGGCTTCCTTTAATTCTTTTCAATTGATTCTTCTATTAATGTTATATATTAAAGGTTCAACATGTACTATTAATATATATTGGTAATTTATTTCCTTTTAAGGCTGAATAATATTTTATTATGTGGATGTACCACATTTTATTTATCTATTCATCAGTTGATAGACATTTAGAATGCTTATACTTTTTGGACATCATCGGCTTTCATTACAAAAGCATCATTAAAGGACTTATGTAATATCATTTGTCATACATTTAAAATAACTCCCATTATCAGCACTTGTGTATGTTTTCTTTCTTCAGTCATATTTGTTTGCAAGGGAGAAGGAATAGACAAAATGCCTACTGAGATTCAGTCAAAGATCAGCTGAGATATGATAACAGATAAGGTAAAAGAGTTGATTATAAGGCTTGTCATTAAAGTAAGATGGTCTATGAATTATGAAAGAGATAAAGGATAGTGGAAATGAGGTGAGATCAACAGATTAAATCTATCTCATTGCATCAAAGTGTTGTTGAAATAAGAATGAGAAGAAGCGAGCTAGTAAAAATATAAACAAACACGTTGGAAACAATGCTCATCAGGTATAGGATATTGATCATCTCTGGAAAGAGAGTAGGAAACGCTGTTTAGGTGGAAAAGTGTGACTCAATTGCATTGATGCTTCTCTCAGGAAACAGAATGATAGGAAACATGAATTTTTAGTTATTATGCTTTATTTCTTTTGTGTATATATTTTGTTGTGGAATATATTTGGCAAAAAATGATAACTGAACATATTCCTGATTAGTACTTGGCAGACAAGTTAGTTTAACAAGTTAGGATGCACGGTATTTTGATATTCTTAGTAAAAATATCTCCTAATGAGTTTTGATTTCTTTGACAAGTATTTCTTCAGATTATTCTATGCTTTGAGAGCTATGATTAGAATTCAGGATAAAGGAATGATCATAAAGGCAATGACCATAAAGATGCAGCCTTGTTTATTACATTCAAGTATATAATCTGTGTGTAAATATGATCTTTGTAGAATTTTTAAACTTAATTTAATGTAATAGCATGCCAAATATTTATATGTGTAATGTTCATTAAAGCATTTCTTCTTGATAAAATATTGTGACATTAATGTATTTTGCATATTTTTTATAAACTGTGAAAATAATTATAATATGAAGTAAAATTTATATGTCTAATGTAACTATATTTTTAGAAAGGAAATTACTGAAAAGTGGTGCACCAAAAGATTAATGTTTAACTTGGGGTGGTAGGATTATAGGTATTTTTCCCTCTTTTTTGCATTAATTAATTTTATATAATAGGAAAGTAAAAGTCAAAATAGATGTATTTTAAATTAAGCTCTGTATTAAAGATATTTAAGAATAGGTAACTTCTTAGGATCAAGAAATTACTGAAGAAGCCTATGATCTCCTTCTCTAGGAAGGACTATCCTCATCCTATCTTTCTAAATGGGAAATAAATCATCAGGGCATAGCTGATTTTCTTCCCTTTTTCTTAGCAAGCCTTACTCCTTACAGGGCTTACAGTACTATAAGCCCTGTCCTGCCTACCACTCCCAAACATACTCCTGCTCCCTTGGATCACTGAAGTGCCTTCTGGAAGTCCTGCTAATCTCCATGGGATGGTCAAGAGTAAATACAAGAGGCAGTATTAGCTTTGGTTTCAATTCCCTTCCCTTACAAAGTATAGGATCAAGGTTTCCAATTTTTCTCAGGCAAGAAATGGAGTCCCAATCTATGTACTCCCCCATTTTATTGTCCCTTTTCTCTGTCGCACAAGGGAGAACAAGATAAATGCCAATCTCTCATGCTGTGAGAGACACTACCCTACTGTTTGACAGACGGAAGATGTTTTAACACTGACAGAAGGAAGATGTTTTAACACTGCCATCTCCTGGCCACACTAGATATGCCAACCCCCCCGAGAATTCAGCAAGAAGCTAGCCCTGAGAAATGGCACCTGTTCCTCTGGCCCTGAGCCTCCACTTTATCCCTAGGGAGTAAACAGTATCTCTCAGGATTTGACACAGGCTGATAAAAGTTTGGTCATCAGGGAAAATTATGCTACAAAACGCAATTTTTCCGCAGCTGGGACGATCAAAGAGCAACCTTCCCCCTGTGCCAGTCACTTCCCACTGCTGCTTCTGGATACTGAGTAAGTTGTAGTTAGGGATGTGTACAAGGTCAGGTGGCAGTTAAATGATATATCTTGAAGTACAAACACAAGTGCAGCCAATTAATGTAGACTCCAGAAAAATCCAAATCATAAAAGTGAAGAGTATAAATATATTTTTCATAGAGTCTGAATTTGAAGTTCTATGAACTACAATTCAAGAATGATAATGATATATTGGAGAATCTTCTTTGGAAGAATGAGATGTTAAGGATAGTTAGCATCATGTCACTGGAGAAGGATTTTAAAACTTGCGAATGTTTTACTTAAAAGAAAGGAGGACAATGAGTGTAGGGAAGTTCAAACTTTCCCTCTGAAGATTGGAGTCTAAGTCTGTTTAGATGAATTTACAATAGACAAATTAACAGGAAAAAAGGCATGCAACTTTATTAACATGCATAAGCATGGGAAATCAGAAGAGTATGATTAACCAATGATCAGATGAGGTGCAGATTCTTATGTACCTTCATCATAGAGGGGAGGGGAGATTGAATGAGACCTGAGAACAAACAATAGTGTCAAGTTCATCTGGATTCTGGGTGTGGTGTTTAGTTCTCAGTCTCTTCCTCTGTGATATGCGTTTTAATCTTCTCTGGCTAATTAAATTTCAGGGGGGGCGGTTTGGAATCAATTGTGTTCTTCTTTGTGGGTCCATTTTCTAGGTAGATAAGGGAAATTCAGAGAATAGCCTCCTCCTGTGTTTTGGGAAATGCAGAGAACTGAAAGACAGGAAGGGGGAAGGGGACGTCAGAGAGACCTTGACCCTGCTTCTTTAGTTCAGCAAGTCAAGGCACGATATTTAGGGGTATCATTTTTCTGAGCCTCAACAGTAGAATAATCTCCAAAACACTCCAGGTTTAATATCTGTGATTATTATGGTCATAATGGAGGGGGCAAGGAAGAACTAGAATATTTGGATGTGATGACTTGAATTATAGAGAAATATTTAGAAATGCTTAGGACAATAACACTTACAACATTTATAGATCACTTTGATTTAGACAACTAATCAATTAGGGAATCTCTCTGCTCTCACTTAAAAAAATCATGAATGCATACTGTTATCAGCTCTACAATTGAACTGTAGTTCTTTGCTGGTATATAGTTAATGGAAAGTGTGACCTGTCCCCAGCCACAGCCTTTACACTGCAACGGGAATTTTGTTTTGGAGGCTTCTTTTCTATCTCTGCTGCTCCCAAAGCAGTTCCACCTGAATGTACCTATCTCTTCGTCAATTATTCTCTATGGAATGTCTTGGACAATTCTTAGAGATGCCTGTCCCCTCATATTTTTCTTGTTTGAACTTTCTCAGAAAATAAAAAAGTAGAATTTTCTACTTCCCTTCAGCAGTAAGTAGCCTGATTTCTATAAAAGGGTTATGTCTACTAACATTGCATTCCTGTGGAAACCTAGCTTCCAAGCTAGGCTTCCAAGCTCATTCGCTTCTTACCTCTAACCACTTCAACATCATCTTCATGGTTGTCCTGGTGATACCACCACCCAATGTACCTCTTCTCCTGTATAGGGATTCTTAAATCCCCTTAATTTTATTAAATAATAATTTTAAGGTCCTTAGCCTCCAATGTGCGGAAAAGAGCATGGTGCATGGGGCTTGGGCTACTTATCTTAACTGAATAATTTTTGTGAAAGACTTGTCTCCTGAGTCAGAATTACTATGATAATGTACCAAAATTATGTTTCTGCCATTGTCTACTGAGTGGAGTCTGGGTCTTGCAGCAATATCATATTTGAAAACTTGGAAATAAAGATAGATTTTGGTGTTTTTCTGTCTAAATTATCCCTCCAAATGTGTGTGTATATTATTTTCTGCTTTCCATGAACAGATTAGAAGATGAAAGAGAAGATGGAGTTGGGGAGGAAGGAGAGCAGCACTAAGCAGGCTGATCGTCTTGGCCCCATCACAGGAATGATGTCCAAATACTCAATTTTCACACCGTGGATATCCCTGTGTGTGGGTGGATGATTTTGCTAAAGTGCATACTGGTGAATCTTTCTAAGGGTCTCTCTCCTGGCATTTTTCCTTCATTTAAAACAGTGATAAATAAGCTGATACGGTTGATTCTCCTAATTCTGTTAACTTTGTGGCTGGATAGGCATAGGATATATAAAAGTACAGAGAATCACAGTTTGGAAAGCTCTATTCCCTTTCCAAGAAGATCCCTGAACTGCTATGCCTATTACAAATGACACCGTGTTCATGCCTTCTGTGCTGACACTTATTGGGATCCCTGGTCTGGAACCTGTACAGTGTTGGATTGGGATTCCGTTCTGTGTTATGTACATCATAGCTTTGATTGGAAATTCTCTACTTTTGATCATTATCAAATATGAGCCCAGCCTCCATGAGCCCATGTATATCTTCCTGGCCATGTTGGGAGCCACAGACATTACACTTAGCACCATCATTGTGCCTAAGATGCTTGGAATTTTTTGGTTCCACTTGCCAGAGATCTATTTTGATGCTTGCCTCTTTCAGATGTGGCTCATCCACACATTTCAGGGTATTGAATCAGGAGTCCTGCTGGCCATGGCTCTGGACCGCTACATAGCTATCTGTTATCCTCTGAGGCATGCCACCATATTCACACGACAGCTAGTCACCCTCATTGGAGTTGGAGTGACATTGCGGCCTGCTATTCTGGTAATTCCATGCCTATTGCTCATAAAGTGCCGTCTGAAACTTTACCGAACCAAGTTAATATCCCACACTTACTGCGAGCACATGGCCCTTGTGAAGCTTGCCGCTGGAGATGTTTACATCAATAAGTTCTATGGTCTCCTTGGAGCTTTTATTGTTGGTGGACTTGACTTCATTTTCATCACTCTCTCCTATACACAAATATTTATCACCGTCTTCCACCTGCCCCAGAAAGAGGCACGACTTAAGGCATTTAATACATGTATTCCCCATATATGTGTCTTTTTCCAATTCTATGTCCTTGCTTTTTTCTCATTTTTTACTCACAGATCTGGATCTTATATCCCATCATATATTCACATCATCTTGTCTAACCTTTACCTACTGGTCCCACCATTCCTCAACCCCTTTGTCTATGGCGTAAAGACCAAGCACATTCAAGATAAGGTAGTAAAAATGTTCTGTTCCAAACACCAGACTTGACATTTGATTGAAATAGTTCTTTCTATAAATGTAATGGTTCATCTGTCAGACCTATGTAATCTGTAAATTCAGTTAATGCTTTTTGGGTATCATCATGATTGATCAATAAATTAAGGAATATAGGCCGGGCGCGGTGGCTCACGCCTGTAATCCTAGCACTCTGGGAGGCCGAGGTGGGCGGATCGTTTGAGCTCAGGAGTTCGAGACCAGCCTGAGCAAGAGCGAGACCCCATCTCTACTAAAAATAGAAAGAAATTATATAGACAGCTAAAAATACATATAGAAAAAATTAGCCGGGCATGGTGGCACATGCCTGTAGTCCCAGCTACTCGGGAGGCTGAGACAGGAGGATCCTTTGAGCTCAGGAGTTTGAGGTTGCTGTGAGCTAGGCTGACGCCACGGCACTCACTCTAGCCTGGGCAACAGAGTGAGACTCTGTCTCAAAAAAAAAAAAAAAAAAAAAAAGGAATATACACACACACATACATATACAAACACGCACACATATATATTCATAGCTGTCCAAGCATTTCTTGCTGGCTATATTAATAGAGATAAAATTGTAGTATATAAGGGTTGTTCCTGTTAATTTTTGGTAGATATTGTCATTTCATCTAAGATAATTTCACTAGTTCAAACTTCCATATACAAAATTCAAGTACCTGTTTTTCCATGTTATATTATCAAACTTTAAAAAGAAAAGTTAAAAATTATGAGTCAATAATTTCATCATTTAAAATCACATGGTTTTATTTTGAGTTATTTCTAATTCATATTCGATTTTGTTTTTGTGCAAAAAGTGAATTACGCAGCTTATTTTTTGCTAAATAAAACTTGTATGAAACAATATATTATTTTTCCATGTTATGCTAGTTTTATCACTTAATGTGTTACCAGAGCTTTGTGTGTTTATTCTTGTTTTTATTTTCTGACTGTTCTGGTCACTGTGCTTTACTTGTTTAATTATTAAAAGTTCATAGACTATTTTGATGTAATAAACAGCAAGTATGCCATCATTTTTGACATTTTTAAATTGCAGATAATTATTCTGGGGCCAAACAAAATTGTTTGTTTATCAATAGCTTATTTTTACAAAATTTCCCCTGAAGAAAAATTAAAAAATTAAATAAGACAGATTAATATAGACTAGTATTCCCTAGGATGTGTCTTTAGCTCTTGTTAATGTTTATAGGCATTTTCAGGGACTACTAAACTATTCATTTTAAACCATATTAGACCACTTTAATAAAATTTGCTCCAATAAACTTCTCTTAAGAAAAACCTATCCTCCCTTTTACACATTTTATATAATGATGTCCCTCCACCATCATAATTCGACCCTATTTTTCTCCACATCACACAAGAATGACTGACTGACTAAAATCATTTACTTATCAGAATTTGGATAATTCATTTCCTTGAGTCATTTATTTTCTTAAAATAGAAATTATACCTTTCCTTTCCGTTTGCTTTCCACAAATACCCACCACTTGACCAGTGCAGATGGATGCTACCAGAAGAGTAGATAAGTGAAAGCACTTTGTAACCTGCAAGCTGTGATTCAGAGATTTCTCCTCTCTAAACCCATTATTCAACTAGCCATCTTTCATTTGCTGTGCTCAGTGTCCAGAATAATAAAACAAATAAGTTTTTCATGCCAAATTCAGTTGTTTTATATACTTAGGCCACAGCCTTGGGCTTCTGCTTAATTAGTTTTCATAGTGAATTTTTAAGAATAAATAAATTCTTCATATTTTCCTTTTAACATTAGAATCAGTTTCTTGTTTCTGTTTCGCTAGATTCTACATTAAACCTCTGTAGTAAGTTTCTAGGGAATTTTACCCCATATGCAAAAGTCATTTACTTTTACAACCCTGTATGTTGTTTTGTGATTAAGAAGTAAATGAAAAAGCAGTACAGATTTGTGCTGTAATAAACAGTAAGATTAGATGATTAAAAGGAAAATTGATATTATAAATAAAGTAATTATCCAAAACACAATTTGGAGGCTTCTAAAATTTCTACCATGGCACAGCATTTTATGTTAAAAATGATCAACCAATTAGACATACACAGAGAAAGATAATGTTTAAACAGCTGAATTACTTCTTCAAATTAACACTTACTGTGAAGGTCCAGAAAGAAACAGCACATTAGTGAATCAAGACTATGAAGAAGTAAGTAAATATTTCCAACGGTAATTGTAGATTAGTATAATATTGCATTTGATCACTTTCAATTCTAGTTTTCCATATTTTAAGTCTATGTTATTAAGTATGACATCTTGGAGTTGATTTTTTCCTAATTAAGCTGAAATGTTTACCTTAGAAATATCCTTTTAATTACTAGATATTTAATTTTTACTTTCAAATCTTCTTCTTATGTTAATATAGCTATGTCATTATATAGCTATATTAGTATATTAATGTATTACACATAGCTAATATAGGATAGGCTGTTCTGTTTTATGTTTCCATATCCTTCCTTCCTTTCTTCCTTTTTTCTCTTTTTTTTAACCAAACTTTCTATTTTATTTCTATTTTTTAACATTTAAATTTCTATTTTACTTTAATAGTTCCATTTTTGTGCTTCTCTTTGAAGCAGTATATATGTGTGCATTGTTGGCTATCCACTCTGAATTTATTTATTTTATTTAAAGATATAGGGTTTTGCTCTGACTCCCAGACTACAGTGCAGTGGTGTCATCATAGCTCACTGCAGCCTCGAACTCTTGGGCTCAAGTGATTCCTCTCATCTCAGCCTCTGGAGTAGCTGGAACTACAGGCATGCACCTCCATTCCTGTGTAATTTTTTTTTAAGAGCATTGTTGCCCAGGCTGGTCTCAAACTGCTGGCCTCAATCAATCCTCCCACGTTAGCCTTCCAAAGTGCTAGGATTATAGACATGAGGCACTGGGCCTGACTTACTCTGAATTTTTTGTCTTTTAATTAGAGAATTGAGTTCGTAGTGATTTACCTTAGGTAAATCCTCCATCTATTGTTGGCTTTTTATTTCTTCACATCTTTTATCTCCTCTTTTCTTTAACTTATTTCAAATTACTATGTTTAAACTTTTCACTGAAGTACACCATACAATTAGAAAAAGGTAACAATATTAAGAGTACATTTTATACCTTGATTTTAAATTTTCATTTAATGAGCAAAAAGGCATCCAGGTCATGAAAGATAACATGGCCAGTAAGCCAAAAATTCCCCTTCACTTTTCCCCTTCTTGTCTCTACCCACCATGGGTAACTGCTATCCTGATTTCTCATACCAAAGACAAGTTTGGCTTGTTCTGAAATGTACATAAGCGAAATATTACAGAAAATACTCATTTATGTCTGGCACAACCTTATGCTTGTGAGATTATATTTTTGCCCACAAAAATAGCCTGTTCCTTCCTATTGTGTTATAATATTTAATTAGGAGAATATGCCACAAATTATTCTATGCTCATTTTGTGGAGAGCGAGGTATACCAAATGTTTTGCTATTTAAAAGAGTGCTGTTATGGGCATTATTTTACATAGTATTGGTAATATATCCTTGTAATTGGAAGAGTGTATGTATAGGATTAAAACTGCCAGATTATACGATACCCACGTTTGCCTTTAGCACTGCGGTCCCCAACACGCGGGCCACCACCAGTACGGGTACATGGCCTGTTAGGGACCAGGCCAGAGCTCTGCCATCCCCCAGGCCCCCCACGCCGGGTCTGTGGGAAAATTGTCTTCAGTGAAATTTAGGAAGTGGCAGGATGGGTAGGGGACACCGCAGGAGGTGAGCGGCTGGTGAGTGAAGGAAGCGTCATCTGTATCTATAGCCCTTCTCCATCTGTCGCGTCACCACCTGAGCTCCGCCAAAAATGACTTTCAGATATTTTGGTTGAGTCTGCGTTGAATCTAAACATCTTTATAAGGAGAATTATATTATTTACAATATTGAGTCTTCAAATTCAATCATGAGTGTGGTATATTCTATCATTTATTTAGGTCTTTAATTTCTCTTAATATGTTGTAGTTTTCAGTGTAGATGTCTTATATCATTCATTAAATAAATCCATAGATGTTTGCTTGTTTAGTTACGTGCTTGTTTTTTGTAAGACGTTGATTTCTAAAGTACATTCCCAACTAAAATAAAAATAAAGTATTAATACAATGATGCACATTTTGGATTATTTTCTGATTTTGTTACTTTGAACATTTTTTTTCCACTGAGAATGAATCAATAGGGAGAAAATGTAATTATATAATAGGTCATTTGCAGGGTAGCAAAAGGTGAGCATACGTGGTAGTTTCCTTTTATCCAGTGTTTTACTGTTTGTGATTTCAGTTAACCATGGTCAACTATGGTGGAAAAATGGGTGAGTAGAGTGCAATAAAATATTCTGAGAGAGACTTTACATTTTATTTTAGTGTAACTTTTATTACATTATATTATTCAGTTTAATTTTATTATTAGTTATTGTAACTAATATCTTTCTGTGCCAAAGTATAAATGAAATTTTAACATAGGTATGTATGCATAGGAGAAAATGTGTTATACACAGGGCTAGGTACTATTACCAGTTTCAGGTATCCACTGGGCATCTTAGAATGTACACACCTCAGATAAAGAGGGACTACTTACTCCAGATAAACTGAATCTGAATCTGAAACTGTTGTACATGAGTTTTAAATTATTTTTATACTGTTGTTTATAAAATTTAAGTGCTTAAAATTATTCCTGGTAAGTAAAATTAAATCAAAATATCTACTTTTGTTATTATTAGAAATAGTAGTAATTAGCACAAACCAATTGCTATCTCTGTTACTCACTCATACATAAAACAAATTCATACTAAGATTTATTGATGCTATTTACTGATTTTTATTGGTTATTAAACATTGAGGTAATATCTCATTCAATTTTACATGATGCAAACTTAGAAGAGTATTGAATTTATGATTTAATGAAGTATAAATATTATTTTCTTCTGATTATTACTATTTTTATCCTTCTTATTATATTCTGAAAAGAATATTGTGTGACAAAATTATGAAACTTTTTTGAGAGCAGAATTTGAAATATGATACGTTGCTAAAATTGTATTACTCTTTAATGATAATAAAAGTGGTAATATTATGCAATTGTAATTGTTAATGTTTATTTAGTGTTTTTATGATTATGAAATAAAGGAGGTAGCAGGTTATAATTGGATTTTGGCTATGTATTTCATTTTTTTCCAAATAAGATTATATTCAATCCTTTTGATGACGTAGGCATCTTTTGATGGTGATATAACTATAGACAAATCAAGCAGAAAAACAATTATCCCAATCTCTTGCATGGTTGGAAACATACTAGTTTTGGTAATTGGCATAAGACGGTACAGATCTAGTAATAATTCTCTGTAGGAAGTGAATACTTAACTTGTTTATAGCATTCTTTAGTCTATAATAATTGTTTATCCATGTTCCCTTACCCACCATTGTTATGACTACCACACAAGTGATAGAATGTGCTGGAGGCACAGGGAAGGAAAATACTTTCAAATGAATATTGGGAAAGTATGCAGCTCAATATGTGAGAATAAATGTGAGCCAAAGGAGTGTCAGTGAAGACAAAAACTTAAGACAGAGCAGAGTGGGTAAGAACATGGACAGGGAAGTCTGACTTCCTGGGTTCAAATATTGACCATTTACTAGCTGCATAATGCTGGCAAGCTAATAACCTGTCTTAACTCAATTTACTCTCTGTAAAACATAACTCATAATAGCAGTTATTGCTTAGTGTCGGTGTGAGGATTAAATTATCTAATATTTTTTAAATACCTGGGCCAGTACATGGCACATCTAATGGAGTAGGTGTTTGTTAAATAATACAAATGCACTGTCTGTTGGAAGGCAATAGTTATTTTTGTAATTCTCTTTAAAATAAGAGCAGATTGTCCCTGAGGACATGGAGTCAACTTATACTCATTAGTCTCAACTTATCCCCAGCAGTCTTCTCTCTGATGATGTAACTCACAGCCCTACAGCTCTCTTGTGATGCAAGGACTTAAAAATATATAACCTACTTTTGCAGAAACAGAGAGGCAAACATATCCTTGAATTTCTACAGTTGAGATTTGAGCAGGGATTGCTGGATAGAAGAGACAGCCTGAATTTCAGCATATATGAAAAGCTGATGGGTGACTATTTTTCACAATGACACTAAAAGATTAATATATATTTTAGAAATAAAATCCTATTATACTATTTGAATTACTTGAGAAAAGACAAAATCTATTTAAATCACTTTCCCCTTTCCTTGCCTTCAATGTTTTACCAGGTAGAAATAGAATAAGATTCTCAGTGTGGAGAGGTACTTAGAGGATGTGTGAACAACAGTATGTGTGACTTTCTAATCTAACCAAAAGAACTTCACACCTTAGCTCAAATTTGTCCATATGAAGAATAATAGTTATATGAAAGTTATCTACCAAATGGAAATAATTTCTGACTCACAGAGAAAACATCTGACATTATAAATGCCTGCTTTTCTTGCTCCTCACAGCAATTCCTCAGCCTTTCTCCTAACAGGCTTCCCTGGCCTGGAACAGGAATATCCCTGGCTCTCTATCCCTTTCTCCTGTATCTATGCGATGGTACTCTCAGGGAACTGCCTGGTGCTACGTGTGATCCACACAGAGCCAAGCCTGCATGAGCCCATGTTCTACTTCCTGGCCATGCTGGCTCTCACCGACCTGTGCATGGGGCTGTCCACTGTGCACACGGTGTTGGGGATCCTATGGGGTCTCAGCCAGGAGATCAGTCTGGATGCCTGCATTGCTCAGACCTTCTTTGTTCATGGTCTATCAGGCATGGAGTCTGGAGTCCTCCTCGCCATGGCTTTTGATCGTTTCACAGCAATCTGCAATCCTCTGAGATATATGTCTATACTCACCAGTGCCAGGATCATCAAAATCGGGCTGGGGATTTTAGTTAGGAGTTTTATACTCATCATTCCTCCCATAGTCTGCCTAAAGTTTTTTCATTACTGCCATTCCCACATCCTCTCTCACTCTTTCTGCCTACACCAAGACCTGCTGAGACTAGCCTGCTCTGACATCCGCTTCAACAGTTTCTATGCCTTGGCTCTGGTGATTTGTACACTTTTGTCTGATTCTGTGCTAATTCTCATATCCTACATTCTGATCCTGCATTCTGTTTTGGCTATTGCATCCCGGGAGGAGAGGATCAAGTCCTTGCAGACCTGTGTCTCCCACATCTGTGCAGTCCTGGTTTTCTACATCCCAATCATCGGTCTGACCATGGTGCACCGCTTTGGGAAGCACCTCTCTCCTGTAGTCCATGTCCTCATGGGCAACATCTACATCATCTTTCCACCTCTGATGAACCCCATCATCTATACTGTGAAGACCCAACAGATCCGAAGCAGGATTCAGAAGTGGTTCTCCATGAAGAGAAAGTAAAACACTTTAAATCAAATAGGGGTAAGTGTCTTAGATCCAGAAAACTATAGCAGGGAGGGAGAACAAATAAGTTTATTGAAGGAAGGTAAAAATCAAGCAATTCAGCATTAAGACTTTACACAACATGACATTAGTTGAATGATTTATAAGTATCAAGAATGGTTCTAATACCCATGCTTTTTAATTCATGTATAATGTTGAAAGTTTTGATAGTAAAGTTATTCATCATATGTCCCTATCATTTCTGTCCAAGAAAAAATAATATTTTTAATTGTCCATAAATGTTTATCTTGCAAGAAATTTCCATAAGGAAATCATCTAAACCCATGTCCTCTCTCACTCTTTTTTTTAAGTATATCTATCAAAGGAGACACAATTTAATCACTATTTAATATGGTTGCCTTTATCTGGACAGAAGCAACAATTGGTTACCACCTTCAAATGGATGTCATCAGACTGGTTAATAGTTCACTCATGAGCCATTCCAAGACATCATCACTCTTCTCTTCTCACTAATCTGTCAATAGACAACTTTTGTTTTGCTTCTTAGAGAAATTTTTATCATTATCCTTTTTTAAAATAAATTATATTCTGTATATTTAAGATATACAACATGATGTTACAAGATATCATATGTAAACCTCAACCGGAATCTAATTAGGTAAATAGTTTTTGTCCCATCTAATTTATAACCAAAGAGATGGAGTTCAAAACAGTAATGATTGTTTTTCACATAAAAATGGATTTTTCATAGATTGCTGTTATAATTACCTTTAAGTAGGTAAAAGCAAAAAATTCTCATTATAGCATGATAATGTAATATTGTACTTATTTATTAGTCAATGAAATGAGTTAAGATATTCATATGTGATGGAAGAATATAATGGAAGGAAATAAATGTAATTACTTACTTCAAAGTTACTATGTAAATATGTAAATTAAAAAATTTTTTCTAACAATTTGTTAAAATTGTAAGCATTCTGCAAGTATTACATTTTAAAAAAAAGCCTTTCTTTTACATTCATAAATACCATTAGAAAGTAAAATAGAATGACAAAATTTGTTCAAAAATACAGTAAGTGTATATATAAATGTGCATGCACACATGTAGAAATCACTGTCACTCTCGGATGGGCTTGTAGGTGCATACACTTGAGGAACACACAGAAATACATTCCTCACTCTATTTGCCTTCCTAAAATAATTCTACAGTTACACTGTAATTAAACAAATGACAAAATTTTTAACTTAATGTTAAATGGTTATAGCTTCCTAGGTGAGGTTAAAATTCAGAGAAACACGAAAATTAAAAAAAAATTAAAAGGCCTTTTCAACTAATACCTTCAACTAGATTTTAAGATTAATAAAACATGAAGCAACATTATCTTATACTGCAGGATATGTGTATAGAGAATATCCAAACACTTCAGCATAACAGAATATTAAATACAGAAATAACAACAGATACACAGAAAAATGGTGAATGAATTTAATGAATATTTAGTGACATTTTATATCATTTGGGAAAATATGGATTATTTAATAGCCATATGAGAAAATGTAAAGCTAAATCTATACCTAATTTCTTAACTCAAATACAAATATTCCAATATTCCAAAATAATTTGTAGCTAGGAAAATATTATATTTATGACAAACTATAAAATTAAGGAAAAACTCTTCTTTAAAAAATGGTTTTTGCATAAGCTGTACCTTCTAAATGAGTGCAGGAAATGAGAGTTCCTAAACTGAGGATCAGTACATTGACTACGTACATACACAAATAATATTGAGTGTACAACTATAAACGCTTGCAATTCAATACATGACATCAAGAAGTTTACCTAGACAAAGCATTCTTACAAATTAACATGGCAGAAGACAAAAAGAAAACCCATAGAAACAAGATAGAATTTAAATTGTTTGCATAAGAAATCCAAATGGTTGATAAATATTAAAAGAGGCTCAATCTCATTTAATATTAAATAACCAAAAATTTTTTTAAATGAGGCAAATAAAATTTCATATTGGGTACACAATTGGCAAAGTTAATATGATTATCAATATCCAGTGTTGCTGAGGATGTAAGATTCTACAGAGACTCTTATATGCTTTTTAATATGAATGTAAATTAGCAAAAGATTTTTGGAGGTAAGTATGTCAATGCTACCTAAATATTAAATCATCACACATACTAACTCTGAAATCCCTTATTTAGGTTAGATGGGGAATTGTTAAAACAAATGCTATTATAATGCTTTGGGGTTTGTTAGCCATTATTTACTTATTTCATTGCAGTAATAAAAATGTTTCATGGGTTCTCATAGCCTCTGAATGATAGGAAATCTTCTAACAACTAGAAAATGATTGTAGTTCTCATCTTAAATATTTCCCAGAAACCTTTCTTAACCTGTCCTCATTCCAAGTCTATGTTAGAATCCTTATCTGCATTATCTTATCATTAAACTATAATTCTAGCATTATAGTAGTTATTTATTTATTTTAAAATTGCAGAATATTACAGGGGTACAAACGTTTGTTACATAAATTGCTTTTGTACTGTTTAAGTCAAAGTTATAAGTGTGCCCATCCCCCAGATAGTGTGCACTGTACCTGTTAGGTGTGAATTTACCCATCTTCTCCATCCCCCTCCCACCTGCTAATTTCTGATGAATGTTATTTCCATATGTGCATGTAAGTGTTGATCGCATTATAGTATTTATTAAGTTATACGGGACTTGCATGTTGTTTCTGTATTCATCTGTTTCCTACAGAGGGCAGTGTCATTTTGCTGACTATTGTATATTTTGTTTCCAGTGAAATTTTTGAAACATGATCGAAATTTGGGTAACATTGTTAAATTAGAAATCAGTAAATAAATGATTAATTTAAATTGTTTTCATTTACTTTTATGCTGTTTTAAACTCTGATCTTTAATTGTATTGATGCATATGTAGTTATAGATTATAATAGAAATAAAAGCAGTAGAGGAAAAAGTAAAGACCACCACTTAGGACGCCAGATTTTTAAGATGAAAATTTTACTTTAAAAGCTGTGACTTGAAGAGACATTCAGTGTTAGCTTGCTTAAAATTGTTTCCCAAAATGTTCAGATGTTTGAATTAAATATACTTTATAATTTACTTATTTTGTTTTAAATGTATTCCATATTTCCCTGATAAAGAATGTAACAAGCAAAATAAATCAGTACGTGACTTAGTAAATTACAGAAACATTTCCAAAAATCTCTCAATCTAGGCTGAAGTAATTTAAGATTTAAAACGCTGCTTTTCATTTATTCATTCTCAACAGGATTTCTCAACAGGAGAATTTATTCATTCTCAACAGGAAATAAGCATAACTTGACTTTTAGAAAATAATTTGTAGCAAGAAGGCCAAGATGTTTTAAGTGATCTCTAAGATATACAAAATTTTCTTTGTGGCAGAATAATCCCTGAACAAAGGAATAGCTTTGAAAATTGAGATTATATTACCTGTTATGGTAAACATCACAGAATATTTGGACCTGGTTAACTAGTATTCCTTTTGATGCAAATTTTAATCCTTGCTTTCATTTGCTAAAATGTATCAATGTAAGCTAAATGTAGTAAGCTGATTCTAGTCTAAA
Organism: Eulemur rufifrons; assembly: GCF_041146395.1. Classification (NCBI taxonomy): domain Eukaryota; kingdom Metazoa; phylum Chordata; class Mammalia; order Primates; family Lemuridae; genus Eulemur; species Eulemur rufifrons. The sequence goes on along the minus strand of NC_090988.1, from coordinate 56,450,594 downwards.
TTTCATAAATATGAGCTCTCTGTGGCTCACAACATAATTACATGGTGTCTTATGTAAAACCAAACTCAGGATTTAATAGTAATCAAAAACAATTTCTTTCAATCAATGTGATAGTTGTCACAAAATATCTTAATTCCTGTCAAAAACTAACACCTCCATATTACTTATTCAAAATAATGTTAGAATCATGTGCATAAAATTAGGTAATTATATTTATTTATGATCAAATAATTAGAAAGGCTTTGAGACACATACATTTAATTTCAGAGTACATTCACATTATTCCCAGGAGGGATACATACACCCAGATAGAAGGAGCATAACATAGTGGTGAAGAGAAGTATAGATAGTCTCTATCTACATGTCATATCTAAAAATCAGGCACCATCACTTGCTGGTCATGTATCTTTGGGTGTATTCACAACTGTTAATGTGCATCAATATTTTTATCTATCAAACTTGGATACCAATAGGACCTTATTTAAGGCTATTGCAAGGATTAAATGAGTTAGTGCATGTAAAATGTTTAGAATAGTTTCTGGAGTAAACAACTGAATGAATTATTTTATTACTACTACTATTAATTATTATTATATATTGAAGATGAGATGATGTCAGTTTTCCTCCAATCAAATCTCCATTCTTACGTTTAACTGTGGCCTATAAGTTCTTTCCCAATGAACCCAGCTTCTCTTTAGACCAATAAAGCACATGTAGTGAATACCAGCACTTTTGGAATGGGCAATGCTAACTCTAAGCCTAAGGAAACTGTTGCTCCATATTAGCTTGGGTGTGTTTACCAGGGAAATTTCTCAAGGGCAAGTGAAAAAAATCAGAAAAAGGGGCATACACAAAATAAGTGTTAAAATAAAATAAAAGTAGAACGCAGAGTAAAGAAGAAAAAGAAGTGCCTGAAATATACCTGTACAATTTTCACTCTGTCCCCAGTCCTGTTTTGTGCCATAAATACACAGGTAATGATATAATTCAAGTTAGTAATTTCTGTAAATCTATTCAGAGTTCATCTGTCTTGCTTGGATTTCTCACAAGATAAGTCATTTTCTTTTTTCTACAAAGTTGGTTGTATAGGGATGAGGAGAAACTTCCCCTTTCCCCCAAAATTTGCTGAAAGATCCACTCACAATAAAGCAGATTAATAAGAGAAAGAGGTTTATTTACCATGCACATGGGGAGAATCACACAGCAATTACCCAATATTCTACTGGGGTCCAGAAATTTATATACCCTCATTTTAGAGGGGAGGAGGAGATGAGGAATATAGGTAATTCTGTTTAGGAGCAATAAACCCTTGCTAGGGAGGATGAATAGATACTTGGGAGAATGAATGGATGGGGAAAATAGATTGAATTGTAAATGACTCTCTTTGGAATTTAAATTAACCTGAGGACAGGTATTGTATTTAAAATTATTCAGGCCAGGTCTGGTTGTGTCCTTGCTCCTGTTTCCTGCAATATACTGAGATAGCAGGGAGGGAAAGGGAAGTTGATTATTCTTTCTGCTGGGTCTGGATTTTTATGAAGAAAGAGGGAAAGCCCCTTCCAATACCTGTTGATCTCTAAGGGCCATTAACTTAAATTACTCTTTGTAGCAAGGAGTCATAGTTTGGGGTGAAATTTCCAGTTGGCCTTCATAATATACCCTACAACTAAATACAATTTAATTTGTAAGTTTTTTTTTTTTTTAAACAAAGATGTTAAGTTAGCAGAAGGTAATGCAGGAAAATAACTGAGACATAAATGTGGGGAAAGATTTACAAGAAAATTCCAACAGTACAAAAATATACTGTAAAATTTTAATAACTTTAAATCAAATTTGAGGATTTCTGTAGAACTAAGAACATCATAAAGATAACCGATCAAGTGGAGAAAATGTTTGCAATGTCTTTGACTACCAAGATTTGAGTAGGAATATCCAGAAAACATTTGCAAATCAACAAGAAAAAATGTACAATTTTCAATAGAAAACAAAAGAGTAAAAACAACCAATTTGCAGGAGGGAAAAATAGCCAAAGGACTGTCCAACACATGAATAGATGTTCAAACTCTATGGTAATGAGGGGAGTACAAATTAGAACAGTACTGAAATACCATTTAAGCCCCCATATTACATCAGAAAAAAATAGAAAGCTAAAAATTTCTAGGAATATAAGGAAATAAAGAAATATGATCAGTTATATAGAGCTGAAGGGACAATAGATTTAGCCACAGCAAAGAGAAATCTATTGACTTATTTCCTCTGAAAAACAGAAGACATGTGAACCTATAAGTGCATGTGAGCATATGTTAATATAGAGAGAAGAAACATAGAGTGACTGAATGTATGCAAATTGTGTCTCAGTAAAATTGTACAAGGGAAAAAGCAAAACAGAATGGACATTGTGAAATATCCTATGCTCTGTTACTCTTTCAGAAGACCTGAATCTTCTCCTGAAGCAAAAGTGAGAATTCAATGATAGCATTCTGGAATTAGAGTTTGCAATGTCCATTTCTTGATTTTCAGATAGCTTGCTCACACTAAATTGGTTTGCTCTTTGAAGTTTCCTTACAGATTTCTCCAGTGAACTACAGATTTGATTGGCATCTCAGGCATCTCATTTGACTGGGCACCATGGGACAACTTCCTAAGGCTATGGTCTTCAGAGGAGAAACGCATGAATACTAAGTACATATACACTCTGGGGAGTTTGCAGTGTTAGCATGGCTGTTCTAGAGGGACATTGCTACTACTTTGTTTTTAGTTCTGGCCCAGTCCTCTTTTCCCTTATATCTTAAGGGTCCAAAGGGAGCCATCAGCCTTCCAGATCTGAGATGCCTCCTGAGCATTGGAATAACCTATTACAAAGCAACATAACTGTCTACTTGAAACAGATACTTCACTTCTTCAGTTATAAACACTATCATATTTTATAACCATTCCTATACATGGTCATGGACTGAAATACTGGAGTTGAAAATAATCATTTTCAAATGATTATTTGAAAACAAGCAGCTATTTTTATTACCATCTGCAATACATAGTAGGTTGTAAGATGGCATTCAAGATAAATTTGGTGGAAGTAAATAGGAAAGGAATATTTGCAAACCTATAAATGATGCTATGCATTAATAAGAGACATGAGCATTTGAATAATGTGATTTAGTAGTGGAAAAGAGGAACGAGACAACTCTAGAGGATAGATACACGCACATAAAAGTTGTGTGTGTATATATATTCAATATATTACTTTATATGGAAGAATCTTGTAAATCTCTGCTAAAGGTTGATCTCTAGTTATGCAACTCTTGCTAAAAACAATTTTGAAAGTACATATTCTAAGAAGGCAGCGGAAGTGAACAGAGAGTAAACAATAACTATGAATAGACGGACCACCACTGAAGGGTCAGAAGCTTCAGTAACAAGATTAAAAATCTTTGAAATTCTCAAAAGACTATAGAAGATATGCAGAAGCATTGGATATCCCCTGAAATTTATTGTGAGTATACTAGAATTCAGTACATTCCTTCTGGTGATGTCTGTCTTATGAAGGAGGCTGACATGACAATAAACAAATGCAAAGACTATGGTAAGAGCTCTAACATAAATAAGAGTCTTAGTGAGTGCTTGCTTGAAGTATTAGAGTTGAATGGAGGGAGAGGGCAAGGGTAGTGGGAGATTTCTAACTTTAATGGCTGGATGGTTGTTGTTGCCACCAAATAAAATACTGTCAGATGAAAAAGAATGGAAGAACTTAATTTAGTTTTGGGTATTGCACTGTTATTGTAATACATTAATATCAAATATGTAGTACATTCAAAAAAAGCGGTATAGAAAATACAGTATTCTGTATTCTGATACAGTCATCTCCTCTGAAGTGGCAGATTTCAGGCAAGGGGCTTTGTTGATTGACCTAGAAACAAGCAAATTATCAAAGCCCAGGTTGTCAGAAGGAATAAGGTATTTATTTGGTTCAGAAACAGATGGAATAATAGTGTCAACAGAAGAGTTAGGGTGATAGAGTGGTCTGGGCAGATATTACAACTGTCCTGGCAGACTGTCTACTGAAGATAATATTAAGCATGAGCTTATAGAAATAATTAGATGTCTCCAAAGTTTCATTCAAAACCACGCTGAGAGAAGCTAGAGAAGACTTCCTAGGAGGGAGGGGTGACTGTACATGCAGATTATCATTTGAGGGTGTTCTCTGCAAATTTCTCTGTGTTTTGCTTCTAGGGCCCTGACAGGAATCTTCTCTTATTTAAGTAAAAGTCACTTCAGTTCTTTTGTCTTGGTATAGATTTGACATGCTGCCATCTCATAATCAAATTTATTGGAAACTATAAGAGAATGATTTTAAAATATTCATATTAATTTATCAGAACAAGTATGCTTGTTTGTAAACCTAGGCAATGATTCTTGGCTAATATATCTCTAGGTGGGTTAAGTTGCTTCTTGTATCACAACTCTTTGCTTAATTACAACCTGTCATTTTCCATTAGCCTCTTATGTGTTTGATTCTCCCAGAAACAAATATACAGATGGAACTTGGAAAACCAAGTTTCCAAATGAAAAGCAGTCATTTAAGATTTACAAAGAGACAAAACTTAATAAATACTTTAAAAAATTCATTCCTTGAAAGTTAAATATTTGTTGATTTTGTGTTAAGTTCTTTTTTTTTTTTTTTTTTTTTTTTTTTTTCTTTTCTTTTCTTTTCTTTTCTTTTCTTTTCTTTTGAGACAGAGTCTCACTCTGTTGCCCGGGCTAGAGTGAGTGCCGTGGCGTCAGTCTAGCTCACAGCAACCTCAAACTCCTGGGCTTAAGCGATCCTACTGCCTCAGCCTCCCAAGTAGCTGGGACTACAGGCATGCGCCACCATGCCCGGCTAATTTTTTGTATATATATATTTTAGTTGTCCATATAATTTCTTTCTATTTTTAGTAGAGACGGGGTCTCGCTCTTGCTCTGGCTGGTCTCGAACTCCTGACCTCGAGCGATCCACCCGCCTCAGCCTCCCAGAGTGCTAGGATTACAGGCTTGAGCCACCGCGCCCGGCCATTGTGTTAAGTTCTTATCTCTCTTTCGAGTGATAGGCTTCATCTGTTATGTAGTAATTTCCACTACTCTAAGTTTCTATATTCTGGTGAAAGTTTAAGCTCCGAATTTTTCTGAAATATTTTATGACCCATTGAGTTTTTTCAATTCATTACTAGGAAACACCTCATATACTCACTTATATCGGCCCGGAGTAGCACATGTATTAATTAGAATGTAGATACCATAACCAGAAATAGTATTTTCCACAAAGGCACTATTTGGACATCCAGACAAGGAAGCATTGCTATTTCACATCAGTGGGGTTCAGAACTAAAAATTAATAAGCTGGGAGCAATTATAAATAAAAATCATGTTATGAAGAATGAAGTGAATATGTCAAAAATTTGGTATGAGGGAGAAACTGAATTCTGGGAAGAAGGATAGAGAGCTTTTGTCAGAATTAAAGGATGTGGTCATAGCAGCTACTCTTATGCTGAGATCCAAAACACTGAATTGTAGTTGCTTTCCTCTTTATCTTAATTATGCAGATGGATATGACAGCCAGAGGCAGGGCTGAGTCTACAGATGGAACCATGGCTTCACAAAAAATAGATTGAATTTATTAACAACTAATATTATATGTATTTAATAGATGTTTTAAATTATTTGACAGCACAAAGAAATAAAATTTTCATTATTTTTGTGTGGCTGTGTTACTCTCTCCATCTTCAAATCTTCTTAATGACTTAATCTAAAATCAGCATAAATTTACCTATGACTGATGATAAAGCATTTTGTTGTCTAATTTTGATATGCTTTATACTCATGGTTTAGCACTTGGGGATCTTATTCTGAAATCCTGATTAAGTTTGCTGCCTAAGGAAAACAGTATTCTTAAAAAATTATTACATGTTTAAATACCTCTCTTATTTTGGGGGTATGTGTTTGTTTCTCCATATTTTGTCGCTGTATCTTTGATAAAAGTAAATTATCATTTCTTCTAGGACTGTTTATACCACAGACACTGGCTTTGGCATAAAGATGAGGTTATTTTATTACTAACTGCTCCTCTTATACGAAATAAGAACTATGTAGTGGAATTGAATAAAATAGCAAAACTCAGAAAATGAACTTAAACTTCTCATTTGCAATCGAGGATGCTGGAGCTTGGAATGGTGAAGTGGTTTACTGGATAATTTACAAAAGTGTAGAAGAGTCGGCTCTTCACGTAGGCTACTATACATTGTGTCTGGATCCCCCACAGGCAGGATCATGGAAGAGTCACCTTGTAATGCTGCTTTTCCTGGCTACTTTGTGCTAAACATGCAACCTCTCAAGTTTTAACATGGGAGACAATGCAACATATTACCACATCTCACCTTTCTTCCTGGTTGGTATTCCTGGTTTGCAAGATTTTCACCACTGGATTGGCATCCCTGTCTGCCTCCTGTTTGCCCTGACCTTGCTGGGGAACAGTGTAATCATTGGTACTATCCAGCTAGAGCCGAGCCTTCACCAGCCTATGTATTTCTTCCTTTGCATGCTGGCAATGAATGACATGGCTCTTGTCTCTTCCACTGCACCCAAGATGCTTGGCATCTTCTGGTTTGATGCACATTGGATTGACTTTAATGTCTGCCTAGCACAATTGTATTTCATCCACACATTTTGCATTATTGAGTCTGCCCTTCTAGTTGCCATGGCTTTTGACCGCTATGTGGCTATTTGCATCCCACTGCGTTATACAACCATCCTGACGACACAAATGGTCATTAAAATGTTTTTAGTTGGTGCAATGCGAGCCATCCTTATGGTTTTGCCCTGTCCTCTTCTCATTAACAGGCTACCATATTACACTAAATATGTCATCAATCATGCCTATTGTGAGCATATGGCAGTGGTGAAGTTGGCCAGTGCCAACACCCTCATTAACAGAGCATATGGAATCTCTGTGGCCCTTTCAGTGATGATATTGGACCTTGGACTCATAGCCACATCCTATGTCAAAATTCTCCAGGCTGTCTTCCGCCTCTCTTCCCAGAATGCCCGCTCTAAAGCACTGGGCACCTGTGCTGCCCATGTCTGCACTATCCTTGTCTCCTACACCCCTGCACTGTTTAGCTTCCTAACTCACCGCATTGGCAAGAAGGTACCTCCAAGAGTCCACATAATTTTTGCAAGTTTGTACCTTCTAGTGCCCCCCATGGTCAATCCCCTGGTGTATGGTGTCAAGACCAAGCAGATTCGTGACCGAGTGGTGAGTCTTTTTTTCTCGAAAAAGAAAATTTCAGGAGAGTAAAACATTTAAATTCAAATTCATTTTGGCAGAATCTGGCTCATGTAGTCGTGGTGTGTTAGTGATGTCACCACCTTGTTCTGAAAACGTTATTTCTCAATTTAATTATGCTTTGTAGCAGGGGTTTTTGATGTTGTGCATTACTTGTCTATTTCTTTTATTTTTTATGTTTTTTCTTTCATTCTTTTACAAATAATGGAATGCCTTTTGTGGGATGTTTTCAATAAATATTAGCAATTATTATAATTATTATTATTTTATGTTCCATGTTATCAAGAATATTTTGTTAAATTCAAAAATGTAAAATGACCAGGCCAATTACTGTAAAAATTTAAAACTTCTCAACATACTGGACTCTGCAATTTATAATATATATGTTTCCCAATTTGAACTCTGCACATCCTGATGGAAAGGTCTGAATTAAAAATCATTATTTTCAATCTGTTTTTTATAGATTGTAGTGGCAATAATAATGGCATAATACTGAAATAATGATCACTGTGTGTTTTGTTGTTTACTAAACCCTATATGTATTCGCTTCTTTAGTCCACAAAATTGTATACTGTGAAGTTGGTGTTATTATCATTCTCGTTGTACAAATTAGGATATTGAGGCACAGAGACATTATCTAAGTTGTATAAGGTAACTCACCTACAACATGGCAATGTAGAATTTGAACCCAAGGAATCTGAGTTCAAAATGCATGCTATTAACTTCTACTCACTATTATTTCCCATACAGAAGTCTTGAGCTTTTTAGTTATTTTACGAATGAGGAAGCTCATTCCTTTTGATAATTTTATAGCTTATTCTTCTATGTCTGCTCTTTTTATTCCAGATAGTGGGGTAGATTTCTGGAGTCCTCCTCACTCCCTGTACCTGATAAACTCTATTACAATATTTTGACAGAACCCCAAATGAGGATTAGCACTTCTATTTTGCTAATGTCCAATCACTGCAGTGTGGTAACATTAAGACTATGCTTTCAAACCTGAATAAAACTTGAAGAATCTCAAAATTCTACTTATCCACATTTACTTTCCTTTTCTTTATCTTCAGTAAATAATAATTTTTGACTATGTTTATTAAGTGCTAAAATATAAAAAATTTACTTCTTATTAATAACCTTAATTTTATTTTACATGGAGCATAGAAACTGTCTTTGAGCATATCCATAAATGTTGTTTAAAGCATGCTTTAACTTTTAGATCGTTTTTATGGGGTGAGGAGTCTTTGAGTTGGAAATTATTGATTTTTTTAATGTTGTTATATATTTTCAAATACTTTTTATTTATTTATTTATTTAATTAATTTATTTATTTTCATTTCAGCATATTACTGGGGTACAAATGTTTAGGTTACATATATTGCCTTTGCTGCACCCAAGTCAGAGCTTCAAGTGTGTCCATCCCCCAGACGGTGCACACCACACCTGTTAGATGTGAATATATCCATCCCCCCCCCACCAACCTGCCTGACACCTGATGAATATTACTACTATATGTGCACATAAGCATTGATCGATCAATACCAATTTGATGGTGCATACATGTGGTGCTTGTTTTTCCATTCTTGTGATAATTCACTGAGTAGAATGGGCTCCAGCTCTATCAAGGTGTGGACATTTTTGTGTTCTGAAATGAATTAACTCCTTAAAACTTTAGCTTTTCATGTTTGTTTCCTACAGCCTTAGTCTTATTGTTGATTTATTGAATATGTTTTATTAACTTTTATACGTAATTATATAGAAAATAGTTGTGCTCTTTCTTTTATACAGTAATCATGCATTTTGTCCATTTATTCAATGAGTATATTTTGAGTGACTATATCAGATATTTAGGAGCTAAGATTCTGAGGACAGAAAAGTCAATTTGAAATTCTGCTTCCATCACTAATAGCTAATAGTTAAAATTTTTATTTTTAACTTTGTATATCATAACTTTTATCATCTGTTAAATTAAGAAAATTATTCATATACTTCATAAGGTCAAGGTAAGGATCAAATGAGGCAATGAATGGAACACAATTATCACAATAGTCAACAATATCTTATTCCTTTTACCCCAGCATCAGTGGTGTAATGGGCATTAGAAATATTATCATCAATTAACAAAGGTATTTTTCCAGATGCCTAAATGTAGCTCCCAACTAGGTAGCTTTACTACAAGGTCTTATTCCTTTGATTTAACACATCCAAAATTGGACATTTTACACTAATTCCCCCAACCAAACCACCCTACTAAACTTCTAATGTCAATGAATAACACCCTAAGTCACTGAAATTAGTAATTTGTCATAAATTTGTTCATGTCATAAAGTATTTGTGGGTCAAATATATGCTACAGTGATATGATAAACTAAGTAGTACAAGAATAAATAAATTAATTAAAATCATCAACAAACAAAAAAATAACATCCTTACCAGATATTGTAGAAAAAAATAAATTCAACTTAATGCAGCTTAAAAATTATACAGATGATTATGGAACATTGAAAATAGCATTGAGCCAGAGAAAAAAATTCTAATCATGGCCTATTGGAGGAGATACCAAGGAAAGCCTGACCTGAGTCTTGAAGAATGATGATGATTTACCAGTAAGAAAAGGCAAATGCACACTTGAAGCTCTGACTTGGGTAGGGCAAAGGCAATATATGTAACCTAAACATTTGTACCCCCATAATATGCCAAAATAAAAAAAAAATAAAAATAAAACAAAACAAAAAACAAGGCAAATGTGTCCAAGTAGAGGTAACATCACAATGAACCCTAATAGAAATAGTAAGAAAGTGAAAACACATTCAAAAGAGAGTGATTTCACAAAAGCAAAAAGAGAAGACAGTTTGTATATTTGGGCTTGATGTAATCTTCATCATTTTCTCCTACATTCGAATATTTATATCTGTCTTCAATCTTCCTCAGAAGGAAGCTAGACTCAAGAGTTTTAACACCTTCATTGCCCACATTTTGGTCTTCCTTGAGTTTTATCTCCTGACTTTCTTCTCTTTCTTTACACATGGGTTCCACATTCCATCCTACATTCATATTCTTCTGTCAAACCTTTACCTCCTTGTCCCACCTTTGCTTAATCCTATAGTCTATGGAGTAAAGACCAAACAAATTCGAGATGGCGTGTTTAAGATATTCTACCATAAGGATCCTTCTTGAATTTTCATTTACCTTATTTACATAACATAAAGTCAGTCTGGAACAACCTTGCCCTTTGTGAGACTCTGTGCTTTCTTGGGTTCACTGAATGCTAAACTATAAATTCTAGTTTTACATTCAAGACAATAAAACTTTGACTCCTAGAACACAGAGCTAATCAAATGTAATCAACTGGTGATATAAAGGCAAAAATGGTAAAGGTTTAGTTATAGTTTTATCAGCTTTGTGTAATGGATATGTTTTATATAAGCAACACTAAATGTTAATATTTTAGCTTGTGGCTTTTCTACGTTTCAAAATATTAATGAAGTACCAATGTTTTGGGTTATATGGATTGTTTTTGTAATGCTTGAATCCTGGCTACTGGTGTGTTCTTCACCCAAATAGTGTTCATTGTACCCACAGGTGTGAATTTCCCATCCCCTCCACCCACCTCTCTCTTGCTTGATTTTGGATGAATGTTATTTCCATATCTGTGCGTAGGTGTTGATGGATTTGTTCCAATTTATTTGTGAATGCAGGTAGTGTTTGTTTTTTCATTCTTCTGATACTTCACTTAGAAGAATGGTCTCCAGTTCCATCCAGGTTAATGGAGGAGATATTAATTTACCATTATTTTATGGCTGAGTAGTACTCCATGGTGTATATATACTACATTTTATTAATCCACTCACTTATTGATGGGTACTTGGGTTGTTGCCCCATCTTTGCAATTGTGAATTGTGGTATTATAAACATTTAAGTGGAGGTGTTTTTTTTTAATATATACACATAATGTCTTTTTTTATTTTGGGTAAATATTCAGTATTGGGATTGCTTGATCAAATGGCAGTTCTACTTATAGTTGTTTGGGGTATATCCATACTCCTTTCCATAGAGTTTTTACTAGTTCGCAGTCCCACCAGCAGTATATGAGTGTTCCTATCTCTCTGCATCCATGCTAACATTTGTTGTTTGGGACTTTTTGATAAATGTTATTCTTTCTGGAGTTAAGTTATGTCTCACTGTGGTTTTGATTTGTATGTCCCTGATGATTAAAGATTTTGAGATTTTTTTTATATATTTTTTGCCATTAGTCTATATTTCTTTGGAAAGTTATGCATACTTCTCCATGACAGTTTGAGATAATTGTACATTAGCATCCAGTTAAAAAGAGTGAAGAGATTCACTACAGTAAACTCAAATTAAAGTTTAAAAAGCAAATATAACTGGGTAAATGGTACACAGGATCTCTCTGTAGCATTTCTGATAACTAGATGCAAATCTACAATTATCTCAAAGTAAATGGCTTAATCTTTTGTTTTATTTCAGAATATTATGGGAGTACAAACATTTCGGTTAGAAGTAATGCTTTAAAAAAAGGGCCACATTTATTTTATCTTGTGTCTTTGACTATCCAACTTTTTGGTCATATTTATCCATTGTTTTTTCTAGTCTTATTACTGAACGCTCATTGCATTAGTCACTGATGTTTATTTTGACTGAATCCTTATCAAGAAGAAATAGCATTCTTTGAATGTAATTCCATTTCAATGCCATTTTTCATTTTATTAGATTTATTAATTCCCCTTTTCCAAGGTTCCTATTCAGATACTTAATTACATGGTGAGGATAATATCTAGATGCTCATATAATTCAAATATTTTCTTTGTATGTTTAACTGTGGTATTCTTCCCCCAAAATCAAATCACTCCTTAGAACTATTTTCAGTAACCAAACTATACAAATCATTTTGGTACCTCTGTATAGAGCTCTGTGTGTATTCTGAAACATTAAAAGTAATCCTACACACTCTAATAATTCATAGACTTTCTTAACCAAAGAAATTCACATGACGTGGCCTGATCTACTTAATGTGGAAGAGATGCTGAAAGTTCTGGGTTGTAGAAATTGACCTACAAAAGGCTAGATCCACGTTGCCATTTTTATGAGTCTTTGGTTATTACAAAAATTTGTCATCCTTTACTAATTAATTTTATTCTATCTATAAATAGCTAGCAAAGTTACAGGTAAAACTGATACTTTGAAATATTTGTTTAGTACCTCTAAGTCAAAAATGCATGCCAATTATGTCATCTTACTTAAGACATAAGAGGAAACAATATTGTGAGATTCAGGAAAGGCAGAAATCTTCTACAGTATAAGAGGTCCATGAAAAACAGAAGACAAGTAAAGTCCAATTTAAATAGATAAATAATTTTCAGAGGCGCTAAACAATGTGAAATGTGCAAACAAGTTCAGATTCCACTTAGTTTGTATATTGTCTCTTGGGTAATTTTTATGTTCTGCAAGGTTAGGTTACTTTAAGTAGTCCAGTTATTTTGGAATCTTATGACCCCCAAAAAGTAAAAGGAACAGCTGTAGTACCCAAGAAAAAAATGACTTAATTTCACATTCTCCTGAGAGTGATGCCATCCATGCAAGCAGTATACACCTATGATCACACATAGTCTCACTTTAGGGATGAACAAATATTCCCAGAAGTTCAACTGGAAGTCTAAATCCCATGTGCCCACTAACATTACTGTTTCTGCATAAAACTCTCTGGTCTTCTGTCTTCCCTAGTCACTAGCACTGGAAATTTCATGTCTAGAGAAAAGATTTTTTTGCCCTAAAGCGTAAGGAATTAGATCTCTATTTTGCTTAGTTTATGCTTAGTTTTTGCTTAGAAATATTTCCAATCCTTTATTAATGTCTGCTATCTCTGTCTCAAACTTCAATAGTTCCAGATTTGTTCTCACTGGTTTTCCTGGCCTAGAATCTAACTATCTCTGGCTCTCCATCCCTTTCTCCTCCATCTATGCCATGGTGTTCCTGGGAAACTGCATGGTGCTCCATGTGATTCGGACTGAGTCAAGCCTGCACCAGCCCATGTTCTACTTTCTGGCCATGTTGGCCCTCACTGACCTGTGTGTGGGGATGTCCACTGTGCACACAGTGCTGGGGATCCTGTGGGGGTTCATTTGTGAGATCAGCCTGGATTCCTGCATTGCCCAGTCCTATTTCATCCATGGTCTGTCCTTCACGGAATCCTCTGTCCTCCTTGCTATGTCTTTTGATCGCTACATTGCCATTTGCAACCCTCTACGCTACTCCTCCATTCTAACGAATGATAAAATCATCAAAATTGGGGTGGCAATATTATGTAGGAGTTCTTTACTCATACCTCCAGTCATCATCCCTCTGAAATTCTTAAATTATTGCCGACCTCACATCCTTTCTCACTCTTTCTGCCTGCATCAGGACTTAATTCGAATTGCTTGTTCAGATATCCGTTTCAACAATATCTACGGTCTGTTTCTGGTAATCAGCAACCTGTTGTTGGATGCAGTGCTCATACTTATTTCCTATGTCATGATCCTGCATACTGTGCTAGCCATTGCATCCCAGGAGGAGAGACTCAAGTCCTTGCAGACCTGTGTATCTCACATCTGTGCTGTTTTGGTTTTCTACATCCCAATCATTGGTCTGACCATGGTGCACCGTTTTGGGAAACATCTCTCACCATTGGTTCATGTCCTCATGGGCAATATCTACATCCTTTTTCCACCCTTGATGAACCCTATTATTTATAGTATCAAGACCCAACAAATACGAAGAAGACTTCAGAGATTGTTCTACTTGAAAAGATCCTAGGTTTTAAAACCAAATGTGAATGCATTTAAAAGTCAACAAGTGGAATAAAAAAGGGTAAGCATCAAAAAGCATTAAAAACAGTTTTAACAATTTCTATTTTAATAATATTTTACTAGTTGTAAATACCTTCCTCTTCCTTTTCCCATGATCATCCTTCGTCAGTGAAAATAACGTGTAAATATTTTGATCAATTTTATAAATCAGAAAATGCACATAAGGTGGGCTGGGAATCATAGCAGTGCATAAGTCAGATTAGCTGTTGGAATCTATACCTTATCGTGGCTACTTGAGATAGGGTATTTTGAGATTCACTCATTATGGAAAAGGTAAATTTTACTGAATAAAGTCCATCAAGTGTTTACTAAAAGATCAATAATTTTGTTAGCTTATTTTTATTACTCTAACAACATTTATATCTATTGTTTATACAAGGCTCCTGCTATCTAGTTTAGTCGCAGGGCCATATATTTTAGTGAGCATCTTAGGTAGACTGGACTTTTTGACTGATTTACAAAATAGTGAAACAAACAACAAAAAATGTAAGCTTGATTCTAGGTTTTTCACCAGCCAAATGGATCTTTTCCCATTCCTACCATATAAATGGTAATTGAACTGGAGATCTAGACAGCCACTAATTTCTAGAGTAGAAAGAAATAGATGTTTCTGATGATTTTGTTTACTCAAGTAATAATACCAATATCAACTATCATTTGACAGCCATTTGGATCATGTTAAAATGATTACTTTGAGTTCATATTTTTATTTGTCTTATTTAAATAATTTGTCTTGGTTAAAAATAGAACCTAGATTGTTACTATGATCAAGTAATGTAGCCATGTCTTAATTTTATCTAGCCTTTTATTATGTTCCAGATACTGTTATTAGTGCTTTATATATGTTTCCTCAATTCAAAGACATGGGCACATAGATAAAATAACTTCCTGAAGTTTTGTCATTAGAACCAGTGGAGCAGAGATTTGATTATTGGCAGTCTGAATCCAGAGATCACCCTTAGTCATAAGCCTACGTTGTGTCCTAATGCCTAATTACATGTATTTCCTGTTTAATTATGTAAAAATGATTGCACTCAATAAAATTATTTAAAGCCCCATGATTTTCCATTCTAAGGTTTACTGTGTTCCAATATAGTTACTCTCTGTACTATTTTGTCTTGTAATCTCCAATAACAATTATAGTTTCCTGACTCCACAATAACAGTCCATTTTCTAGAATACATTTCCCCAATTTCTTTCTGACGTGTTCAATGTTTATTTTAAGTAACAAGATATCCAGATATCTAGAACATTTTAATATAATGTTTTATTGAGACTCTTACACAAGGAAAGGAGATTACTTTGAGTCATCCATGCCCTAAAAGAACCCTGACATGGTCCCAAGACACGCTTTCTGGTCTTGTTACAGTAGGGTACTTCATTTTTTTTCTGAGTCCTTGCTGACATTTCTGGCCTGGTATTTTCTCTTGGAATGATAAACCTGATAGATCCACATTGGTTGGGACCTGACTGATTCTCCGATTTAATCAGTGGCTCTCACAATACCCGTGGTGTTTATGGTTGCAAGCTCATTTTGCCCCTGTCATGGCAATTCAATTATTTTAAAGGTATACATATGGATCTTGAACTAGTCTTCTTAGGAAATGTTGCCTTGTATTGTAGCTAGTGGTTTTTTTTTTTTTCTTTAAAGTGAATCTCTCATTTTAACTAAAGTATGCTTACTTCCCTTTCTCTGTTTATTATCTTATCTGTGAATCAGCTTATTTTCAGGTTTCTTTAAGCCCTCTATAAACCTACTGATCACTAAAGAGTCACCTTCAGCTTTCATAAATTTAGAGCTAACATCCAGAGAGTTCACACTGTGCCAATGGACATGATGTTTGAGAATGATCCATACCTTATCCTTTTAATTTGATCTTCAAAATAGTGATATGGGTAATATTTTGGTCTTGGAATTACAGTGGAAGAATATTAGAAATCTTGAATCTGCTGACATAGGCTCTTGGTGAAAAGGAATGGTTTTGTAAATTTTCGTTCAATATATAGGTTAATATTTCAGCTATACAAAGCTATAACTCAAGCTGTTCCATGGCTCCCAGAGGCCTGTGCTTGTGAAATGATTTTTGTTTTCAATGTGTGTGTCTGTCTGACAAACTGGCTAGAAGTTAAATTTCTGACCTAATGTATGAGGGAGTGATCAGAAGTTCCTATTTCCATAGGAAGGCACATCCCAAAATTTGAAAGATGGAAACTTTCCAAAGTGGTGATCAGCAGAGGGAAAGCTTTCAGGATTATTTTGGCCTCAAAAAGAGACAGTTATGAGCAATAATTGCTATATATGGGAGGGGCTTAGTTTGGGAAAGGTATTGGCAGTAGTTTTCTTACCTTGTAATAACGTAGTTTCAATTTTGTGTCAACATAAAGCTGCCCTTATAAAATGATTTGGAAAAGATTTTTCCTTTACCATTTTCTGAGAAAAGTTAGAATAGAATTCATATAGTTTTCTTCCTAAATATTTGATTGTATTCCCCTTGTAAATCCATCTGGACCTGGAAAATTCCTTGTAGAGTCTGTAATTACAATTTTTCTAGTAGATATGAGACTGCTTAAATTCTCAATTTCTTATGGAAGGAGCACTGGCAGTTTGTGTATTACAAGACATTTTCCTATTTTGTTTAAGTTTTTAAACATAGTGAAGTAAATTTTATCATAATGTTCCCTAATCATATATTTGTTTATTTGTATTTTTTTCCTGAAAATTTTTGCTAAGTTTGTCAATTATTTGATCTTTTCAAAGAACTATTTCATGCTCTAATTCATCTAAATTCCAAGGAGTTATGTGTAACACGCAACAATAAAAGAATAATATTACTCTATATGAACATGTATCAACACAGCCCTAAAAAAAAAAAACTTTAAAGCTTAAAAACAAAACCAGGGCAACATGTAGACCAAAACTAATCTGTTACTATAGAAAAATTTGAAAATTGTTATAAAGTTAGATTTCCCTTTCTCACTACCCACTACTAGAACAAAATATACATTGTTTCTACCAAATTTGTTAAATATATTGTGTACATACTACTGTATTTTTAATAAGTATCATATAAAGTTAGGGTTACCATGGAGAACAGAGGTCTTGATGCCATGGAGTGCATGCAACTATGTCTCACCACTAAACCATTTCAGATATATAAGAGGTTAATGCTAAAAATGGCATGTTTTCCAAGAATTCGATTTACTGGTAATATAAAATATTATGGTCCTATTTAAACAATTTAGTCATTCACAGTTTTTCTTCATCAAGGTTAAACATAAAACAAGAATGAGTGTATTTATTCAACAGATTGAGTGATTTTGTGAGCAAAATACTATCATGGATGCAATGCTGAGCAAATTAAACACTGTTTAAGATACAGTCAGCCCTCCATATCCATGGTTTCAGCATTCATGGATGGAGCCAACCTCAGAAAAAAAATATTTGGAAAATAAATCGTCTGTACTGAGCATATACAAATATTTTTTCTTGTCACTAATCCAAACAATGCAATGTAGTAATAATTAACATTGTATTAAATATTAGAAGTAATCTAAAAATGATTTAAAGTATATGGGAGGATGTGCCACAGGTGATATTCAAATATCATGCCATTTTATATCATGGAACTGAGCATTCTTGGATTTTGGTATCTGCGGGAGGTCCTGGAACCAATCCTTTGCATATATCAAGTGATGACTGTATAGAGTCTATATTTTTGAGCATGATGGGGAAGGTGAAGGATGACAATACATTTTAAAATACATAAAATACCTATCCGTTTTGACCAATTCTATAAGGGAAACAAGTATATAGAGATAAAATTAAGATAGAATTATATACTTTCTTATATCATTAAGATAGAATAAGAAATATAAACAGTGTGGTCTGGGACGTTCTGTCTTTCAAAGAATTATCAATTCCAAGTGATTGACAGGCTGATGTGAGCTTTGTCTCCAACCTATAACAGGTGCACTTTAACCAATTCTGCCATTTGGATACTTGTGTAAAGTTTTTTGAAGAACTCATATCTAGAATTTTGGAAAATCATATTTGAGCTAAGAATTCTGTAATTGTATAGACAATACAATGCTTGACAACAAATTGATGATAAATATTCTCAAATGGGTACAATTCTATTTTCCTGCAACACTCCCACAAAATTCCCTAAGATATCTTGCATTTGAGTGATAGAAAAATCAGAATAAAGTGTTTAAAAAATACTTTCAGGAGACAAAAAAATCAATCAAATGTAAAGCCTGAAAAATTTCTTAACTAGTCATTAAATGGGAATTTACATAATATAATATAATTTGGATATAAGATTATATATTCTATGAAGGAAACAACAGCAATGTCTATAAGAAAGGCAGAATAAGTTAATGTTAATGCTATATATTTCATTTTCAAAAGGAGATAGTTGATAGATATAATTTATTTAAAATTTTTAATTTATTTTTATTTAAAATGTATTATTTAAATGTTCACATAATATTGGTAGAATTAGAAATATTCTTTCTTAATTTACATGCAAATATGATATGTATATGGTTCCATATATAAATATGTGTTTACATCTATATAATTGATATTGCAGGATATGGATCATTCTGCAATCCACAGTTTCTCTTCAAAATATTTTTGAGTTTATTTTTATATGAGCACTTAGTTGTAACTTGTGGTATCATAATTCCACTCTATTGTATTTTTAGGATATATACAACACATTCATCCTGGGCATTTATACTATTTTAGTTTTTCACTGTGAACGATTCTGTGAGCATGTATATATACTCACTTTTGTGAGTCTGCATGCATACTTGTACTACTGAACATATAAAATCCATTTATTAGGTAATTATCAATTATTTTATTATGTTCTGTGACATCACATTCCTGCTTTTATTTCCTGTTAAATACATTTTACTGTTGCCAGTAACAATAGTAATTATTGCCCCTATGGTGATAAAAGTGCAGTCCACAGTGTCATAATACAATGACCTAGGAAATAACTGCTACTTTTACTTTACATAGGGAAAAAGTATGGATTTTTGTCTATTTCAATGGTGTTAATTAACATGTAGGCTAATAATTTTGAAATCTATCTCTGGTAAAATCTTTGTTTTATCTGCACATGGAGAAATTAAATGATTTCATGCTACAAGATTATCTACAGTCATTATGTCTCATTACGTCTGATCATATGAGTAGAAAGGAAGAAATAAGGAATCTTTTTTCTCTCTTCTGCAGTTGCAGTGTTTGGGAGATGCAGGTTGATTATACAACTGCTAAAATAACAACGATAAGCAACATTCTTTTATTTTTATTTTATGCTAGACATTGTTTTAGAAGATATATATTAATCATCTCATTTAATCATTTCAAAAAACTTGTATATAATATTTTATGTTCAATATACACATGAGCACGCATAGGCCCAGAAACAGTAAATAGTCTTGACCAAGCCAGACATCTGGAATTGAAAACTTGAACTCAGAGCCCAAATTCTCAGAGCCCCAATTTATAGATCTTGATGTTAGATATGTGAGTATTATTTTCTCTGAAGTACAGATGTAATATGACAGGAAAAGAGGGTTAAAAGTGTTAGGTTGATTTGGGATTTTGTTTTTCATTTCTTTAGTGTGCAAGGGTGGATTGTATCTTTAGTTCCCCTATTTTTCCATTTGACAATAAAATTGTAATTGGCTATTGAATTATTATGTTTTAAGCCTGCTGTGAAGCTATTACAAAGACAATGAGGTGTCTTTGGTCTAATGTTACCTTGAACAAAAGCAACATAAAGAGTAAGATTTTTATATTGTCTCATTTTCACAAAAATTTATTGTTATTGTCGTTCCTAATGCTGGCATGATACAAAGTGTCCATTATAACTTTAGGTTCTCTTCAGATGTGGAGTTATTTAAAAGAAATGAAGAACTAAACTATTTATTCTATAGCAATAAGGGAAAGACCTGGATAACTCTTCCCTGAATTTGTTTGGACTTAACTCCATAAATGGTAGGGTTCAGAGTAGGTGGTACCACCGCATAAAAATTAGCAGGAAGATATGTATGTGGAGTGGTAGCTGTGTCCCCAAAATTGGTGAGCAAAGAAAGAAAAGAAAGCTGGTGTATAGAACAAGAGATGACACACACATGTGAACAGCAAGTACCCAGAGCCTTGATTCAGGCATCTCAGGAAGGAATTCTAAACAGCACAAAGTATAAAGACATAGGAGATGATGATAGCACCACATCCAGGCATGTGGAAAAGAGGGTCACAGTCATCCCACAGCAGATGTTGCCTTTGATGTTATGACAGGTCAGCCTGGCAATGCCCATATGCTCACAACATGAATGAAGAATAACATTCTTTTCACAGTATGTAAGCCAAGAAACCAGAAAAACCAAGGGGAAACAGATGAAGAAACTCCTGGTAGCTTCCGATTAAGGCTGACAGTATTTTTGGAGTGTCTCTGTTCTGTTTTATGTTCTCACCTAGATTTATACAATTAGAGATTGAATGTGGTTTCACATGGGACTTTTTTAGACATACCCAGTTACTACTGAATTAACTAAGGAGGTCCAGGAATGCCTATATATAGATTTGCCTTTTGTTTTATCTCAGATTTCACTTGTCTTTTCTTTCTTTTTTTCTCTCTCTCTTTCTCTCACTGTCTGCCTCTCTCTATGTCTCTCTGTGTCTCTATCTGTGTCTATGTCTTTCTGTCTTTCTCTCCGTCACACACACACATAAACACACAAATAGATACCTACGGGCATACCTGCACTCATTCTGGAGAGAAGACACATTTCTAATAATGTAAGGACATGTGGTTTATGCATAATCAGTTAAAAACTATCCCGTAGAACACCAGCTTGATTTTATATGATAATAGGTTAGAAGTAATTAACTGATATATTACTTATATCCTCTCATTTGTGTACATACAAGAAGCATTTATTCAGTCAGTCAACAGGTCAGGGAGAGAAAAAAATGAGGGATTTTCAGTACTTCAGGAAGTATACTAAGCATTGAGTAAATAAGAAATTATGGAGTAGCATCCTTATTCTCAAGGATACAATGCCATATTACAAGTGTCCTTTTAAAAATATACGTATGAGGCATACAGATGTGACATAATATGTTTTTTAAACCCTGTCTTTATCCCAAAGGTGGATGTTAAGGAAATTTTCTGTGGAAACTTGGATGAAATTAGAGATCTTAGACTTAAGGGATAAAAATGACACAAAAATTAAACCTTTTTATGAACATTTAGAATTGAAAATTTTGTGGTAGGAAAATTGTAACTTGTTAAAATAATGGCTAAAAGGTAAAAGTTGTTATGCAGTTTATTTTTCTAGATCAATTTTCTACTATCCAAATCTGATCAATAAATATCTTTTATTTAATACATGTACAGGAAAAAAACTGTTCTTAATCAATATTTTCTTATAAAACACATCAGAATTTAGCAACACAGGGAATAAAAATACTTAAATACATTAAATACATTATACAATATTGAATAGGTAATTATATTATTCAGTGAGATTCAATTTAGAATATGTTAAAAAATAATTGATATGATTCATAACAAGAAGTCTAATTATTCTTTACTTCAATAGAGTGGAATAAAGTGTTTTGAAATTCTCATCTAACCCAACTTGGGAATGAACAATCAAATTTTCCCTGGTGAGCTGATACACAAATGGGTGAAAACAATGAAATAAATTTAAATCATTTAAAGTTTTCTCTTTAATAAAAGTGTGGTAGTTTTTGATAGTAGTAATGCACTGGTTTCGACCTTTTTGTCTCTCTAAATTATTATTTATTATGAAATTGATCTGTACTTATGAGAATATAGCTGTCTCCTGTTCCTCAATTTCATTCATTCTACTATATAAGTTTTAGTATACATTCCAATTTATACATTTGCTTGCAATACTCATTTCAAAGATACCATTGTAATCCCTTAGAAGTTTTTTTTTTCTTACATATTGAAAGAGGTACACCACTAATACAGAATTTAGTTAATATCAGAATGTATTTATTGAGTATCTTTTATAGATGGATGCACTGTGCAGGGCTGGGTCAACAAAAATAAAGATACAAAACTTTCAGCTCAAAACAAGGCTACGATCTTTGACTCTTTTAGTTTACATTTAAATTTCACATGAGAATAATTTTCCCTATAATTTGCCTCTTTCATGAATCCAGACATTTCTTCAAATTAATAGTGCTCTTGCTTCTTATATAAATATGAAATACAAGTTTTATTTTTTTCACATTTGTAATAACTAGCTTTAGTCATTTCTCTAAGTCAATTTAATTGTACTCCCAGAGGCTCAGGGCCAGATGTAGGTATATGATGCGCTCAACACAAATTATATCCTCATTTGTTGAATTTCAATGTAAACATAACACATATTCTTTTGCAATGACACGAATTGCACATATGAGGGCTATCTGGAAAGTATCCAGCCATTGATAATATAACGACCTCATACTACATGGTTGGATACTTTCCAAACAGCTCTAATATTTGTAAAATTGGATGTTACCCTCCCAGATTATCTTTATCAAAGAATTAGTTATTTGAAAACTCCACTTCTCTGATAATCTTACCATTTT
Organism: Eulemur rufifrons; assembly: GCF_041146395.1. Taxonomy (NCBI): domain Eukaryota; kingdom Metazoa; phylum Chordata; class Mammalia; order Primates; family Lemuridae; genus Eulemur; species Eulemur rufifrons. The sequence goes on along the minus strand of NC_090988.1, from coordinate 56,427,781 downwards.
CTTAGTTTGTTTACTTGGTAATCCAGAACTACAATAAATCTGTAATCACTGAGAAGCATCGTTGCCATCAATTTAGGTCTCAGATCTTCTTTGAATCTCCATAGACAGGAATCCTACGTTGACTCTTGAGACTGATCCAATTATTTTTTCTCAATTCTTACATTTCCTCCCACTCATCCTCACCTCCATAATCCCAACACCTGCATTACCATCCCGTCACAAACACCACACTAATGCACACACACTCACAGACACATAAATTATTAATCAAAAAATATATTTAGTCAAATATTTACCATATTTTCTAGCTGATATTGCTGTGTTTTTAAAAATCACCACACATCTGTGTGACTAAGTTTGCTGGTGATCTGGCTAGTGATTTATATCTTCATCATTAGTTCTCATTTTCAACTCTCCCTACCTTCACAAAGGTGTTTACTTTTCACCCACATTTGATGATGGTCATTTTTCCAGGTGGTAAATCCTCACAGAATTTTCTCTTTCTTCAGTTTGTGAAGAGTTCTTTTTGGAGACATCACATTGTTCCAAGTGAAAACGAGCTATGTTTTTGTTTTCATCACTTCAACCTCTTTACAAACTTCATACCAGTCATTAGAAGCTATATTTTGCAATTCTATAAAATAGTTTTAGATGCTACAACATGTCTTTTATACTTTCCTATGTTCACTACCTGATTCTTTTAAGATTGTTTCCTGCCCCCATGTTTAACATTCAACTCTCAGTCCAAGCATCATCTCTGTGGAACATCTGCTAATGTCCTTAAACAGAAGTTGATATTCCTCCTTTTGGTTCAATCTTAATGAGAGGTTGACTACTTAATAAATACAATCTGCTGGAAATTAATGAATCAATTTGAGTATAATTTTTCTGGAGTTCATTAAATATCAATATTGTCCAAATCAATGCAAATGCAAATCCACTTGCCCTGTTGCCAGGTATATACTTGCAGGAGGAATGGAGGGCTAGAATTGGGAAAAGTAAGAAACAAATCTAGGAGTAATGCTAAGATTCCTAGTGTCTTGCTGTTTAACCTTCATCTGTTTTATTAATATCATTGCCTTGTTGACCAGAGCAAGGATACATACCTACCTTATTTGAAGAAATTTACTCTTGATGAGGGAAGAAAAGAAAGGAAAATACCGCCTTGATCGAGAGGAAATCAATACTATCTTTTAACACTTCTCATGTCCCATGTTGAATTCCATATAAAATATCAATCTCCTTTTCAAGATGCCTACTTAGAGCTGACACTTAATTAGAGCTAATCCCTTATACACAATTACATGTTCAATTCCCCATACTCCCTTTGCATCTTATCTAAATCTTTCTGTCTAATTCTCATAGGTGCCTATGGAAACACACACTCACAAGTTTAATTTCCTTACTTTCTTATGTAAGTCTAGTATGTACTTCCTCATGCTAATGTGCTATTCCATACAGATAAAGAAATCCATTCCCAGAGACAAATAGAGAAAACAAACAGTATAAGCACTTGGTCAAGGGCTATGATATAATCCTCCTTAGGTAAGAACAATGGATGAAATATTTTCTACAGGCCAAAAATTTCAACCAATCAGAATAAAGTGTTAAAAAATAATTTCAGGATGCAATAAAAGCAATCACATATAAAGCCAGAATAATTTTTAATTAACTGGTTATTATATGGGAATTTACATAATATAATAATTTGGATACATGACCATATATTGTATAAAGAAAACAACAGAAATATCTATAGGAAAAACAGAATAATATAAATTAATGTTAATGCTATATATCTCATCTTGAAAAGGAGAGAATTGATAGAAATAATTTATTTTAAATATCAAATTTATTTTAATAAAATGTTTTCTATAAATATTAATATATTAGTAGAATTATAAATGTTCTTTCTTAATTTATATGCAAGTATGATGTGTGCAGTTTCATATATAAATATGTGTTTACACACATATAATAGAAATTATATGATATGTATCATTCTGCAAACTAGTTTCTCTTCACAATATTTTTAGTTTATTTCCATATAAGCACTTAGTCATAATTTATGGTGTAATAATTGCACTATATTGTATTTTTAGGATGTATATAATACATTCATCCTGTGAATTTTTACTATTTTAGTTTTTCACTGTGGACAATGCTATGAGCATATATACTCACTTTTATGAGTTTGCATGCATACTTGTACTAGTAAACATGTAAAATCCATTTATTAGGTAATTATTATTATTTTATTATGTTCTCTGACATCACATTCCTGCTTTTATTTCCTGATAAATACATTTTATTTTTGCCAGTAACACCAATAATTATTGCCCCTATGGTGACAAAAATGCAATCCACAGTGCCATCATACAATGACCAAGAGAATAACTACTACTTTTACATTTATTTAGAGAACAAGTAAGGATTTTTGGTCTATTTCAAACATGTGAATTAATATGTATGCTTATAATTTTGAGATCTATCTCTAGTAAAATCTTTGTTCTATTTCCACATGGAAAAATTAAAATGATTTCATGCTACAGGAATATCTAAAGTCATTATATTATGTCCTGTAATCTCTGACATTATGTATAGAAAGGAAGAAATAAAGAAGCCTTTATTCTCTTTCCTGAAGTTGCAGTGTTTGGGGGATGCAGGTTGATTATGCAACTGCTAAAATAACAATAATAAGCAGCATTCTTTTATTTGATTTTATGCTAGGTATTGTTTTAGAAGATATATATTAATCATCTCATTTAGTCCTTTCAAAAAACTTGTAAGGTATATAATATTTTATGCCCAATAATCGCCTCAAGGAATGATTAGTTGTTATTCATATTAAAGGATGATATGCCAGATAAAAATAATAAACAGTATTGGTTTTATAATATGGTCTAAGCACTATGCTCAATACTTTATTCTTATTGGCTTAACATCAGATGTGAAAGTCTTTTGTAGGCTCTTGCACATCATTGTGTTCCTCCTTGTCTGACTGGTCATTTCCAGTGAACAATCACATCCTCTTTCTGGTACTGCAGAAACATGGTGTTTGGAATACTATTGTGGTCTTTTGGGAAGCTTAAGACCACTTAATCAGTGAAAATTATTATTCCTATAATTAATTTAATATGAAGACTTTCATAAAGAAGCTGCCTTTTTTCTTTCTCCAGTAATGTACTTAAACAGAAACAGAATTAGGTGTGGTGGTACTCCTTGCTTTGCATAGTGCTGTACTAACTTAATGTTGTGTATATGTGAACCATTTTCTCATTTAACATGGTTATCATATACATGTATTTCAGTTAAACCAGTGCTGTGCAAAGAAAGCACTTATATAGCATTATTCTAACTCAGGAGACAGTGACCACTCATTTTCCACATATTATATTTCTATCTCTGTTCCGTCCAACCTACCCTGCTTTTTTCTTCCATTTGTTTCTTATGGCTTGTGCTTGTATATTGATTATTTCCTTCCATTCACCTTCATTTCCTTTCCTACTCAAACTGAATAATATTACTGGATAAAGGAAAAAGGCAGCTTATAGATAGCAGAGTAACCAAAGAAATGAGTTGAAAATGCATGTAAGAATTAAATAAGTTAATGAACATTTTTAAGTTTACTCTGTTTATGGTACTATACTAAAGAAGGAATCAAATATTAAACACAAACCATAAATATTCTTTATGTCAAGGATCTCATAACCTTATGAGGACCCTGAAACATGGATACAAATAACCACCCTTCAAAGCAGATTAGGGTGGGAATTATGGGAAGCATTCAACCACGTGTGCGTAAGCACACCAAGAAGACATTATTTTTTACTAGGAGGAATGGGGCAAAAATTAATGGAGATGTTTTATCAGCAAAACTATAGGCTTCAAGAAAGAAATATTGAAAAGAACAAGCAAGACAGGTAAAAAGCTTATATTAGGAATGTAAACCATGGTACATATCAAGTCAAGTCATCTAGTGTATTAAGGGCTTACAGACATGAGAACAATGACTGGACAAGTTGTGACTTGAAGATCCAGAAATTTGAAAGTAAAATAAAGACTTTATGTATAGTTTTCTATACTAAAACTTGATTTATTATTCAAAATATTTACTACATTTCTAATATTCACCAACATTTTAAGGAGAATATAATATGATCAAAGTATAAGCTTTTTCTTTTCAGAGAACTCTATGCTAATGGACTATATGCTTCTTTTTCATTCTCTTTTTCCCAATTATACACAAATACAATTCCTAATTATATATTTCATATTATTATTTTCCAATAAATCTTAAGTTCCATGATGGCTATGAGTATGTTTTCAGCATCTAGTATTAATCAAAGTATACACCTAAACTATTGACATAGTTTTGCCATTTTAATGGTGGCTTGTTTATGCCAGCAGCAAAGAAGCTTGGGGCATGAGTGGCAATGAAATCATGAAAGGCCTTTTCCACAGCTTGTTGAGAATTCACTAGTTTTCCTTGCAAGAAATAGTCCAAACCCTAGAAGAAGTGGTAGTTAGCTTGCATAAGGTCTGGTGAATACAGTAGGTGATAGAGGGTTTCCAAGTCTAGCCTCTGTAGTTTAAACAGCGTTGTCTTGCAAGAGGATTGGCCTATCTCTAGTGACCAATCTCAGCTGCCTAACTGCAAGAATGCTCATAATTTCATCCAACTGGTTTCAGTAGACATCTGCTGTAATCAATTGACCAGGTTTCATGAAGCTGTAGTGGACAATGCCAGCGCTCGACCACCAAACAGACACCATTAGCTTTTTTGATGAATATTCTGTTTTGGACTGTGTTTCAGAACTTCATCTTTATCTAAATATTATGGCAAACACTTGTGATTGTCAAAAAGAATCCATTTTTCATCACATGTAACAATAGAATGTAGAAATGGTTTGCCTTTAAGTCGTGAAAGCAAAGAAAGGCAAGCTTCACTATGATTTCTCATCCCGCACTCATTTAATTCATGAGGTACCCATCTATCCAGCTTCTTTACCTTGCCGATTTGTTTCAAATGGTCCAATATTATTGAAATAGTAACATCAAACCTTGTTGATAATTCACACATAGGTTGAGATGCATTCACATCCACTACAGCTTTCAGCTCATCATAATCCACTTTGGTCTCAGATCACCCACGTGGCTCATTTCAAAATTATAATCACCAGAATGGTGCTTCTCAAACCATCGATATACTGTGCATTCATTAGCCACATCCTTCCCAAACACTTAGTTGATATTTTGAGCTGTTGGTTCCATGATGGAACTCATATTTGAAAATAACACAAAGTTTTGATGTATCCATGGTTTCACAAAAATTTCTCTAAAAAAACTTCTAAAGATAATCACAAGCCAAACCATGAGTTTGAAAGAGTGAGTATGTACCTTCACAATAGAAATAAAACAAGAAGTGTCAAAGTGAAATGTCAGAGATATCAACTGTCAAACTTAGTATTTAAGGAAATTGGACATTTCACACTTAATAACCTAATATAATGGATTTTTGTTGAGTAAATATGTTTTAAAAGGCAGCAGTGTTGATTGAACAACAGGAAAATAGATAGCTGGACTGCTTCTAGGATGTTGCTGCAACAGACCAGAGCAGAACCACAAAAATGAACTTAACAGTGAAAATACGATGGAGAAGTGTGCATAAATAAACAATACATAGATACATAAATACATAAATAAATAAAATAGTGAATCTTGTGTAAATTAATTGAGAATGAATAAAAAGTAATAAATTAAGACACACTATCTGGAAAAAATAATGATGCCACTTTCAACATAAGACATATATTTATTAATGTAGGATTTAGAGAAACTAAATGCAATCTTTTTGAAATGGTTAGTATATCACATTAACCTATGTCTATGGAAGAACTAAGAGTATAAATCTGGCAGGGTATCTTAAACCTGCACAGTGCATTGGAATTAGAACTGCACTAGGTATTAGGCTCTATATATAAAGTATACAGAGCCATTAGCTTCAGTTCTGCCCCCAACTGTGACCTTGGTTGAGACATTTCACCACTCTGAATCTCTCTTCATGAAAGTTTAAGTAGAACTCATATCTACATTCTCTTTCACATACCTAAATGTAAATTTTAATCCTGGTTCTAGAGCTCAAAGAAACAAAAAGCAAAACAAACAAACAAACAAACCCCTTTATCTATATCATCTATAGATATAACTATCTATCTATATATGTAGAGAGAGACAGAGAGAGAGAGCTGTTTTTTTCAGTTGTATTCTAAATCATTCTTTAGATATAAAACAGAAAAATGAAGAGAAGAGTTATGGGCATTAAATTTTTGTAAATAGTAGCTGTATCTCCAACAAATAGTCTGGTTGATAACACTGACAGCTTTAAATCATCTGGACTTTGTAATTCAAAGGATACCTTCCAGTACCCATATAATTTATATTGTTAAACTGATTTTATTTTTTAGTATTTACCTTGAGCTGTGTCCTGGGTTAACCACTTTATGTAATTTAATTCTGACAAAATAAAATTTGCTTTCCACAGAGGTTGCACTAGTTTGCCATCCCACCAGCAGTGTATGAGTGTTCCTATCTCTCCACAACACCAACATTTATTGTTTGGGGACTTTTTGATAAAGGCCATTCTCACTGGAGATAAGTGATATCTCATTGTGGTTTTGATTTGCATTTCCCTTAGAGATGCTGAGCATTTTTTCATATGTTCATTAGCCATTAGTTTATCTTCTTTTGAAAAGTTTCTGTCTTAAGGTTACAATTGGCATGCACTTGTTTATAGGGGGCTATACATTCTGAAAGATACAGGAGCCAACAAAGAATTTCCTTGCAAACAATCTATTAGTAACACCATCAGAAGAGGTAAAAGGCCTTTGTGGTTGTGGGAATCTGGCCTATGCACAACATTATGACACAGGGTTGTGAAATCACAGCTATCTGATTGGTACAAGGATGGCAGTGCTATTAATATATGACTCAGTTCCCAGGCCTAACTCTCCTCTTTGCATAATGAATTTGGGGGTCCTTTACAGAATCAAGGTAAGGAGCGAGCCAATACTACCTACGTTTTTTCATTGCTGTTGTTTGTTGTTATTGTTGTTTTAATACTGGGACAGGAGACTTTTTTTTTTTTGCTTTTTTTTTTTAATACTCAGGAGACATAAGAGCAGGAAAAAGTTATAACCAAAAACTTTATAGGAAGAAAAGAGGAGAACACCAAGACTTCTAAGGAGGCCATACTAACTCAAACTAAAATAAATGGCCTTATACCTCTCAAAAAATCTACAGCACTACAGTCTTGTGAAACAATATGGTAATAAAGGAAATTTGTATTAATAGTTATAAAAGAAATAGTTTCCAATCCCCAGCTTCTCAAAAAGAAAGTAGAGAATGATATTTCAAAATGACTCACTTAAAAAATGATCCAAAGTATTAATAGGTACCAAGACCAATTGCTTCTAAAGAAAAGCTCATCACATGTTTGTGATGGACAGCAGAGATAAACTGGCTTCATTTTTGAATATATGATTAATTATAAGGACTCTGGAGTATAGAGGAAAGCAAGTTTTGAGTCACCTTGGTTCCAAGTAATTTGTTTTTGTGTTATCTTATGTGAAGCATATTGAAACCTGTATCTCCTGAGAATATTCTGGTAGCTTCCCTCTGGTGCACCTCCCCTCTGCAAATCAATATTTGTTGCAATAAATAACTCAGGAAAGGCAGATCCCTCTAACAGAGGTTTGTAGCATCTCATAAGAATCCATCCACTCCCTGCCTACACCAAGGAAGGTGAGACTGAGTAGAACTGTACTGCTGATTCACTTGTCAACCCTTTCAGAAGGCTGAGGTTTCATGATGAGAAGATCACACAGTATGAAAAAATAACTGTTCAATTATTTCCACTAAAGTAACAGAGACGGGACATTATCTTTAGTAGATACTTAATGAAGTTTTCCTTATATTCAGAATGAAAAATCATAGAACCTCATAGTCCTCAGAGAGGGAAGAGAAAGGAGAGTTTGGAAAAGGTAAGAATACAGAAGCCTAAGTAAGGAGCCAAGAATAGTACTGCAGAAACTAATGTTTAAGTATGATGGGGAGTCATAGTACATAAGTGAAAGATTAAGGTGGGTTTTTCTTCTCTGGGGAAAGATTGGAAAAATGTATATCTTAAAAGGATTGAGGGGGTAGTAGGAGGTGAGCCATACTTAATTGGAGCAGTTAAATGTCTTTTGGATCTGCAGGAACACTCCATGGAATATCTTTCTGGCCAGGATGGTAAGCCACCATACAGATAAATGAAAACCCAGGACAGGGATAACTGAAAATTGAGTGATTTGACAAATGCTAGAATGAGTGTTCTCTATAGGATGATATAACTCTCTTCCTATGCTTGCAAGTTTAATGACATTTACTCATCAGTTCTAAATAAGCCCCAGTATTTAGTATGACCCAAAAAACTATTTGTACATTAAAATTTAAAAGGGATCCTGGATGATGTGGTAAGTTTTATGTTTTTGCTAGGCATTAGCAAGCATAGGCTGCAGTAGAAATCTCTAAACTATTAATTTATTTGTTTAAACAAAATTTACCTATGTACTTCTGTGTCCAAACACAGCTGGACTACATTTACTGGGATATGAGAAGGGTGCATTGCCAATCTTGAAGTCAGTTAAAGTCAAATTTGTTAAGGGATACTCATGTATGAAAGAGTTGGAAGCTAATTTGAAATCACATGTGGTAAATGTCTAATATAGAAACAAAGCAATACATGCGGTAGAGACTGAATGGTTGGAGGAATTCTTATGATATAAAATAGTCATGGGATTACGTTTATAGAATGTTGCATATAAACTGGCTCTTAGTAAATGGATTTAATCGCTGTTAGTTGAGATGAAGCATGATCACTCATGAAAATATGATAAGAAATTATACACAAAGTTTGATATAGGAATGAATAAGTTATACCTAGTGGAATGAAACATCCAATTTGACTAGCTTAGAGAGTGAGTACAAAAAATTAAAATACTTGCCTATTTGTAGGTATGATGTTGATGAGAGAGGAAGCACAGGAACTTTTTTCAAAGTTTCTCCAAAGATTACTGAAAACAAAAAGTATATGAAAATATACTTAAACAAAATTACCAGAAAAGAAAAAGCATTCTAGGAGTGAAATTTTTCTAAGCACTGCGATAAAAGATAAAATTATGTACTTAATTTTTATTTTCACTTGATCAATGATCACATATTTGAGCACAAAGGTAATTCTACTTGGTCACTTGCTCTTACCTTTTTCTTTTCTTTTCCTTTTTTTTTTTTTTTTTTTGACACAGGGTCTGTCTCTGTTTCCTAGGCTACAGTGCAATCAGATCATTGTTCACTGTAGCCTTGAACTCCTGGGCTCAAGCAATATTCCTGCCTTAGCTGCCTCCCTAGTAGCCAGGACTGTAGGTATGCACCACCATGCCTCGTTAGTTTTTCTATTTTTTGTAGAGATGAGGTCTCACTATATTGCTCAACCTGGTCTCGAACTCCTGACCTTGAGTGATGTTCCCATCTCTGCCTCCTGCTGTACCCAGCCAATTCTTTCATTTTAATAGCAGTTATATATTGACCTAACTCCAGATAGTTATTCAGATAGTTTTGGAAAACTTCTAAGGATCAATACCTTCATTTATATTAGCTGAGCATTAATGCTGCCACAGAGAAGTTAGATACATTATCTTTTCCTGTCTTAAAATTTATGGATTTTTTTCCTCCCATTAATAGCATTTGGAAGCTGATCTGGGCCAGATATCAAGAAATATACTGATGGAGCTTAGGAACCATAGCTGGTCCCAGCCCCCCACTCTCCTTCTAACAGGCATCCCTGGCCTGGAGGATGCACAAGTCTGGATCTCTGTCCCGCTGTGTGCCATGTACCTTGCTGCCCTCCTCGGGAACTGCACCATCCTCTTTGTTATCAAAACCACCCCCAGCCTTCACGAGCCTCAGTACATCTTCCTGTCTATGCTGGCGGCTACAGATCTGGGTCTGTCTTTATCAACTCTGCCTACAGTACTCAATGTCTTCCTCCTGAACCTCAGGAAGATCGAGTTCCACTCTTGCCTGACGCAGATGTTCTTCATCCACACCTTCTCCTCCATGGAGTCAGCCATCCTGCTGGCCATGGCCTTTGACCGGTTTGTAGCCATTCGCAACCCGCTGCACTACACTGCCGTCTTAACTCCCACTCGGATTGTTCGGATAGGGCTTGCAGCTGTGGGCAGGGGAGTGGCGTTGATGGTACCCTTGCCAATCCTGCTCAAGCGACTGCCCTTCTGCAAAGGTGTCATCCTCTCCCACTGTTACTGCTACCACCCTGATGTGATGAAGCTGGCCTGTGGCCCCGTCAGAGTTAACATCATCTATGGGTTGTCTCTTGTCATCTGCTCCTTTGGAATTGACTCTGTGTTCATTGTCATTTCATACATCTTGATCTTGAAAACAGTGCTGGGTATCGCCTCCAAACGTGGTCAGCTGAAGGCACTTAATACTTGTGTTTCCCACATCTTCACTGTCTTCATCTTTTATGTGCCTCTCATTGTGCTGGCACTTATTCATAGGTTTGGTAAATTCACATCTCCTCTTCTTCATGTCACCATGGCCAATCTCTTCCTCTTTTTGACTCCTGTTCTTAACCCCTTGGTTTATAGCCTCAAAACTAACCAGATAAGGGCAGCAGTGCATAAGGCAATGAAGGGCAGGGGACACTTGCTCAACTGGTCAAGCATGATCTTAGTGAAAACGATACCATGACTCTTCCCTTTTCATTTGTCTGCTTCTCTCTGGGGAATATGTCATCACTGCAAGGTATGGTTTTGTGAGAATTGAGATATTTTCTTCTTATCTGCCAATAAGCTTGTGGTATTGTTGGTTATTTTCTAAGAAAAAAATTGCCAAATGTGTTACTTTACCACTTGTGAAATAAGAGTATAAGTGGAGATCAGCGTAGAATATATGTATTTTTGCTTTATTAAAGAAACACATGGAATATGTAAATTGAAAGACTATAGAAACAAAGCATTTGACATTCATTTTCTGGAAAATACAATTAATCCAGGATTAGCCAACACAAAGAAAAATAATTATCTAATTTTATACATTTTAAATTATGCTTCTAATGAATCATCTACTAACACAGGGGAAACATTTGAAAATTAGAAAAGGCCTATAAACATTTTTTAGCATTTTTAGGTGTTAGAAATTGAAAATTAATCATTAAATGAAATTTTATTTTTCCATTGAAAGTTGATCTATCACTCAATTCATGAATGTGTAAAAAAATTGTGTGTGTATGTATATGTGTATGGATATCACTGTATATATGTTTTTATATATATAGTTATGCAATGGAATATTATTCAGCTATGCAATGAAATGAAACACTGATACGTACTACAACATAGATGATCCTCCAAAACATTATGCTGTGTGAAAGAAACCAGACACAAAAGGCCACATATTATATGATTACATTTATACGAAATATTCAGAGTAGGTAAATCCAAAGAAACAGAAAGTTGATTGATGGTTTCTAGAACATAGAGGGAGGTAGGAATGATGAGTTACTGCTTAATGGGTCTGAGATTTTATTTTGGAGTGAAAATACATTTTGTTACTAGATAGAGGTGGAAGTTTGTGTTAATACAACATCACAAATGTATTAAATTCCACCAAATTATTTCAACTTAAAGTGGTTAATTTTATCATCTAAACTTCACTTAAAAAAAAGAGGTTGTGAAATGCTTCATATTAAATGATATTAAAGAAGCATGAAAACTAAATGGAATATTTGATCCTATAATGAATCTTGATTAGGGGAAAAGAGCTCTTTAAAAATATTGACTCAAATCGACAAAATTGGATTACAGATAAAAGGTTAGATTTCGTACCCCCATAATATGCTGAAATAATAATAGAAAAAATCATGAAAAAAAAAAGCAGAGAGTAAGATACTATGAAGCAGGGACCATTGAGAGAAGGAAATAAATATAAGGCATCATGATTTAAAAAAATGTTTTGTAGTTATGTAAAAGGATATCTTTTTTATTAGGAAAAACACGCTGAAGTATTTAGGAGTAAATGTCATGATGTATGAACCTATACTGACATGGATAAGAAAAAAATTGTGCGTTGGGAGGAGGGTGGGAAGAAAGAGAAGGAGAGAGAGAATGAGAGAACTCACAAGAGAGTGTGCCCTAGTGCATGAAGACAAACGTTAAAACAAGGGGAGTAAAATTTTAATAGGTGAATCATAGTAAAAACTATATGGGTGCTCTGTGTACTATTCTTATTGTTGTAACTTTTCTGTAATTTTTAAATCATATCCAAAGAAATCCTCCAAAATTCCATGCACCCATGATTCAGCTTAATAAATACAGCGTTATAATACACATTCCCATTCTTCCCAGAGATAAACATTATTCTGAATGTGGTGTTTATTAGTCCTAAACATTTCTTTATACTTTGCCTATTTGTATATACATAAGCAATATATCTACATAAATAATTCTCCTAAATATAATATGGATTGAGAAAAGAAATGTATATAATGATCACATAGTATGATAACATTTATGTCATGTGTAAAACCCTACCTTCCAGGTGCCTTTCCCGAGATAGCATATTTGTATTTCCTTGGCACAGCTGGGCCGAGGCATCTCCATCTGATGGCCAGGGAACGCACACTGGGAAGCAGAGTGCTCCCTCCTCACTGATTGAAGAGGGAGTATGGTTTGTAGAGGGAATGCTTATTTCCTAGTGGATGTTCAGGTAGATAGTCTGAGGATAGACTCAGAGGAGACATAATAGCACATGCTGTGGTATGGAGAGGGAGAAAATGGACATATGAAAAGAAAGGACTGTATATTTATATAAGAAAATGTAGGGAAGATAATCCTGATTGAGCCAACAGTCCAGAAAGGGAAGTGCCTTGATTTTTCCCTCTTTCTTCATTGACTAAGATGTAAATTCTGTAGAGGATATTAGAAAAGGCATAAAGGCCTGGGTAAACGGACTGTGAGAAAGGTGGAAATCTGGCAGTCCTGCAAACAGGACTTGAGATGTGAATGCTTATCAGTCAGCTGCATACAGCAGGCTTTGGAATGCACGGGAGAGTGACTGATGTTGGGTCCCTGCCCTTTATAGCCTTAAGGAGTCACAAGGAATCCACAAGATAAATATGGATATGTTACATATCACTAACTAGATTTCTTTAGAATAATGTGCTTACTGGCACCAGAGATTTTTATCTATATGCTCCTTCCAAACATTCTATCTGTATGTTCTTTGCTTTGACCTTGCGTGCCTTTCTCTGCAATAAATACAGAGGTTTGGAGAGGTACAGGGGCTCTTTGAAAGGAAAAGAGTCTCTCCTCCTCCTTCAGCCTGAGATTGTGGTCTGGAGCATTCTTCGTTGTGCCGTAACACTGGTAGAGATGCTGGACGATCTCAACAAATTCCACAAGAGTGGGAATTTCTTTTCTCTTGTTCATAAATGTATTTCTAGTGTCTGTCTGCATAAGGGCCTGGAAAATAGGAGGTGGAAATAAATAAACATGTTGCCTGAATTTAACAAATTCCATCGTGTCTGCCAAACTACTATCTTTTTCCCTTCCTTTTTTCTAACTTTCTTATTTTCATAATTTTTTAGAGGCTAATGATATGTTTCATATTTGCTGGAAGCTAGGAATATAAAAATAATCCTGCAAATTACTTTTGATTGAATAGAGTCGGTTGGGGGAGGCAGAGAAGTGAATGGTTGATACACGTGTATATCATGACAGAGGTAATGCCAGAATTCCATGAAATGTATAAAACAGGCAACTAAACCAGGCTTTAAGAGTCAATAAAGGTTTCCTGGAGGGGCTGAGAGATGAGAAAATTAGTAAATCACAACAAATAAGGGAAAGTGGATTGAGCACATCAGGCAAAGTTAGCAGCATGTACTAACACATGGGAATAAAACAGAGCATTTTGCTTGGAGGAAGTGCAAGTAATAGAGTGTCACAAAAGAAGATACTTTTTTTTGGAGAAGGATGACAAAGGATCCTGTTAGACAGTGAATATCAGTGTTACGTTTAATTAATTAGCATTAGTTTGTATATTTATTTTGTTATTTAATTAAAATTAATGTCTTTTAGGCAGTTTTATATTTTTTCAGGTTATCAACATGTTCTGCTTGGTGTAGGCTGCTACCTACCAACTTGATACCACTCTCACAATAGTGTCACCCTGATGATGTCTCAGAAAATCATTTCACATAGTTTTTTTGAAATTATTTGAAATTATTTGAATCCTCTTAAAATGGAGAGTATTTTATTTGGTTATTTTTTCTTTATATCTCATAAATCTCTCTCTCCCTCTCTTTCTCTCTCTCTCTCTCTCTCTCTCTTTCACACACACACACACACACACACACACACACTAAGCATACAAGAACAAACCAACCAAAGTGCCTTTTCCTGTTCTCAGCAGTCACTTTCTACAGAATAGAACTCTTCTGACAGCAGATGTGTGAAGGTTTTTCTCCACACATCAAACAATTATCCAGCAGACACCAGCTGCATATTTTTTAATTCAATTCCATTCTGACACATCTACCTGGAAATAGCATCAGATCCTATGGGATATATATGTCTTTATTTTTAAAGGAAAACAATTTTTTTAATTTCATCCTATACCCATATGCTACATCTAAAATTATAGCAAACGCTAGCTATATGTAAACAACTATAAAGTTGAGAGTTTTATTTGTCCCCCATTAACTTCTCTAATTCTTCAGTGTCTCTGGACCTTGAAAGATTTCCTCAGGGCAGCACGGATCTGCTTGGTCTTCAGGCTGTAAACAATTGGGTTGAACATTGGGGGCATAAAGAGGTAGATGTTTCCCAGAGCTGCATGTGCTAATGGGGAACTTCTGTGGCTGACTTGATGCATTGCAGTTATTGCTATGAGAGGTCCATAGTAAATCAGGACAATAAAGATGTGAGACAAACAGGTGTTGAGTGCCTTCATCTGGCCTTCTCTGGAAGCAATGCCCAGAACTGCCTGGCATATCCGAGCATAGGAAATGACTATTAGCAGAAAATCAGCCCCAAAAGAAAAGATAACCAAAACCAGCCCATATAAAATGTTGATTTTTGACTTGGCCACAAGCTAACTTCATGACATCTGGGTGGAGACAGTAGGAATAGGAGAGTGTCTGGCCCCTGCAGAAAGGTAGCCTCTGCTGGACAGGCAATGGAGTCATGAGTGCTATACCCCTCAGCAAGGCTGTCAGCCCCATTTTAGTGACTCGTGAGTTGGTAAGTATGGTGGTATATTGCAGAGGGTGACTGACGGCCACAAAGCAGTCAAAGGCCATGGCCACCAAGATGCCTGAGCCCGTGGAAGAGAATGTATGGATAAAGAAGAGTTGAGTGAGGCAACCATCAAGTGCAATTCATAAAGACCAAGGATAAAGACCTTGAGCACAGAGGAAAGTGTGGACACAGATACGGCAATATCAGCTCCAGCCAGCATGGACAAGAAATAATACTGGAAAATATCAGGCACTGAATAAATATTGACTATTAAGTGAATAATTCTAATGTAGTAAGAATTATCATTATTATTATTATCACCCCCATTTTGTATTGTCTTTGGAGGTGAAAACTAATGACCAACATTGACAAGAAAAAAAGCAGAAGTTTATTAACAAGTACATATCATATCTACAAGGGACACCAAGATACTGTGTAATTCTTAAATACATGGCTTTGAATTCCACCTTATATGGCACCTTCAATAAAGAACATAAATGTTTAGAGAAATGACATGACATAAGAAACACACTTTGAGGTTCTAAAGGCAGCAACTTGAGAGGAAGGTAACAAATAGTAGATAAAAGGTTAGTTAGTAAAGCTTGTAATATAAATTCCACTGGTATCATCTCAAGGCTGAGATTCTTGAGTGTCTAAAACTGTCTACAGTGCTTAGCTTTGTTCTCCCTGGTAGAGGAGTGGGGAAGAATACCTTCTGTAAATCTATATCCTGCTTTTAGGCAAATACAGGGAGTCCAGAGAGCTCTCCTGCATCTACTTCCTTTTAATTACATTTAGCTCCACAATCCTTTGTATTTTGGGGAGATATATTCTGGTCTTTCACACCTTTGTTAAGAGATGGAGTAACCATGGAAACTGGCAAATGGAATCACTGGTTGTCCTTTCATTATAATGCTAGACTTTGTCTAATGCTGGTGCAATAGATAATTTTCTGATTTTCTAGACTAGGTACTTTGTTTTCTTTTTTTATTTATTACATTATAGGCTATTTTTCAACTTTACAATTCCAAATATTAATTTGTAGAAAACTGACATCAGTATAAATGTTTGTTGTCACACAGTGTGGAAAACACAATGCAAGAAGTAATTTATATTGAAGTCAGTGCATTAATTCACTTTGGGTCTTACCTAGCAATCTTACTCTAACATTTTTAAAAAATGCCTTTCTTGAAGCACTTGTTTCTCAAATAGTCCTTATACCATCATTATCATCTTATAATTCCCTCATTAATGCATAAATTAATAAATATTTAAAATATGTTATTTTTCCATTTGTATTAGTACCTTGTTTTAATGTTATTATATGCAAATTATATTTTAGAAGACTAAATTAAGACTAACTGGTTCTCAAGGTAAAAATCTGGATATTGAAATATTCTAGAAAAAGAAGCAAGCCTGTCAAACTCTATGGCTCTATGAAGGACCAAGGCCCTTCAACTAATCAAGGTCAATGTTACGGAATTTTAAGATATAAAAAGAGTAGTAGCTTTGGGTGTTTTTCCCAGATATAAAACTATTTATGACAGAAAACAGAAGAAAATGTGAATTCAGTTCACGGTTCTAGTGTTTCAACTGATTCGGAAAGTGGTATCATAAAAATAATAATACTGGGGCCCTTGTAGACTGCACTCATTTCTCACCAAGTATATTACTGTACAGTTCCCTGCCATTGTAGAGGTATACATCAGGCTCAGCAGAGGTCCCAGCCACAGGCGGGCTCCCACCAGCCCTCACAGGCCAGTGAGAATGAAGAGAGAAGGCTGAAATGTTGTGGAATTGGATTTTGACTTGGAAAACTGTTAGAAGCCCTGCTCAAAATAGTCTCCCAGGCCCGGATCCTAAAGTGGAAGAAAAAAATGCAATCTCAAATTTAGAAGACTCCTGCTTGTTTTCTTTCTTTTTTTTTTTCTGTTTCAGCATATTATGGGGGTACAAAAGTTTAGGTTACGTATATTGCCCTTGCCCCAACCCCAAATCAGAGCTTCAAGGGTGTCCATCCCCCAGAGGATTAATAAAATGTGGTATATGTATACCATGGAGTACTACTCAGCTATAAGAAACAATGGGGATCTAGCACCTCTTGTATTTTCCTGGATGGAGCTGGAACCCATTCTACTGAGTGAAGTATCCCAAGAATGGAAAAATAAGCACCACATGTACTCACCATCAAATTGGTTTCACTGATCACCTAAGAGCACATTTAGGAATAACATTAATTGGGTGTCGGGCAGATGTGGGGGGGGGATGGGTGTATACATACATGATGAGTGTGATGCTCAACCTCTGAATCTTTATCAAGAAAAAATAGGGCCGGGCGCGGTGGCTCACACCTGTAATCCTAGCACTCTGGGAGGCCGAGGCGGGTGGATCGCTCGAGGTCAGGAGTTTGAGACCAGCCTGAGCAAGAGTGAGACCCCGTCTCTACTAAAAATAGAAAGAAATTATATGGACAACTAAAATATATATATACAAAAAATTAGCCAGGCATGGTGGTGCATGCCTGCAGTCCCAGCTACTCGGGAGGCTGAGGCAGTAGGATCACTTAAGCCCAGGAGTTTGAGGTTGCTGTGAGCTAGACTGACGCCACGGCACTCACTCTAGCCCGGGCAACAGAGTGAGACTCTGTCTCAAAAAAAAAAAAAAAAGGAAAAATAGCACAACTCGAATGTAATTTCATTTCAAAGTCATTTTTCATCTTTATTAGATTTATTAACTCCCCTTTCCCAAGGCTACCATTTAGGTACTCAGTTGTATAACGAGGATAATGCTTAGATGCTCATACAAATTAAATAGTATCTAGATTATTTATAAATTTTCAATTCTTTCTAAGAAACCAAATTAGTCCCTCTTAAAAAATAGTTTTCAATTACCCAACTATAGAAATCATTTTAGTAGACTTCTATAAAGCTGTATTTGTATTCTTAAATCCTAAAATAATACTTATGAATTCCAATAATTCATAGAATCCCTTAATTTAATGTGTCTTATCTACTTAATATTAAAGAGGTGCTGAAAATATTGGGGAGTGGACATAGATAAGCAAGAGGCTAGGTCCAGATAGCCTATCTTTATGACTATTTGGTTAACATGAAAATATGGTATGCTTAAATAACTTATTTTACCTGTAAAGAACTGACACAGTCATAGATAACATAGATATTACAAGTTATTTGTTTGGTATTTCTCAGTTTAAAATTCATGTCAATTTGTTATCTTATATATGAAAGACATAAGGGATGACAATATTGTGAGATTCGTAAAGGTAGAAATCTAGTGTAGGATAAAGAGGTAAATAAAAATGGACAAGAAAAATAAAGTCCAATATAAATAGGTAAATAATTTAGACAAGGGCTCATCTATGTGGAATGTGCAAACAAGTTCTTATTCCACTTACTTTGCATAGTTTCTCTTTGCTAATTTTTATGTTCTGGAAAGTTAGGTTACTTTAAACAGTCCATTTCTTTTGGGATCTTATAACCCTTTGAGGGATTTGAAAGGAATAGCTGCAGTACCCAAGAAAAAATAACCTAATTGCATATTCTCTTGAGGGTGATGTCAGCAATGGTTGCAGTACACATCTGTGATCATACATTTTCTTCCTTTAGGAATGAACAGAGATTCCCAGAAGTCCAACTTGAAATCTAAATCCCATGAGCTGATTAACATTACTGTTTCTGCATAAAATTCCCTAGTCTTCTGTCATCTGTAGTTACTAGCACCAGAATTTCTATGTCCAGACAACAGGCTTTTTGCCCTAAAAGATAAAGAATCAGGTTTTTATTTTGCAACATTTATGATATTTATGGAAGCTTTATTATATTTTATTTTTTCTGAAAAGCAGATTAAAATTACCAGAAATTAGGCCATCACAAATCTATGTAATTTACATCTTTCTAGAAATATTTTCAATCCTCTATTTCATGTCTGGCATCACTACCTCAAACTACAATAGTTCCAGATTTGTTCTCACTGGTTTTCCTGGCCTAGAATCTAACTATCTCTGGCTCTCCATCCCTTTCTCCTCCATCTATGCCATGGTGTTCCTGGGAAACTGCATGGTGCTCCATGTGATCCGGACTGAGTCAAGCCTGCACCAGCCCATGTTCTACTTTCTGGCCATGTTGGCCCTCACTGACCTGTGTGTGGGGATGTCCACTGTGCACACGGTGCTGGGGATCCTGTGGGGGTTCATTCGTGAGATCAGCCTGGATTCCTGCATTGCCCAGTCCTATTTCATCCATGGTCTGTCCTTCATGGAATCCTCTGTCCTCCTTGCTATGTCTTTTGATCGCTACATTGCCATTTGCAACCCTCTACGCTACTCCTCCATCCTGACAAATGACAAAATCATGAAAATTGGGGTGGCGATTTTATGCAGAAGTTCTTTACTCATACCTCCTGTCATCATCCGTTTGAAGTTCTTAAATTATTGCCGTCCTCGCGTCCTTTCTCACTCTTTCTGCCTGCACCAAGACTTAATTCGAATGGCCTGTTCAGACATCCGCTTCAACAGCATTTATGGTCTGTTCCTGGTAATCAGCAACCTGTTGTTGGATGCAGTGCTCATACTTATTTCCTATGTCATGATCCTGCATACTGTGCTAGCCATTGCATCCCAGGAGGAGAGACTCAAGTCCTTGCAGACCTGTGTATCTCACATCTGTGCTGTTTTGGTTTTCTACATCCCAATCATTGGTCTGACCATGGTGCACCGTTTTGGGAAACACCTCTCACCATTGGTTCATGTCCTCATGGGCAATATCTACATCCTTTTTCCACCCTTGATGAATCCTATTATTTATAGTATAAAGACTCAACAGATACGAAGGAGAGTCCAGAGATTGTTCTGCTTGAAAGGAGCCTGAGATCAAATGTGAATGCATTTAAAATTCAATAAGTGGTGTTAAAAAGAGTGGAAGTCAGTAAGTTTTTAAAGTAGGTTTAATAACTTCTGTTTGAATAATGTTTTACATGTTACAAATACCTTTCTCTTTATTTTTCCATAATATCACAAGTCGGTGAAATTGACATGTATAATATTGTGATCAATTTTATAAATCATAAAATGCATGTGAAGTAAGCTGAGCACCACCTTCATGCATGAAGTAGATTAGCTGCTACAATCCATACCTTATCATGGCCAGGTGATTGAGAGTATTTTTTAATCCACCTATTATGGAAAAAATAAATTTTATTGACCTTAGTCTCTCAAGTAATTATTAATACTAAATAATTAACCATTATCTTAGTTCACTTTTTTCATTCTAAACAATATTATTTTTTTTGTTTATTTATGGACCCTGCTATGGACTTAGCCACAGGATCATACAGTAGAGTCAACATCATAGGGAGATTGCACTATGTGGATCATTTAAAAAGGAGTGAAACAAACAACAAAAAAGGTAATCCTGACTCTAGGTTGTCCACCCAACCAATCAATCTTTACCCTATGAACAGTAATTGAAATGAAGATATAGACATCCATTAATTGCCACAGTAGAAAGAGAGTTTTGTGATTAGTTCATTTATCCAAATACTAATACCAATAACAGTTACCATTTGAAAACCACCTGAATCATTTTAAAATATTTACTTTGAGTCTATAGTTTTGTCTTATCTCATTTAAGTAACCTTTGCCCCAGCTAAAAAAAAAAACAAAAAAAAACAACCTTAAGATTGTTACTATAACCAAGTAATGTAAATATGTTTTAATTCAATCTCCCCATCAAGACTCTGAGGGAAGTATTTTTTATTACATAAATTGATTTTTTTAAACACACAAAGGCTATATAATATGTCAAGTTTTTAGAAGGTAGTGAATGATAGGATTTGAAAAGATTCTCTGTTTTAGTTAGTTTCACATCACATGACAGCTCTTCCTTTCCTACCATCCTTCTGTACTTCTTTTCAATATGAAGTTCTTAAGTGGTTATGCAACCATCATAAAACATTTATATGATAAATAAAGTAGAAAATAACCACCAAAGTAAATAATGAATAATAATAAACTGTACATATTTGAACTCTTCTTGGTATGTGTAAATTTCCTCAAAATATTATTTCTACAATTATATATATATATAAAAATTACTTAATATTTAAGGCAGGTTTACTGATGCATAATTACAAATATTAATTTACCTTCTTTGGATGTGTATGCACAGTTTTGATGAGATTTTTGAAAATATTTAGTCATGTAACCACCATCACAATAAAGATATAGAATTTTTTCAACAACCTGTTTTCTGTTTATTCATACCTCCCATCATCATCCATTTGAAGTTCTTAAATTATTACCAACCTCATGTTGTTTCTCACTCTTTCTTCCTGGACCAAGACTTGATTTCAATGGCCTGTTCAGATAGGACTCTAAGTTCCTGGCAGCCACGAATCTGATTTTCATTAAATAGTTTGCCTTTAAGAGAAGGTCGTCTAAATTAAATTGTAACTATTGTCATCTTTTCTCTCTGGATTCTATTAACAATGCTTGTGAGATTAATTCCTATTGTTGCTTGTATTCATAAATTAATTTTATTGTTGAATACTATTTTACTGTATTATATACACTAAACTATCTATTTATCAATTGATCAACATTTTATTATTTTGTGGTTTTGATTTTGAATAAAGCTGCTATAAACATGCACACCATATAAGAGCATTTATCCCAAATTTATAGACTTTATTTTTAGTGTTTATATCTTTACCATGAATAATGCAACCACCACCATGGTAATAATAATAGTCATGAAAATAATACTTAGTTTATATTTATCAGATGCCTATACTGTACTCAAGGCACTTTGGAAACACCAGGTAGTGATTCTCACTATTAATCCTCAGAGCAAATCTATGGGGTAAATCATAATCATTCAATTTTGTAGACGGGAAAATTGGGGTAAAGGGATTTTAAATAACTAGAAAGTAATGATGGCGCAATTTAATTTCACAGTTAGCACTTTCACCAGAACTGTGAAAACTTACTATTTCATTTTATGTCACAGCTATTTCCCTATTCTTTTGTTCGTTGTGATGTTAATGGTTTGAGTTAAGAATTTTAAGTTCTATATTGATGTAAATATATATTTTCTATTACCATTGTTACATTGTTTCTCCTTTATTCATTTGGAAGCAATATATTTGTTAGTGGTTACTCCAGAAATTGCAGTGTACATTCTTAATTCACTAATGTACTCTGCATTAACCAATATTTTATTTGTCTCCTTCAAAATACATTAGAAAATTTAACTCCATGTGGCAGTCATAGAAATATGTTTCTCAGATCTCCTGCCATGGGGAGCATAGTTGACTCTAAGTCCCAGCTACTGCCTCTCTGGACCCTCACCAATTTCATGGGAAGGCCGCACTTCCCCTAGGCTATTCTCATGCTTTCCCCAGACTGACCACATTGAGGGTTGTAGTGTCAGCTCATTCTTGCCCCATTCGGGATTCCCTGATGGGCAACTTTGTGCTAGAGAACTCCCCGTAGGCCTGACTGAAACATTCTTGGATGTTTCATGTGCTGCGATCTGGTACCCTTCTTACCTTACACTCCTTCTTCCTCTTCTCTTTTTACATGTGTCAGACTATATTGTGGTCTGAAGGTTCTCCTCACCTTCCCAATCACACAAATTTACCCTTCATAGATGTTTCCCCCAATCAATCTTTGCACATCTAATCTCATTTGATATCTACTTCTCGAGGTCCCAAACTAACACAATTCACTTATTTAATTCCTGACTTATGTGATATTGTTGTTGGATATATTATTTCTCTCCTTTTTTAATCCCATGAGACAATGAATGCTATTTTGTTACACAATCAATGTTCATATAGACAAAACCAACATTTACTGATTTTTGTACTTTATTCTTTTCACGTCTCAGCTCGTCCATCAGAAATTTTTCTACTGGAGGAATTTCCCCAGGATTCATTAGGCTTTTTTATTCTTTGGATTAAAATTCTTTTGAAATTCTGATTCTATATGCATTAAATCCTATATCTTTTAACTATTTTATATTCCTATTACTTTGCCTCACTAGATTGTCAGACTAACTTTTAAAATTCAACTGTACACTTTATAAGGGACACATTTAATCTCTGCTAGATTCTATTTCTTTCAAAATTCTTGCTTTTTTCAAAAATATTTTTTAGCATTTTCTTGCTCTAAGAATGAACACAGAAATATCTAAATCCCATTGGAACAATTTAACTTATTATTTAAAATTTCTGGGGGAAACATATGTAAAACACTTGTGATTTTTCTTCAGTAAATTGGGTGGGCGGGGTGGGGGTGGTAAATACCTTGAGTTTTCATGATAAAATAAAAACAATTGGGCCGGGCGCGGTGGCTCACGCCTGTAATCCTAGCACTCTGGGAGGCCGAGGCGGGTGGATCGCTCAAGGTCAGGAGTTCGAGACCAGCCTGAGCAAGAGTGAGACCCCGTCTCTACTAAAAATAGAAAGAAATTATATGAACAACTAAAAATATATATAGAAAAATTAGCCGGGCATAGTGGCGCATGCCTGTAGTCCCAGCTACTCGGGAGGCTGAGGCAGTAGGATCGCTTAAGCCGAGGAGTCTGAGGTTGCTGTGAGCTAAGCTGACGCCACGGCACTCACTCTAGCCTGGGCAACAAAGTGAGACTCTGTCTCAAAAAAAAAAAAAAAAAAAAAAAAAAAAAAAAAAAAAAAAAAAAAAACAATTGTTTAAACTGCTAAAAAAAAAAAAAAAAAAAAAAAATATATATATATTTTCAAGTGAGCCACCAACTGAAAAACATTATTTAATAGACCTTCCTTTTCCCAGCCAATATTATGATATACCAAATTCCTATATAATAGGTTTTGTACCATATATGCTAAAGTCAGGTGTGGTGAGTTTTTTGTTTGCTTGTTTGTTTTTATAGTGTTTTTTTGCTCCAAGAGTTCCTATTTATATGAATGGTTGTCTCAACCAACCTCCCACTTTAAGGTCAATTAATGCTTTTGTATTTAAAAAAATAACATTGCTATGTTGTAACTTAATTTGAATAACTTTTCTGTCAATTGGAAGTTTAAAATCTCTGCTTGACTAATTTTTCCTCCCACTCATTCCTACCCTATCCCTTGTCACTTGCATTAAAGGGAAGCTGACATGTCCCACTAAGGATTGGGTGAGTGAACTGGGTGAGCCTCCAACTGCTGTATTACTTGGCAGACCCATGTTGAAAGATCTCATCTTGCCTCACCAATCTGTGTGGAACTCTATACTTCCTGCTGAATTTTGACTATTATTTTCTCTTGGATCTACTTAGTGACCTGCCCATAACCTTGGCTCTTACCCAAGAAGCCCTAAACCAGGACCCATTTTCTCTCACTGCTCTTACTCTATCATTTGTTTTGATGGCCTTTGGCTCTAAAGTCATTTGCCCCTAGTCAAGGTAACTCCCTTAACAACTTCACTAGTGAGCATTTCCCATGTTTTGTGTGTTTCCTATTGGCTCTAAAGAGCTCTTCAATCCCTTTGTGCTTTGTGGAAGAGAAGGAAATCAGAAGGCACTCATTCCACTTCTTTTCTAAGCATGCCACACGGTCACTTCTATTCTAGTACTGTTCTCCCAGGTTGTCATGAGAAATCTTCTTATGTTCCAGCAGGAACTAGGGTACAAGTATTAATGTCTCCTTGTTTTTAGCTTCCCTCTCAAAACACATTGGGTTTCTGTCTTTTCATATCCTGGCACTTTGAAGGAAGGCCATAAAAATATGCAGCTGAAACTAAGACCTTAAAGATTATATCTTCCCTGTTTTCCTTTCCCACCTGTATCTTTCTTACTCATGCTGAAGGGGTTACTCCGTTCTTTTGTGTCTACCAGGAATTTCCTCTGCATCCAAACTTTCTTCCTCCCTAAGCCTATTCTAGTTGATACCCTCTGGCAGAAGCAATTAATTACAGTAGGGCTCTAGAGAAAGAAAAGGAAAGTAGAAAATAACCAAAAGGCAAAATATCTTTGCATTTAAAAAAATTACATATATTCCATGAGGTAGTGCATGTATGTATGTATATATGTGTGTGTGTGTGTGTATATATATATGTGTATATATATATAAATACTCTGTTTTCTGCTATCTCTATCTTTATGTTAATACATCCCAATTTTGGCAACTTATAGTTATAAAATAATGCTAATTCATTTCTTACATGAGTTAAACTTTTTCCACAGTACCACATTTAAACCACATTTAAACTGCCAAGCTCAAAGTGATCCTGCAAATGTGCAAACTAAATTAGTTAGGTTGGAGAACATAGGTCTTGATGTGATGGAGTATGTACTAAAACTATACATCACCACCAATAATTTTCAGATTTACAAAAGTCTCATGCTACAAATGGCATCCTTGCTTGGTTTGTCCATTCCACTTGATAGTTTTGGAACATATTGTCCAAGAATTCACTTTATTAGTAATATAAATATTGTGATGTTGAAACAACTTATTCATACACAATTTCTCTTCATTGAGGTCAAATATAAAACAACAATGAATCTATTTACTGAACAGAGTGAGTAATTCTGTGAGGAGTGTATCATCATAGATAGTGGGATGTAATGTGGAACAAATTAAACATTGTTTGTATGTGCTGTTAGCTCTCCATATCCTTGAGTTCTGCTTCTGTGAATTGAACCAAACTCAGATAAAAGTTATTTGGAAAATAGTGTCTGTACTGAACATGTACAATTTTTTAAAAATTGTGATTAATTCCCAAACTATGCAGCATAACAACTATTTACATTGTATTAGATATAAGAAGTAATCTAGAGATGATTTGAAGCATATGGGAGGACATGCATAGATATTATGCAAATACCACAATATCTTACGTCAAAGACATTAGCATCATCAGTCTCTCCAGGAGAACCAAAGAGATGTCGTATCACTGTTATTTCTTACAGCTGAGTAATACTCCATGGTATACATATACCATAATTTACTAATACATTCGTGAATTGATGGGCATTTGGGTTGTTTCCACATCTTTGCGATTGTGAATTGTGCTGCTATAAACATTCGGATACATGTGTCTTTGTCATAGAATGACTTTTGTTCCCTTGGGTAGATGCCCAATAATGGGATTGCTGGATCTAATGGTAGGTCTATTTGAATCTGTTTAAGGTATCTCCATAATGCTTTCCACAGGGGTTGCACTAGTTTGCAGTCCCACCAGCAGTGTATGAGTGTTCCTGTCTCTCTGCATCCACGCCAACATGTATTGTTTTGGGACTTTTTGATAAAGGCCATTCTCACTAGAGTTAAGTGATATCTCATTGTGGTTTTGATTTGCATTTCCCTGATGATTAGGGATGTTGAGCATTTTTTCATATGTTTGTTAGCCATTCTTATATCGTCTTTTGAAAAATTTCTATTCATGTCGTTTGCCCACTTTTTGATAGGGTTGTTTGATTTTTTCTTGCTGATTTTCCCAAGTTCTAAATAGATTCTTATTATCAGTCCTTTATCGATGTGTAGTATGCGAAAATTTTTTCCCATTCTGTAGGTGGTCTGTTTATTCTCGTGACTGTTTCTTTGGCTGTGCAGAAGCTTTTTAATTTAATTTTTTGTTGTTGCTGTGGTTGCCTTAGGGGTCTTCTTCATAAATTCTTTACCTAGGCCAATGTCTTTAAGAGTCTTTCCTACATTTTCTTCTAGAATTCTAATCGTTTCCCACCTAAGGTTTAAGTCTGTTATCCACTGTGATTTGATTTTTGTGAGAGGTGAAAGCTGTGGGTCCTGTTTCAGTCTTATTCATGTGGCTATCCAATTTTCCCAGCACCATTTATTGAATAGGGATTCTTGTCCCCAGAGTACGTTTTTGTCTGCTTTTTCAAAGATTAGATGTCTATATGAGGATGGTTTTATATTTGGATTTTCTGTTCCATTCCACTGGTCTGTGTCCCTGCACTTATAAAACAAAAAGTTGGTTCTTTGAAAAGATAAACAAAATAGACACACCTCTGGCTAGACTAACCAAGAGCAGAAGAGAAAAATCTCTAATAACCTCCATTAGGAACATGAAAAGAGAAATCACAACTGATGCCACAGAGATACATGTTATCATCTATGAATTCTACAAGAATCTTTATACACACAAACTGGAAAATGTGGAGGAAATGGACAAATTTTTAGAAACACATAGCCTTCCCAGGCTCAACCAGGAATAAATAGAATTCCTTAATAGACCAATATCAAGAACTGAAATCGAAACAGCAATAAAAAACCTTCCCAAAAAGAAAAGCCCGGGTCCAGATGGGTTCACACCCGAATTTTACCACACATACAAAGAAGAACTGGTGCCCATCCTACATAAACTATTCTCCAATATCGAGAAGGATGGAATTCTCCCCAACACGTTTTACCAAGCCAACATAACATTGATACCAAAACCAGGAAAGGATGCAACAAAAAAATGAGAACTACAGACCAATTTTTCTTAAGAATATAGATGCAAAAATTCTCAATAAAATCCTAGCAAATTGTATCCAAGTGCTTATCAAAAAAGTAATCCATCACGACCAAGTGGGCTTCATCCCAGAGATGCAGGGGTGGTTCAACATACGTAAATCTATAAATGTAATTCACCACATAAATAGAAGCAAAAATAAAAACCATATGATCCTCTCAATAGATGCAGAAAAAGCATTTGAAAAAATTCAACACCCTTTTATGATAAGAATGCTTAACAAAATAGGCATAGATGGGACCTACCTAAAAATGATACAAGCCATATATGACAAACCCACAGCCAACATCATACTGAATGGGGAAAAATTGAAAGCATTCCCACTTTGAACTGGAACCAGGCAAGGCTTCCCACTGTCCTCATTACTTTTCAACATAGTATTGGAAGTCCTTGCGAGAGCTATCAGGCAAGTGAGCAGAATCAAGGGAGTCCAAATAGGGAAAGAAGAGATCAAACTCTCACTCTTTGCTGATGATATGATGTTATATCTGGAAAACCCCAAAGATTCAACCAAGAGACTCCTGGAATTGATTAATGAATACAGTAAAGTCTCAGGTTACAAAATCAATACACACAAATCAGAGGCATTCATATATGCCAATAACAGTCAATCGGAGAACCAAATTAAAGACTCAATACCTTTCAAAATAGCAACAAAGAAAATAAAATATCTAGGAATATATTTAACTAAAGAGGTAAAGGACCTCTATAGGGAGAACTATGAAACACTGAGGAAGGAAACTGCAGAACGTGTAAATAGGTGGAAAACTATACCATGCTCATGGATCAGAAGAATCAACATTGTTAAAATGTCTATACTACCCAAAGTGATCTACAGATTCAATGCAATCCCTATTAAATTACCAACATCATTTTTCACAGATATAGAAAAAATAATTATACACTTTGTATGGAATCAGAGAAGACCCCGTATAGCAAAAGCAATTTTAAGCAATAAAAACAAAATGGGAGGTATTAATTTGCCAGACTTCAAACTATACTACAAGGCTGTGGTTCTTAAAACTGCCTGGAAGTTTTCTTTTGAAGGTAAAAGAAATGACAAAGATGATTTTGGTCAGAAAAGTTTGGTATGAAGAAGAAATTGAAGCAAAGAAGTGAACAGTCAATTTTTTTGGAGTTAAGTTACCATTGTAAAAAAGACAATTCGATGAAGTTATTGCGTGGGTGTTTGGCTTCTTC
The DNA here is from genome assembly GCF_041146395.1 of Eulemur rufifrons. Taxonomy (NCBI): domain Eukaryota; kingdom Metazoa; phylum Chordata; class Mammalia; order Primates; family Lemuridae; genus Eulemur; species Eulemur rufifrons. The sequence goes on along the minus strand of NC_090988.1, from coordinate 56,398,705 downwards.
TCTTAAGCCAAAATAGAGTCCAAAAAATACTAAGGTGTATATAGGGGATTTTTGAAAGATTCACATTTGACCCAGATCTTATAATAAAATGAAAGGCAATGTTTATTAGAGTTAGTACCAAAGCTCATGAGAAAAAGAGAGAGAGAGAAAGGGGAGGTTGGGAGTGGGAGAGAGAATGATCTGTAAGAGATATGATTGATAAAAAAATGTATGTATGTATTGCCAACAGTTTTACAAGAATAAAGAAGAAGAAAATGAAAACTTTCAATGAGGCTACACTAACTCAGACTAATACATATGTTGCTATACCTCTCAAAAACTCTCCGACATTGCAGTCTTGTGAAATAATATATACAGCAATAATTATTGAAACAATGGTAATGAAACAGATAGTTTCCAACATTCAGCTTCTCGGAAAACAAATAGAGTCACATTTCAAAATGATTCAACTCAAACATAATCCAAACCAAGTATCAGTAGTGATCACTTCCAAAGAGCCCATCACATGTTTGTGATGGATAGTACAGATAAATGTTTTCATGCTTGAAAGTGTGATTAATTGTAAAGACTCCGGGATATTGAGAAATGCAAGTTTTGGGTGTCCTTGGTTCCAAGTAATTTTTTCTAGATTCCAAGTAATCTCATGTGAAACAGAAATCACTATCTCATGAGACTATTTCAGTAATCTCCCTCTGTTGCACCTTCCATCTATGATTCCCTGTTTTCTGCAATAAATAAGTCTGGGCTAAGGCAGATCCCTCTATCAAAGGTTTCCAACATTTCACAGGAATCCATCCACTCCCTGCCTATGCCAAGAAGAGTGAAACTGAAAGAGCAGAATTGTGCTGGTGAATTCACTTGTCAATCTTTTCCGAGGGTACTGGTTTCATGATGAGATGATGGTATAGTATATAAAAATAACTGTTCAATTTATTTCCATTGAAATAACAGAGATGGGGCAATATTTTTAGGAGATGATTAACTAAAGTTTTCTAATAGTCAAGGTAAAAACATAATGAAAGCTCAGAGTCTTTAGAAAGGGAAGAAAAGGCAGAGCTGGGAAAAGGTGAGAATATGGGATCCTGAGGATCCAAAAAGAAAGTTACAAGAGTTAATGTTTAAATAATGGAGAATCATAGTACATAATTGATAGACCAGGGTGTTGTTTTGGGCTCTGGGGGAAGACTTGAGAAATTATACATCTTAAAAAGATTTTGGGGGAGGATAGGAAGTGGGCCATACTTAATTGGAGTGATAAATGTCTTTTTGATCTCCAGGAATAGTCTATGGAATATCTTTCTGGCTAGGATGAGTAATCCACCATACAGATAAATGAAAATCAAGGACAAAGATAACTGGAAATTGAGTCAATTAGCAAATACTAGAATGAACATTTCCTATAGGATGATACATCTCTCTTTCTATACCTGCAACTTTAATGACATTTACTCTTCAGTTGTAAATGAGCCCCAGTGGGAAGTATGCCCCCCAAAATCTTTTGTATATCAAAGTTTAAAATGGATCCTGGATTACTGGTAAATTTTATGTTTTTTCTGGGCATTATCAAGCATAGGCTGCAGTACTATTCTAAACTATTAATTTATTTGTTTAAACAAAATTTACTGTGTACCTCTGTGTCCAGAGCTGGGCTATCCTTACTGAGATATTTGAAGAGGGCAATCTCAATCTTAAAGTCACATAAAGCCAAACTGGTTAAGGGAAATTCATATAGGATGGTAATATTTGGAAGATAACATGAAATCATGGGTGGTAAATGTCAAATATAGGAACAAAGCAGTACATTTGGTAGAAATTTAATGACAGGGGAATTCCTGTGATATGAAATAGTCATAGGAATATTTGTATGGAATGTTTATGTGAACTGCATTTTAATAAATTAATTATTAATACTATTGTTTGTGATGAAGCATGAGCATATTTGAGAATATGATCAGAAGGTATATACAAACTTTGATGTGGGAATGAGCAAGTCATATCTAGTGGAATGAAACAATCTGACTAAATTAGAGAGTGACTATGAAAAATTCAAGTAGTTAAAACAAAAAACATTCATCTCATTAAAATGGCCAGCACATATACACAAGAAATATTAAAAAATGAGGTAGGTAATCATATGGATTAAGTATATACTTGAGTTTTATACTAGTTGTTGAAGTTTTGTTGATGGTGGTCTTGACACTGGTAGTGGTTGTAGCAGTTGTGTTGGTGCTAAAATCATAAGAGAAAGATGAATAAAAAAAGAAGAGTGAAATCTAAGCTATTTTGAAAGACAGCTGAAGCAAAAGGAGAACTGGTTGTGTGTATATATGAACCTGTAGTATATGCTTATGTGCATGTTTAAAAGAGGTGTATTGCATGTTGTAGGATGTCAGAATTTTATTAAATATGTTTCATAAGAGAGCTCTTTGTCTGAGTGTGTTGAGTGACTGAATGGGGATAATGTTTATGGTGTGGTTGGATGTCCCAGTCTATTAGGCACAATGACTTTCTTCTTCTTTATTTGTTTCAACATGAGTAACTCTGATACTTCACATGTGCAGGTGAAAAAATTGTATAAAGCTACTATTGCCCTTGGAATTCTAGGTCCCTAAGAAGTTGGCCTCTTTGTTAAGGGCTACCTATGTTATTTGTGACTCTCCCTCCTCTAAAAGGATATGCTTTGTAAAAATCACTTTACTAGTCACACCATGAAAGAATGTAGTAGGATACAGTAGACATTCAGTACGGAGAATGTGTGAATGCAAGACTGAAAAAAACAGAGGTCTAAAAATCAATGGATGGACATATATATAAATTGTGATTCATCTGGGATTTACTCATCAAAAATATATTAATACCTCTACAAATATTATTTTGTGTTTTTTTATATTTACATGGTTTTAAAATAATACAGATGTTCTAATTTTTGCTAAGCACAAAAAAATATTAAATAGTTTTTTTGTCTCAATCCTCCCTGCCCATAGCCCTTTTACTGAGAAGAAACCCTTCATTAATTTTTGTTAAAATTTTTCTCTGCTGTTTTTTACTTTTGGCCTTAGTTTTAAATAATATGATTCTACATAAAACATTTTGTTTGGATTTCATGCTCTTCTAAATAAGAGGTTAGGTCAGTTATATTATCTCTTTTCCTAACCTGCTCCCTGTATCTCAATGTAGCTGAATCAGTATTTCTCTTCCTGCATGGCAAATTGTAATTTTAAACAAAACACTAAATGTAAATGTATTCAACCAATCATTCATAATATCTCTTCTGATTTTCCTTGTAGACTAAAAATGTGTGCTAACACCAATTCCTCCAATCATCCTATATTTAAGATATCTATTAAGGTATTTATTATTTCCTAAGATGATATATATATATATATTTTGAGACAGAGATATTTCAAATTTGTTCAAGAAATTATTTGTTGATATTTGACACAATTCTAGAACAAGTAATAGCAATATCCACTTTAATGGTTTTATCACTGTCTTATATTTTGATGAGTAACCTCCTTTGAAAAAAACAGCATATTATTTAAAAAGAAAACATTATACAACCTGTAAATTCATTATAAGAATGAATGGTATCACATGAAGTAGAAAAAATGACTTGGGATTTATGTGGGTTATTGAAATATTCTGTGCTTTATTTCTGTAGGTAGAAATGCCAGGAAAAATGCCATGTTTCCAGATGTCTGAATACATATAATTGTGATGTTGATGTGGGAGAAAGTGCAGGAAGTTTTTCAGAGTTTTTCCAAATGATTGAAAATAAAAGTATATTAAAACATAATTAAATAAAATGATCATGAAAAAGAGAGTTCTTGGCCATGGTGCAGTGACTCACACCTGTAATCCTAGCGCTTTGGGAGGCTGAGGCAGGAGCATCTTTTGAGCCCAGGAACTTGAGATCAGGCTGGGCAACATAATGAAACCTTGTTTCTACAAAAAAAGAAAAATTTAATAATTAAGTGGGCATGGTGGTGCACACTGTAGCCCCAGCTACTGTGGAGGCTGACACAGGAGTATTGCTTGAGCCCAGGAGTTCAAGGCTGCAGTCAATTATGATTGGGCCACTACACTCCAGCCTGGGCAACACAAGGAGACACTGAATCATAAAAACAAAAAACAAAAAACAAAAAAACCTTCTGGGAATGAAATTTTCTTAGCATTGGTATAAATAATTTTAAAAAGTCTTCAATTTGTATTTTCACTTGATCAATAACTGAGTGTTTGAGGCCAAAGTTATTGTACTAGCTCTTACATGTTAAGACCAATTATCCATTTCCTTCTTTCCAGATAGCTATTCAGGTAACTTTGGAAATCTTTTAAGTATCAAGTCTTTCATGTAAATTGCCTAAGAAGTTGCTGCCCCAGAGGAGTCAGATGCATTATTTCTTTTTATTTTAAAATTTGTGATTTTTTTTCTCCCTGTAGAACCAGTTGGAAGCTGATCTGGGCTAGATGTCAAGAAATATACTGATGGAGCTTAGGAACCATAGCTGGTCCCAGCCCCCCACTCTCCTTCTAACAGGCATCCCTGGGCTGGAGGATGCACAAGTCTGGATCTCTGTCCCGCTGTGCGCCATGTACCTTGTTGCCCTCCTCGGGAACTGCACCATCCTCTTTGTTATCAAAACCACCCCCAGCCTTCATGAGCCTCAGTACATCTTCCTGTCTATGCTGGCGGCTACAGATCTGGGTCTGTCTTTATCAACTCTACCTACAGTACTCAATGTCTTCCTCCTGAACCTCAGGAAGATCGAGTTCCACTCTTGCCTGACACAGATGTTCTTCATCCACACCTTCTCCTCCATGGAGTCAGCCATCCTGCTGGCCATGGCCTTTGACCGGTTTGTAGCCATTCGCAACCCACTGCACTACACTGCCATCTTAACTTCCACTCGGATTGTTCGGATGGGGCTTGCAGCTGTGGGCAGGGGAGTGGCGTTGATGGTACCCTTGCCAATCCTGCTCAAGCGACTGCCCTTCTGCAAAGGTGTCATCCTCTCCCACTGTTACTGCTACCACCCTGATGTGATGAAGCTGGCCTGTGGCCCTGTCAGAATCAACATGATCTATGGGTTGTCCCTTGTCATTGGCTTCTTTGGAATTGACTTTATGTTCATTGTCATTTCATATATATTGATCTTGAAAACAGTGCTGGGTATTGCCTCAAAAGGTAGTCAGCTGAAGGCACTTAATACTTGTGTTTCCCACATCTTCACTGTCTTCATCTTTTATGTGCCTCTCATTGTGCTGACCCTAATTCATAGGTTTGGTAAATTCACATCTCCTCTTCTCCATGTCACCATGGCCAATCTATTCCTCTTCTTGACTCCTGTTCTTAACCCCTTAGTTTATAGCCTCAAAACCAAACAGATAAGGTCAGCAGTGCATAAAGCAATGAAGGGCAGGGGACACTTGCTCAACTAGTCAAGTGTGGCCTTAGTGAAAAAGATACCATGACTTTTACTCTTTCATTTGTCTGCTTCTCTCTGGGGAATATGTCATCACTACAAGGTATGGTTTTATGAGAATTGAGATATTTTCTTCTTATCTGCCAATAAGCTCGTGGTATTGTTGGTTATTACCTTGATGCAATTCATTATCCACAATGCTACATGATGGATCTTTCTAAAATATTTTCTTATCTCTCTGTTCATATAGCTAATTTTACATAATCAAGTGGTTTACAATTAGCTTTAGGATAAAGGCCAAGTTTAGATATTTTAGAAAGCTTTCTGTTTCCCCATCCTTTCCCTTCTTTGCAGCCCCAACTCCAGCTACCCAATGCCACTTCTTCTCAGACCATATGATTCAATATATTTTTACACACATATACCAGTCATCACATGACTCAAAGCTTCTACCAAGTGCTTGGCTTCAAATTTCAACACCAAGCTCTGGGAATTAATATGGAGATACCTCAAAGAACTTAAAGTAGAACTATCATTTGATCCAGGAATTCCACTATTGGGTATTTACTCAAAGGAAAAAAAAAGGCATTCTATAAAAAAGACATCCGCACTTGGATGTTCATAGCAGCACAATTCACAACTGCAAAGGTGCAGAAACAACCCAAGTGTCCATCAGTACACAAGTGGATTAATCAAATGTGGTGTATGTATACCATGGAGTTCTACTCAGCCACAAAAAACAATGGTGATCTAGCACCTCTTGTATTATCCTAGATGCAGCTGGAGCCCATTCTACTAAGTGAAGTATCAGAAGAATGGAAAAACAAGCACCACATGTACTCACCATCAAATTGCTATTAATTTGTGAACACTTAAGTGTACATATAATAGTAACATTCATCAGGTGTTGGGCAGCTGGGAGGAGGGGTTAGTACATATACACCTAATGGGTGTGGTGCACACCGTCTGGGGGATGGACACATTTGAAGCTCTGACTTGGGTGGGGTAAAGGTAATATATGTAACCTAAACATTTGTACCCCTGTAATTAGCTGACATAAAAAAAAGAAAAAAAAATACTCTAGCTATTAAATGTCTATCTTAGCTTTAAACTTTAATTGCATCGCCAACATTATTATCTCTTAAAGTAAATGAGATGAGTTTTATTAGTTCCATTTTAAAAATAAGGAGAAAAAAGTTAAAAGACATTAAATAATTTGTCAGAATCTCCCCAGTCCAAAATTTTTGAACTCAGGATTAAAAACCACCACATATTATTAGTATAAATAAGAATATATTAATCCCAGTAAATCAGGCTCTTTTTTTGCCCCATAAAACATTTAAGGGTATACAAACACATTGATATCATTAGATGTCATTTATTTAGTTATTTATTATCATTTTAACCCTAATTTTGTTTTCCCTCATCTTCACTTAAACACACTATGAATCTCTTGATTTCAGCAAAGAAACATTTGTCTTGTTCAAAGATATAATATTTTGACTGTCACTCTATGCATGGATGAGGCATACAGTGCCCTAGAAAGCTCCTAGTAATAAGACTATTAAAACTCCCATATGTACTGATTCAAAGGCTGTGCCCTTTTTTTAACTTGACAAGTAAAATTTGTATGTTTATGGTGTACAACATGATGCTTTGAAATATGTATACATTGTGAAATGGGTAAATCAAACTAATTATCATATGCTTTAGCTCACTTATTTTTCAAGTATTTGTGATGAGAACACTAAAATAATAAGTAACACATTTATAGTGTTTATTATGTACCAGAAAATTTACAGGTACAAAATGAATCTAGAATTAGTGGGGAAACTCCATACTTATTTTAAGGGATTATTGCAAAAGGAAGAAAAGTATTAGGGCAAGAAATGGGAGACCTGTGACAGTAAGGTTTGCAAATGTCTTAAGTATTTAAGTCAAAATGAATTTTTCTTTGATAGAGAGGAGTGAAGAATTCTAGAAAGATCCAGATATGGAAAAGTGATATGAAAGGGTGGTATGGTTAGGTAGCAGATCAGAGAATGTTTTACCCTGAGGCCTGCCTAATCTCTAGAGGAATTGAGAGTGGCTCAGGCTGAGGGTGGGCCAAAGTAAAGGGCCAGGGGGAGGAGGAGAAGTTTAACCAAAATTTGGTCTGTACGCTCTATATGTTCTGATTGGTCAGTGGGGATAAAACAGTTCAGCTAACCACTCATGAGGCACACTACGAGATTTTGGATGGTGTGTGTCTGGCCTCATCACAGGCAAAAAAAATTGGCGGAGGGCATTCCCCAATCTTACTTAAATCACATGGGAAAGAGTAGTTCCTTGCAATAAACAGTTTCTCTAAACACAAAGGGAGGTTGCTGGTTTCCAGGATCACAGGCTGTAGGTAAACTTCAACATTCAAATGTACTATATTCTTTACATGTTACGCATTATTACTCACAAATAACCTATTACTCACAAATAACATATTCCTCACAAATACCTATTTTATAGATAAGCAAACAAAGCATAGTGAGTTTAAGTAATCAATTAAAGTACACTAAAGGTAAGTGGCTGAGTCCCGCTGAGTTTTGACTCCAGGTGTCTAGCTGCGGAATCTATGCTTTATAATCACTGCAGTCATTGGCTCTCAAAAGTAAATTTGGTCAAGAAACTTGGATTTATATTCTTAATTTCACTATAAACATGTATTCACTGGACAATGCATGTTCCTGCTCAAGCTCTCATAGCTATTAATAATAACAGATCTACATGATGGTTTCTACAATACCTTTTTATTCTAACATCCTATGTATATGGGTTATGAAGGAAGATTCCTAGATAACTGAGTTGATGTAGTTCTGTTTATTTGTTTGCTTGGAAGTGTGCTTCTTCAACAGTATTGTAGTCTTTTTATTCATCTAAAACAAAACTAACTAGCATGCTTTAACTGGTATTAAAATTGATCTGGCTGGACTAAAGTCTATATTCTTGTATTTTCTTAAACATGTGACTGTTTTTCATATTAGGAGTGTGATGAGATTGCCTTTTTTAAAGAAGATGCTTGAAATACAAATTTTTAACTCAAAATAAACTCTAATCCCTGTTCTCACACCCTTCCAACCATTCATACACGCAAACATAACCTAACTCAGACACCACTCTGAATCTCACTAAGCATCTAGCTATTTCCATTGTATAGAGGACTTTTTTTGCTAAAAATGATTCTGTGCAGGAAGAAAGAAGGGATATTTTGTTCAGCTGTTTTTCTCACTTTTAGTTTCCCAATCTTATTCTCTCAGGGACTCTATAATCTCCCAAGACATCACAAGCCCTGGCCATTCCTCAAGGGATATGGAAGAGACTAACAGCCTTTTAGCAGCTTTGTAGCTTTTCCACCTCAAGGAGGAATGAATGTTCCAAGCACTATCTGTGGTCCTGTCAGATGCTACTATCTCTCCTAAGTGCCTTGGCCACCAACGTGAACTAGGACTTTTCTAACCAGACTTCACATATGAAGGCCTGAAAGCAGTAAGTTACCATAGCTCAGGGGAAGTTCATGGGAGATGAGCATAGACTGGTTAAAGCTGGCAGTAAAAACACTGTCATAGTGGCTAAATTTAAAGTAAAAAAAAAAATTATTAAGACTATCTATGCCCTCACATTGCTCTTTCTTTTGTTTATCAGTTTTTAACCTTTACTTTTATTTCTTTCCATACCCGAAGTACTACTCTGAAGTTGATGTACTTCCTAGTCATCTTTTTTTTTTTTTATTAACACTTCCATTTCCACAGAGTCCTCATCATCAATTTTATTTTTTTCAAACATTTTTGTCTCTCCTATAGTGAATTCCTTATTATGGCAAAAACTGAGCTACTTTTTTTCTGAATTATTTAAGCATTAAATGTAATACAGATTGTTTACAAAAAGTACTACTAATACTCTCCAATGAAAGTATAGCAGAATCTCACATATATTATTTTGTAGGAATTCTTAAGGAAAATGTAAGAGATGAGAGTTACTACATAATTTAGTCTTATTTCCTCTCATGCCAGATCCATGGCATATTTTCCCCCTACTAATAAGACCTAGGAAAGACTTCTCTGCCCACACACATCCAAGTATAATTCAGAGGAACCATTACTCTACACATCTAAGTTTCTAAACTGACTTGTGAAAAAATATGATTCCATAGATTAGTATACTCTTTTTAGTCAGGCTCTGTCAAATCAAATATATGACCCACTATGTATTTTTTGAACATGCAGGTGTACTTTAGAAGAGAAAATATTTCCTTTGTGTGTATAGTGACCAAAAAAAGTTAGCAATGTGATTATTCTCTTATAATCCTCAACAGAAGGGCTTTCTAGAATTAGGACTTTGAAGGGAGACACTTGCTCTCTTCCATATTCCCCTCTTTTTCCCTAAATTATACCCACTTTACTCTTTCCTTACACTTCCCTACTCCCAATAGTGCAAACTCTGCTTGCCTTTTTAGTTCAAAGTCTTCCCCTAGAGACAGTGCACCAGAACCCAGCTGATCTGTTTACAGCAGAGGATACTGAGAAGCAGTGGGTTAAGCAGCTAGTCCAAGATCACCATCTCATATATTGGAGGGGATGGGGAAGGAAGGTACTGATTCGCATAACTCTGACTTCAGAGCTTAAGCTCTCAATCACAAATTGTCTTTCTTATCTCTGCTATCTTATAAAAAACCTACAACTATGTTTTCTGTAACTTATATTTTAGAGTTTATATTTTTCTCCTACTAGCTCCTCATTACCCACTTCATTCTTGCTCTCTGGTGCAATATTCTCCTAAAATCACTTTTACAAACATTTCTAATCACCAAGTACAACACAGGGGGAGAGGTTTCTTAGTTCTCCAGCTTTCATTATAAAAATTTACTTCCATTGACTATCTCTCTATCGAAATCCTCCCATTTTTTTTTTTTATCTCTAGGACATTCCACTATTCAGTTATCTTTTTTTCCTCAATTTCCTATTGTGTATCCTCTGCTTCACTGCTCTTTTTCCTGCTCCAAATACCTGAATGTGGGCCTGTACTGAGCATTATTAGCCATAACCCTATTGACTATCTTTTTCCCTATACACATCACATATTCTGAATTATAGTTAATACCACCATGTGAGTTACATCCTCTTCGCCATAACTAACTTCTACTTCTCTGTCCAATCCAGTGCTTCCAACTATCAGTAAGCCATTAGAGATAATGCTAGCAAATAGATTAAAATGTTCTCAAAATGGATTTTTTTTCTTCACCCTTTTTTTCAAAAAACATAGCTCCTGTTTTAAATTGTCTAAAATACTCTTCCATGTCATTAGATAAATCAAAAAACCAGGCTCAAAATCTTGCTGTAAAATGAGAGAAGGTGAAACTTCTTCCTCTTTATCTAGTTAAATCCTGTGTGGTTGTTTTTTTCTTAAAAATGACCTTATCTATGTCTCTCCCTAGTGGATGAGACATTCTTGTTTAGATTCTTACCATTTGACGTCTTAGTTACTTTAGAGTTACCAAGGAGTTTGTGCTAAATCCAAACTCCCTTTTATGTTAGTGAGTCTGCATTGTGATACTTGGTAGAATCTTCACTGAACCACATCCTCATTACCCTTGACTTTTTGGTCTCCAACAAGACTTCATACTACCTATTCCATCTTATTTTACCATTTTACCCTTTTACAACTCTTCATTGCATCAGGAGACTATCCTTAGTGCCCTTCCCTAATGAGTCTTATCCTGATCTCCATATTTTTGCTCTTATGATGGAATTATCCTGATTTTTGCTCTTCAAAGTAATTTTATCACCCAATTTCTAGCTCATGTTTCATCTTGAATTCTTTTTTGAGTGTTCAAGTTTTCATTTCCTGTCCTTTCATTGTATGCCTACTATTTATATATTTATTTTATATTAATGTATCAGTATCTTTGAAAGAAAACAAACAGAACAGAAATAAAAAATAAAAACAGAAACATAAAAATTAAGTTATAATACTGGCTAATTCAAATACATCTAAGCTTGGAAATTTGTTTAACATTTCTAAATGTTGGCTCATTTAGGTTTTTGCTATCTTTGTTTTGTTTGTATTTTTGTTTGGGCTTTGGTATAATAAATCTTGTTTTCTCCTTGATGGTTGAAGTCATGATCAAATGAAATAATGTTTGAGGGAAAAATAATTAGTAAAGTTCTGTAATTTGTCAGAGGCCATTATATAATGCATTTCCTTGTTCACACTTTTTAACTGATGCTTCTTCTACACAAAATAGCATACACTATTTGGAACTTTAGAGCAGGGATAAGAAGTTACATGTCATCTGTGTCACCCCACAAATCCTATTACAATGTTTGGTACATATTTAGTGCTCAGTAAATATCTGGTAACTCTATGTTTCTTAACTTTCCATTCTGTCTTTCATTGTACTTATATGAAAGAGTTCTGGGTCACAAGCAATTTCTACTCTTTATTTCTCCTTTATCAGTTTTGTCTGTATCAGTCTTACTGTTTCTTTCATTTAGGTATTCTGCTTCTATTTCTTTAAGAAAATTCATGTGGTTATACACACACACATATATATATATATATAAAGAGTTGGGGAAAGAGTCCTAAAGTGTGATAATACCACATCTAAGATGACAGCTATGGTATACTAAATAAGTTGCCCATTAATGACACCCATTGTGGTTTTATTCTGACCCCACATGTTTTCAGCACAAGAAATACAGGTAAAACTCATAGGTATCCAGCAGCCTTATTGATGACTTAGAGCTGTGGCCATGCACATGTAATGCTCTGTGCCTCAGTGTGAGTGTTGGCTTCAGGTACCTGGCTGGGATCCTCTTGCTCTAACCTCAACTCCGGTGCTTCTAACCACACCATCAGCACAAAGACAAAGCCTATGGATATTGCAAAATCTAAGATTTAGATACTATGGGTCATCTTACCCACTTGCACACTATTCTAAGTGTGTTAACCAATGTACTCTCTTTCTCTCTGCTTCTCACTGTTTTAAATTGAATAAATTAACATGTGATTATGAATCTTAATTTGTTATTTGAGGCCATCTGTTCAAAATCCTTTGGCATAATTTATCCACTAGTGTATTTGGTGGTTACCATTGCATCTACAAAATTGCCTACAAGATAGTGGTTATAAATCACCTAAAATTTACCTATATAATATTTTTAATTAAACTGATTTTAACTCTATTCAATTTTCTCAGCATGCAACAGATATTTTAGTTGGTCTCCACCTCTAGATTCTAAAAACCATTAGATGAACTTGAATTAACTTTATTGCTTCACATTCCCACTCATGTTCTTTCTTATTTAGGTTTAATCATCATGTCTGTGCTCAATGGCAGCCACTACCAGCCACCCTTCTTTCTTCTTTCAGGAATTCCAGGGCTGGAGGATGCTCATGTCTGGATCTCCATCCCACTGAGCGTCATGTATGTCATTGCCATATTGGGGAACAGCATCATCATTCACATAATACATAAGAATCCCAGCCTTCATGAGCCTCAATATACACTCTTGTGCATGTTGGCAGTGACCGACACAGGCATGTCGGCCTCTACACTGCCCACTGTACTCAATGTCTTTCTTCTCAACCACAGAGAGATTGAATTCCATGGTGCTTGGCACAGATGTTCTTTATCCACACCTTCTCTTCCACGGAGTCAGCCATCCTGCTGGCCATGGCCTTTGACCGCTTCGTGGCTATACGAAACCCACTGCGCTATACTGCGATCCTGACCCATTCCCGCATTGCTCAGATGGGCCTGGCTGCTATGGCTCGGGGAGTGGCGCTGATGGCCCCCTTGCCCATCCTGCTCAAACGGCTTCCCTTCTGTAAAAACATCATCCTGTCCCACTCTTTCTGCTTCCACCCTGATGTGATGAAGCTAGCTTGTGGGTCTATTCGCGTTAATATCATCTATGGGCTGGCTTTGGTCCTCTGTTCCTTTGGTGTTGACTCTGTCTTTATTGTTCTGTCTTATGCTCTGATCTTGAAGACAGTCCTGGGCATTGCTTCCAGGGAAGGACGTCTTAAGGCACTCAACACCTGCGTCTCCCATATTCTCACTGTCCTCATTTTCTATGTTCCACTTATTGCCTTAGCACTAATCCACAGGATAAGCAAGTACCATTCCCCTCTCCCACATGTCACCATGTCCAATATTTTCCTCTTCCTCACACCAGTCCTCAACCCATTCGTTTATAGCGTGAAAACAAAACAGATCAGAAGAGTGCTGTGCAGACTGTTTGCACTTAAGGTAGCATGAAAGAAAGAGTGGATCTCTTGGAGAAACGGATTCAAAGGTACTGGGAATATTGGGGGAAAAAAAGAGGAGGAACAGACATTATTTTCCTGTGTGCTGAAGTAGTTCCTTTGGCACATCTCTGCATAGTTTTACTACTACCTTTCTGGAAATAGGAGATTCTCTTCCAGCATTAGATCAGGAAAAATATTTATAAATCTTTATGTATCTTCATTTTATGTTTATTATTTCTAGAGTTCATATCACATACCTGTGGGTCCCCATTTCAATCCAAATAGTCCTACAAAAATTTGCTACATGAGAACCCCTCATTTATAGCTATATGGCTAAAATATGATTTAAAATAACATGTTTATATTGTTATATAGACACTTATTACTATCAGGAAGTTGAAATATTGTAGGGGGAGATATTTCAAATGAAAGAAAAAGGAGTTTTTTCATAATTTTTATTTAAATCTGTTTACATTTTACAGTTCTTACTATGAAATAATCACAATCTAACCCTCATCCAACATGAAAATTAAGTGAGAGATTAAGGCAGAAATACAAGCAGTGCATCTAAAATTTACCATCTAGGTAATATGTACTTGATTTTCTCATTGTATTAAACTGGGTTTTAATTTGAAGGCAAGCATGTACTGATTAAACTAAAAACAGGACTCTGTTACTTCTCTTCTATGTCATCTGGGAAAAAATACTGACCCAGGATCTGTGTGCCTCAGTGTAGCTATCAGTGAAAAGGAGTTAATAATGATGTCTGTTTTCTAAGGACTTTGTAATAAGAAATGTGATAATTTATGTAATGTGTTTATAACAATGTCTGGCATACAGTAAAGGCTCAATAAATATTAAACTTTTTATCATAAGCCAAAAATATGATAGAAAACAAGGGCCAAGTCAGCATTTATAGATAAGTACAAAACAACGACTTCAGTCACTAAGATATCAAAGGTGAGCAGAGAATAATAATTTTCCTGCAATTCAAAGATATATTTAGAGTGTCCTTGTGAACTTTTTTCCTAAAATGTGTGTATTTGAAAATATGTAAAAGGGTTCAGACTAGGTTTACCCATTTTGTAATTGTATATATTATATATTTATCTGTTCAATACTGGTAACGCCCCAAATTGACTATCACAGGGCAGAGCCAGACACTATTATTCTATACATTTTAATCAAGTTATATAGGTATTAAGTTATTAATCATGAATCTACTTATTTAATAGTCATGTATAATCCTTCTGGTTATTACCCTTGGTCCTTTGTTTCTCACATTTTTTTCATTTCCCCTTCTTTTACATCTTTACACAACTATTCTGAGCATTAACTACATGCCATTCTTTAGGAGACATTGAGTCAGACAAAAATGCCACCAGTTAAGGAATTACTGCTTACTGAGTGAGATAAGAAATATGTTTATTTTATTTAAGGTGAAATTAAATAAATGATCCAATTTACCTAAACAGAAGCTGCCCTTAAACTGCTTCATTATTTCCTTTATAAGTAAAGAAATGCAAATTAAAACACCAGACCTGGTCACAGAATGAAAGGAAGTATCTCAGGGACCCAAATACAGTATTAAGGATTCAATACTATTTTGTCTCTTTTTCTTCTCTGAATCTGTTTCTCCTATTTGCTTCTCTTTTGTCTCATAATTTAAATTGGTATTAGCTTCCATGCAATTAGAAAAGATGATGGCTGTAAGTGGTTTGGTATCTTCCCAGTGACATAATACAAATAGAAATGGAAATCTTTTGAGTTCTAGCATAAAAAACAGTTCTAGCATAAAACATGAAGGGAGAAATATTTTATTCAGTTTTTAATCTCTGTGAAAGATCTGGGAGAGATTTATTAGAATATTATTATTGGTCTCATCCAAACTATACAGAGAAGTGAGGAGTTCCTCAAAGGAAAATTGTCTGCTGTTTTCAAAAAACAGAACAATTGCCTAGTAATGGCCCCCAGTTCACTATAGTCATCCTTGGGGAAGTCAGTCAAGAGGACACTGATCAGAAAGACTCACCAAAAAGAAAATAATTAAATTGCATCTTAAAAGATGGGGGAACAATTTAAGAGCCAGAATTTTATTTTATTTTTTGAGAGTGTTCACTGTACTTCCGAAATGATTTATCACTGAGAGCAAAGAACATACATTTAAAGAAAAAAATTAATCCCCTCCATCCTGTTAATAGCCAATAGGTCACAGGTAAGAGCTTGCTTTTGAAATTGAGACAGATTTCAAGCTTTCACAATTTTTGTTCGTGGACTTTTCAGTTTTCCAGGAAATACTTAACGGTCCCAGCCTTCTCTGTCTTACTTTCCTTTACATTTATATAGCAATTCAAACCAAGCCCAATACCACTGACTATATTCTGTTACATAATTTAATGCTGTTCTATGATTTCCAATAATAAAATGCAAGCTATGTGAATATTATAATTGTGTATTTTGTATGACTCTGATGCCTACCAAATGTGTCACACAGATTTTAAAAATATTTTTCTGATTGATTGCTTGAGGAAGGAATTTAGGAATTCCTTCAGAACTTTCTTAAAATAGCTTCAAATTCTTGCTAATGCTACCACATGTTTATTTATTACCATGAGCAATTAAGTCTTTGTCTTATCTCCAAACTTGATCTCAGCAGGACAATTCTTAATTTGCTTGTGACTCTGAATTTTAAAGAATTGGCCCCCAAAGAGAACAAACTAATTCATTTTTCCTCTTTGCAAAGTTAAAGAAAGGAGATGCATTCTTGTTTCAGAAGTCAGCACATAACCATATGTATTCCCAATATAAAATTGAAAACAAAACAAAATCTGAATGTAGTATAAATTCTGAATGAAGAAATAAGTTGGGTAAGAATAACTATTTCTCAGATCCTATATATTATTTCTTTTCAGACAACTCCTTTATCTTCTGTTAATATTTAGAATGTTCAGTATATCACCCAGTATCCACATATAAGAAACAGAAATATCAGACATACAGTCATAAATGTATTATCCATCTTGGATTTTTAATGCCCCAACCTAAGTAATATTGGAAATCAAGAATCAGGTGACATCTTAGTTTCTCTATAAAATCAGTCCCTCATTGATCCTTTATAGTCAAGAATCAGACCCCTCAACTTAGCAGCTGAGGTAATGTGATTTTCATCCAACTTGTACACTGGCAACACTGAGGTTGGTCTCCTATTGCCATTTCTCCTCATTGCTACCAAGCAGCCATCTTTCATGGTCACAGTTATGGTCACATATTTAAGCATTCAGCCTCCTTTTATTCCTTAGTTAGCTAGATTATGTGCTTCTTGAGGAAAGAACCTGAGCATTTTTTTTCATTTTTACATTCATAGTGCCTACCATACTACTTGACACATAGTAGATCCTGAATAGCACTTTTATAATTGATTCCACCTTCTAATATATGGAAAATCTCATTCTCCAGCAACCACACGTTGCACCCAAAATCGCTTGCGCAGGGCAGCCTGGATCTGCCGGGATTTGAGACTGTAGACGATAGGGTTTAGCAGTGGTGTCATGAGGAGGTAGGCATTGCTCATAGTGGTGTATAAAATTGGGGAAGTTTCCCGGGTGTAACGATGTAATACTGCAAGGCTGATGAGGGGCAGGTAAAACACAAGCACTGTGCACAGGTGACAGATACAGGTTTGCAGTGATCTCCAGTTTCTGTCGTGGATCCACAATTTCATAATAGCACTCAGAATCTTTACGTATGAAGCTAGGATGAAGACAACATCCACTGCAAACGTGCACAGCACACAGACCAATCCATAGACACTGCTGAAAGTGACATCCCCACAGGCCAGGTTCAGCATATCTGGGTAGTAACAATAAGAGTGTGAGAGGATGTTGGCCCCACAGAAAGGAAAGGTCCTGAGGAAAAAAGGCAGAGGGGCCAGGAGAGTGGCACCCCGTATGAAAGCAGCTCCACTAAGGCAGACAACTGTATGGTGGGTTAGGATCCTGGGGTAGTTTAGTGGAGCACAGATGGCAACCAAGCGGTCAAAAGCCATGGCTACCAGGATACCTGATTCTACTGAGGAGAGGGTGTGGATGAAGAACATTTGGGTCAGGCAGGCATGCAGGCCGATGTGGTGGATATCGAACCAGAAGATAGCCAAGACACTAGGCATTGTGCACAATGAAAGGCCTAGGTCAGTAAGGGCTAGCATAGCCAAAAAATAGAACTGGGGCTCATGAAGATTCTGTTCTGCTCTAACTAGGATGAGGAGAAAAACATTACCCACAATGGCCACCAGGTACAGGAGACAGAAGGGGATGGAGATCCATATATGTGCAGTCTCCAGACCAGGAATACCAATGAAGGAAAAAGTGGGCCAATTAGAAAAGGTGTCATTAAATGCCAACATGGTGAGACATAGGTGGGATTTAGTCCGGGATGCTTGCAAACCTACAAAAGAAATATCAAATGTCAGGGAAGTTGTAAAAAAAGTTAGAAGTAAAAATTTTGTTCATACCTGGAATTATAAAATTGGGATATGAAGAACTCAAAATTGAGTTTATACTTTTAATTTTATAATAGTTTTTTTTTGACATATGGACAGCAACTAAGTACATTGAAAAGAGGTTCAACATCATTCAGTAGAAAAATGTAAATGGGAACTACAATAAGATGCCATTAGAATGGCTAGAATTTAAAAAGACTGAACATATCAGGTTTTGGTGAGCATGTGGGACAACTGGAAATATCACACAGGCATAGGTCAGAGATATTGCAGGTTTGAATCTAGACCACTACAATTAAGTTTGTATCACAATAAAATGAGTCACACAGATTTTTTGGTTTCACAGAGCACATAAAAGTTACATTTACATTATATTTTAGTCTATTAAGTGTGCACTAGCATTATGTCTAAAAGATAATGCACATATATTAATTTAAAATACTTTTTGCTAAAAACTGTTAATGATCATCTGAGCCTTCAGTAAGTTATGCATTTCTGCTGGTGAAGGGTCTTGCTGATGGCTGATTGGGGTAGTGGTTGCTAAAGGTTAGGATGGCTGTAGCAATTTCTTAAAATAATACAACAATGAAGTTCACCACATCTGTTGACTCTTCCTTTGATGACAAATTTCTCTGTACCATGCAATGTTGCTTGATAGGATTTTACCCACAGTAGAACTTTCAAAATTGGAGCCAATCTTCTAAAATCCTGCTGCAGTTTTATTAACTAAGTTCGTGTAATATTCTAAATCTTTTGTTTACATTTAAACAAAGTTCACAGCAACGAGTAGTTTCCTCCTCAAGAAAGTACTTTGTTTGCTGATCCATAAGAAGCAACTCCTCATCCATTCAAGTTTTATCATGAGACTGCGGCAATTCAGACACATATTAATGTTCCACTTCTAATTCTAGCTCTCTTGCTATTTCCACCACATCTTTAGTTATATCCTGCATGGCAGCCTTGAACCCCTTAAAGTCACCCATGAGGGTTGGAATCAACTTTTTCCAAACTCCTGTTCACATTGATATTTTCACCTCTTTCTATGAATTGTGAATATTCTTTTTTTTTTAGACAGAGTCTTGCTCTGTTGCCCAGGCTAGAGTGCCGTGGCATCAGCCTAGTTCACAGCAACCTCAAACTCCTGAGCTCAAATGATCCTCCTGCCTCGGCCTCCCAGAGTGCTAGGATTACAGGTGTGAGCCACCATGCCCGGCCGGTGAATATTCTTGATGGCATCTAAAATGGTTAATCATTTCCAGAAGGTTTCAACTTACTTTGCCCAGATCCATCAGAGAAATCACTCTCTTTTTTTTTTTTTTTTTTGAGACAGAGTCTCACTCTGTTGTCCGGGCTAGAGTGAGTGCCGTGGCTTCAGCCTAGCTCACAGCAACCTCAAACTCCTGGGCTCAAGCGGTCCTCCTGCCTCAGCCTCCCGAGTAGCTGGGACTACAGGCATGCACCACCATGCCCGGCTAATTTTTTGTATATATATATATTTTAGTTGTCCATATAATTTCTTTCTATTTTTAGTAGAGACGGGGTCTCACTCTTGCTCAGGCTGGTCTCGAACTCCTGACCTCGAGCGATCCACCTGCCTCGGCCTCCCAGAGTGCTAGGATTACAGGCGTGAGCCACTGCGCCCGGCCAGAAATCACTCTTTATAGCAGCTATAATAGCCTTACAAAATGTATTTCTTAAATGATAAAACTTGAAAGTCAAAATTACTCCTTGACCAATGGCCTGGAGAATGGATGTTGTGTTAGCAGGCATGAAAACAACATGAATCTCCTTGTACATCTCTACCAGAGCTCTTGAGTGACTAGGTGCATTGTCAATGCACAGTAAGTTTTTGGAAGAAATTTTTTTTCAGAGATGTGGGGCTCAACATCAGTCTTAAAATACTCAGCAAACCATGAACAGATGTGCTGTTATCCAGGTTTGTTGTTCCATTTACAGAGCACAAGCAGGGTAGATTTAGCATAATTCTTATAGAGGCTAGGACTTTCAGAATGGTAAATGAGCACTGGCTTCAAGGTTACCAGATGCATTAGACCCTAACAAGAGAGTCACTCTGTTCTTTAAAACTTTAACTTCTCCTCTCTAGCTATGAAAGTCCTAGTTGGAGTCTTCTTCCAGTAAAAGGCTGCTTTATCAACATGAAAAATCTGCTGGTTAGTGTAACCACGTTTATCAATTCTCTTAGCTAGATCTTCTGGATAACTAGCTTCAGTTTCTACATTAGCATTTGCTGCTTCACTTTGGACTTTCATGTTATGGAAATGGCTTCTTTCTTTAAACACCATGCACCAACCTCTGCTAACTTCATACTTTCTTCATTTCTCTCAGTCTTCATAGAAGTGAAAAGAGTTAGGGCCTTGCTGTGGATGAGGCTTTGGCTTAAGGGAATGTTATGGCTGGTTTGATTTACCCAGACCACTAAAATTTTCCACGTCAGCAATAAGACTGTTTTTCTTTCTTATCATTCACTGTTCACTAGAATAGCACTTTTAAATTTCCTTCAAGAACATTTGCTTTGCATTCACAACTTGGCTGTTTGGTACAAATGACCAGCTTGGCTATTTTGACTTTTGACATGAATCTTCAATAAGCTGAATTATTTAATAATTTGATTAAGGTGAGAGATGTGCAACTCATCCTTGTACCTGAACGCTTAAAGCCATTGTAGGGTTATTAATTTCTAATAATAATTTCAATACTATTATGTTTCAGGGAATAGGGAAGCCCACGGAGAGAGGGAGAGATGAGGGAATGGCTGGTTGGTGGAGCAGAACATACACAACTTTATCTAATAAGTTTGCCACCTTATATGGGTGTGGTTTGTGGTACCCCAAAGCAATTACAGTAGTAACATCAAAGATATTGATCACAGATCATCACAACAGATATAATAACAATGAAAAAATTGAAACATCGTGAGAATTACCAAAATGTGACACAGATATGATGTCAGCTCATGCTGTTGGAAAATGGTGACCCTAGACTTGCTTGCCACAGTTACCCCAAACCCTCCATTTATAAAAAATGCAATATCCATTAAGCACAATAAAGCAAATCACAGTAAAATGAGATATACCTGTACATTGAGGATGAAATAGAAAATTATACAGCCTCATTTGAAAACAGATTTACAGTTTTATAGTTAAATATGGATTTATCATGCTGTTATTGTTACCCAGCAACAAATGATTTTTGTACAGGTAAATAATTGACTTAGTTAAGAATGACTGAAGTAAGTTACTTGATTTCACTAAATCCCATTTTATTTTAAATAAATTTGTAATATTACTACATTTAAATATTGCTGTGAAGATTAATTCCATCAGATAAGAGAACAAAAGCACACAGAACATTGCCTAAAAGTTAATAAATTAGCATTTGTTTCTGAGCTTTCATAGTATTCATTTCAATACAAATATATACCTAAGTGAATTGTAGACATAATAACAAAAAAATCTCATATTAATTTCATTAGAAAACACACTAATCATTAAGAAAATAGAAATTATTTTTTTAAAAGAGTAAAATCTCACATTGTATAGTCCAAGATTTCATATTAAAACTATATGTATAATTTTGCTAAAATCATAGTGTAAAAATAATAGATTATTTTATTTTTTCATATTATATAAATATATGTAAAATTATATAAATTATATAAAACTTGTATAAATATCTATTTACCTACCTATTTATTTTAGCCCTTTTATGTATTTATATTTTTGACAGCATTATAAAAATGTAAGATCATATTTTATGAAGTCAATGTCCCTGGTGAATAATAGTAGCTTAAACATCTGTTAAAAAATGGAATGGGACAGCATAAATAAACCAACATATCAAAAAAGTCAGAAACAGATGGCGATACTAAGGGAAAAAAGAAGGGAAGAAAGAAATGGAAGGAGAGAGGAAGATGGGAAGGAGAAAGGAAGGAAGGAAGGAAAGTTTTAGGAAAAATTAATTAAAGAGCACTTTGGTGCCTGGCCCATTTTCATACATTAGTGGTGAAGTCAGCACATATTTACTGTATCCTAGTACTTGAATTTCTAAGAGTGAACAGATTAAGTAATACATAAAAATATTAAATATAAAATAATATACATCTAAATAATATATGGATATTGAGTGCATTATGTTAATATATGTGTGTATATTTATATAATAGGCCCTTAAATATGTGCGTTTTTTCCCTCAAAGTCCAACCAGAAGACAAGTTCTTACACAAATTTTTAAAAGGGTGTCACTCATTTTGATGTACTAAAGGTTCTCTGTTATACTTCTTTAAGTGACAGTGCCCCGATAGAGGTAGATTAAAACCACATAACAAATCTTGATATAAAAATACCCTGCACTTACATGTAAGAATATATATACATACACACACATATAAACACACTCATTCATATATACATACATCAGTTATGCTTGCCTCTTAGTTAACAGCATGAAGTTCCTGCTTTAACCATAACTTTAGTCTTTAGTTTCAAGTATCAAATTGAATATAATGGCTTTGATTCTAGCTTATTAGCATTGATTTTTTTATTTTATTTTATTTATTTATTTTTTGGTCAGGGCAAAGACCTAGCTCTACACTCATTTTTGTGTTATCTGCTGGCTGGAAGGAAAGTACTATTTCCACTATTTCTCCTGTTTCGCCTTTTAGTTTACGTTATATTATATCAGCTTCTGTCAATTACGCAGATTTTAATGAGAACCTTGTTTGTGTCAGGCACCATTCTAAGCACTGGAGACTCAATCATGAGTGAGAAATAAAACAGCACTATGAAAGAACACCTAATTGTTATGGCTTAAATATTGGCTTTACCACTTATAAAAGTTACTGTATTAAGATCTGATCAGAGGAATAGAGCAAATTTATATCTGTATCTTGACCACTCTATATATTTTAACTTCAGAATATAAGAGAAAGCTTCACTGATAAGTTGGAATTTAAGAAGAATTCTGAGAAACATCAGGTGGAGAAAGGCAAATATATTTTCTACATAAAGGACCATCTGTAAAACTGTAGCGACATTAATGAGAATGTGCATTAAAAATATAGCCATCTAGTATTATTAATTTAAGGTTGAAGTAGTCTTAGAATACTAGCTGAAAACTTCCTCACCCAGGTCAATTTTATATTTTTTTAATCTGACAATTTAAATTTGGTTTTGAATGGTCGGGTTCCAAAATACAAACCACCACTGAATATCTTGGAATTTGTAAATGATATGACAAATAGCACTAGTAGGCATAAGCTCAAGGTTTAGATTGTGTAAAACTCTTTTGTTTAATGGGAAAAGAAAAAAAAAAACTCTCCAACTTTGCAAAAGCATATGGTATTCTTCATGGTTCTACACCTAATAACAGAACATGCTAATTTACTCAATTCTAATGCATGTTTGCAAAGTATATTTATGATATATTGGTTTCAGGACTCAGGGAAAAGCTATTAAAACAAAAAATACAATCCATTAAATTTGGGAATCTGAAATTTAGCTATGTAAGCACAATATGAACCTATAGTATTAACAGTCTTTAAATTGTTGATCAATACAATAATTACTACTTAGAAGAGAATATATATAAAATTAACCATTTAACTTTAAAATATTATTACTCTTCAAATAATTTAATCTCCACATCTCACACATCCTAACTCACCAACACTGGACATATGTGTTAGGCCCTTTAGCTTGGGAAACTGGTTATCATTACACCAATTTCCTTGAATGGACTTTCTCAGGGTTACAATGGTAGTTGCTATTACTTATCTCCAAAATACTTCACTCACAGCACAATGAATGGCTTTTTCACTTTCAGATGTATCTGTTGGCAGGACGGTTGTTTCCTTGTAAGGCAAACTCCTCAGCTCTGTGTTCTAGGACTTGGTTTAAGATGCTTCACAGATCAACAAAAGAGGGTCTCCCAGGTGCCTGGAAAGTTCCACTGAGATTAAAACAGCCTTGGGAGTTCCCAACTATCATAGCCAAGAAGCCTAAATACATTTTTGTCCCAAGGAATCTGAGAAAGGAGCAAGCACATCTTAGTCATTAGACATCTTAGAGTGTCCTTTTATACAGGAGAGACAAATCGCTATCGTTTCAGCAGAACATAGTGGGTCTGAGGGATTTCCTCCTTTATTGTATGGAAAGCAAGCTGGAGTGAAAACATATAAAAAGAAGCTTTGCTTAGATAAGATCAACTTTTTAGAAAGTATTAAGCTATTTAACAAATAAAATAACTTTAAAAGTATTTAATACACATATGTGCAAACATGTTGTCAAAATGTAAAATATACAGAACTGTTTCATGTAATTTTGGGGCAAAGACACCAGTTCTTTTCCTCATAGGTAACATAAAGAAATTGTGTCTTAATTTATCTTTCTGAATAAAAAATAAAATATATTAAGGTAACTTAGTATATTACATATCAGACTATTACTCTCTACTTTGTGTTTTTCTCTAAAGAATTTATTAAAGGCATTTTTCCATGGCAATACAAAAATTGGCCCTCTCAGTTTTCAAAAGCTACTTTATGCTGCATAATGGGAATGTAATATAATTACTAATTATCCCTCTAATGAGCTTTTAGGTTTTTTTATATTTCCATTTGTGCACTTTTGAGTGTGCTTCTATTAGAGAGAAAGCTCAAATTAAATCGCTGAGCCAAAGTATATTCATTTTATATAATTAATTGCTGTCAAACTTCCTTTCAAAACTGTTAAGTAAGTTTATATCCACAAAGGGATAAAGATTTGTCTGTTTTTCTTTCACACTTGCCAATCTTAAATTTTCTAACAAAATTCAGACAAAAAGTATACATTGTTTTTTCTTTAATCTACATTGTTATATTGATTATTAATGAGGGGGAGAATCTTTTTTATGAATTGGTGGACATTTGCGCATTTTATTTGTAAATTGTCTAACCGGACATTTAAAAGCATTCTAACAGATAGTTTTAGAGTCAATCCTAACTCAGGTCTATCTTCATATTGTAAAAGAGAGACAAGATGATTATTTTTCAAAAATATAGTCCATGCAGGCACTTGCTAGGGGAACATTATTAAATCCAAACTTCTAAAACAGGACACCATTCACAATAGCCCTCAAAACCATTTCTTTTCTTTATATCCTTGTACTGTTTCAGCCTCCAGTGTGACAAAATGTTTGGCATCTAAAGACACTATGGAGAATACTAGATGATAAAACTCATAGTTATTTTTCTTTTTTCAGGGATCAGTTTTAAGGTTTAACTTAAATACTATTAATCTTGCCATTTTCAAGTGCATAATTTTATGAGTTGTACTAAATAGGTATACATATCTTCACATAAACACCACTAAAATAAGAATGTAGACATTTTAATCACTCCCAGAATGTCCCATGAGCTGCTCTGAAGAAAACCCTTTCCTCCCAATTATTCTAGGCCCTAGGAACCACTTTTCTGATTTCTGAACCTATAGATTTAGCTTTTAAAGAATGTCATAACCATATAATTATATAGTATATTTCTATTTGTGTTTTGGTTCCATTCACTTAGAATTATCCTCTTGAGAGTCATCCATGTTGTTGCTTTGATGATTCTATTGATTAGCTCTTTGAAATCATTATTCATCTTGGATAACACATTTACACTTATTTTATTAATTTTTTTATTATTTCCTTATTTCTGCTGAAATTACCCATTTGCTTATACTTGTTGTATACCTTTTTGGCTAGAGTCTCTACCATATTAATCACAGATATTTTAAAATTCCCTGACTGATAATTCCAGCATCTGTCTCATAGCTGCATTTGGTTTTATTGATGGATGTGTCACGTAACAGGGTGGTGTTTATTTATTTCTTCTTTGTACATCTCATAATTATTGGTTGAATGTCATAATCTTGTACTGGATAACGGAGACTTAGGCAAACAGTATTTATACTACAAGATGTTTATATTTCATCTTTTACTTTGTCTTTAGTATGTCAGTTTAGTCAATCTTGTTAAAGTTTAGCTGGATTTAAATTATATTGTTGCTATGTCTGCCTTCACTGACCACAGGCTTTAAGTCCCCCTAGGGCTACCTTATGTTTAGAGTCAGTGTTGGTTTGCCAGAGAGTTTTCCTTAATGTCTGCTCCACTCTCAACTTAAGTCTTCTTTTAATACCTGGGCCTCAGAGAATGAACTCTTGACTCCTATCCCTAAAAACAGACTGCATTTACTTATTAACTGAAACTTGACACCCTGGTGGTAAGAAGCAGAGTAGGGAATTGGGACATCTCTGTTCTTCTGGTTTATCTTCAACGTCAGGTAGGCACTGTGTCTCTAGGTTTTGGGAATTGGACCCTCTCAGTGGCCTTGGCTCCCCCTACCCCACTTCTATGAGACCTTAAGTGGCTCAGGATATTTTTATGTCCCTTCCCAAAGGTTAGAGGATTTTTTAAAAATATTATGTCCTTTCCCAATTTTCAATATTTCTTTCCTTACATACTGAAGACAATAGTGGTTCTTTTCATTTTCCAAGCATCTTAAGCTTTGTTTCTTAGGGAACATAGGAAAGAATAATCCAGTTAGAGCTGTGTGCTATTCCAGAGTGGCTTTTGTTCTGGTCTATATGTGGAAGTACTAGATAATATTTTCATGAGCTGTTCTAAATTTCTCTGTAAAGTTTTGCCTATGAATATAGGCAGTATAATAATGTATTCTAACAATAGAATATGAATTTTTAAATGAAGTTTACTCATACAATTTAAGAAGTAATACTTTTCTTCCTTTTATTTAAGGTACTTCTCAAATAGATAACTCATATTGAGAGTCTCTCAAAGACACCAATATAATTATAAATTATGTTTGATAAACTTATGCAATTTAGAAAGATAATCTCATAAATTAGAGTTGTAGTACACCTACTAGTAAGATGCATAAATCTCTCATGGAGGGGCCACACACTTGGATTGAGACAAACCAATGAGTACCTGATAACACTTGGGAAATTAAATTGCTGTGCAACTAGACAAAGCTAAGACAAGTTATATATATATATATTTTTTAAGTACTAGAATTACAGACATGAGCCATCATGCCTAGCTGGCTAAGACAAGTTTATATACTTTTAATAGGCTACTCAAGGCAAAATTTGTCCTTTCAAGTTGCTGTACTGTGGAGAATTTTTGACATTATCAGTCCTTGGAGCCATTTCAAGGACAGACTTATTAGTCCTATGTTTGCCCTCTTCCTTATGAAATTATGCTTATATACGCAGAAAAATTATCAATGACAACAGAGAGAAAGAAAATTAAAAAATGTTTTCATCATGAACTAAAATAAAATCTTAAGCTTCCCAGATAACTGAATGGACCCCCTCTCTTGACCCTTGATCATGGAGACCCCAGAAAAACCCTAAAGCTGAGTTTCCGGCCATGTGAAGGGAGATCAGACACACCTCTTCATGCCACCCTCCCCTCTTGAAGATATCTTTTTTAACAGTAAGATGCTAAATCATTAATAAGCTAAGGCTATACAAGACAAAGCTTAAATCAAACCTGCAGGCAGTCAATTTACTCAACAGATCACTTGAGTTTTGGTAAATGTCTGGTGGCTTGTCTCTGATTGACAGACATCTTTAGCTTCAGTTAAAACATTCCAAGACTTTAAACAAAGCTTCCTTTCTTTAACCAATTATAAATCAAAGAATCTTTAAACCCACCTATATCCTATATACCCCCACTTTGAGATGTCCTACCTTTTTGGACCAAGCCAATGTACACTCTCCCCATATTAACTTACGGTTGTGCATGTAATTCCCGTCTCCATGAATGTATAAAACCAAACTGTAACACAGCTACCACAGGTACATTTTCTCAGGATCTCTTGAGGCCAGGTGCTCTGGACTGGTCACACACATTTGGCTCAGAATAAACCTCTTTAAATTATTTTATAGATTTGGGTTTTTTGTTGTTGTTGTCATTGTTAACATTATTAAGAAGACAAATTTTCAACAAGGGAGAGCTTTCTAATCCAATTGGATATGAAAGTATTAATGAATGTTTCTCATTAGTAATAAATCACAAATAAACTCAGCATTTGGGAGATCAATGAAAAACAAATTTGAGTTTGGATCTAATGTGAGATTTATCTCATGGTGGTTACAGTTACTGAGACCCCTAAGCAGGAGACTTAAGAGTTATGGGTCTCGAACCATGGTGGGAAGGTGAATATAAATTAGATCCATATTTTATCACTTGTACCAAGGGAGAACACGCCTTTGACATAGTTTTAATAGTGTTTCTGATGAAGGTTATCAGGTTGGGATATTTATAGGATTTGGGGATCTGGCCTCAAGGAGTCTAAGGTATCTTTTTGAAGGTGGAAACTGAATGGCAATGGATAAAGTTTGCGGTGTAATTAGTAAGTGAAGTGAGGGCAGTCTTGATAAGAAAACTGTTGTTTGATAAGTGAACTAAGCTGTTTTACCATGTGACCAATTAATTATTAATAAAAATTTCCATTTTCCCAGAGAAGCATGCTGATTGCTCTAATAAATTTTTGTAAGAATTTAATGAAATAAATGGTGAAGTTATTTATTGTTTTATATCTTTATCTCCTTGTGAAAGAATTTCTTTGAACAAATAAGAAAACTGGCACCAGTAGGTTTTGTTCATAGTCCAGATATAATTCATCTGTGAGGATCTAGGTGTTCTCAATTCTGTTGACTATTTCACAAATAAAAATAGAAGAAATTTTTGCATTTAGTAAGGTGGATTTGGATGGTGTGTTTTGTCTGGTCCAAATATGAAATTCTATATAATTTTTAGTTATTCCCAAAGGCCCTGAGGGGTTAAATTTATTGATGAATTCTGAAGTACTATTTCATACAGTTATTGTTCACTTCTGTGTCTCAAGTACAGATGCAGTTGTTAATACACAGAATTGTTCAATACCTATTTTGAATAAATGGTAAATTTTTGGATTTGTAAACATTGATACAACATTTACTTAACGTCCTATCTGTATTAGGTCTTGATATGTTTTATATACCAACAGAAGAATAAAAAATGATAAGAAATACTCTTTTCTGGAGGTGATCAAACTATGAATTGGAATGCCTCATCTGAGATCTGCTTTCACATTTTCAAAATCACATACATGGGAACATCTTCCCCTTCTTTTCTGTCTATATATATATATATATATATACACACACACACGCACACATACATTATATGAGGAAATTTATTTATGCTCTGGATCATGAATGACCTTTGAGTCCTAGATTGCTTGCATATTAATTGTCTTACATGTGGGGGTTAATAAAATTTCAGTTTCTTCAAGGAAAACAATGATTTTCTGGGTTGATGTAAGGAGAAAAATATGATTTTATGTGTAAAAAAGTAAACAATGACAGATACATGAAAATGCTTTTTAATCTCCAAGCAGGAGTCACCATTAGGAGTATCTACTGCTACAGTAACAATATTCCTAGCTGCATTCATTGAATTTTGACCCACTCCTGGGAATATCAATGAATTTGTGGATTTGTCTAACTTCAAAGATCATGTTCATTTTTTATTTGAAACTAAATAACAAGAAAGGTCCCTTGATGTACAAGTATGTGTGTGTGTTTGTGTAAAGTGAGTAGTGTGTGTGTGTGTGTGTGTGAATAGATCAGGGAATGATAAAAGGAAAGCAGACATCGTTTATCATTTTGAGTTCTAAAGTAATTTCTACATATATGCAACAGTGTTTCACATCTGAAATATATCATATGAATTAAACAATAGCAGAGTTCAAAGGGATGCCTGTGAAGCAACGAACTTTTGAGAAGTCCTGAGATACATTATATAAAATAGGTATAATCCCAAAATGTCAATAAATTTTTTTTTGCAAATTGACTTTAAAGGGAATTGTGATGACATCAATACTTAATGAATGATTTTCAAGTCACCTGATGCAGAACAGCATCCAGTACTTGGGCCATTTGTGGAGCATTCCTAGAAAGCAATGAAAAGTGGACTTCAAATTAAGAAGAGAAGGTGGTTTCCAGGAGACTACAATCCTCAAGAGGGAGCTGCATAAATAACAAGGAAGCACAAACCAGATCATAGGCATTCTTGGTTTTGAGCATGGAAGAGAAAGGTTTCCCTTTAGTACTTTAGCAAACACTCTGCCTTAAAATGCCAGGTGAGAAAAGAAACACGGCTTACTTGTTTTTGGAAAAGAACTAAGATCAAGGAGTCTTTGGATAAGTTAGTGAGTAGAGAAACTCTAGCTGGTAATACAAAGAATCACAGGAGTCTAGGAAATGTATCTTTCTGTGAAACTATCCCCAACTTATCTTCTTCAAGAACCTGAGGTATTTGGACAATGGTATTGAGCCAAATAAAAGGAAGGGAGCTTAAAGTACTGCTGAATTGGAAAAGGACAGAACTATCCTTGCCTTTGGAAACACTGACCATGAAGTTTACTCTCATTCTTAAGCATGAATAACCTTTGAGACTAAAGCGTATAGATTCTGAAAATGCTTAAAAGCCCATAAATGAGAAAACATGTTGAGAAGAAATCTGGAACCAAATCCTTAACGCTGGAAGGCACAATGATTTGGATTAAGCAGAGAGTGGGTTCTTATCAAATAGAGAGTGAGTTTCCTAGACCCCTTCCCACCTTCTTGGTCCTTAAAACAAAATTTCAAGATTAAAAAACGCCAATAAATCTTCTGAAGCTAATATCAATCTCCTTTTTTCTAAGATAATGTGTAGAATTTTACTTAATCTCTTCTTATTCTTCTGAAAGTCTCATCCAAATTGATTCTCATTGAGATTGTGAAAAATTTAAAAACATGCCAAATGAAAGGAGAAACAAGTAGACAGGATCCTTAATTATTCTTGTTCAGATTACCAGGCCAAGGCAGAGAGACTTTAAAGAAAAGTCTTTCATTGTTGTTATTGTTTTTATTATTATTATTGCCTTTCTCTAAGAATCTTCCCCTGAACAAAGATTAGACTAAGGTGGAATTTAAATAGGAGTAGCTGGGAAATACTCAGGCCACCACAACTAGGGTCTGTATGCCCTGTGCAGGGAATACAAGTTTTCAGGTGCATAGCTTCACAAAGACCTGCTAGCAATACCTGGACTGACCTTGGTGAGTAAGAATAGGTGAGGAATTGGAATGCTTAACATATGCAGACATTTGTATGGCTTACAGCTATGAAGAGTATATATATAATATCAATTAAGTTTTATAAATACAGAATGCAATTGATGGGTGGACTAAGAAAAATTGTGTGCTTTACTATTTATGGGAAGGAGACTCTGCATCCACAGCTGATTTTATCCGGATAAATAAGTTTTGGCAACATACTGTGTAAAAATTGTTTTATCACTCACTTATAGAACATTATAATTGATTATTCTACAGTCATCTTACCTCTTCAGTTAAAGCAGCTAACTGTGCTAGCTTAAATCTTTGCTACAATGAGAAACAGAGTGTAAAGCCAGGCACACAGAGAAACATAATTAATATTTAATGACTAATTGGATGAATAAATAGCAGTACTCATATATTGAATTAAATCAATAATATTGACATCATATGATCATTAGAAATTAACTAGTTAACCCAAATATATACACATACAATGTAACTTTGTAAAAAGTCCATAGATCATATTCAAATTAAAAATATTTAGCCCTATAACTAAAAGAGAGCTCATGAACATATTTAAAAAAATAAAAAATCTATTCAATATTTTAGTATTTTTAATTATGAAGAACAGCCTTCTTTTTATGTACAATTTCAGAAAAATATGTTTACATTCAACAATGAATTATCATGAAACAGTGCTTCATAAAGTATGTGGTAAAGGGTCATTAAAATTTTTCAGTCTATCATAAAATATGTTTTTCAAATAAAACAAAAATGGTTTTCTACAAAAATGAAAAGTACATCCAAATACAATAATAATTGTATATTCTACATGAAGAGCAATTACTATTATTACACTAAAGAAGCAGAGTAGTTATCAAATTTGTATGAAAGTTTCTATATGCTTATTTTCAATTTCTGTATTCATTTCATGCATAAAATAAAGCATATTAAAATGTGGCCATGAACTGCATTTTGAATAGGACTATCTAATAGGTATTGTTATTGACCACTGCAATAAGAAATACACTGGTCATGATCTACTACTGTAATTACCATGAGGAGTATTAATTTGGATGTATTTTAAAAGAACTTCATTTAAAGCACTTTATTTACTCTGAATTTTTTATTTTAAAATATGTTTATATCAATTAAATGACTTAGATAAATTAAATATCAAGACTTTGTTTTTTTCTTATTTTTCCTTCAATAAGCTATAATATGTAGGGAATATGATCCAGAAAGAAGGTCTTCTTTTCTGGTCTAAAGGCTCAGGTGGTATATGTTGGGTAAGAACATTCAATATCATATTAGACACATATCACAGGCAGTTTAAAAAAAGAGATATGATGAGTAGTCAATTAAACGCTCAAGTCAAATGTTATCATCTGTGTCTGAGAAAATGCATTTCATTCTAGGAAAGGTATGCAGCCCTGGTGTCATGCTTCCTGTCAATAGCACCACCGCCTTCTTCTCCACCTTCCTGGTGACAGGCATTCCTGGGCTGGAGGCTGTGCACATCTGGATCTCCATACCCTTCTGTGCCATGTTCCTCATTACCTTAGTGGGTAACATGACCATCATGACAGTTATCTGGCGGGAGCAGACCCTCCATGTGCCTATGTACTTCTTCCTGGCCATGCTAGCTGCCTCTGATCTGGGCCTGTCCCTCTCCACCTTCCCCACAATGCTGAGGATCTTCTGGCTGGATGCTCGAGAGCTGACCTTTTCTGCTTGCTTCACCCAAATGTTCTTTATTCACACCTTCCAGGATTTTGAGTCAGCCATCATACTGGCAATGGCCTTTGACCGCTATGTGGCCATTTCTCATCCACTGCACTATTCTTCCATCCTCACAAATAGTGTGATCGCCACGATAGGTTTGGCCATTGTAGTGCGAGCCATGATTGCACAGGTGCCCCTTCCCATGCTCTTGAGGAGGCTGTGCTTCTGTCGCTCCAATGTGCTTTCTCATTCCTACTGCCTGCACCCTGACATTTTAAAGCTCTCTTGCTCCAACACTAGGATCAATAGCATCTTTGGACTCTTTATGGTGCTTTCCAACATGGGACTTGATTTTCTCCTTATTCTCCTTTCTTATGTGTTGATTCTGAAAACTGTACTGAGCATTGCTTCCCACGGTGGCCGCCTGAAGGCTCTTAATACCTGTATTTCCCACCTCTGTGCTGTGGTCCTCTTCTTCACACCCATGATCTGCCTTTCTATACTTTATCGCTTTGGCCGAAAGTTTCCCCCAATCCTCTATGTACTCTTGGCCAATATGCATTTTCTCATTCCTCCTGTGATGAATCCCATTGTGTATGTAGTTAAAACCAAGCAGATAAGAGACAAAATCCTAAAACTCTTTATCGAAAAAGGAACTGAAGAGTCCTGAGTGGCATTTATAACATAAACTTTGAGAAACTGATGTACAGTGAATAGTTACTGTTCCAACTCTCACAACTGAAATGACTTTGTCAAAGACAAAGAAGTGAAATGTCCTAATGTATTTGTTTTCTCCACTTGCACTGACCATGATTTTCTGTTTCATTTATAGCCTTTGCTTAATTTATTAGGCTAATTTTCTTCATACAATTACTTTTCAGACTGACAATTACTTTTTACCTCAAATTTTCAAGGTTGTTTGTAGCTGGTTGTGTTATTCTTCAGTTGTCTAAACGACATACTATTTTTCCTATTAGACTTTGTCCCATGTTTATTCATCACAATAAATTATTAAGAGTTCCATTAAATACATCAGTATTAAGGTTGAGATTGTCTGCACATGCAAGGTTCTCTCTTCCCTGAAGTTTCATTATTTTGAATGTTAAATAAGTTTGAGACATTTTGCAATGAAGCAACTTTGATTAGCTACATCAGGTTATCAGGAGGTTAGGGCATTCCTAGTTCAGTTAGGTGTAATGGAATTGGGATGGTTAATTCTGATGTGAACACTTAAAAAAAAAAGGCAAGATAAAACTAACACAGAACTCAGAGAATAGAAAAATCTTTTCTCAAGTGCTAATAAACTCAAATAATTTTTTGTAGTCTGAGTCATCTCTTATTGCATGACAGTAATAGTAGCATCTTTGACCTGCATTTAAGAGAGCCCATGTCAAGACGTTAAACCATATAAATAAATAAAGACTATACAGTTTTTTATCCCCAAACTGACTTCTTTTACTTAAAGACAGAAATTATCCTTTTCTGTACTAGATGGCTCATGTGACACTCTAAAGGCAAAGATGTATTTGGCTATATTTAATACAATGATATACTACTGTGTTTTAAATAATTGTATTATTCAAATAGTGATCTCCACATTTGATCCATATTCATATATCATAATAGATTACAAACACTTTCCCATGAGTTGATTTCCCTATGTGACACTGCCTTCATTGTCATTTACTTGTATTTATCATAACCATTCTGTTTCTACTTAATAATTCCCTTTTTAAGCAAATTTGAGAATCTTTTCCTTAGAAAAATATCTGTCTTCACTATTCATTGGCACTATATGTTATCCATCTACTGTATACACTTCTGGGTAAATGGCTTATATTGTGATATAAGTCACAGAAAAACAAAAACTTTGGGTAAAAATCTTGGCAGGATTTTTATTTTCTCATTTAATTATCAATCTTATCATATTTATAATTATCATAATCACTGTTATTTTGTTCAGTATCATCACCATTAAGATTGTGTCTGTGGTGGTCCACTTTATCCCCAATAATATTATTATAAGAATAATTTATTTTATACATCAAATATACATATTATTTTTTTTGGAGATGACCTAAAAAACACAGGCAACAAAAGCAAAAATGAAAAAATCAGATTACATCAAACTGAAAGCTTCTGCACAGGAAAAGAAAGAATCAACAGAGTGAAGAGACAACCTATGCAATGACAGAAAATATTTGCAAACCACACATTCTGATTAAGAAGCTATTAATAATATCCAACATATATAAGAAACTCAAACAACTCAATGGAAAAAATAAATAACTCTATTAAAAGATGGGCAAAAACCCTGAACAGATGTTTTTTTCAAAAGAAGACATGCAGATTGCCAGCAGGTATATGAAAAATTGCTCCATCTCACTAATTATCAGGGAAATACAAGTTAAAATCACAGTGAGATATCACCTCACACCTGTTAGAAGGGCTACTATCAAAAAGACAAAAGCTAACAAGTACTGGAGGGGATGTGGAGAAAAGGGAACACATGTACACTGTTGGTGAAAATGTAAATTAATACGGCCATTATGGAAAACATTGTAGATGTTCTTCAAAAAATTAACAATTCAACTACTATATGATACAGCAATCCCATTTCTGCCTGTACATCCAAAAGACTTGAAATCAGTTTATGAAAGAGGTATCTGCACTTCCACATTCATTGCAGCATTATTCACAATAGCCCAGATATGGAATCATCTCCATTGTCTATCATCAATGGATTAAGGAATAAAGAAATGTGGTATACATACAAAACAGAATACTACTAAGCCTTAGAAAAAGGAAATCCTGTAATTTGTGACAACATGGATGAATCTGAAGGACCTTATGTTAAATTAAATAAGCCAAACACAGAAAAATAAACACTGCATAATTTTACATATATGTAAAATCTATAAAAGTTAAACTAATAGGAGAAGAAGGTAAAATAGGAATCACTAGAGGTAGAGGGTGGGGGGATTGGGAAGATGTTGCCCAAAGGATATAAAATTTTAGTCAGATGAGAGGAATAAGTTCAAGAGATCTATTGTACATCATGGTAATTACAGTTAATAACAATATATGCTACATATGAAAATTGCTAAGGGCAGTTTTTATGTATTCTCACCACACACACACACACACACACACACCTACACACACAAAATGTGAAGTAATGTGTTAATTACCTTGATTTAGCCAATCCAGAATGTATGCATATATTAAAACATCATGTTGTACACCATAAATACATTCAATTTTTATTTGTTAATCAAAAAAGAAGATAGTTTGCTTTTACGTTGTGATAAATTCAGTAAAAAAAAGTAAATAGAAATAATACTTTTTAAGATTACCTTGCTCAATTCTATTTAAAGAGATTCTACTGACACAATCACATTTTTTGCTACTTTAATTTTTATTGAAATTATTACTGTGATCACTTTAAATTCACATGTAGCTGTAACAAGTAACACAGTGAGATGTCATGCACCATTTATCCAGTTTTCCCAATGGTAACAATTTGCAAAACTATAGTTAAATATCACAGCCACAATCTTGCCATAGATGCATCTACTTATTCATGTTTTGCCAGTTCTACTTGTAGTTTTTGTGTGCCTGTATTTAATTTTATATAAATTTTTCTTTCATTGAATTTTAACCAATACTGTAAATGTCCTAGATTTTCAGATTATGATTTCCTAAAATATCATATTCTTATTGCCACTTAAAATTTCATGTCAAAAAAAGTCAACTCACATACATTTATATGTTTGTGTACATGTATTAGAATGGGTGAAGAATAATGGCCGGAAAGCAGATATAATTGATCATTTCTGAACACTACGGTAATTTCTACATACACTGAATGTCTGAAACATTTCAATATGAATTGGAGTGATATTAGAGTTCAATGAGGAGCTTTTGAAGAAATAGCTTTCAGACTTCCTCAAATATATTACAGAAAATATGAATGAGCCTAAAATGTGTAAAATTCATTTTTAAATTGACTTGGAATAGAATTAAATTCATACCAACACTTAATTGGTATGTACCATGTGAAATTCTATGCTGGTTGGTTTGATTTCCAACTCATCTGAAAGAAAAAAAAGTACAGAGAGCTTAGACCATTTTTGTTGCATTCTTAGAAGAATAAAAGGTTAATGTTAGCTCTCAGATCAAGAAGAAAGGAGATCCCCGGAGATTTCTATTCTTAAGGGAGGTCTGCACAAATAATACAGTAACTTAAATCTGGTCACAGGCATATTTGGTCTTAAACATGGAAAATAAATCTTTCCTTGCAGTGCTTTAGCAACTGAGCTACCTTGAGATGCCAGGTGAGAGAACAAGACAAGGTTTACCTGAATTGAGTTTGGAAATATAAACATCAAAGAAACTTTGGATAAGTTAGTGAGTGGAGAAACTCTAGCCTGTAGTACAAGGATCTCAGGCATCTGGGGAATGTTCCTTTCTGTGAAACCATTTCTGATTTGTTTTTCTCAAAAACATGAGATTTTTGGGCAATGGTACTGAACCACATAGAAGAGTATTCCTAAACAGGAAAAGTGGAGTGCTATCATGCCTATGGTAACACCGACTTTGAGGTTCAACCTCATCCTTGAACATGAACATCCTTTGAAAACAGAGAGTATAGATTCAGAAAATGCTAAAGAACTCATGGATGGGAAAAGGCATTGAGAAGAAATTCGGCTGCAGACACTGTACACCAGGTGGCAAAAAGATTAGATTACGCACAATGTGCTCTCCTCAAATAGAAAGTGAGTTTTCTAAACTTCTTACACCTCCCTTGACCAAGCAAAATTCTAAATTAGAGGAAAAAAAAATGACCATAAAACTTCTGGGGCTGATTTTATTTTTCTGTCTCTCATTCTTTTGGTTTTTTTAATATAATATGTAGGATACAAGTTAATCACTTTGGTCATTCTGTAAGTCTCATCTAAATTGAGCCAGATAGTGATTTTGACAAATTGAACGGTATTTCAAATGGAAGCTGAAAGAAAGGCTCAGTGTCCTTATGCCCCGTATAATTGATACCAGAGCAAGGAAGATGAGACTTTGAGGAAGAGTCTTTTATTTTACTTGTTTTCTCTAGGACTTTTCCTTCATCAAATACTGGATTCAAGGGGCATCTTAATTGAATCAGCTGGAAAGTACGTACATTCCCACAGCTAGGGTCTCTATGCTTCCACGCAGGATTTTAAAGGCATATCTTCACAAATGTCCACAAAAAAATAGCAGCAATAACATTAGTGAGTAAAGATAGGTGAGAAATTGGGATGATTACATGCAAATATTTTACAGTTTATCGTCTGTGGGGATGATTGCAAATGATGTGAAGAGTATACATGTAATGTGTGTTTAGTTTCATAAACACAGAAAGTAGTGAGGGGTGAACTTAGAGAATATGTGTGTTTTGAAATTTGTGGGAGAGAGACACATGTGTCGACAACATACATAAGTTATGGTAAACAGATGACCTCATCTCTGACATCTTGAACATTATAGTTAGGTATTTGCCAGATGTCTGTCATTTATAATTATAGTAGTTAATTGTGCTAACTTTGATCTCTGCTGTAACCTTAAAACCTATTTAAGAATAAGACACATGGACAAAAAGTATTTATTAAATATTTCATTGAATAATATAAAAGCAAATGACCAATACCGAATCAATTCCATAAAGTAGTCATAGTATAATGTTTTTGCTATACTGTGGTTAGAAATAAGCTAGTTACTATCACAAATATATAGTGATTGTAAAAATATCTTTATACATTATTGGTTAAAAATTTTAAAATTATCCCCATAAAATTAGATAGAGCCTACACACTATTTAAATGAGTATTAAACAATTTCTAATGATGACTTTTATAGTCTGAATTATATAAAAATATTATCTTTATTTTCCTACATGTGTAATTGATGAAAAAATTATGTTTATGTTCAACAATGAGTTGTCATGTAACATACTGCTTCTCAAGTTATGTGATAGTAAAGTTCCAATTGAAAAGGAATCTCTTGGGGTGACAAGGTTCCTCTCATGGGCATTTCTAGGCTGAGGCCTGACCAGAGCCCAGTGGACACCAATGACATCACAAAGTCTGGGTTGTCACAAAGGCAGCTCCCTGACCAATGAGGGGCTGGAGCACAGGGATACAAGGGGCAGGAATAAGCACTGGTATCCTGAGAGGCGCAGGCCAGCAGGGAAATCAAGCTGTGCTAACTGGGGAAAAGCCCAGCAAACATCATGCCTGGGAAAAAACACAGTAGAGACTCCCACAGGCGTAGGAGGCAGGCCCTCTCCCGCTCCACAAGAGCAGAGCTGCAGTTCCCGGTTAGCCGCGTGGACCGCCTCCTGCGAGAGGATCACTATGCCCAGCGCCTGAGCTCGGCCACTCCCATTTTCCTCGCAGGCATCCTGGAGTACCTGACGGCCAACATCCTGGAGCTGGCGAGCAAGGAAGCCAACAACAACCGCAGAGTGCGCATCACCCCTGAACACGTGGAGACGGCAGTGAACCAGAACCAGCAGCTCAGCCGCCTCTTTGAGGACGACACCCACTCTCAGGTTGACGAGATGCCCCAACCCAGGAAGAAGTAGAGATTCCTGGGTCTCAGAGTCGGGCAGGACCTCATCAACAGCCCCATCCAGCCCCCAAAACTGCCACAGAGAGGGAGCCCAGGCTGCCACCATCAGCCCATGCTATTAAAGTGTTTAAATCTAAAAAAAAAAAAAAAAGGAATCTCAATCCATCACAAACCATTTTGTACATTTTGTAAATATTATATAATTTATAAGTAAATATGAATTGTTATAAAATAATAAAATTGCATCCAAAAAACAGGGCCATAAATTTACTTTATTATTAAAGCAAAGAAACAGAACTATTATATCAAACTCATATAAAATGTTCTAAATGATTATTTTCAATTTCTGCTCTCATCGCTTTGTAGAAAAAAAAAACAGATCAAAACATGCTATGAACAACTGGTATAACATGATCTAACATTATTTTTGACCAAGGTAGAAAGGAATTCATAGAATAATGTAGCAGTACTACTCCAGCATATACTGCTAATCTACATTATTTTATTGAAGATTTCAATTAAAATGATTTATTTTGAATTTTGCATTTTAAAATATTATATCAATTTTGTGACTTAGATAAATTAAAAATCAAGACTTTTTTAACTTTCAATTAGCTAACACATTTGGAGAATTTATTCAATAGAAAAGGTATTATTTTATAGTTTGAGGTCACAAGTATATGAGGAAACAGTATTTAATCTTATACAGAGAGTCAGGATCAGTTTAAAAGAAATGTTTTCATGAGGTTAGTAATGATTTATCCTACTGTGTGTATACTCACAGTCTGAAAACTATGTCAAATTTTGACATCTGTTTCTGAGATGATGTAAAGTTTCTATATGCTTATTTTCAATTTCTGTACTCAACCAGAAAATGTAGCATATTAAAATGTGTTCATGAACTACATTTTGAATAGGACTGTCTAGTATTGACCAAGGCAGTAAGAAATACCCTGGTCATTATTAGCCGGGCGTGGTGGCGCATGCCTGTAGTCCCAGCTTCTCGGGAGGCTGAGGCAGTAGGATCCCTTAAGTCCAGGAGTTTGAGGTTGCTGTGAGCTAGGCTGACGCCATGGCACTCACTCTAACCCGGGCAACAGAGCAAGACTCTGTCTCAAAAAAAAAAAAAAAAAAATAGAATTATGCATCAGAATCTTAAAAAAAAAAAAAAAAAAGAAATACCCTGGTCATGATCTACTACCATAATACAATAACGGGTATGAATTGGATGAATTTCTAAAAGAATTTTATTTGAAGCACATTATTTATTCTAGATTTTTTAGTCTAAAATATCTTAATATAAGTTAGGTGGCTTAGGTAAATTAAATATCAAGACTGGTTTTTTCTTATTTTTCCTTCAATAAGCTACACTATCTAGGGAATCTGATCAAGAAAAGAGATCTTATTTTCTAGTCTAAAGGCTCAGGTGGCATATGTTGGGTAAGAACATTCAATATCATATTAGACACATTATCATGAGCAACTTAAAAGAAGAGGTATGACGAGTAGACAATTAAACGGTCAAGTCAAATGTTATCATCTGTGTCTGAGAAAATGCATTTCATTCTAGGAAAGGTATGCAGCCCTGGTGTCATGCTTCCTATCAATAGCACCACCGCCTTCTTCTCCACCTTCCTGGTGACAGGCATTCCTGGGCTGGAGGCTGTGCACATCTGGATCTCCATACCCTTCTGTGCCATGTTCCTCATTACCTTGGTGGGTAACGTGACCATCATGACAGTTATCTGGCGGGAGCAGACCCTCCATGTGCCTATGTACCTCTTCCTGGCCATGCTAGCTGCCTCTGATCTGGGCCTGTCCCTCTCCACCTTCCCCACAATGCTGAGGATCTTCTGACTGGATGCTCGAGAGCTGACCTTTTCTGCTTGCTTCACCCAAATGTTCTTTATTCACACCTTCCAGGATTTTGAGTCAGCCATCATACTGGCAATGGCCTTTGACTGCTATGTGGCCATTTCTCGTCCACTGCACTATTCTTCCATCCTCACAAACAGTGTGATCGCCAGGATAGGTTTGGCCATTGTTTCACGAACCTTGACTGTACAGGTGCCCCCTCCCATTCTCTTGAGGAGGCTGTGCTTCTGTAGCTCCAATGTACTTTCTCATTCCTACTGCCTGCACCCTGACATTTTAAAGCTCTCTTGCTCCAACACTAGGATCAATAGTATCTTTGGACTGTTTGTGGTGCTATCCACTATGGGACTTGATTTTCTCCTCATTACTCTTTCTTATGTGTTGATTTTGAAAACTGTATTAAGCATTGCTTCCCATGGTGGCCGTCTCAAGGCCCTCAACACTTGCATCTCCCACATGTCTGCTGTGGTCGTCTTCTTCACACCCATGATCTGCCTGTCTATGCTGCACCGCTTTGGCCCACGACTTCCCTCACATGTCTATGTGACCTTGGCCAACATGCACTTCCTTATTCCTCCTGTGATGAACCCCATTGTGTATGTGGTGAAAACCAGGCAGATTCAAGAAAAAATTCTGAAGCTCTTCATCAAATAAGGACCAGAAGAATCCCAAATAACATTTACACCATAAATATTAGAAAATGATATTACACTAAAAGGCCACTAATCCAACTCTTCTATCTAAAATGGTGTCTCATGTCTATTTCTATGTAAATCTGGAGACAAAGAAATAGGT
The DNA here is from genome assembly GCF_041146395.1 of Eulemur rufifrons. Lineage (NCBI taxonomy): Eukaryota > Metazoa > Chordata > Mammalia > Primates > Lemuridae > Eulemur > Eulemur rufifrons. The sequence goes on along the minus strand of NC_090988.1, from coordinate 56,356,349 downwards.
TCCATTAAATTTTATTTTTGCAAATTGCACAGCCTATAGTTTTCTCTTTCAGCTGTAGCTGTTGTTTAAATTTATCAGGTAAATTTTCTTTTTATAATTACTTTTCAGCTCAGATGATAGTTTTATCTCAGAACTTTTTTTACAGAACATGGGCTGTGGTTCACTGTACTGCTTTCTAAAGGACAAATCCTTAATTAGACTTTATACCATGTTTAGCAATCATTTAAATTCAATAATTGCCCATTCATTACATTACTATTTAAATGAATTGTACATATATAAGACAATCTCTTCATTATCTTTTCACAGTTCTTCATACCACATAAGTTGTGACTTCTTATAGAGCAAACAAAGATTGGGATTGTTACGGCGAGTAGGAAGTAAGGGCCTTCCTAGTTCAGTTGGATAAAATAAAGTTGGGTTCGTTAATTTGTGTAAGATTGCTTATAAAAAACAATTTGTAAAAAATGGTGAAGTTGTTGGACTGTGAGGATAAGAAATTCATTTCTAAACTGCTAAAAAAATCAAAATAATTGTTTTCAAATCTTAGTCTTCTCTTATCCATGGATGGGAATAATAGTGGCATCCTTGACCTGATCTTAGAGAGAGCCATAATTTTGCAATTACAGACATAAAACTACTTGGCACCCATATAATTCAATGAAGATTGTTGAATTATTTATACCAAAACTTATCTCTCTTATGTATACAGCAAACATTGTGCTGAACATAATTTATATCCTCTCCTAAGTTAGAAGACTCAGAAGACACTGTATAAGGACAGGTATATTAGGCTAAATTAAATACAATGATATGCTGCTGTATTTAAAATGTCTCTATTAATCATAAAGTTGTTAACACATTTCACCTTGAAATATGTCTATATTTATATATCATTTTAAAATATATGCACCTGTACCTTTCCATGTTATTTTTTATATGTCATAGTTAATATCATTGTCCTCATTTTAATGTTACTTGTATTTTTATAACCATTCTGTTTCTATTTATCAGTGGACCCCTCTGCAAGTTATCTATTAGCCAGATTTTTCTTTGAGACATTCTTATTGAAAAAAAACTCTTCCCCTACCTTGCATTGACACCATACGTTGTTCATCTACTAAATATACATACTTGAGAATAAACAATCAATGCTTTTTTACTGTAATGAAAATAAAAAAGGATCTCTGGCTTACATTGAAATATAGATCACAGACCAAATGAAGTTCCAGGTGAAACTCTTGGCACAGTTTTCATTTTCCCATTTATTTACTATCAACTTTACAATCTTTATGATTATAATCATTATCGCCATTTTGTTCTGTGTCACTGTCATCATCAGCATGACAACTCACAGTTTCTAATTTATCCCCAATAGCATCTTGCCTAAATGATTTATTTTCAAAGTGACACATATAAAATATGTGAAAGTTCCCAAACTATGATAAATAATTGTGCCATCCAAGATTTTTTATGTTTGAGGTTATTATGTAAGAGATTAGTTGCACAGTAAGTGCTATCCAAACAGAGAGACTGCTTTATGAAGCCAAGAGCTTGCCTTAAAGACTCTGCTTGACCCCTGACTCTTTTGAATTACATGGGATATTAGGATGGATAAACTTTAAAACTATATTCTATGCTTTGAATAAATATATATTGAAAAACAAAAATTCTTTAGTAAATTATAATTTTGAAATACTAAAGTATTCTCATTACTTTTCAGTCCAAAGGTTCATATATTTTGGTAAGAATGAAAAACATAATTTTTGTATTATTTATATATGTTTGATAGGATGATGGTTATTTAGTAATTATCTACTTTATCCTTAACCTTTTGAAGAGTCAGAAATATACTGTGAATTCAACAAAATTCTTTCTCTCAAATGTAGTTTGCTTTCTTAGTGGTGGTGTTGAACAAGGGGGTCACAAGAAAGAAACAGATAAACAAATGAATATCTAATATATGGTATTGAAAAAAACTACGAAACAATGAAATTTACAATGTCAACAATTACTACCTAAATTCACTATATCAACATCCCTATTAGTAGCCAGAATCTGAAAGTCATCATTCATAAAAGGTATAATCTTCAAATTCAGTGTGTCAATCTGTAGCATAAGGTTCTGTCTTTCAAACATGCTTTCTCTTCAACTTCACAGCTCCTCAACTTTGGCCTTGAACCCTTTATTAATAGTTTCAGTCCCTCAACCCCTCACTTTCTATAAATCTATGACAATCATCATTATTTCATTATGTTTCATATTCACTTTGAACCATACATACTCCATTAAAAAAACCTCAATAGTCATGCCTCTTTATTTCTTAGACCTTTCAAGTCTAATCTTAACTTTGGAATCAATTTAAATATCTTTGTATTTTCTACTCTTATACTTTGGAGTCCTAATTCAGAATAACACTAGAGTTTTCATACTGGAATGACTACAAATTAAGGATCGCTAACTCATTTAGTCCCTTAGTGCTAGTGACATATTGTTGTAGGGCATGTTGGCTCTGTCAGCAATCCACAGTTGTAACATTTCAAACATTGGCAATTCTTTTCAACTCACTTGTATTTCACATACATACCCTCTCTTCAATTTCACATACATAAAGTTATTTATTTCTATTTCCACCATCAAAGTATTTCTTCTGATCTCAAAGAAAAAATTCTAATATCCTTTATTCAAAGAAGAATAAACTATCTTTACCTTTCGATTAACTCCTCTTGATATATGTGATTCTTCAATCCTGCCTCTAACTCATTCTCCCTTTCTCTTTTATTTACATATTATCATTATTAGAAAATAATTCAAACACATAAAATATGCAGGAAATAATAAAACAAACATCATATCCTTTTCCACTTGGTTTTGTTAAATTATAATGTTTTACCACACAGGAGTCAGAATGTTTTAAGTAAAAGAGGTTGCAATAAAAGCAAATTATTTCTGTATATATCACTGAACCATAGACCTTAAACTAAATCCTTAACAGTAACCAAACAAACCTGTTTATCTTTCCCTTCCTTGTTTCGTTGTATTTAACGCATATGTGTCTATGTGCATATAATAAGCATATTTTTTATCACCTGGGATCAAAATTATTCTTAGGCCACATTAGAATCTAGCCATGTTTCACACATGCTGGATTCTAGTGTATTTCCAGTGGGGGCACGGCATACTTCTGAACGTCACAGGAGATGCCTACAAGTAAAGAATTAGTGCAGCAGTGCTTATCATCATAGCCATGTAGATGACCTTTACCAGACTCTGAGAACTAACTCTCTGGAATATTCAAATAGTTTCTGAGTAATGATGCATTATCTATGCTCAAAGCAGCCCCTCAAGATGAAACGGGTTGATATCATGTGTAAAGTAAACATAAAAATTTCTGTGTGCACTTGTGAGAGGCAGAGCTCTCTTTAAGAATTCTAAACTTTATAACTCAAGCAGGCTTCCATCAATAGACACATCTCTCATGTGTCTCTGAGGTTCACAGCTGGTACAACCATTGCAGATCTAGAAAAAATTCTTGGAAAACTGTACCTGCTAGATTTTGCCTATACATACCTTTTACTGGCAATTCTGCATAGTGTCCTTTTCAATATGAAATCTTAGCCATGAGTATAACTTTACATTGAGTAGTGTGACTCCCTCAAGAGAATAATTGAACTAGTGCATGGTCAGGGTTCTTCTATCGCTCCCTTTTCAGCTTCAAAAAAAAAAAAACCCAGGCCCACTGAACATGCTCCTGATGAATCATTTTCATTGCTCCAACCCCTTAAAGTCATTCTTTTGAGAATAGGAAGAACTCACTTTGAGGAGGGTGGAGGGAGGAGAAGGGAGAATACCAGTGAAAAAGTAAGCTGCATGCTAAGTAAGCTGTGTGTTATTGTAATGAAGACCAACCAGTGAAAAATGAATGTATCTTGGAGAACATCTATGAGTATTATCATTCATAGGAACAGTGCTATAAATATTCCACTCCAACTTCCAGCATATTTACAATTTAAGAGAAAACTACTGGATTTGGAAAGAGGGCATGCTTTGTTTGGAGGATATAAGAGATTCTATGTCTTGGAGTTCTGAATGGTGATATTAAGATGTTTCTTGGGCCAGCACAGCTAGGGTTTGTGGGGTAACTTCTGTCTCTGAGTAATGACAACAGTCTGAGTCTGGGAACAGAAGAAAGGAAACCTGAAGCAAAACTGGTTGTGTGTTCTGAGATTGTATCAGGTATTTATTCTGGAGACCTGGCAAAGATCCACGATGAATTAGCAAGAGCCAGCCCTGGCTGGCACATGCACATTTAATGCTGCTCTAATAGCCTATGCCGCAGGGATTAGGTGTGGGCTTCCAAGGAGATCATGAACCAGGGATTTATAAACCTGCTTGCTTGGCATTATGTTCAAGGCAGGGAGCCTTACGAGGGCCCAAGCTGCACCACCATCCACAGAGCTGTGTCTCTGTCCTGAGTTTGGTGAGTGAATGATGGAAACACCTTAGGCTAGGTTAGGCCAAATCATGTCATATATGTACCTGGAATGGGAGTCAAGGGAAGTCATTAGTTATCCAAAATATGGTTTCAAAGTCTGTATAAAGATTTCTGAGGTAGAAAGGACACTTGTTGGAGGTTGGCAGCACCTGTAATCCTCTTCTGTGACATATTCTATAATTTTCAGAAACAATCCATGACCACTCTTTCCTCAACCAACAATCATTTAGTACTTGTCTTTGGAGTTTAAGATCAACTGCAAGTCAAACAGCTTTTATGTATAGTACATATTAGATAACTGATGTAAGAAAGTAAGGAAAGGAAGGATGTAAGGAAAGAAGGAAAGGAGAGAGGGAGGAGAAAATGAAGAAAAGAAAACTAGAAATATATTTTCTAATTTTCATACAACATTGTAATAAGAGACAACAGCAAATAGCTACCAATGAGATTTCCAAGATAAAGATGTATATGGAGATTTTTCCTTGCAAGGAATAGTTTAAGGGACTAATAGTATTTATCTTAGGCTGTAAGTTCATTTAAAAATAATAGATCTACATTTAATCTCTGAAGAAAGTTCTTCAGAGAACTTAGTTTATGTAGTGTTTCTCAAGGCAACACAAGAAACTCCAGGATTCCATTTTTGTAGTTTTAGTATCATTAGCAAGTGTGTAGCTAAAGAGCCACCTAGGATATGGACAATATGGTAATTTGTCTCAGAAAGTTGGGCATTACTTTTTTTTTTTTTTTTTTGAAGATGGGGTCCTGCTATGTTTCCCAGGATGATCTCAAACTCCTGGGCTCAAGCAATCTTCCCACCTCAGCCTCCTGAGTAGCTGGGAATACAGGCATTTCGCTGACCATTTTTTTGAAATAAACAACCCTAGAATTCGTAAGAGTTACATAAACTTTTTCAAATACCAGGCATTGTTCAACAAAATACCATCCACTCAGAGCTTAAGATGAGATAGTTAGGAATGAAGAAGCATGCATCTGGCCTTTGTCTAAAGAGGTTTCCTGTCTTCTATTCCTTGCTAACTCTTGTCATTTTGGCATTTCTGTATGAGCAAATTTGGGCATAATGTGTATCTCTTCGCCATTTGAAGATCTATGTCAAAGTTGTATTATTGCTTGTTACTAAACATTAATGGCTAGACACTGAACATAAAAAATCCTTTTAAGACTATGATATTAAAGGAAATATTCGTGTGGCTCGTTTAATCAGACAAGAATGCAGGCTGGAATGATTTAACACAGCTAAAATCTAGATACTCAATTGAGCTTACAATGCTTCTCTAACACACACAAATGGCTTTGAGAAAAAGTAGATTTCTGAAATTATTTAAATATCACAATTGAATGAATTGTTTTCTGAGACATGTAAGTTCATTTTTTTTTTTTTTTAGGGCTGTTACAGTGTCATTTAGCAGTTGGACAAATGGCCTTAAAAATCAACATTTTATTTGTGAGCTTTTTGGCAAAGCTCAAATAAAGAACATAGTAATTTCACTGCTCACTTTGTGACTGAAACATCTTGTCAAAGGTTCATGTGGTAGGAATAATTCCCTCATCTCTTCACACACAGAAGTGGAAAGCACTGGGAGAAATAGGCAAATACATGCTTCTGATCTCTGCTTGATTGTATCTACCGAATTGTTAAACACTCAGGCCCATGGCTCAGTTTCCTAGGAATACCTCTCTCTCTTCATAACTGATTCCCACAAATAACACAGGTAAATTCCTGTTATTCTGATAACTTTGCTCTATCAGAATTTGGCTGTATACATACCAACTTTTAACAACTCACGACAAAAACTCAGATATTCTTTCTCTTCGTGCTCTTTTATCAAATCTGATAGACCTGCCTCTACTTGTCTTCTTTATGAGTGGCTATGAGTCTTCTTCTGTCACTTTTCCTATAATTATTGCCAATATTTGTTTACTGTTCATATTCATTTAAATTTGACACCTTTGCTTAACCTTCACATAATTTCTACTTTGCGTTTTCCTTACACTAACAGTTAACACGTGGAATGAGGATCATATACGTTCTTTATGACTTTATGGGGCAGCATTAGAATTGCTTGGTGGAAAAGGATTAGAATATGATGAAGATCGTTCTATTTGTCATAGGTGCTAGATAATGGACTTCCAAGGAAAATGTTGAGGTTGCCACTTTAGAAGAAAATGTTTCCAATATATTGAGAAGGGAAATAACCATTTAAAGTGAAATTTAGGTATATGACCAAAATTTCCTTTGAATTCTGTCTACTTAAATTTCATACTTTATTCCTTTCCTTAGTAAGGGTCCCTGATGGCACACAGGATCATTCTTTAGAAAGGTGACTTGTGCAGAGCAGGATGTAGATTCACAGTTGGGATCTTTTATCTGTCCAATAGTAAAAGTTCTCTTGAACTAGTTTATGTAGATGCTATATGTCTTACCAGGGGGATATTAGATGTTCAAAGGCAGAAGCTATATATTGTCTGTGATTGTGTTAATGACATCGAGTACATAGCCAGGAGCTCAGCAAATGTGGGATGCCATTGACAATATATTTTGTTTCCAAATATAAATATTTTCTAGTCTTTACTTTCTTCCTCTCATATATCTATACAGCTATCCTAACATTTTTAGACAGTACCTTGCAGCAAAGACTTGAAACAAGTTTAAGTCATGTAAACATGTACATCAAGCCCAAAACTCTCCTAATGTCTTCCTGTCACAGTTTTTACTTGTGATATCCTGGGGCCCGTTCAAAACAAAAAATATATCTGGTAATAGCAGGAGTTCAGAATCGGTTTTTATTACCCATACTTTATACCCTAATAATTCCCAAGCAACCATTAAAAATTATTCTCCCTGTCTGGGTGTTTTAGAAACCTGCTTATATTTTGGGACTAAAAATAATCTAGCTCATGCACATAAGTATGTTCTCAGCGTAAGGTTGTCCTTTGTAGTTTTCATATTTTGAAATGTCTTAAAGATGAGGAAGAAATTGTCTTTATTGGAATGGCCCAAATATACTATTGAAAACTAGGGCAAACCACTAAGAGGGTCAGAAATGTTTCATAGTGAAAACCTCTGAAGGAATAATGGGATACAGTACTGTGTGAAGAGGAAGGGCAATGTTACTCTGCAGACCAGAGCGATGGGTGTTATATGGGATGAGATGATAAAAAATGCTGTGAAAAAATAACTTTTTGTTTGCTTTACAGTTTTTCTAGGGTAATTACTCCCCAGAGTTATGGCAACTCCTAACAACAATAGTGCTGGCAGTTTCTTCTTCATATTGATGGATCTCCCAGGACTGGAGACTGCTCATTGCTGGACAGCTATTCCTATCTGTTCCATCTATGTTCTTTCTGTGATGGGCAATGTCACCATATTGTACATTGTCAAATCTGTATCCAGTCTCCACACACCCATGTACCTCTTCCTCTCCATGCTTTCAGTGGCTGACCTGGGCCTCTCCGCTTCTACACTGCCTTCAATGGTAGCTGTCTTTCTCCTGGGCCAGAGGAAGACAGGAGCTGCAGCCTGCTTTATGCAACTCTTCTTCATCCACACTTTCTCAGTCATTGAATCAGCTGTTCTGTTGGCCATGGCTTTTGACCGCTGTGTGGCTATCCGAGAGCCCCTACACTATGCCACCATTCTCACAACCAGGCGCATTGGGGCCATTGGGCTGGCCATTGTGACCCACAGTGCTGTCCTCCATTTGCCCCTGCCTGTGCTCCTTGGAAGGCTGCAATTCCAGCCTGTGAATGCTCTGTCTCACTCTTACTGCATTCATCCTGATGTTCTGAGGCTGGCCAGTTCCAGCACTCTTGTGAATAGTAGCTTTGGGCTCTTCGTCATGCTCTCCACCCTGGGGATGGATGCTGTGCTAATTCTCCTCTCCTATGTGCTGATCTTGAAGACAGTATTGAGCATTGTGTCCAATACTCAGCGGCTCAAAGCTTTCAACACCTGCATTTCCCATATATGTGCAGTACTACTCTTCTATACCCCACTAGTTAGCCTATCCATGATCCATCGTTTTGGTAAAAAGAAGCTGCCAGCTCAGGTATATATGCTTCTCTCCTACCTGCACTTTCTTGTGCCTCCAATGCTCAACCCAATTGTCTACACTGTCAAAACCAAAGAGATTCGGGTACACATTCTAAAGATGCTCCACCCCAAAAAGCTCTGAGTCACAGGAATAAAATATTGGTGGAGTTACCACAATCTTAAAGACAGACCTGCTGATTGAACACATCTCAGAGAGGGGGCAGGATATAGGTTCCATCTGATCTATCAGTCAATCAATTATTCAAAAACACTGACTGAAGTACAATGTGGTATTTTTCCCCAGCCATCAGAACCATCCCTGTTAAATAGGAAAAAACACATTTCTCATTCTGTAAAAGTCAACCTCAACCTTAAAAGACTCAGGTTATATTATAAGGGGAACTTATAGCCTCTTAAGAGAATATTATTTACATGTAGAAGCAAGCATATTGTTAGAGTAGAATTCAACAACATCTAAAATCTGTACCAATAAAGAACCTAGAATCCTACAAAGTTAGGCTCAAGAAGGCATCACTTAGTTGTACTTTCAAAAAATTTAGCAAATGTGTATAATCAAAATGTGTTTTTCTTGTGATTTGCATAATATAAATGCAGATTATACTGGAAAATATAAACTAAACATAAATACTTCAAAATTATAAATGGATTTTAAAAATAAAATTCTTAATTACTTCAATATAGTGTCTCACAACATAAATATTGTGCAATTTGGTATTTCTTTAAGCTACATTACATATGAAAGGTGGACAGAACCTCCAAGACTCTCTAGCTCTCTGAATGAAGTTAATTCACTGCTCCTCACCTCATAATACATGCATTAGGAATTCTGCCGGGTGCAGTGGCTCAGGCCTGTAATCCTAGCACTCTGGGAAGCTGAGGTGGGAGGATCATTTGAGCTCAGGAGTTCAATACCAGCCTGAGCAAGAGCGAGACCCTGTCTCTACTAAAAAAAAAAAAAATGAAATTAGCCGGACAACTAAAAATACATAGAAAAAATTAGCCAGGCATGGTGGTGCATGCCTGTAGACCCAGCTACTCGGGAGGCTGAGGCAGAAGGATTGCTTGAGCCCAGGAGTTTGAGGTTGCTGTGAGCTAGGTTGATGCCACGGCACTCTAGCCTGGGCAACAGAGTGAGACTCTGTCTCAAAAAAAAAAAAAAAAATTAATTCTGTGCCCTCATCAGCTACTAAGATTCTATAATTTTTTAACAAAGACTCCATGTATAATTCAATTTCCTTAATCCTTTAAATGAGCAAAAAATAAGCCAAGTACACATTCCGAAAGGCTACTTTATGAGAATTTGCTGACTCTGATGAACCAGAGATAGAGAAATTGATTTCCTTAATTTGTCAAGGTTTCTTGCTTTCTAGACTAAATTTTCATCTAACTTCTCTTATGAAATTCCTCTATTTATAATATAAAAATAATAGGTCTAGTAAGTCTTTCATTTAAGTGCAAATACATTAGGTCAAACTGTATTGTAAAGTTATTTATAATATCATGATGGAAAGAAGAAAGGAAATATTTTGTTTCCCTCCTAAATAGTCACATGTTGAAAACATATTTATTCACCTACAGTATGCCACCTCCTATTCCAAGAATAAAGAAAACAAAATAAAATATTGTTTTCTCAGTGTGAAAAGTTTAAATCATTAAGGGAAATAGGCTTGTAAACATATAATTCTTCAGTATGTCACAGTTACCCTGGTAGCAGACAGCAAATTTTATGGTTAGAAAAAATAGGAGGGTGGGTTCATTTGTTAGATGAGATTTTGAAGTGATAAGTTTTAAACAGATGAAATTTTTAAGCATGGCAAATGCAACCATCCTTAACTAACCTTATCTCTCAACAGATCTTGCCTTCATTTTTACATTCCAGAAACACAAAATAGTTGAAGTGTTCCATGAACACTTTGCAGTTACTGGCATGTGACCATTACTTCATCCTATACTGCCCGCAATGCGCAGCGTTCTTCCTTGACAACACTCTACCTCCCCCACTTCTCCTAAACACAAATATAAATCTAGTCTCAGTGCATTGAAGATACATTTTGTTATCCTCCTACCATACTAAGTTACATCAGATAATCCTCTTTTATGTTTTTAGAATGTTTTATGTGTGTCTATTTACTAAGGTTTTATCTTAATTTTCACAACTATTAAGGTATAATTGAAATATAATAAATTGTACATATTTACAGTATACAGTTTGATAAATTTTACATATACATACCTACATGGAATCATTATCACAATTAAGATAATAAACTTATCCATCACCCCCATAACTTTCCTGTTGACCTTTTGTTCTCCTTCACAGACACCTTTTCCCATCCAACCTGTCTCATGAGATTATTTTGTTCATACAGACTAGTTTTCAACTTTCTAGAACTTAAAATAAATGTATTTGTAAAGTATATACCCTTTTTTGCTTTTGGTATTGTTTTTTCACTCAGCAGGACCATGTTGAGATCCTTCCATGTGGTTTTTATATTATTTCTTTTTATTATTGAATAATATTTCATTTTATGGATATGCCATGATTTGCATGTAAATAAATTATTAAATGAGAAAATTATATTTATTATTACATTTGCTGTATATAATAATCTGTGTTCCTTAATATAGGCCCAAATTTATACCTGGTATCCTCTCTTTTCAATCATAGAAACTTTGTTCAACATTTATTTTTAGTGCAGTTTTGCTCATCTGAAATGTCTTTATTTCTTCTTCAATTATGAAGAAAAATTTTACTAAATTAGAATTATGAATTGAACATTTTTGTTTTTTTCTTGTATCACTTTAAAAATATTACTCATTATTTTATTTGTAATTTTTTCCCTGGCAGTCAGAAATCTGTATCACATTTTTTATAATTTATTTTCTCATCAGTTCATCTCTGTTTCAAAACTGTTAATCCATACTCCTGTTGGAAACAAATTTACCAACTCAAGTACAATGTACAGTTCTTTTCATCTTGAAACTTACAGTGCTCAAACACCATTTTCCAAAGTTACTTAGATCAGTTTCAGATGTCAAGGTGTTACATAATATTGAATTTTAATTTTAGCCTTCCACCACATAGTACTACTCATGTGGTGAGGCCTCTTTACCACCAAGGAGGTTTCAAATCAATGTCCAAGGTATTCAAGGAGATCTCTCCACTCTACCTTGTTCAAACTCCAATGCATCTCCGTATTATATGAGATCCAGAACCTCTATTCAATTCATAGCCTACTCCCTTCCCTCAGTGTTGTTCTTTCGCAAAGTTTTTTAGTCTTTCCCTGTGAATTGTCAGTTTAGTATTTGGGGAAAAACTCAAGTAGACACCTAAGCAGATTTCTAGGAGACTTCGTTCTTCTGCAACCCTTCTTATTTAGTAGTTTCCCCAAGTTTTGATCTATGTCAGTCTATCTGAAATCAGAGCTCTGCTCTCTCCCTCCAGTAAGGAAAGAGCTGCTTCCAATTTGCATTCAACTGTCTGAGTTTATAAAGGGCTGTCAGACAGAAAGCCTGGATGAACATGGAGTTGACCTATTGTTTTCTTTATCACAAAGCGTTACAATTCTGTACTGTTTGTTTTCCAATGTCTGATGTGCTTCATATATATATCTTGGCCAGTGTTATGGTTGTTTATGTGTTAGGATACATTCAATATCCATTACTTATTTATGACATATAACATTGAGGTGGAAAGATTTTTGGGCCTATGTTCTTGCATTCATAGTCAGGGAGATGACAAATGAGTATGCCCATAACCAAAACTGACTTTTCTGTTTTGTTTTGTACTTATATTGTGAAACAGATAATTTTACAAAACATTATTTTGGAGGGTATGAATTGTCTGACTGTGTGTTAAATACTATGGCTAATTTTGTGATTTCTATTTAACTAGAGAGATATATCCTGAAAATTAGAAATTGCTTCATTTTGTTGAACTTTTATTATTTATGTTGCAACAATAAAAAGTTTCTTTGCTGCACTTGTATAAAAGTAATAACAATAAAAATGATTTATTAAATGTTTAATGTATGCTTTTAAGAAATTATAATAAGTTATTTGCATATGTATTTTACATATTCACAATATTGTGGTATAAAATGATAATAATATTAAAATAATAGCTAACTATTTAAGTATTGACAAAATTGTTCTAAGATTTTTAATGAAGTATCTCATTTAATCATCACAATTCTATGCATTAGTTTCTTTCACTATTCCAATTTCACAGATGAGGAAATTGAATGATTTGGAGGCTAAATAGCACACCCAAATACTCAAGGGCTATTAAGTGAAAGAGTTGAGATTCAAACCCACACAGTTTAACTCCAGGGCCATTGTTAACCATACATCCATTATCTCCCAAAGATGGAATTGTACTACTATATTTTCCATGAAAAAAGAGTTTATTCAACTTATAGAATTATAAATGGTAGAGATCACCTTCAATTCAGGATTTTATGTTGTTGGACTTTGTATTAACAGCAGGCCAATTATTTTTAAACACACTCTCACGGGAATCAGTACATGAAAAACCAGACTTGTACAGGGCCAAAAGATTCCCAATCACAATGGAGCCTCTTTAGCCCAAGGTAAAACTTGTTTAGCAGTGACGTGGTTAAAGTCAGTTGCCCCAAAGCCCGTGGTGCCTGTTGTAGTCACCAGGGAATGATGTCCTTGCATTGGCTGATTTGCTATAAAATTATGGTTCATTGTGGATTTCCTGACATTGGACCCCTGAAAAGCAGGAGAAATGTTCTCAGCTCTTGTCTCCTTGTGGGAGTATAAATAACAAGGGGTTTGGAATAGAAAGTAAAGTAATCTGCCAGGGTTATTATTAGAGATCAATAAAAGTAGCCTTAATATATTTTGAGTTAAGACCCTGAAAAAGACAGTACATTGAATATTTACAGGAAGAAAAGGATCTCTTTATCTTCAGGTACCATGTGGAACTATCAGATGAATTTTCTGAAAAATTCTTCAAATGTGCTGTCATACTATAGCTAATTAAATGTGTGATTAGAAGATGGACTAGTAACTCACCAGCAATATACTCCCTTGTCTTAAATACATCCTGATATTTGTATACCTGAATCTCTAGGAAGACTGATTCTATGCCCCTCAAGGGAAATAAGCTAAAATAAGGAAAAGTTTGAGGAATAGAATGGCATGGGGAGTTGCTGATTTGTGAAGACAGTTTTATTTCTTTTTCTTTTCCCACGATGGAAGGCAAAAGATGATCTAGATCAGTAATCTCAGTGATTCAAGATGCAATTCTTTCTAAATCTTTGAAGAATCATCTTTGAAAAAGTTCCTTTCATTTTGTATGGTGAGTATATTTATCATGGTAATTTTGCACAGTAAATACATTTAGGGAAAAATAAAGGACAGATATTAACGATTATTATTTTCTTTCTGAGCACTTTAAAAAAGAACCACCATCCACTTTATTATTTTATCATTAAATAAACCTATAAGGTTTACATGCTGTGAGAATTAGTACATTTCACTAATTCCCCTTTTTAGATTGTGGAAAAACTGAAATAACTATGGTATATATGAGTATGCATGTAGTATGAAAAGGGAACTATTTGTGAACAAGAAACTTATACTCTTATATTAATATTCTTATTACTATCACAGCAAATATTGGCTCTTAATGCTGTTGTTCTGAATTCTACTGTGGTTGTAGAAGAAAACAGACATTAGTGTTGGAAAATCCATCACGACATCCAAGTTTGCTCCCTGATGTCACAGATTTACAGCTGATTGAAAATCTGCTGATCAGCCAAAAACAAAAACAAAAAGTAGTTCCCCTAAGTAAGAAGCTCATAGTGGATTCTTAACTTTTTTTGGTAGAATAGCTAATACTTAAGTTCAAGTTAGATCCAAATTTTATCCAAGCTTTTTATTTATTTATTATTCTTTTTTCAGCGTGTTGTGGGGGTACAAAAGTTTAGGTTACGTACATTGCTCTTGCCCTCCCAGCCCTCCCCGCCCCAAGTCAGAGCTTCAAACTAAAGCCAGGACCAGAAACAAATGCCCTAACTTTTTAAATATATCCTTCTGCTTCTTATTACTAAATTCTTTTACTCAACAAGTATATTTCACAAGTTAAAACAACAAGAAAAACAGCACACACACACACATTCACGAAAGTCTTCTTTTTCTAAGCAATCATCTGAGTTGGATACATACAAAAATAATATGCTCCACGTATATGAGCATCTCGCCATCTTTTTATATGTCTTTTTTTTTAAAAAAAAAAAATAAAAGCACTAAGTAAAATAAAGTCAGGAATTCTGACTCTGCTTACACTAAGGATGTTCACTGTGCTTGTGTTTCTGCATCTGAGATCTATGGTTGAAATGAGAAAACTTTCAGTTTATTTTCTAAAAACTGTGTGCTTTTCTCTGATTTTAAAGAAATGGTGCAGAATGAATGTAAGATAGAGAAGTTATAGAAAGAGAGTGTTCAAAGACTTTCTTTGAATGTACAATTCTTTCCAGTCAATTTTCTCAAACATTTCTTCACCTTATTTCACATTTACTCTGTCAGCAACTGATTAGAAATTTATAAATCTCTATGTAGATTGGGTGAAACAGCACATGAGTTCAGCTGCCATGCAGATCACCTTATTAACAATTCGATACTTTTCACAATAAATTATCAGGAAAAACATAGCTTCCTTGTTTATCATAATTGTCATATACTTTTTGTTGTTTAATGATCTGTGGTGATATCATTTAGGGGATCCCAAGAATGGATGTGCCTGAGCATGCTTGCTGAAACCGTCTTAAAGCCTAGCTCCGAGGAATGAAGTTTCTTTCTAAGGGTGTCCCTTTCCTCTTAATTCATAACCTTTCTCCTCTCCAACTGCCTTGTTTCAGAGGGCCTTGAACAGCATTGCAGTAGGCTGTTTATGGAGAAATACTCTATCTAACAACGTATAGAAGTGGTTCTCAGACTTCGAGGTGCATCAGAATTACCTTGAGGGATTGTTGAAACACAAAATGCTAAGCTCCAACCCAAGAAATCCTGATTAAGAAGGGTTTGGATGGTACCTAATAATTTTCATTACATGTTGATGCCACTAGTCCAGAGTCTATACTTTCAGAGCCACTGGATATGTGTTCAGCACAGAAGCGAATTGCCCGCACCATGCCAGGTGAAGGAAAGTTTTCTTACGTGACTGAGTTGGCTCTGGTTCTCTGTGTTCTCTTACCTCTCTTACTTCTATCACAATTCCAGCCAGAGCAGATGGCCATCTCCTAGTTAACTTGTGCACTAATAATTTATTTGATGTTTCCTGATGCATCTCTATGCATTCCCTAACACTGCACACACAGATCTCTGGCTGTCTTTCTCCTTCTTGCTATTTTGCTCTCACCCCGGAGGTCCCCTCCGCAAAGAGCTAGTCCCTAAACTCTCAATCTAGCACCTCCATCTCTTTCCACATTGTTCTATTGTCTTCATATATTTGACATAATATTGACTCTGATGCTTCCTTTGTCATTGAAACCTTATTACCACTATTTTTCATAGCTCTAATTCCTGCATCTAGAACCATAGTTTGGGCAGTTTAACTATTGAATAAAAATACAGACATCTAATTTGGAGGTAGAGAGGTAGATTACAAGAGAAAAACCAGAAGTGGCCATCATAAAAAAAATGAAGAAAAAAAATAATTCATGGGAATTTTTAATTTTCTTTGATTTAAGGGTACGTTTTGTGAGTATCCGGAGTCTGTCTGTTAACAGCTGGCGTTTGCCTTCAGCTACAGGCCTCGTATTCAGAGTACAGAGCATGAAGTCAGCTAGAATTATCTCCAGTCCTGGGGCCTCCTTTTGTGATCTAAGTGGCTTTGGCAAAGTTATATAATTGACTTCTTAATGATTAAGTATCTTAGTCAGAAAAACTGATTGGCCAACTTCTGAGAGTTGAGATGCTTTAAAGTGTTACAAGTGAAAATACTTAGTAAAATACTTTAAGTGAAATACAACTCTAATAAATTGCATACATTTCTATCTGAAGAAGAAAAAAAAATGACAATTCATTGTGTGAACCTACTTTTCAAAGGGAATAGAATACTGGATTGTCCATCCTAAGACAAATGAAAGGAGATGTGATAAAGAGAAAATTAATGTCATTAAAAAAACACTGATCATATGGTTGAATAAGATCCCTTAAAATGAAGTTGTCCTTGTTGGTTGTTGTTCTGTAGTGTTTTGCATTCCTGGAAAACTCCAGAAATCTCTTTCCTTCATTTATGATTAGGAAGGAAAGAGAGAAACTTTCATTTTGTTCTCAAAATACGAAACTCATAATGGATTAAATACAGGGAGGTAACTGAGATAGTAGGAGGTGAAACAGTGATCAAAATTCAAGACAGAAAGCGCAAGGGAAAAGAGCTCTATTCCGAGATTATTGTACATCTCTGCAAGTTATAAGTGGATCTAAACCCCGATTCCTTGGCAAGTAATGCTATTTTCTAGTATCTATATTCTTAGTGGTATTATGTTGAACAGTAGAAGATAAGCGTTAAGGTAGCTGTTCAATAATCTAAGTAAGAATGAGTAAGAATTATTCTGTTTAACTAATGGCCTACATGCTCAAATCCACTTTAATGCAAACCATATTTAGATTAAAAACCTACATAGCTTGGCATTTTAAATTGTATGTGAGGTCAGTTTGTATTTGTGAGCTCACACAAGTGGGCTGACACTTTAAAGGAAGTAGTTTTGTTTTGCATTATTTTGATCATGAAAAGAGATGTTTCTGCAAAATTCTCATATTCCACAAATTGAGGAAGTACCCATTAAAAGGCAGTGTGAGGAAGTTGACAGGAAGGGAGGACAACTGGATTCTGGTCCCAGATTTGAAACAATAACTATATTGGAAACAGGAGTTCCCTTCCTAATAAATATATGGAAGAGTTGGAACTAACACTGCCACAGTCTCCTTTTGGAGCCATGTTTCAAACTCTAATTTAGGGGTTCATTTTGTTGCGTGGCTCCAGAACCAGGCTTAGTATGCATAAAATATTTCTTCTAATAATTACAAAATCTCCCCTATTTATAAACTAAGAAAAATTCTTTGACAAATTATAATGCCAGGGTTGCCAGTGGAACATTTTGGGGAGTCATTGTTAGATCATGGTATGCAAATGTTCTGACCCAGCCGTTCATCTGACTGTAGGGCCTGTGACTGCACTTCTGCCTGTGCTCTGCCCCTCAGGTCATCATGTCAGACTCCAACCACACCAGCACCTCCTTCTTCCTGACAGGCCTCCCGGGCCTCGAGGCTGTGCACACCTGGCTCTCCATCCCCCTGTGTGCCATGTATGTGGCTTCTCTGGCAGGCAACAGCCTGATCCTGTGGGTGGTGAGGACAGAGCCCTCCCTGCACCAGCCCATGTATTACTTCCTGTCGATGCTGGCAGTGACTGACCTGGGCCTGTCTGCCTCCACGCTCCCCACCATGCTCCCCCTCTACATGCTGGGTTCCAGGGGGGTGGCCGTGGATGTGTGCCTGGCCCAGCTCTTCTTCATCCACACTTTCTCCATCATGGAATCCTCTGTGCTACTGACCATGGCTTTTGACCGTTTTGAAGCCATCAGCAACCCCCTCCGCTATGGCACCATCCTCACCAGCCCCCGGATAGCCAGCTTGGGCCTGGCCGTCGTGGTGCGCAGTGTCGGTCTCCATATTCCAGCCCCCATCATGCTGAAGAAGCTGCCTTACTGCCAGAACCACCAGCTCTCCCACTCCTACTGCCTGCACCCGGACGTCATGAAGCTGGCCTGTGGTAACACCCATGTCAACAGTGCCTATGGTCTCTTTGTGGTCCTCTCCACACTGGGTGTGGACTCAGTGCTCATTATTCTCTCCTATGGGCTGATCCTCCAAACAGTGCTGTCCATTGCTTCCAGGGCTGAGCGCCTCAAAGCCCTCAACACCTGTGTCTCCCACATCTGTGCTGTCCTGCTCTTCTACACACCTATGATTGGCCTGTCCATGATCCACAGATTTGGGAAACAGGCTTCGTTGTGCAGCCGTGTGCTGCTCTCCTACCTGCACTTTCTTACACCTCCAGTACTCAACCCAGTTGTTTACACCATCAAAACCAAGCAGATCCGACTGAGGATGCTACGCCTCTTCCAGTCAGGTGAGGCTGGCATCAGACATAACCAGGATCAATAAATTCCTGGTGGAGAGAGAAAAAGAAATAGAGACTTCAGTCATGCTTGCTGTTTAATGAGCTATGAACACATAGTGAGTTTCATAGTGAGGAGAAGAATGTAAGAAAGGGATGCCATCTGTCTTCATGTGACTTCCATATGATGTCTCATTATGGGAAGAAATGATCCACATTCTACTCTGCCTAGCTTTTCACTAAACAAGGTTTAATTAAGCACTTACCATGTTCAATATACTATTATCCACTACAGCTTCATGAAACCTGGTCAATCTATTATGGCAGATGTCTACTGCAACATCTTGTAGGAAATGATGAGGACATTTGCAATTAAGCAACTGAGGTTTGTCAATAGAGACAGGCCAATCCTCTTGCAAGACAATGCTCCACCATATGTGGCACAAACAACAATGCTCAAGCTACAGAAGCTGGACTTGGAAACCCTGTGTCATGCACCATACTCACAAGACCTTGCCCCAACTGACTACCACTTCTTCTAGGCTTTGGTACACTTCTTGCAATGAGAAACATTCAATTCTCAACAAGCTGTGGGAAACACCTTTTGTGATTTCATTGCTGCTGGCTCTCTAGGCTTCTTTCCTGCTGGCATAAAAAAGCTAACGTTAAGATGGAAAAACTGTGTCAATAGTTTAGGTATATACTTTGATTAATTGTACTGCTCCTTGTTGGTATATAATAAACTAAACTTTTGATTAGAAATTGGACATTTCATATTTAATGGCCTATTTACATTCCCACTGACAGTGTACAAGGTTTTCTGTTTTTCCCACATCTTGGACAGCACTTGTTTTTATTTGTCTTTTCATTAATAGCTATTCTAATAGGTATGACATGATATCTTGTTGTGGTTTAAACATGTATGTTCCTGATGATTAGAGATGTTGAGTATTTTTCCATATTAATATATCTGTGGGCCATTTATATCTCTTTTTTTGGGAAATGTCTTTTCAGATCCTTTTCCCATTTTTTTAATTGGTAATTTGTTTTCTTGTTATCAAGTTGAGGCTCAGCTTTTTTCCCTCAATTTGCTTTCACTATTTGTAGTCTTTTCTGTTCTATACAGATTTTTTAAAAATTTTTTATTGATACATAATAATTGTACATATTCATGGAGTACGTTATATTTTGATACAAGCATATAACATATAATGATCAAATCAGGGTGATTGGGACATGATTCGCCTGAAACATTTATCATTGCTTTATGTTGGGAACATTTGAAAACTTCTAGCTATTTTGAAATATAATAAATTATTGTTAACTATAGTTGCCCTATTGCACTATTGAACACTAGAACTCTTTCTTTCTATTTAACAGTATTATCCATTAACCAACACCTCTTCATTACCCCTTCCTACCACCCTTACCAACCTCTAGTAGCCACCATCCTATTCACTATCTCCATGAGATCAATTTGTTTTAGGTCCCATATATGAGCGTGAAAATGCCGTATTTGTCTTTCTGGTTTATTTCACTTAAAATAATGTCCTCCAGTTCCATCTATGTTTCTGCAAATGACAACATTTCCTTCTTTTTCACGGATAAATAATATTCCATTGTGTACATATACCACATCTTCTTTATCCATTTGTCCCTTGATAAACACTTAAGCTGATTCCACATTTTAGCCATTGTGAAGAATGCTGCAATAGACACAGAACTGCGAATATCTTCCGGTTACATTTTATGTCTTTGCCTCACCCAAGCGAGGTTTAGAGGCATGCCCTTCCCCTCTACAATGCTCACCGTGTCTGTGTCCATTAGTTGTGAGTTTATTGCACCCAACCCCCTAATCCCTGGAGAATTTTACTACCGTGTAAGCACCATAGTGTTGATCAGTTAGTGCCAATTTGACGGCGAGTACACGTGGAGGCTATTCCTCCAATCTTGTGATAACTCACTGCGGATAATGGGTTCCAGCTCAATCCAGGAAAATATAAGAGGTGATAAGTCACCATTGTTTCTTATAATTAAGTAATATTCCATTGTATACATATACCAAATTTTAATAATCCACTCATGAATTGACAGGCATTTGAGTTGTTTCCATATCCTTGCAATAGTGAATTGTGCTGCATAAACATTTGGGTGCAGATGTCTGTATTATAGAATGTCTTTTGCTCTTTGGGGTAGATGCCTAATAGTGCTATTTCTGGATCGAACGATATTTCTATTTTTAGCTCTTTGAGGTATCTCCAGATTCTTTTCCATAGAGGTTGCACCAATTTGCAGTCCCACCAGCAGTGTAAGAGTGGTTCTATACGGATTTTAAGATTGTTTTGTCTATTCCTGTGAAAAGTGACATTGGAAATTTGATAAAAATTGCATTAAATATCTAGATTACTCTGAGTCATGTGAATATTTTAACTATATTAATAATTCTTCCCGTACATAAATATGGGATATATTTCCATTTACTTGTCTCTTCGATTTCTTTCATTAGTTTTTTATAGGTGTCAGATTATAGATCTTTCACTTCTTTGTTTAAATTTTCTTCTAAGTATTTTTTTTTTGATACTGTTGTAAGTAGAACTTTTAAACTTTTGTTTTGGATAGCTCATTGTTAGTATATAGAAATGTTTCTGAATTTTGTATGTTGATTTTGTAACCTACAAATCTATTCAGCTTTTTTTATTAGGTCTAGCAGTGTTTTGGTAGAGGCTTTAGGGTTTTCTATATGTAAGATCAAGTCATCAGCAAACAGAGACTATTTAACTTATTTTTTTATATGGATGCCCTTTAATGCTTGAATACTTTGGTTCTTTCAATACTTTAAATATTTCACTCTACTCTTCTTTTGCTTGGATTGTTTCTGGAGAGAATTTTGCTATAATTTCAATACTTTTGTAAGTGCTGCCTTCACAGCAATGTCTTCTTTCAAAGTTTATCTGTAATTTTTTTCTGTTATATAAGATATGATTGTGTGATTATTTTGGTATTGTTTCTTACTGATGTTGTATTAGCTTCCTGGACCTGGGGTTTGGTTTCAGTCATTATATTTGGAAAATTCTAGGACAATGTTCTTCATATATTTCTTCTACTCTGTTCTCATTTTCTTCTTCTGGTATTCAAATAATGTATACATTATACTTGGTCATATTGTCCCATATTGTTCTTGGGTGTTCTGTTCACTCTCTTTTTTTTTTTTCTCTCTCTCTCTCTCCATTTCAGTTTATACTGGAAGTTTTTATAGAGCTACCTTCAAGTTCACTTATTCTTTCTCATGCTTTTTTGAGTCTACTGTAGAGCTCATCACAGACATTTTCCATTTCTATTACAGTTGTTTTTTATTTCTAGCATTTTCTTTTGATTCTTTTATAGAGTCTCTTTCTGCTTTTAATAACTATTAGTATGTTTTTTATGTTTACCATTTCCATTAGAGCCCTTAATGTATTATTCATAGATATTTATTTATACACCCTGTTTGATAATTGCATCATCTATGATATGTCTACTTCTGTTTATGATGGCTTGCTTTGTTTCTTTCAAGTGTGTGTGTGTGTGTGTGTGTGTGTGTTTTCCTTTTCTGAATGTCTTATAATTACTTTGGGGTTTTTTTGTTTTATTTTTTTTATTTCAGCATATTATGGGGGTACAAAAGTTTAGGTTATGTATATTGCCCATGCCCCCCCCCACTCCCCCGAGTCAGAGCTTCAAGCATGTCCATTCCCCAGATAGTGCGCATTGCACTCATTATGTAGATATACACCCATCCCCTCCCCCCCCACATCTGCCTGACACCCAGTTGGTGTTATTCCCAAATGTGTACTTTGGTGATGATCAGGGAAACCAATTTGCTGGTGAGTACATGTGGTGCTTATTTTTTTATTCTTGGGATACTTCACTTAGTAGAACGGGTTCCAACTCTATCCAGTTGAACATAAGAGATTCTATATCACCGTTATTTCTTATAGCTGAGTAATACTCCATGGTATACATATGCCACATTTTACTAATCCACTCATGTATTGATGGGCATTTGGGTTGTTTCCACATCTTTGTGATTGTGAATTATGCTGCTATAAACATTCAGGTGCAGACGTCTTTTTTATAGAACGTCTTTTGTTCTTTTGGGTAGATGCCCAATAATGGGATTGCTGGATCAAATGGTAGGTCTACTTCTATCTGTTTAAGGTATCTCCATAGTGCTTTCCACAGGGATTGCGCTAGTTTGCAGTCCCACCAGCAGTGTATGAGTGTTCCTGTCTCTCCGCATCCATGCCAAAATTTATTGTTTGGGGACTTTTTGATAAAAGCCATTCTCACTGGAGTTAAGTGATACCTCATTGTGGTTTTGATTTGCATTTTCCTGATGATTAGAGATGTTGAGCATTTTTTCATATGTTTGTTGGCCATTCTTCTGTCTTCTTTTCAAAAATTTCTATTCATGTCCTTTGCCCACTTTTTGATAAGGTTGTTTGTTTTTTTTCTTGCTGATTCTCCCGAGTTCTAAATAGATTTTAGTTATCAGTCCTTTATCGGATGTGTAGCATGCGAAAATTTTTTCCCATTCTGTAGGTTATCTGTTTATTCTCGTGACTGTTTCTTTGGCTGTGCAGGAGCTTTTTAACTTAATCAGGTCCCATTTATTTATTTTGCTGTTGTTGTGATTGCCTTTGGGGTCTTCCTCATAAATTCTTTGCCTAGGCCAATGTCTATAAAAGTTTTTCCCATATTTTCTTCTAGCATTCTAATCGTTTCCCACCTAAGGTTTAAGTTTGTTATCCACTATGATTTGATTTTTGTGAGAGGTGAAAGCTGTGGGTCCTGTTTCAGTCTTCTGAATGTGGCTATCCAGTTTTCCCAGCACCATTTATTGAATAAGGATTCTTTTCCCCAGAGTATGTTTTTGTCTGCTTTGTCAAAGATTAGATGGCTACATGAGGATGGTTTTATATTTGGATTCTCAGTTCTGTTCCACTAGTCTGTGTCCCTGTTCTTGTGCCAATATCAAGCTGTTTTAATAACCACAGACTTGTAGTATAGTTTGAAGTCTGGTAAATTAATACCTCCCATTTTATTCTTATTGCCTAAAATTGCTTTTGCTAAACAGGGTCTTCTCTGGTTCCATACAAAGCCATATATGACAAACTCACAGCCAACATCATACTGAATGGGGAAAAATTGAAAGCATTCCCACTTAGAACTGGAACCAGACAAGGTTGCCCACTGTCCCCATTGCTATTCAACATAGTACTGGAAGTCCTTGAAAGAGCAATCAGGCAAGAGAGCAGAATCAAGGGTGTCCAAATAAGGACAGAAGAGATCAAACTCTCACTCTTTGCTGATGATATGATATTATATCTAGAAAACCGCAAGGATTCAACCAAGAGACTCCTGGAATTGATAAATGAATTCAGTAAAGTTTCAAGATACAAAATCAAGACACACAAATCAGAGGCATTCATATATGCCAATAACAAACTGAGAACCAAATTAAGGACTCAATATCCTTCACAGAAGCAACAAAGAAAATAAAGTACCTAGGAATATATTTAACTAAGGAGGTAAAAGACCTCTACAGTGAGAACCATGAAACACTGAGGAAGGAAAATGCAGAGCACGTAAACAGGTGGAAAACCATACCATGCTCTGGATTGGAAGAATCAACAACAATCCCTATTAAATTACCAACATCATTTTTCACAGATGTATATCAGTTTAAAAACATATAACCTGCAGCTGGTAGTTAGAGGGAATGAGGAGGCTGGCACTGCAGGCTGTTCAGTCAGAGATAAGATGATTTGTAAAGTTTGCATTCCCAGTTAAATGTAACCTGCATGAGGACAGAAATTAGTGTTTCCATGTTAGCCACAGTAGCATCTGGATATGCTATTTTGCATAAAATATTTCTGAGTATTTGCTAAATAAATGAAAAATTAATAATTCAGTTAACTTTCAGAAACAATTTTCATCAAGTTTACAAATGTTCATGAGGCAATGGTATGTAAGATATAAAAGTATGAAGCCTTATATTCAAAATATCTGTTGGTAGCCATTTGGGACATCCAATTATTTTGATGTTCTTCTATCTTAGAACGAAAGAAAGAGAAAGAAAAAAAAAAAAAAGAAAGGAAGGAAGGAAGGAAGGAAGGGAGGGATTCAGAAAGGGAGAAATAATTTTTCTGTTGTTTATATCTCTAAACTTTGGCCAGAGTCACCAAGTAAGGAAAATCACAAGAATGAAATAAATTTTCATGTTAATGTATCATTAGTTGAAGGCCAAAATTCTGATAACTTCTAGATCCTGGTTATAACCCAGTAGTCAAAAGTGAATGAAAAATATATTTTGAGAAAAAAAATATGTACTTTTCTTCCTACTATTTACCTCATTTCAATAATAATAGCAATTTGTTCAAAATTCTGAAAATATGCAATTTAGCTTCTTATTGTCTATTACAAACAGTGGCTTTGTGTATTACAAGTGAAGAGATGGGTTAAAAGTATTTGTTTGATAGGTCTCATGTATTCTGGGTCCATGTTAACTCTTGTTTGAAACTCAGATTGCCTATACACTTAACTGAGTGACTTTCTTCAAGTTAATTTATCTTTTGAACCTCAATTTCCTTAATGATAATATAAAGATTATAGTAATTTTCTGGATTGTTGAGGGGAAAATGAGAAATCATATATGACACATAAGAGAATTCTTCCAATTCTCTGAGGAGTGTCTGCTGTTCTTGTCACTAGGTACCCCTATCGGATTTTTATCACTACAAGAATGTCTCTATGTCTCAGGCCTTGTCCTTGAGTCTGGAAATCCTAAACTTTCATGGCTTGGTGTTTTTATTATGCACTATGACTCCATTGATCCTCTAACCTAAGTCTGTGTTTATAGTGTGAAGGAGATGGATGATGCTAGGAAAGAGTGATACCTTTATTGCTTCAGAATCCCCAGATAATAACATATACACCCAATCGTATTTCAATTTTGAATCTCAAAAGATTCTAGACAGGTAGTGCATTGATCCTATGTTGCATGCAAATTTAAGTGTTCTTGACAGACATCCCAGAAAAAAATTACATAAATGCTCTCAAATTGTAGATAAGCCATTTCAACATGACATATGAGTTGAGTTAAAATCTATACTCACTGGGTATCTACTATATGCAGCTCTGTAGGTTAATCTGGATTATACCCAGAGCACTCCTATCAAGCAATTCAGAGTTAATAACAACTTCAAATAAAGCTAAAGAGGAGGGATTCCCAGAAGATTCCTATCCTCTTAGGTAACTATTAACGAATGATAAAAAAACTCAAACTGGGTCTCAAGTGCTTTAGGTTTTAAGGTTGTAAGAGAAAGCTGTTCCTGCAGAACTCTAGCAACCAAACTTCCTTGAGATGTCAGGTGAGAAGAAAATCAGGATTTAGCTGAGTCTGAATATAGAAACAAGATCAAAATTACTTGGGACTAATATCTGTATAGTTAAACCCTTGTATGTAGTACAAGAAACCACAGATATTTGTTTATTGAATATCCTCTGAGGATATTTACATTTTCTCTTCCAAAGATAAACACAAATTGTTTTGTTTTGGGGAATAATTCTGACCCAAATGCAAAGAAATTTCTTTAAGAATCTTAAGGATAGAGAAGAAGGGGGTATCCAATTCTATGTTAACATTGACCAGCGTCATCCCTAAACACTAACAATGCTCAGAGATTGTGCAGAGTGGATTCAGAGAATGTCAAGAGCCCTGAATGGAAAGTGCCCATGCTATGATACACAGGGTGCCACGTCTAGAATTGTTAACATTTGCTTTTTTCTTGAATGATGGAGAATTTCTTGAATGATGGAGGCCCTTGGCTATATAGCTTATTCAAAATTATTCAAATTAAAAAGTGAAGATTAAATAAAAACATAGCTTAATTATTAAGCTTAATAATTATATTAATTATGATTCTGGGCTTGATTCCAGTTTTCTGTTTTTGTCATGCAAAATGTATAATTTTTAGTTAAGTATAAAGAAATAAAAGTTATATTCCAGATTGATATTTTGATAAACTGAATAGGACAATTTTAAAAAACAGTGACCAGTAGACAAGATACCTATGTGTCTTGTCTACATTGCTGGGACAAAGAAAATGTCATTTTATGAGAAGGGAATATATGATTTTGCAAAACCATTCCTTGGATAAAGGGTTAGGTACTGGGAACATTTGAATAACCATCTCAGCCAAGATCTTATATTGGAGTTCAAAACAAAAGTAAAAATAAAAACAAACAAACAAACAAAAACCCTCCTTATCTCTATAGCAGGTATTTTTGAGAAAAAGAGCCATGGTAACATTGATCATGAAAATCCTCTTATCATTGATATATTATGAATTTCACTTAAGCTTTTAATTATCATACTGTCCTCCATCCCTTATAATGCAAGCAGAGCAGTTTATGTTTTGATGGTTGCTGTATCACTATAATCCAGTTCAGAAAGAAGTTATCAAAATTGATTGCATAAATAATTCAATGAATGTTAAGGTAAAATGGCCAATGTATAATTTATGCAATAAATCAGGTGATCTTTATTTTGTATTGATTATAAATGAACTATTTTATACACAAAACAAATGTGTACAATACCACCAAAGGTCTTAGTGATTAAATTCACAAATTTCTAATTCTGTAGTAGCTCATATGGGACACAAAAATTATTCTGGGATTTTATAAAATTGTGTATTAATTGTGTGATCAACATTTCTACATCTCATTATATTTGTTTTTTTTTATTTTAAAAACATGTGCTCATATGCTGTAACAACTTATGTATAAGTTTTTATATGTGTATATATATATATATATATATATATAAAAAAAATATGTGTTTCAGGGTTGAACAAGATTTAAGAAATCATCTGCAATAAAATAGCATTATAAGCTCAGTGAGAAGCATGAATCTTAGAACTTCATTTGAATACAAATGCATTGCTAGATTTGCTTTTTAGAAACTGAACAGAACAATTGTAACCAATTTAACAAAATGCAGATTTTTTTTAAACTGGGGCCATGTTACCTGTGGAAAAATGATATTGAAGGGACCTTGCTCATAGTTTTAGATTACCAAAGAGTATATAGTTGGAAATGGTAGATCATATTTTATGGGCACAGTCAGTATCAGTTGAAGGGAATGTAAGTAAGACTAGTTGTAATTTAAATTGCAGTACAGACACTCAGAATTTAAAATTCTATGCCAAATATCAACGACTATTCCTCAGATAATGCATTTAATTCCAGGAAAAGCATGCCATCCTGGTGTCATGCTTCCTGTCAATAGCACCACCGCCTTCTTCTCCACCTTCCTGGTGACAGGCATTCCTGGGCTGGAGGCTGTGCACATCTGGATCTCCATACCCTCCTGTGCCATGTTCCTCATTACCTTGGTGGGTAATGTGACCATCATGACAGTTATCTGGCGGGAGCAGACCCTCCATGTGCCTATGTACCTCTTCCTGGCCATGCTAGCTGCCTCTGATCTGGGCCTGTCCCTCTCCACCTTCTCCACAATGCTGAGGATCTTCTGGCTGGATGCTCGAGAGCTGACCTTTTCTGCTTGCTTCACCCAAATGTTCTTTATTCACACCTTCCAGGATTTTGAGTCAGCCATCATACTGGCAATGGCCTTTGACCGCTATGTGGCCATTTCTCGTCCACTGCACTACTCTTCCATCCTCACAAACAGTGTGATCACCAGGATAGGTTTGGCCATTGTTTCACGAACCTTGACTGTGCAGGTGCCTCTTCCCATCCTTTTGAGGAGGCTGTGCTTCTGTCGCTCCAATGTGCTTTCTCATTTCTACTGCCTGCACCCTGACATTATAAAGCTCTCTTGCTCCAACTCTAGAATCAATAGCAGTTTGGGATTGTTTGTGGTGCTCTCTACCATGGGACTTGACTTTTTGCTCATTCTCTTTTCTTATGTGCTGATATTGAAAACTGTGCTGAGAATTGCTTCCCATGGTGGCCGTCTCAAGGCCCTCAACACCTGCGTCTCCCACGTCTCTGCTGTGGTCGTCTTCTTCACACCCATGATCTGCCTGTCCATGCTGCACCGCTTTGGCCCACGACTTCCCTCACATGTCTACATGACCTTGGCCAACATGCACTTCCTTATTCCTCCTGTGATGAACCCCATTGTCTATGTTGTAAAAACTAAGCAGATGAGGGATAAAATATTTAAGTTTTTCATCAAAAGACAAGCTGGAGAATCAAGGTGACATTTATAAAATATTTTATAAAGGGATAGTTTGGAATAACATTAAACCAACACTTTATGATTGGCTAGAAATGACAGAAAGGTAGGAGGATCTTAATATTAATATATTTTCTCAGTCATGTCTTTTTCTTTTCCTGCTGTAGTTCTCCTACAATTTAGTCATGGAAGTTTTATTTGTGAAAATCATTTTCCACAGTCTGGGCAGTAATTAAAAATATAGCATGGTATTGTTGTTAACACTCTCAAACTCCTGGCCTCCAAAAGTTCTGGGATTATAGACATGAACCACTGTACCTGGTTGTTCTTAACACTCAAACATATAAACTTAACATTGGAGTATGTTTTATTTTATGTTTATTTATAATTGTAATTCAATTCCTATACCTCTTACTATATAATATTTTGTTTGATTTTATTCTATGCCCCCAAGTCTCTCTCTAAATCTGAGTTTTTAAACCAGCCAATTTAAATTAATCCAGATTAAGAGAAGGTGGTTCAGAGATTCTTAAGCATGTTCAGTGTAGTGATGATGGTGTCTTGACTCTGGTAAGACAACCATCCAGACATAAAAAAATACAATGATTTTTTTATCTTTTTGTTATCAACTTCAGGACTTCAAGAAAAAAAAAAATTCTAAGAAAATCTTGTTGTTACTTGCCAGTCTGAGTTTTACCTAACTCTGTAGATAAGGTAGCAGTGTCATCTTGTGCTTGTTATCAGAAAGGAACCTGTAAAGATTTGCAATTAAAATAAACAGCACCGTTTTATAACCATATAAACTAATGGAACTTTCCCTGTTCCATTTCTAAGTTAGAAATTTACAAAAAAATTTTAAAATTAGAATAATTTTAATTTCACAATTAAACTTTTAACTAAAATAATTTGATAAGAAAAAGCCAAAGAATGTTCCAACATGATAGTACTGTTTTACATTCCTAGCAGAAAAAAAAATAACAGTTCCCATTTCTTCATATCTTTGACCACATTTGATAGTTTGTTTTTTTTACTTTTTCTTTTATTTTTAGCCAAACCAGAATGTGTGCACTAAAAGCTCATTTTTGCTTTACTTCACATTTCCTTAAAGAGCAATGATGCTAAGCATTTTTTTTTTTTACTATTTGCATATTTTCTTTTGTTAAGAGTCTTCAGGCATTTTCCATATCTTATTTGTCCTCTTTTAAAATTGGTTGTTAGGACATCTTTATACATTCTACTATTAGACCTTTCTTAGAATCTCATGAATATTTTCTCATGGATTGTGTCTTGCTTTCATTTTCTTAGGGGTGTCTTCTGATAATCAGAATTTTTAAAAAAAATTTAGATGAAGACGCATTTATTTTATTTTTCTCATGACTAGTGAACTCAGTGTCCTATCTTTTTAAAAAAAGCCTAATCTAGGGTTATGAGAACACTCTCCCATATTTTCTTATATAAATTTTAGCTTTTATATTTAGATCTAGGTTCCATCTCAAATTTTTATTTATTATGTAAGTAGGAGTTAAAATTCACTTTGTTTTTCAATTGTTATTCAGTTGTTCCAACATTATTCACTGCAAATATTTTTCATTCCCATTCAACTAGTTTGACAAAAGTTGATTAATCATATTCACGTGGATACTGGAGATTCCCTTGCATTGACTGATTGTTCACTCTCTCCCTGTGCTCATACCATACTGTCTTAATTACTGTAGCTCTATAATAAGGCTTGCAATCCTGTAGTGTGAATCCTCCAATTTTAGAATTAGCTTTTTAGAATTTATTTGATTCTTCAATTCTTCTAATTAGCTTTTTTCTGTATAAATTTTAGAATTAGCATGTAAATTTCTAAAAAGAACGTGCTGAGATTTGGATTGGTATTGAATTAAATCTATGGATAAATTTGGGAAAGAAATCATATATTAAAAATAATAATATAAGCTGCATATAACTAAACAGACCAAATAAACAAGCAAAATAAAAATATTGACTAAAATTAGTTTTATTAAATATATATTTTTATGCCAATGTCCATTATTGCCTAGGTGTCAATGCCCGAGCCTATTCCTTATATATTCATAGACCTATTCAAAAACAGATAATCTGATCTATACTTGATAAATTATCTAAATTACATAAATATTTTATGTAAGGAGTTGTCTTAGTTGAGATGCTATAACAAAAAAAAATCTTGGACTGGGTAGCTTATAAACAACAGAAAGTTTTTTCTCATAGTTCTGGAGATTGAAAAGTTCAAGATCAAGGCACCTACAGCTTCAGTGTCTGGTGGGAGCCCATTTGCTGGCTCATGGTACCTTTGTGCTGTGTCCTCACATGGTAGAAGGGGTGAGAATCTCTTTAGGGCTGCGGTCCTCAACCCCCAGGCCACCGCCCAGTACCATTTCATGCCCTTTTAGGAACCAGGTTGCACATTATCGCCTCAGCTCTTCCTTTTCCCCAGCCCCGTCTGTGGAAAAACTGTCCTCCATGAAACTAGCCTCTGGTGCCAAAAAGGTTGGGGACTGCTGCTCTAGGACATTAATTCCATTAATGAGGCTCTACTCTCATGGCCTAATCACTTCCCAATGGCTGACCTTCCAACCTAATCTCATTGGTGATTAGGTTTTAACATATGAATTGGAGAGCACATAAACATTCAGATCACACCAGGAGTATTTCTTGTTAAATATAAATTAATCAAAAATGTCTGAAGAAATTGAGGACTATAAATGGATTATATGTATATTACATCTAATATATGGTATTATATGAGATATAACTAAAATTTTTTCTCTCAGTATTAAGGCACAGTGCAAAATAACATTGAACACAGAATATTAATACATTTCATATATTTCTGTGATACATTACTTGAGATAATTTGTCTCTCATTTTTACCAAAAAACCTTAACCCTTAGCATATATCAGAAGTGTAAAAGGGGGTCAATCTGCAAATAATAATAATAGTAATAATAATAATAACAAACATCGGTTTCCACACATTATAACCACCAAATAGGCTCTTCACTGCAATGTAAACTTCAAGTGCACTGTGTCATTTTTAGATCCAGTTTCTTCTTTTCATTTTTAACCACAGCTACTTTCCTTTGGGACCTTCTACCAATTTTAATAATCCAGACCCTTTTCAGACCACAGGTTCGATTAGTTGACTTCACAAACATGCATATTTTTTAATTTCCTGAATTATTTCTCGTATTCCTTACTCCCCATCTGGAGCCAGTCTCATTATTTTTCTAAATTTCCAGTTGAACTGCAGTTTAGCCCAGATGAAACTCTAGTTTATGAGTCCGGAAGCTTATATTTGGGGTCTATAAAGATGACAAAACCAATAGAATATATGTTATTTTATGATCTATATGAGATTCATTATAAGAAATTGGCTCACGTGACTATGCAGGGTGGGAAGTCCCAAGATCTGTAGTCGGTAAGCTGGAGACCCAAGGACAGCTGATAAGGTAGTTCCAGTCCATGTCCAAAGGCCTGATACCCAGGGGAGCTGATGGTGTAAGTTCCAATCCAAAAGCCCAGAGCTGTGAGATCAAGAAGAGCAGGTTTTTCAGATTGAGCCTGAAGGCAGGAAAGGATCTATGTTTCAGAACAAGCAGGCAAGGAGAAGGAGTTCCCTCTCATTCAGCCTTTTTGTTCTCCTCAGGTCTTCAACTGATTGGGCCATTTAATTATAGAGGGCAATCTGCTTTACTCAGTCTACCAATTCAAATGTGAATCTCACTCAGAAACATTCTAACAGACATAAAGAAGAATGTTTGATCCAATGGCTGGGAACCAGCTGGGTCAGTCAAGTTGACAAAAATTAACTATCATGAAGCTGAATTACTTTTAATTCTCCAGCAATGGATATTATTTTCAGGATATTAAGAAATTGTCTGCAGGGCCAAGAAAACTAGATATTTCTGAGAATAGACTCTCTGGTAGGCTTGGAAAATTCATTCTGTCAAGGGCACATAATAACATAAATTGCATCCCTTAAGGGAGTAATCATCACCATTAATGCCACCATTACCAAGACTTTCTTTGGCTATGATTCCAGGAGCAAAAAGGAATATCATGATTATTAATTAATCTTTCTAGGCACCTTCCTCAAGAAAATTTATTTTTCTAGAAATCAAAAATATATATTTTGGTGTTCAAAAATGTAGCATTTCCCATTATATACAATAGATTGGCATTTAGTTCTACAAATATAATATGCGAATACATATTTAGCATGTCTTCTTGACTCTATTTTAGGCCTGGATTTAGACCTATAAATTAAAGTAATATATTCTAAACTCTACGGATCTAAGCAAACAAATGGTGAAGTGCCATTGGGTGGGTGTAAGAGTGGAAAACTCACTAGGTGTTCACAGTGCAGGGGGAAAAAGATTTCTCACACAGAGATCACAGAGATTAGCATATACAAAAGTAAAATGTTTATTTTAGTTTCTTAGGAGAGTGATTGAGAGAGAGAAGGGAAAAAGAGGGAGAAAGAGAGATAGAGGAGAGATGGTGTGGCACCCAAAGAAAGAGAAGGGAGGTGCACGCACAGAGGCCAAGAGGCCTGCTGTTTTATTGGAGGACAAAGAAAGGAAAAAAATAGTGATTGTTGTTAGTTGATAACAGAATCAGCTGTGAAGTAATTAGCAGGAGACAGATGCAAGATATCAGGCTGTCCATCTCTCCCATTTTTTCTGTTCCTGGGAACTTAGTTATCTCTGGAATATGGGCAAGTTGTTCTAGTGAGACAGCCTCATTGCTGGGGGTGTGATTTTATGATGATTTCACCCCTGAGATACGGCTTTGGGCACTCACTGAGGCCTGAAGCTTGTGCCGCCTGCTGTCCACTCAGGAACTATTCAAAGTTGTAAGAAGCAAATTCTAAAAGGCAATGTTTAGTCAATAGGTCTAGCAATTGTAAAAAAAAAAAAAAAAAATTACATTTCCTTATTGTCTGCTTGGCTCATTTTAGATGTTTTGAAAACAGAGCCCCCCTGGATGCCTGATAGTGAGAGGGAGAGAGGGAGAGTGAGAAAGCTCATGTGATTGACTTTAGCCCTTACTGAAAAACTGTGAATTAGATAATTTTTTCTGTTATTGAGATTATTTTTTTTTTGTTATTTTGCTAGCAAAGATGTCCTTTCAATGGGTTTAATCTAATATCCTAAACTAGAAATGCATTTTTATCTAAAGTCTTAGAGATCACATTTTTACAGCTTGATTACCCCAAAGACTAAAACAAACAAATAAAAAGGGCAGACAATTCAGTGAATAAAGACCTGTCTTTTCAACAAATATTACTGAAACAGCTGGACATCCAGATGCAGAAAGATGAGTCTAGATATAGACCTTACACATTTTGAAAAATTTAACTGAAAATCGATTATGTACCTAAATGTAAAACACAAAACTATGAAATTCCTAGTAGATAAAACATGAGGAAATCTAGGTGAACTTGGGTTTGGCAATGGCTTTTTAGATACAGGACCAAAAACATGATCCATGAAAGAAAAAAATGATAAGTTGGACTTTATTAAAATTAAAAAATTCTGTCTGTGATAGACACTATTTAGAGAATAAAAGAAAAACCACAGACTGGCTTTTCTGCTAAAGGACTTGTATCTAAAGTAAATAAAGAAACCTTAAAACTCAACAAGAAATCAATTTAATTTTAAAAAGAGGAAGAGAAATGAATAGATACCTAACCAAAGAACATATATGAATGACAGAGAAGCATATGCAAAGATATTCAACATCATATATGTCAGGAAATTGCAAATTAAAATGACAATATAATCCCACTATACTTATATTATAATGGCTTAAATCCAAAACATTGACAATGGTAAATGAACTCTCATTCACTGATGCTGAGAAGGCAAAATGGTAAAGACACTTTGGAAGACAGTTTCTTATAAAACTAAACATACTGTTATCATACAACCCAGCAATCATGATCCTCTGTATTTTCCAAATGAGTTGAAACTTATTTTTACTCAAAAATCTGCACATTTACTTATTTATAATTGCCAAACTTGGAAGTAACCAAAAGGTCCTTCAACGGGTGAATAAACAGCTGCCGCCTAAGAGGAGCTGGCGGCGGACGGTGGCCTGCGAGGCTCTTCGCAGACAACATGGCGGCGATGTCCTCGAGCCAGGCCAGTGCGCGGCGGCAGCGGCGGGGCCTCGCGCGCGGCAGGGCGCCCTGGGCTTGGCCTCCCTCCAGTTCCCTGGAAGCGGCCAGCGGCCAGCGCGGGAGTAGCAGCAGAGGCGGAGGCTCTAGCGCGTCCCTCTCCTCCCCCTCAACCTGAGCCAGGGGAGGCCAGGCGGCCGGGTGGTTGGAGTGAGGGGGTCCGCTGGCCTAGAATGGGAATTCCCCTTCACCGGAATATGGAGACTGCTCAGTCACCAGGAGCACAAAGTTATCATTGTCGGGCTGGATAATGCAGGGAAAACTATACTTTACCAATTTTCTCTGAATGAAGTTGTGCATACATCCCCTGCAATAGGAAGTAATGTAGAAGAGGTAATTAATAATACACGTTTCCTAATGTGGGATATTGATGGCCAAGAATCTCTTCGTTCCTCCTGGAACACTTACTATACTAACACGGAGGACCTACGGAAAGCTGGATTGCTGAGTTTTGCTAATTAACAAGATGTTATAGAATGCATGACTGTAGCAGAAATCTCCCAGTTTTTGAAGCTAACTTCTATCAAAGATCACCAGTGGCACATCCAGGCATGCTGTGCTCCTACTGGCGAAGGATTGTGCCAAGGGCTTGAATGGATGATGTCACGACTTAAGATTAGATGGTCTCTACTGACCTCTTCTTATAGACTTTGTGTAAACGAAGTGCTGGACTTTGCCTGAAAGCTGCAAAAATTAATGGTTTAGATATATTTATAATAAACTGATTTAAACTTTTTCTATAAGAAGAAAAATCAAGACCACTTATTTGAAATCAAAGATGAAGTCTCATCTTCCAATTTGCTTTCTCATTAGTTCCTTCCAAAGTAAGTTATTAAAGTTGTGACTGACATTTTTCTCATAATGAATCCTCTCAGGACATTGTGTACCCAGTGGTAAGTACAAGGGGAGAGCAAGACATTTTGAACTTTAAGAGCTTGATTATCAGTGTCACCCCCCCCCAGTTGAATGTTCTCTTCTTGTTCCATTAAGTCAACATACAAATTAGCACAGATACTCAGTTTCCAATATTTTAAAATGTAATGTTACTTATGAAAAGTATTTTGTATAAGGTTGTGTATTTATTGTGTATATGTCTCACATTCCAGTTAATGGCTTTATGTTCTAAAGAAAAGCAAATAATACAAAAATTAATAATATCCTTAGCTATAACTATAATGAGATAAGTACTGGCATTGGTATTAAGTGCCATTTTGTACCCTTACCTTATGTTCTCTGTATTGTATTAACCAACCCCCAAAATCATTGAGCTGCTCTTAAAAAAAAAAAAAAAAAAGGAAAAGGAAAAAGCTTGGAAAAAAAAAGTGGTACATCTACACAGTGAAAAATTATTCAGCAATTAAAATAAGTGAGCCATCAACCCACAAAAAGGGGGCTTAAATGCATATTAAGTGTACAAAGCCAATCTGAAAGGGCTACAATACTGTATGATTTCAACTACATGATACTGTAAAAAAAGTAAAATATGGAAACAGTGAAAAGATTAGCATTTCCCAGGGGGCTAAAGAGAGAGATGAATAGGTGAGTACAGGGTATTTTTAGGGCAGTGAAGCGATTGACTATGATACTGTGATTGTTGCTATATGTCATTATACCTGTGATACTGTCATGGTTGCTAAACATCATAAGATATTGTATAGGTTCTGATAAATGTAAAATGAGATGTAGCAACCATGACAGTGTCATACACAATAGTTTCACTAATGCAAGCAGTTCATACCAGGGGAAACTGGACGAGGGAAGTAAGGAGATCGATGTACTTAATTTTTCTGTAAACCCAAAATTGCTCTTTGAAGTATTATTAACTAAAAAAAAGATGGATTTGAAAAGTGGGAGTTCTTCAAATATCTCATCACAGTTCTCCTTCAGTAACCTCAAAATACACACTAAAAGATATCTGGTACTTATTAAAATATATTAAAATTTTCTCAAGAATTTTGCCTTGTCATAAAAGATGTCCGTGTTCCAGAAGAGTCATGCATTAGAAAATCTTCTTATTTTTAATACTATTCTGTAAGAACTAAATACTGAGCTGGCAAAAATGTGTAGCTATGTTGTTCGAGACTTAGTCTGCAATGGAAAATCATCAAATGCAGTTCAAAATTGGAAAATACTTCACAAGTGTGAAAGACATCATTTAATGAGCTAATCCAAATGCTGACTGTGGGGTCTCAGGTGTAAAAGCAGTTACTCAGAATAAAAATACCCAAAAGACTTATCATCCAGAGTTTATTCCCTGGGTTGTTCTTCTAGCTATCAGTGTACAGTACAGATATATATATATATATGTATATGTATATGTATATCTCCTCTGAGTTCTTATAAGCTAGGCATGACTGTTTTGCCTAAGACCTAGGAATATCAATACAGGAGGTACAAAGTGGAAATTCAAGGTCTGACTTTTTATGTTCCCAATGATTTAGAAAAAATCATGCCTCTAAAAGGTAAAATTTAGAATAGTTTGTGGCAAAAATTATAGGTTCTACAATAGGATCCTTGGATGTGATAACAGATTTTACATACTCATAGTAATATGACCTTGGGAAAGTTAATCCTTTAGTGCCTGAGTTTCCTCTCCTGTAAAACTGGGAGAATAGCAATAGCTATCTAATACTGTATGTGTGACCCTTAAATTGGATAATACATATAAAGTGCTTGAAACAGTTTTTAGGAAAATATTGAGTACCTTGTAAGCACTGATAAATATTTCCAGTTGTTATTATTATTTGCTATTACTGCTATATTGCCAATACTTGTGCTGAGATGTGATAAGACTTCTATTTAAATATTCTGATATTTGCTATGTGGTTGATACACAGCAAAGTCAGGCACTCCTGGGAGACAACTAAGCAAATGAAGCAAAGTCTCAGTCTTAAGTGGCTAATAAAATTATGGTTGCACCTGCCTATTTTAAACAAAATAACCATTGAAATAAATCTCTGTCTTGTAGTTTTCAAAAGCCACTTCTTCTGTTTTATGTGTTTGACTTTGGACCAGAACTTTTGTATTTTCTTCGTCATCTGAATTAGAGAGAGACAGAAGTAGAGAGAGACAGAGAGAGAGAACAGTGAAACAGTGTGAGGGAGAATAAGGCAAATACGTGTTTACAATGTGTTTATAATGTGATGTGCCCTACTTCCTTGTTAAAAGGTTGGGATAATCTGAAAGGAGAATTTCAGTTACATTAAGGGATAATTGATAAGTATCTTGAAATACAGGGTAGTGTTTCATCTGCTTTGTGTTGTGATAGCCCAGATGCAAGTTGGAGACTATGGAGATTTCAGATTTTGGTAGTTGTTTTAAAATTGAATAACATTTATTATTGATAACTTCAAAGCTTCTAAGAGTTGCAGTCAAAAAGTGCTGATAAACATATATGGAGAGAGAAAGAATTTGCTAAAAGTACTACTTTTAATTATTATCTTGACCAACTGAATTAATGCATTTTAGTAATGGAAAATTAATAATTTTATAATTTTAGACATCTTTTTAGAGAAAAGATATTTTTATTTTAAACTTTTATTTGATGTCCTAAAAATAAAAAAAAAGTGTTATTTATTTTATTTTATTTTTATTTATTTATTTTTTTGCGACAGAGTCTCACTTTGTTGCCCAGGCTAGAGTGTCGTGGAGTCAGCCTAGCTCACAGCAATCTCAAACTCCTGGACTCAAGCAATCCTCCTGCCTCAGCCTCCTGAGTAGCTGGGATTACAGGCATGCGCCACCATGCCTGGCTAATTTTTTTCTATATATTTTTAGTTGTCCAGCTAATTTCTTTCTATTTTTAGTAGAGACAGGGTCTCGCTCTTGGCCAGGCTGGTCTCGAATTCCTGAGCTCGAAAGATCCTTCTGCCTCAGTTTCCCAGAGTGCTAGGATTACAGGTGTGAGCCACCGCGCCTGGCCAACACTTGTTATTTTTAAAAGGTTGCTGTAATTTGATCTCATTCTTTTGGTGGTAGATATGAAAATGTCATCACTCTACTAAGTGGAAGATGCTCTCAAGTATTAAATAATTATGGGCCTTGACAATTTTTAGTGATTTTCCTGTTCTAAAAGAGAATGTACTATACCCTGAATTTTTATTTGTCTTCTTTGACTCTATGCTATTGATCCTTGTGAGTTAATGCTTATTAGAGTATGGATAATATAGCAGCTTCTGACCAGCACTTTAAATTTCATGCTAACTCAGTCATTCTCTTCAAGGGTATGGATGAGAGACAGATGAGTGAATTTGTGTGTGTGTGTATGTGGAAGAAAAATTAGACCAAGAGAACATATTTCACAACTTAGGATGGAAAACAAGAATTTGAATCTTCATGCTGCCTCCAGTTATTTATTAATTTGTAGTCCAACCCACCTCCTCCACAACAATTTCTATCCACAGAAAAATGAAATATTCTCTCCAGTCTTCTTTTCAGTATTATAGAGAGAAAAGAGAAAGGAAATTAATTTTTGTAGTTAGGAATTTATTATCAAGTTAACAAAGCAAAAGCTATATACACAGAACATTTAAAAGTCCCAAAGACATGCACATAAATTATGTGGTTAGAACAACTGGCATAAAAAAAGGATTCAACTCTTAATTTTTCTGATTCATGAATTTTTTTTTTCTAAGAAAACAGTGTG
Source organism: Eulemur rufifrons (assembly GCF_041146395.1). Lineage (NCBI taxonomy): Eukaryota > Metazoa > Chordata > Mammalia > Primates > Lemuridae > Eulemur > Eulemur rufifrons. Next base: position 56,316,524 of record NC_090988.1, on the reverse strand, counting down.
TCCTATAAAAAGGGAGTGAGTTTCCCCACAATCATTCAGTTATTTATAACTTATCTCAGGCTATTTTACTCATGGTCCTTATTGCTTTCACTTCATCATGTCAAAATTAATAGTTAGTTAGCACTTGAATAAGTTGAAGGAATAAATACACATTTTCCACTACCATGTATTCTAGTTATCTCTGTTTTCCATTTAATAGACTTTGGCCACTTCTCTGCAACCACATCCAACTATACATCTGCTCAATTCACGGCCTTTCTGCTGATGGGTGTCCCAGGATTAGAAGACTTCCAGATTTGGATTTCCATTCCTTTCGGCTTCATGTACCTCTTGGCTGTGATAGGCAATGGCCTGGTTATGGCAGTGGTGGCCTGGGACAGGAACCTCCATAAACCCATGTATCTTTTCCTGGCCATGCTGGCACTCAATGATGTCCTCCTTTGTACTGTCACAGTCCCCAAAATGCTTCTCATCTTCTGGCAAGGCCCTTCTCTGTCAACATTTCCTGCCTGCCTCACACAGATGTTTTTTGTTCATGCTCTATTCCTTTCTGAATCTGCTATTCTGCTGGCCATGGCTTTTGATCGTTATGTGGCTATCTGTGCACCACTTCATTACACGACCCTACTTACAGGTTCTCTCATTGGCAAGGTGGGCCTGGCTCTAGTGGCTCGGAGTGTGGCTGTAGTCATCCCTGGTGTCCTTTTTATTCTCCGGCTGCATTTCTGCAGGAGCAACATCATCCGCCATACCTACTGTGAGAACATGGGCATTGCCAAGTTGGCCTGTAATAGCATCACCCTTAACAGCATTTATGGACTCGCTGCTGCTCTTCTCACCACAGGGCTGGACTTTGTCCTCATCTCCCTCTCCTACTGGCTAATCTTGAGAACAGTCTTTCGACTACCTTCTAGGAAGGCCCAGACAAAGGCCTTTGGAACCTGTGGAGCTCATATATGTGTCATCTTGATATTTTATATTCTGGCCTTCTTTTCTTTCTTTACTCATCGCTTTGGGCACCATGTGTCTAGGCAAACCCTTATCCTCCTGGCCAACCTCTACTTACTGGTACCACCTACCATGAACCCCATTGTTTATGGGGTAAAGACCAAAGAGATAAGGATGCGAGTACTAGGGCTCTGTAGCCAACCAAAATGAAACAACAAGATACAGGGGAATCCAGGGTTGGTTTAACAGGTTTAAATATCAAGTCTGAATCAATCTGGGGAGATCTATCCCCAGAACACCTAACATTTGAATAGAGCTTGAAATATTCATATTTCCAAGTGCTAACTTCCCAACATGGTGTACACAGGAAATTGACAGGGAATTTAGGCACTATCAACAGGTGTTTCAACATATTAAGGTAATAATCAGTGGGATATCAGCATAACAATGTGGATAATTTAAATATGCTTTTTGTAATACAGGACCTCTCTTCTATATCAATTTTCTAGGGACAGGACAAAATGTAAACTCCATGAGGTCAGGGATTACTTCTGATCCTAGTCTCACCACTAAATCTGCAAGAACCAGAATATACAAGTAATTTAACAAATACTTATTGAATAGATAGTTTAATTAATTAAATAATAAACATTAATTGTTTATGTAATAAACTCCCTATGCGTCCTTATGTGTAAGATCTATAGGTAAAATACTTCTTTTTCTTTCCTCTCAAAAACCTTTCCCTTAGTTTCCAGAAAACATCTGTTTCTCATTTCCTTTAATACCTTATTGTAATATTATTTTGGTTATGCCTGTTAGAAATTCACTTTGGTTAGATTAAGTTACCAGAAAAGCAAGACATTCCATGAAAATATTCTTAGTTATATCATGACACCAAAAATAAGTTGAATAACTATGACTCAGGAAGGACAAAAGCCAGGCTGCTATAGTATCTCAAAAGCAGGAGAGTATGAACTTCTCTACTGCAGGTGATGACACCAACCTGTCTTAGCTGCAATGATTTGGGGATAATAAGTATAATTTCCTCAGATTGGGTCTGATTGATAAACTTGAATCCATCTGTAATATCCCTTAGTATTCTGATTTAATAGGCATGAAAGTGTGTCAGTGCAGTTCTTAAGAAGAGGAAATTACAGGAAACAATCAGGATTACATTCACTGGACTCATTTGGGTTTTCTTAATAACCACATGCAATTGTCCTGGTTCAGCTCCTCTCCTACCAAGTGTTCTTGCTAATTATATTTTATAGTACCTGGGACGTACTTTATCATCTATAAACTTATCTGCCATGTTTTCTGCAATGTAATCCCTCTTTACTGCTAGAAAATATTCACTTCTAGATTAATAAAGAAATCTTAATAAAATATTTCCCAGCCATGGAGATAATAAAATGTGTGTCATGAACATAATATTAACATATATATGGTCTGGTGGTTGAATTAATTGGATTGAGTGTCTTGAAAAAACTATAATGGTATCGTTCACTTTAAAAATGCATATGGATATTTCTAGATTTTGTGTGTAAGTAACCAGGTGGCTATCCATGCTGCCTTTTAATGATTTTTTTTTATTGTTCAAGTTATTATATTGAATGACTACATGGCAAAGTGGGATAATGAAATGTTTTTCAACAATGCTTTATATAGAAGAAAATGCCAAGCATTTAGTTGGTGAAGGGGATAATAGTGTTCTCTGATATTGTTTTTTACTGCTATCATGTTTTGCCACAGCTATCTTTTGCAGCATAAAGATAATGAGTGCATAATCCAAAGGATAGCACTTGATATTATGGAAATAATTGCATTGCATTTTTACCTAATGATAGAAGAGTAGAACAGAAAATTTAAAATTATTATTTGAGCTTCTGTATACATTTTAAGATTCTGCAGAAATACAGAGAATGCTTTCAGGACTCACGATGTTATATAACAAGGTAATATGAGTAAAAATATCTCCTAATTTTTAAACCTATATGCAAATGAAATAGATGGTCCATTTATATTAAAGTAAGTTTAGGCATGATCAAAAGAGCTTCTTGTTTTAGAAGCACTAGCTATATAAATAGAAGACTGAACTCCAGTCTTTATCAAGTTTCTAAAAGTAAGATAATGCTTCTGTTCTCAATTCATAATACAATGTTCCCATCCCTTTATTTATTCATTCATATATTCAGTCTCTTGTCTCTTTACTAATTTTATTTTATTGGGAAGGATTATCCTAATTTGGAGAATGTGTGTTTTCTAAATGTTTTTGTAAAGATATATTTTACAAATATAATTCTAATAATAAATTTTAACAGCTAGTATGGTAGATGATGATTTACAAACTCAAATATTTGATAATGTAAATAATCACTTGAAATAATTTTGCTGGAACGTAAATTAAAAATCTAGGATTCAATATTTTAAATATAATTCTATTAACAAAAATTTTCATTTTTCGAGCCCAGTCACTAGGAAAGTTATGGTAAACATCCATATATTAGAAATATATTCTATATTTGAAGATCTTACTTTAAAGGTGATTATAAATAGTTAACTTTTACTTGTACAATCTTCATATAATGGTAATGTTCATATTCTCAAAAAGTTTTCCTAAAAATTTTATTTATTATACCAAGAGGATGTCTCATTTGATTTTTATATTTCTTGCATTATTTTTAGTTTATATGTCTTTGATCAAGTTGAATATGCTGAAGGAGATGGGTAAAAAGAAGCGGAATCAAGAAATAGAATAAAGAAGGGTGGGCACAGGCATAGTTGTATTAAAATCAGGGAGTAGACAGAAGTTTATGGGTTTTCCAGGTATACCTCATGTGCCTCAAATTTGAAATTCTAATTATAAGTTAGTAAGATTTCTTTTATTGTATAAAATGTGGGCTCATATCAGTTCCTGGATGTTTTTTAAAAAATATACACTAATACAAACTAATTATTCTTTATTCAATCATTGATTCACTTATTTAGCATTTATACATTCAATGCTATTTATACATTCAGTAATTATTGAGTGCCTCATTTACACCAGGGATAGTGTCAATTTTTGCATTTCCTGCTCAACAATAGAATAAGATACGAGAAAACAGACTACCTATTATTAAGACCTATACAAATATTGAGAGCCTTAAAGCACTCTTAAGGTCTTCTTTTTCCACTTGTTTTTATTCCTTTGAATAAGTGTTGATGTGAACTAAGAAAATTCATAAAAATTTGTAAGTATTATTACACAACTCTGTGCACAGTCATGTACTAGATAATTTCAGAGATACAAAGATGATTTTGTATATTGAAAAAAGCTCTCGATGAAAATTAAAGAGAAGTCCTGTATTATATGATTCCTGCTACCACAAATTTATAAGTAGTTATACCTCAGTGTGCTTCATTTTTTTAGTATTTAAACAAATAGTGTACCTTAAAGTATTAATAAAATACATTCAGACCAATAGAATATAATCACTGACTTCACATGATAATATCTGGGGTCTTTGAAAAATTACTAGGTCTGAAATTTCTGTAAGGTTAAAATTATTTCCCAAAATTAAGTAAAGGAAAAAATATGGAGGTTGCCCTTTCTGTTCTTGAGGAAATTAAACCTCCTCAGATAGGGTAGAATATGTACATAAACATTTAAAAGGTGGTACAGATGGTCCATGAGGGTTGATGATTTCTGATTTGAGCCATAATATGCTTTTACAAATGTAATTCTACTTACATTTGTAAGTAGAATTACAAACACAGCAACTATACAATATAAAGTAGCATAAAACTCTATGGCAAATAAAGAATATCAAGAATTAAAAAAAAAATGTGGGTTTGGTATATTCACGGAAAACTTCATGGTTAAGTGACCTTGAATAAAGTCTGATATTATAAGCAGGAGAGAATAGATAAAACTTATTTCCAACACATTGTTCTCTGATGTATTCATAGTTAAAAAGGATTTGTGAAACACATGTTATGTTAGGCTGCTATAGTCCCAGCGGACACCAACTCGTTCCTTTAGAACCTCTTCATGATTTTCTGTTGGCTCTATTTCTGCTCTTTAAATAGTCTTTTGTTGGCATCTCTGGTTCCAACATATCCAGAGCAGATAAATCACTGTGTGTTTTCATCCTTAGTACTGATGCCATCATTGTCTTGTGGATGTGCCTACATCACAGTAGAACTAATTTTTGTGGGGGAGTAAACGGAGAAGTATTCCTTCGCGGATCTGCTTGGTCCTCACACTATAGATGATTGGGTTGAGCACCGGTGGAACCAGTAAGTAGATATGAGCCATAAGGATGTGGATGAGTGGGGAAGAGTGTCTGGCAAAACGATGGATAATAGATAGCCCTATCATAGGCACATATAAAATAAGCACAGCGCAGATATGGGATGCACAGGTATTGAGGGCCTTAAGCCTCCCCTCATGGGATGCAATTCTTAACACGGAGTGGAGGATAAAAACGTAAGATACAAAAATACCCAGAGAGTCCATACCCCATAGCACAGTGATCAGAACCAGCCCATACACAACATTAAATTTGATGTCAGCACAGGCAAGGTGGATCATGTCCTGATGCAGACAATAAGAATGAGAAAGGACATGGGAGTGGCAGAAGGGAAAAAAAGCCAGACGGGCCAGAAGTGGAATCACTGGAATAGAACTCTTGAGCAGGGCTGCAATTCCAATCTTGGCTATAAATTTTGGGGTGAGAATGGTAGCATATTGTAGAGGATGGCAGATAGCCACATACCGGTCAAGGGCCATGGCTAAGAGCACAGATGATTCAGTGAAGGAGAAGGTATGAATGAAAAACATTTGGACCACACAGATATTGAACTGGATCTCCCTAGAAATGGACCACAGCACCCTGAAAAGTGATACCATTGTGGGCAGGGACATGCCCATATCAGCGAGGGAAAGCATGGCCAGGAAGTAGTACATGGGCTCATGGAGCCTGGGTTCTGTTCGGACAATATGCAAGATGGTGCAGTTGCCCATTATTCCAACAAGGTAGAGGAGACAAAATGGGATGGAAATCCAATGGTGAAATTCTTCATAGCCAGGGATACCTGTGAGATAGAATGTGGAGGACAGGGTATTGCTGGAGTTTGAGGTTGCCATGGGCTGACTGTTAAGCCACAATCCAATTCCGCAATCACACTCCAATAGGGAAGACAATAATAACACCAGGATCTATCTACATCAGGAAAAATAAAAAAAAGAGGGAAAACAAAGCAAAACTTCAGTGTTTACCTATAACCACTCTTTAACCCATTTACACATCTCTGCTTTGTCTTTTTTTCATTTCACTGCTAGGTATTGTTGATTAAGTAAAATATCCACTTTATAACGGCAAAAACCTTTTTTTCTGAATCCCAGATGCAAAAAACATTAAAAATCCTCTCTAAACATGGATGATCTTCTTCCAAAGACACCACCCGGATAGAGCATCACATATACAAATTCTAGACTACATTTTTATTTTTATAATTTTCTTTATGAACTTTCTTGGCCAGGGTCCTTAGTTTTTAATTAGCTTTTTTTTAATGACCCCTGCAGTGATTTACATTAAATTCCTTTATCTGTCTGAGCTTGATAATTTCTTCCACAATGATAAAATACCACGCAATTTACTTTTACAGAATTCAGACAAGTATTGCCAGCCTGGCTGTTGCTTTTGCTAACCTATCCCCAATTATATAATTGACATCACAAGCCTGCTTTCCTGAGACAATCAACTCTAATATGTTTGGTTTTGGCCTGTCATCCCCAAGAGATAAATACAGGTTAAGATAAACTTAATTGAAATAATATATAATTTTTTTCAAAGAAAATCTTATAATGATAATTTTGTAATTTAAGAAGGATAGAATTGGCTCTGGTTCTGATTTTTAAAATTCAGAATATATAAATAATAAAATGGCCAGGATAAGCCTGTAGGTGTCCAACCTTGCCACTAAATGATTTTTACTCAAAACAAATAAGAAAATATTTTCCCCCACTTCTATGGTCAAGAAAAACATCTTTGAAGTAAGAAGATAAGTTGCCTCTTAATATCCCACTTGTACATCATTTGCCAAGCATCCATGCTCACCAAAATGCTGATATGAGAATTTAAAATTTATGGGACAAATGGCTTCTTATTGTAAGTAAATAAATTGCCAGCTTTCTGTATTGCAAAGCCTATTTTGGGCATTAGAGACATTCAAATCCCCTCCATTCCTCTCTCGTCTCATGTAGGTAAACCCTAAATGCAGCAGATATTTTCCAGGGATATTTAATAATGGCAATTTTCTAGAAAATGGGGGACCCATAAATAAGTAAATTTCAGAGATAAATTCAGTTTTTCTGACTGTTTATAAGTAAAATCTAACCACGTATTGTAGGAGCTGTTACTTACAGCCCTGCTATATCCCTCACTATACCTGTCTTACAACTACCCCAAATCCTGCTTCTCTGACTTTGAGCATGTCTACCTCATCTTTCCTTCTGTGCTTGTACTTATTATCACCTTGAATGCCCAGATTTCCAGATCTGACTACTTCTTTTTGTTAATTCCTTTCCAATTTCTCATCCATATTAGAACTTGGAAAGCTGCCCTTTTTTGCACCTCTCTGCATCGGTTCAGACCACTTCTCTGACCTTATAGCCTCTGTTTCCCACTGCCAAGAGGGATACACATGAAGTTTAATTGAAAGCTGGAAGATATCTGATCTGGAGGCCAGTCTGAAGCATGCTTCGTTATCTCAATGACTTTTCTTGAGACTTTAAGGAGACAACTCTCTACCAGCTCCCTTGTTAACCCTCCGTTTCTCTGGTTCTGCAGTCACATCAACCTAGGATATTCTGGTTCCAATGCTTGCTCACTTTGTAATTGTGGGCCAATGATTTTTTTTCTGTCTGCATTAAAGTTGCCTCCTTTGTAAATGAAAAATAGTAACAATTTAATAACATTGTGCTGAGGATTAAAGAAGATATTGTGGGTACAATACCTACAATAGATCCTCATACATAGTTGCCACAAAATGATGATGATGACAAGGAAGACTACAACAACGACAGTAACGACAATAGGTCTTTGAGATATGATGGGAGGGTGAAGGAAAAGAGGAGACTCTGAAGTGTCCTTTTACAGAGAAAAATATAATGGGAATTTCACAAAAGTAATCTAGGAAAGCTATGTGCTGGGAATGGGATGATGTCATTTTTACCTCCATTTCATCCAGTGAAGACTCCACAAAGCTAGAAATAAGAATTTCTTCTTAATAGCTTTTTCTACCTTGCAATTCCTCTGATAATTATCATGGCCTTACCCATGTGTTTTTCATTCCATTCAGGGACAATTTAAAGAGCCAAACAAAAAATAAAAATAAAATAAAATAAAATAAAAGAATTATTTGTGAATTAATTAATTAATAAATACTCAATTACTCGGAAAAAAAAAAAAAGAGTCCAGGGTATAATTGGAAGTTTTACCAAGAAAAGAGATGAGATTATTGAGACTTCAGTAAGCTACAAATCTCAGCTGTCACATTAATATTCTGCAGTTACCACAACATATATATATATTTTTTTTCACTATATTCCAAATATTCATTAGTATCTGATCTTCCTATTGTTCCACAGCCCTTTATATTATAGAACTTTTACAGTCTAAATCCCATTGCTCCTAACCATATAATTTCAAACTCATCCACATGGCCATATGATCTATTCTACCATTCCATAGAGAAGGATGGAGTCTGTGGAATTAGTTTATAAACTAAAAAGTCTAAAGGACTTATAAAGTGGGGTTGAGACCTCTGAGCTCTAATTAAAGTCAAGTTTAAAATCTCTGGTATTTGGGATTTGAAGGAACCTTGAGGTTATGTAGTGAAATCCCAATCTTATTCTGATATTCCTTCTCTGTTGTGTCTGAAAATAGTCCTTCACGCTGTGTAAACAATATATCCGTGGACAGAGACCACCTGCCATAAAAGTCAAAGGCATCTTAAGTAAGTCCTATCTTACTTAAGACTTTTCTGTCTGAAAAGTCTGAGTCTGACTAGAATGCTAGGAGCATGAGGATGAGGAAAAAAAATATTTTGGTGAAAATGATGCCCTGTGCTGAATTGAGAACCTCTCCCTTCCTGAAAAAGTCCCTGGGTCCTCCTTCTCACACTTTGGATGTTTGCCTGCCCTCTTTGGCCTCTCAATTTCCCTTCTGTATGTTCTTATGCCTCCCACTTTTATTTTTCCCAGGCCTGGTAGAATACTTTTTCCCATACTTGGTAGAATAGTTCCTCTTACCAGGAGTGACTGTTCTAATTCTCAGCGCAAGTAAGAGTTAATAACTCTTCTTCTACTCCTAAGAGATGTGAAGCCCCAGGATAATGCAGAACAGTGGCTGTAACCCTGGCAGTGCCAACATTTCAGTTCTGGCCCTTCCCAAGATCTCTCTCTCTCTCCATCACTTCCAGGTTGCAGAAAGATGTTTCAGTTTAGGAGTATAAGGAAAAGAATGCTATGGAGACTCTCAAATATTTATTGCCTTAATGTCTGGAACAAATGATGTAATGTCACATGAGATGAAATACTAATTTGCATCTGGAATATGATAGGACAGTAAAGAATTCCAGATATTGTGTAGCCAATGAAATGGATCTATTCGGGGCTTAAACCCTGGAGGGGAGGGACATAGCATCTTTGAACTGAAAGTGACTCAAGTTCAGTTCTACATAATAGTATTGAAAAAATGAGATTCAGTTATTTGACTGAGACAAATTCACAAAATCAAACATGCAGCAATAAAATTGTTATCACTCAAATCTCCTGATTCTCCAAAGTGGTACTTTTTTCTTTAACCCATAGAGTTCTTCATGGTGAAGCAGATTAGAAAATCTGATCTGACTATAAATAGAAGCTTTTGCTCAATTAATAAAACTTCATATATGTTTGTCAACAATATTGATTCCTGAATGCCTATTGGTTGATTGAGCGATGCAACAGATTTTACATAGAAACTACTAAATGATGATTCAAAAAATCTCTGTAGTGGTAGAAGTTCCAATTGAAATGTCAGAAATGTCAGTCCTGTTTAGTAATAGAACTAGCAAAAAAAGAGAGAGAAAGACAGAAAGATGAAAGAAAGAGAGAGAAGGAAGGAAGGAAAGAGAGATGAGAAAAAAGAAAAAGAAAGAAAAGAAGAAAAGGAAAGGAAAGGAAAGGAAAGGAAAGGAAAGGAAAGGAAAGGAAAGGAGGAAAGAAAGAAGGAAGGGAGGGAGGGAGGCAGGATGGAAGGAAAGAAAAAAGAAAGAAGGAAGGAAAGAAAGAGAAAGAAAGGAAGGAAGGAAGGAAGAAAAAAGAAAAGAAAGAGAAAGAGAAAAAGAGAAAGAAAGACTTGTCTAACCATACTCATCTTCAGTCACTATCATAGTTAATACTTTCAGTGGGTAACTGGCTTTTTTAGGAATTGATGAACTCAATAGAAGTAATAGTTCTCAGAAAGAAAATTTAATTAATTGCTAAAGAAATTTTTCATCCACTGATAGTCTATAAAAATGAGAGGTTATTTATACCTTATCCCTAGAAAAATGTTTACATCTCCATCTTCACACCTCCCCTTGTGAAACTACAGGAAAAATAATTGTCTTTACTGCCCTCACTGTATGTCCTCAGAATTCTCTTTGTATTTTAATCACTTTAATATTAATTTAAATCACTTTGACATCATGTAAATAAATTTATATCATATAAATATATAATCATATCAAAATATTATCAAGGATGCCAAACTTAAAGGATTATCATTAGTCAATGCAAGTATACTTCTTTGCTAGGTGATATATATATATTTCTCAGGTATACAGTGGAAAGAAATAACAAAGTAGTTACGAACCCCACTGGAAAATAAGACCACCTAATCAGAATTTTTAAAATAATGCCTTTGTCCTGTATAAATCTTAACTTCATTACAAAAAAAAGGAGTGTTCATTGACCAGAGGCTAATTAGCACCACATCAGTTTCTCTGCATATTAAAGCTGTAAGCTTTCTTTGTATGTTTATTTTAAAAAACCTAAACTGAACTCAAAAATGTGTCTTTTCATCTGAGAGAGAGGGAGGGACAGGCTTATTAGAGGAGATAATATTCTTGTCATCCAGAAGCAAACAGGAAAATGGAGCTTATAGTCACAAGTTAGACATAGAATAAAAAGACTTTTTCATAAAGTTTTTTTTAATGTTATGGAATCTACTCATTAAACAATTATTTTCTTTATGGGGTCAAATATTGCTGAAACTTTAATTTTTAATTAGCTATTTATTTTAAGCATGTATTATGGAAAATAACATATTTAAACAGAGAGAAAGAGAATTATAACACATCCCCATGTGCCCATCCCCTGGGTTCAGCAATTATCAACTGATGCACAGTTTTATTTATTCGTCTACCATTTCCATTTTTCTTAGACATATCCCGTACATTATATAATTCAATACACAAAAACTTCAATATGCTGAATACAGAATATATTTAGGTAACATTATTTCCCCTCAGAAATCCTTATATTAATATACGATATAAACATTTTTAATGAAGAATTTTGAGATTCTGAAACTTTTTTTTTTTTTAAAAACATCTTTAATGTCAGTTATAACTTGAAGAACTTAAAGATGAAATTATTTACTGAGAACAATTTGTTACTTTCTGCTATTGATACGCTGGTACACAGAAATAGATTTTAAAAACGTGGTGGTGACTCAAGCCAAGGAGAGCTGGGAGGCTGGAATCAATAGCTTAGTATTCTCTGTAATAATGTGTCAGTTGATGCTTGGATATTTCAGGATGTCTCTTTATACAAATGTGAACAAATAAATGTACCTCGATCTTGTAGCCAAGGTGAATCCAGTGCCAAAGTGTAGCTCTTCCCTTGGACTGGGTTCCTCATTTTTCAGTATTGTGACTGGCCCAGAGTGTACTTTTTCATGTTGGGGGTCTTGTGAGTGTGTGTCCAGTGAGTTGTTATCACCTTCTTCTGTAACAGGTTCCCACAGGACTAATCCCCAAGTGAGTCATCCCCAGTCCCCTGGGCCTACTGAGGGGACTCACATGTAGAAAAAAGGCTTAAGCTGTGGGCTTTGGGATCAGAAGAACCTGGGTTCAAGTCCTGCTTCCGCCTCTTATTGTATGTGTGACCATGAATGAGTTGTCTCATCTCCGTAAGCCTCGGCTTCCTGATTTATAAAATAGGAAAAATAATTATACCTACATCCTTGTGTTACTGTGAGATTCAGTTGAGAAAAAGTTAATAACGCACATAATGTACCTGGAACATAATAGGCATTCAATAAATGCTACTTTTCATTTTACTTTACAGAACATCTTTATTCTCTAGTTAGTGTTCTCCTGTCCATGTCAAGGTTGGCATGACGCAACAGAAGGTCCGTCTAGTTTGTATTTGTGCCTGTTGCTCACATGACTATTTCTTCACTTGCTGACCTGGTGAGCTATGGTTTTAGCTATGTACTGCCTTTTCCATGTCCCCTGGCTTTGGATCCCATCTGGTCCTAGGTACAATGTCAGGAGTAAAGCCACTTTACTGTCCATGCTAGGAGATTCTGAAACTTTGATTTAATATATTTTGTTTTAGTTGACTTTAAAATGTTCCTATACATTTATATTATTCTTTTATTATTTGTGGTATAAATGTATTCCTATATATTTATATTATTCTTTTATTATTTGTGGTCTTTAGTAACTTCACCCAACATATGCCTAAGTGAGAATTATTTTTCATTCTGGAAAAATATTTCTTATCATTTCTATTTTATTTGTTCTGTTCTCTACTATAAGAATACATGTTATTCAGATTATCAATATGTAGGTCTGTCTTACATATCAATTATTAACTTTCTCACTGTTTTACTTTCTTTAACATTTCCCCTCTCTTCCTTTTATGTCTCTTATTTTGTTTCTTGAAATATTTATTATGTTGTGGCAATTATTTCATTGTGTTTAATTATCCTTTTTGTTATTCTGTAGCATTCGCTGGCCCCCTTTTCTGTAAAATATGTTCTCTTATTTCATCTTTAAAGTATATTTTCACAGCATTTTTGCTCTTTTAAACTCATTTGGATTTGCAAAGTTTGTTTTCTATTTTACTATTATGTTTCCTGAGATTTTACTTCCTGAATGATTTTTTTAAACCATAGCTCTGCATAGTTTTAACTTTTTCCCATTATTTTCTATATTCCTTTTTCTTTACAGGTTATTCTATCTATGATATTATTTACAATCTGTGTATGTTTTTCAACTTTCTATTACTTAGCCAAGTTTTATTTGGGTCATTTGCAAAAAAATAAAATAAAATAACTTGTTTAGGTTCTCCTTAAACCATCTTCCTACTTGCCTTAGCTTCATTTCTGTTCTCCCATTAGAATGTGCACTTTAGGCTTGAGTGTTATAAATTAATTTATTTGTTTGGTTTATTTTTCTCTTATTTCCTTGGGAATTGAGTGAGACATAGAGTTGGACAGTTATAGTTGGTGATGATTTGGGGGGCATCCTTCTCACTGCATTTTTGTTTAAAGTTTTGCATGCTAAGCATTCTGCCTAGTAGGGAGTGTACGCTAACCAAGAGATTTTGATATATTTTATTACCCACTTCATGATGGGTATACAGCCACTGTGGTGTGAATTCTTGATTAGTCTTATGGGTGTCCCCCTTTGGAGAAAACAAACCCCACGCACTCGTTGCCGAAGTATTTTCTGACATTCAATTCTATAGAAGCAAAGGAAACAAAGAAATGCATTTTTTTTTTCATTTATTTCATCTCTAGGCTCAAACAACATTTGACTATGATTTGGCTCAAAATGTTTCTGGAAAATGAGGTCCACTTTATCTCAATGAAAAGAAAATTCAGCACCAATGTCAACTGTACTGTGTATTATCTCTGTTACCTTTGCACAGCTAGTTAACATCTCTAAGTCTTGGTTTTTAACATGCAAAATTAGACTACTCATCCAGCCTGAATGGAAAAGTAGCTCTATAAATCATTTGAATAAAATAAATTCCTTATTACTAAATCTCCTGGTATTAGAATTCTAAGAATTTTTAAAAGTAGGAAGTAATGATACGCACAATTTTAATACTTTTCTTGAAGTGATGTAGAGTTTATGGAGGAATGATTTACACCAAACATGACCAAGAAATTCTAAACAGGAAATCTTCAGGATGAAGACACTGGATGCAAAGATCAAATAATAGGAAATCATATGCCTTCTAAGTATGAGTAAGGCCAACCCTTTTGGGTAATAATATCTTTAGGAATCCTTGGCGAATCTGCTTTGTCTTGATGCTATAAATAATTGGGTTTAGTACTGGTGGGACTAACAGGTAAATATTGGCCATGGTTATGTGACAAATCGGGGAGGAGTGTTTTGCATAGCGATGCACTAAGGACAGCCCTATCATTGGCACATACAGAATGAGCACAGCACAAATGTGGGAAGCACATGTATTGAGAGCTTTGAGCTTTCCTTGCTGTGAGGCAATGCCTAGCACAGACTGAAGGATAAAAGCATAAGATATAAGTATTCCCAGAGAATCTATACCCCAATAAAATGCTACAACAAACAAGCCATACAAAATGTTGAACGAGATATCAGAACAGGCCAACCTGATGACATCTTGATGCAAACAGTAAGAGTGGGAGAGAACATGGGAGTGACAGAAGGAAAATGTGGGAATACGAACGAGAACAACAGGGAGGACAATGGAGCATCTGATGACAATAAAGACCCCTATGTAGACAATACGTTGTGGGGTAAGCTTGCTGGAATATCTTAAAGGATCACATATGGCAACATACCGGTCAAAGGCCATGGCGAGGAGCACAGCTGACTCCATCAGAGAAAATGTGTGAATAAAATACATCTGGACTACACAAGCATTCACCCCAATCTCCCTAGAGTCAAACCAGAAGACCTTCAGTACTGTGGGCAGGGTGGAGATGGACATGCCCATGTCGGTGAGAGACAGCATGGCCAGGAAGTAGTACATGGGCTCGTGGAGACTCTTGTTCATGTGGATGATGTGAAGGATTAAGCAGTTGCCCACTATTCCTATCAAGTAGAGAAGGCAAAAGGGGATGGAGATAAAGTGACGAACATTCTCATAGCCGGGAATTCCAGTGAGGTACAATGAAGCAGACTGTCCAATGCTGGAATTAGAATCTGCCACAGAGCTGTCCCAAGTAATCATTTTTCTGCTATAAAAATGTGAACTCCTAGAAGGAAGAATAACACACAGCACAACAGAAGATAGCAACTCATGTTTCTCTACTAGATTTTTCTTAACTTGTTGCTTCGCTGGGACACTCTGATATAGTTTGGAAAATGAAGGTTTGTCAAATATTTGAAAAGTTTATCCCAAATCATTATTTCCTTTCAATATACCACTGTTGAATCCTTAAAACAGTTTATAATTATTATGTAGTCTTCTGTCAATATTTTACCCTATTGATTTTGGATTTTGAGCCATTCAGAAGGTGTTCTTCCTTCCACTAAGTTTATAATAAATATGTACCTGTATGTTTTCTGCTACTATTTGATAGGTTAGTTTGTTTTTATTCACTTTTGTATTTATCATTTATTTGCCACAAAATGTATGTATGATGCTAACTAAGAATATTTTCTAAAACCGTGACCCTTCTATGTTAGGCATTTATAGTTCTCTGACAAGAAAACTTAGTGGAAACATTTTAGAAACAGCATCATAAAATATAACTGGATACTTCAAAACATTGTATATAAAATGAGTGTGGTTACCAATTAAAGAAGTAAATAAATCAGCCTTGAAACTCATTTAAAGGGGAACCAGTAGTTCACGGGGATCCAAGGGTAATTATCAATAGCATTTACCTCAGTACTCATTCTTGGGTATTTGGGGTTTAGATGCTCTTTCATGTTCTCCACCAAGGTTCATTTATGTGTTCCTACCCTGCAACAAGTCCAGAGTTTTACTTGGCAAGTTGTTAACATTTGTTTCATGGATATAAGTGATTTATGGGCCATATGAACGTGTTAAACCTGGAGCCTCCCTTTCGTTGCCACTGGAACTAATGAGTGCTTTTCTAATGCTCCTATCTTTTTACAAGGCTTTGGACTATCTCTGACAGATGCCAGAAAAATATCAGGAATCTAATACCCCATTTTGGGGGTATCAGAATGAAGTTACCGCATCCCCAGACTGTGATCCAGTGGCCTATTAGAATTGCAGCACTCTGGTCCCATTCTTTTGCTTGTCTTGCTTTTGCTCTTGTTCATTAAGTTTTAGTATTTCAATTGCAAAGAGAATAAACCCTATATCACGATATTGTACAGATCATTAAATTAAAAAATGTATGGAAATGTTTACCACGGTCCATTTTCAATTTTAATAAGCTATATTTTAATTACCGTATGTGTACCATAAAATATCTCTATGAAATTAACAGAGGGCATGTTATAGATAAATAGCCTAAGGCTTAAATGGTTTACCAAAGGCCATATAACTACAAGAATAGCTTTAATACATTTCAATTTCAGGTCTCTGCTCCTGGAGATAGAGGTTTCCCAGAATAGTGTCTTGCCTAGTAGGCTGCTGCAGCCACACGAATAGCTTGGTCAGTGACTAAAGCTATAGTCATAATATGACCGTCATATACAGTCCCTAATATCACAACGTTTGCTGTTAAAACAAACAACAAAATCAATTCCTTCAGTCACTTAACAACATCATTATTTTCTTACCTGTTATTTTATAGCAACATGTTTTTTTCTATCTCACAGCCATATAGCTCCTTTGGTCTGTTACTAAAGCCTCTGCCATTTAACTACCTATGCCTTACGCCTCATGACTCAATAATTCTTTCATGAGAATTGCTTGGCTCTTAATGGAGGTTTCTACCTGTTAAAGTAAAATGGATCCTATTACCGAGTACCTTAACTTTATTCAGGAGTTATAATCATATTCTAATATCTAAGGACACTTTTAGATTTCTGAAAATTCTTTGTATATTTATTATCATATTTGAACCATAGCATATGTGTATGAGATCAACAGAGGCCATGTTACAAATGAATAGTCCGAAGTTTAGAAATGTCACTGAGCAAACTAAAAAGTTATGATTAGCCTCTGAGATCCTGCTTGTGCAGCTTCTGTATCTTCCATTGAAACAATTTAACTCTATATTCAGGAGCTAGCCTCAGGTCTGTACTGTGATGGTCCTTGGTCACAGCCTGGGAATTAGAGTGGTGACTGTAATTCATTAGGCGTCCCTCCCACTCGCACTGCAGAGCAGTTTTGACTGGCTTCCCTGCCCTTTCTTGCTGATTCTTCCAAGCTTCGCCTAAACATCTGCTGTTTTCTCACTTTTCTTTTGTATTTGAGCAAAAAGATAGCCTAAAAGAAAAATGAAGGAGGAAAGTCCTAGAAACAAACTTGTTTGCTAGGCAGAGAAAGAAGTGAAGGGGGAGAGTTGTGAGAATATCGGCAACAGAAAAGCTGCCTTGTTGGGATGCACAAAGTATTAGCAAGCAGAAGAAATATAATCACCTGCATCTTGTTATTTTATTTAAATCGTAAGGACAGTCCTCTAACTTTAGGGCAGCTATCAATTACATTGGCAGATTGAGATATTCCTGCAAAAAGGAAGTGAACCTCAAATAAAGGGAGAGTGGAAAGCAGAAATCTTCCAAGTCAGGGCTAGGGCTTCCAAGTCAGTTAGCCTAGGGCTTTACAAAATAGTAAAACACAAGTGGGACTTCCTACAGTAAGCCTTGAAAGCCTAGATCTTGGAATGGGGAATGTGTATGTACTTCTAGTAACAAGCACAGAAAGTAGGTAAGTGAATATTATCCCTCAAGGATAACAGATCAATTGGAATTACCTAAAGATATGTGAAAAAGAACTGTGAGAGCACAACAGGACTTTTCTTCACATCATCTCATCTCTCTTCAATCTAGATTCCTGTATGACCCATTGCTGAAGCTCAAACAGTTCTAGTAAAGTAAATCAATGATCTCTAGTCACCAAACTTAAGTAAATGCCCTTGTACTTGTTCTACCAAAACTCTTAGCAGCATGTGGCACTGTTGACAATTCTCTCATTGAAAAATGCTTTTCTCTATGTATATATTTGAAACCACCTTGCTTTTGTTTTTTCTTAACACCTTACTAGATGATCTTTTATTTATCTATTTTTTCTATGTTTGTTACATCCTATTCCAGAGCCAGATTTCCAAATATTTTCATGAATACCTGAGGTCTTACCTCTGGTTTTATTTCTCTTGCATAACTACATTCTCTCCCCAAGAGACAGTATTGAGTAATATGGCTTCAAAAATCACCTATACATTGACAATACCACTATACATCTCCATCCTTGACCTCTCTAAAGATCTGCAAAACAGTACACCTAGAAGCCTACTGGATACTTCTGCTTGTATGTCTAAAAAGCACAGCAAACATCATATGGCCAAGAAAGAATTCTTGAAAACTAGCTTAATGTTTTCATCTTGATAAATGTAGCTCATGCTATACAATTCAAATGTAAAAAAATGGCATTGTCCTCAACTATTCAAATCCTTTTACCCCTGTGCAATCCATCCAGAAGCCTGCTTGTTTCTGTGTTCAATGTATTCACTTCTACTCTTTACCACTGTCATAATGTCTCTTCTTCAGTATTTTATTAGCCTCAACTCATCTCATTCTTTCCATTCTTGTGCTATTCTCCTCAAATTAATGTGCCTTATAGAAGGCAGTGAATTCTCAAAAATGTGTAAGTCAAATCATTTCTGTGCCTGTGCTCAAAATGTGTTAATTGCTTCTTTTTGCCCTCAGAACAAATGGAAAGTCATTGTCATTGCTTATGAGATTCTTCTTCCACATGCATGAAAAAGGGAGGTGGAAGTAGACATCATTTTTGCCCCCGTTATCTTCCCTCTTCACCTTTGTACTCTCTTCCTCAAGTCCCTAGATTGCCTCTCTGAAAGCTTCATGATTTCTGATCTCAAAGTATCATCTTGCCACCCTTGTCTACCAAACTATAAGCATTTTTCCTTCTTTTTATAACAGTCCAAGCCTTTTTCTCACCTCTATATTCAAATATATTTTTCCACTTGCCTCAAACAGCCAAGCACATCTCATCTCACATTCTGGTTGAAGATCATACATTTTTTCCTACAAAATTTACTCTTTTTCTTCTCACTCAAATTCCCTATGTTCAACTACCTAAAGTCAATCTCTTTCCTTTGGCTCGCTTTTTCTTCCTCCTTTTACAAACTGTTGCTTTCTTTCCTAGTTTTGCCCTCTTCTCCCATATCAGACTTACTCAGGGTATAGGCCTCCTCTGTTTACCCATCACTTCAGTGACTTACTGCTTTGCTCTCTTACTCCTGGCTAGAATGCTCGTGTGAGATAGTGCTTCCTAAGAAATCTACAAGGTTGCCAGTTTATATATCTGTGATGAAAGGAACTTCTCATTTGTCATGATTATACAGAGGACTTGGAAACCTGAGGGAACCATAGCCACTTGTGCTATATAAGGAGTAGTAGGGACCTGTGGGCCTAAGGGATGTAGTTTGCTCAGGTTGAGGTAGAGAGAATTTCCATGGAAATGGAGAATGCCTAAGGGAGGTTAAAGAGGGACAAAAATCAAGGAAATCTTGACTCCATCTCTGGTGGCTGG
This sequence comes from Eulemur rufifrons, assembly GCF_041146395.1. NCBI lineage: Eukaryota > Metazoa > Chordata > Mammalia > Primates > Lemuridae > Eulemur > Eulemur rufifrons. Next base: position 56,296,858 of record NC_090988.1, on the reverse strand, counting down.
CTGATTTATATGTGCAAAAGAGGGTCAGGAAAATGTCAAACCCTTCCTGCTAGTGCTGGCTGGTGTTCATGTTTCAAAGGCCAAAAAGGCATGAAAAATGTCAACCTTGCAGCTGAGACAGGTTCCGGACATCAAGACACTTTGGAAGAATTTTTTTAATGTCTCCTAAGTGTCATATAGGAAAAGGATTATGTGGAAGAGCAGGTTTTCAAAGCTATTGAGACAGGCTTATTTCACAAAGACTTTGGCAAATGCACCTATATATTACAAAAGGCCTCCAAAGTCCCTGGCTTTAAATCATTCAAAGACCACATAAAAAAATTATCTTTAAGAACCATATATTTTGAAAAGTGTATTTAAGCAGAAACACACATTATAAAAGGTTATGTATTAATCAATTAACAAAAAAGATTGTGACCAAGGGCTCACAGGAGCAATGGTTCCCTATCTGCTAATCCAGTGTTAATGGTGACTTTATAGAATGTAACTACTGGAAATCACTAGAATTGACTATATGGGTATGTGAATGCATATATATATATATGTGTGTGTGTGTGTGTTTTTGTGTGTATATACACACACACATATATATACATACACACATACAACCTCAGATAAGAATTAATATTCTTATCCTCTGAGCTGGAGGACACTGTTGCTTTCTTTCCTAGTTTTGCCCTCTTCTCCCATATCAGACTTACTCAGGGTATAGGCCTCCTCTGTTTACCCATCACTTCAGTGACTTACTGCTTTGCTCTCTTACTCCTGGCTAGAATGCTCGTGTGAGATAGTGCTTCCTAAGAAATCTACAAGGTTGCCAGTTTATATATCTGTGATGAAAGGAACTTCTCATTTGTCACGATTATACAGAGGACTTGGAAACCTGAGGGAACCATAGCCACTTGTGCTATATAAGGAGTAGTAGGGACTACTACTACTCTTTGGGACCCTTGTTAGGGTACTTAATATATTGCAGTATATTTATGTTTCCCATTTGGATCTCTTCTGTAGACTCTGATATTTCTCTATGTAAAGAATATGACTTATCTAACCTTATACTACAGTGCTTTTAAGCAAGATCCTGATGTGTATGTTTTGTTCCTAAGAAATACTAATAAATGAATGAATGTCTTCCATTATTTTTAACATATTAAAAATATGTCTGCTATTTTTTTAAAAATTTTTATTTCAGCATATTACGGGAGTCCCTATCAACATAAAATAGGTGTTGAAAAGATTATATGTGAACACAATATTGACAATGAAATAATCCTGTTTTTTTAATCTTCTTTGAACTACATCTCCTAGAATTTTTCAGTACAAATGGCTTTATTATTTTTCAAAAAATATTAAAATTGGAGTTTATCTATCAAAATCTCTTCTGGATTATCTTCCAACAGGCCCGGATCCTATATTTTTGTCTTGTGCAAATAGGTGTATTTTCATGCAGCTTACTGAAAAGTGAAGTCTAGAGAGAAAACAAGATTGTAGAGATTGGAGTTCAAGAGTTCTGCCTTAGAAGTATTAACTTTGAGATTTGTATTATTAAGAGATACCCAGAGGGAGATGCCAAGTTGTTGTATGAATAGACAAGTTATATATTTCAGCATGTAGGGCATCAATGAAGATATGAACTTGGAAATTGCCAGCATATAGATTGTATTTGTAGCCATAGAAATAGATGTGGCCATTGAAGAAAACATTATAAATATGCATAAGATAAAGCTAGAACAGACATAAGAGGTCCTGGTAAGAAGGAGAAACTGGAAAACTGTATAAGGAAGTAGATAAAACAAACTACCTTCACTGATTCTCTCTTTTTTCTCATCCTCTACATTCAGTCCAACAGCAAAGTTTTTTTTTGATTCTACTGTTAAGAAGATTCAAATCTTATAATTCACTTGATCTCCACAACCATCGTCTGAATCCAAATCACTATTAATTTTCCTCTCTCATAGTCCAATAGCCAATCATCTATTTACTCTCACTCCAAACCTAGTACTATATTCATCCTTGATTCTTTTTGAGAATTTATAATCATTTTACCAAATTTAACTACAAAAATATATGCAAAATTGATTTATGTTTCTTTACTTAAATCTTAGCAAGCCTGACCTAATCATAACCTTGTCATTAAAAATAGTCTTAGTTCATCTTTGTTTTAAATTTTGACATTATATGTTAATTCTCTACAGAGGAAATCAAATTACAAGTTGACGAAAATAATGTTTTCCTACTGCACTGAGTTTGAATTTTAGCTTTTTTACCCTGGTCCATAATGTCCTAACTGACCTGGACTGTGCCTTTCTCACATTCCAGTCTCTCCCTTTGATTACCATGCTCCAACTCTCCCACCCTTTTTCTCTTCCTCAATACTTATCAAGGATTTTCTCCCAGTGCTTTTGTACATAATATTTATGATATATTTTTTCTTCAAACATTCTTGTTTAGTTCTTTGACTAACCAATCAATTCTTATTGTTCAGGTCCCCAGTTAAATACCATATCCTCACAGAGACCTTTCCTGACCATCCTTTCTCTAGTCAGTCTCCATCACATCAACCTATCACATTCTATCAAGGAGCATTTTTATTTACTGAAATGTTATGTTTTATGTTTTTGTTGTTGATTTCTCCAACTACAACAAATATTCCTAATATCAGGGACATTGTCTTCTTTGTTTATTATATTCCCAGTCACTAGAATATTACCTATTAACTAGTACATAGAAAAGAGTCAATTTATTTGTTTATTAAATAAATAAATAAATGCAGGGTGCTTAAATATTCCATTACATGGTTGTGCAGTAAATGATCATAAAATCTATTTGTAGGATGATATTCAGAGGAGTAGTTTTTTCCCCCTTTACATCAATTATGTTCTTATCATATTTTCAAAAATAATTGATCTTCAATTTTTTTTCTAATAGGTAGAACAATGAAAATAACACATATATCTGGGAACTGAAGAAGAGTTAAATAAATTATGGAATATAAAATTACTAATATATTTTATGAAATTGGGATAAGTAATTATAAAAATATAGCATTAGGAGAAAAGTATTTATTGCATTACATTTTCACAAGCAATATTAATTTTGCATACTCAACCAAGTTAAAAATTATGTGAAGTCAATATGATCATAAATTTAAAAAAATAGTGTAATCAGCATATTTATGAACTAAATATATTTGACCAATCAATATATTTGAAATGAAAAGAGTTTTATACTGTGACAGATTTGGTTGAAGAAATTATCTATTGCCCTCCCCTCGTGGGAGGATAACTCTGAGGACCCAATGATGTCTTTTACTGAAAGTCTCTTCTCTAGCATATGTTGGGCTCCACCAGGAATCCATGCACACCTGGGTCATTTTCTTGGCCCCAAGAGGCTGTGATTCTAGAACTATTAATATAGTTGATGTTAGCTGAAAAACAATAAATTATAATAAAGGGAGAGCTGATGCTTCTGGTGATACAGACAGGTAGGGTCAAATATGATACAACCATCTCAATATCTCCCTTTATCACAAAAAGAGACAGAGATGGATGCCCTGGGAATTTCATCAAGGCCAAAGAAATCATAAAATAGAATAATATTGCAGAAGTAAAATGAGACTTCTAGGGTCATCAGGGGTGAGAAGATGATGATTAGCATTTTCTATAAAGGAACTTCTTTTTCAAATTTACAAGATGCTGTTTCTTTGTTTCTATCAATTCAGGGTCTGAATCATCCATCGGTCACCTTTCCTGAACCAACAACTATTACTTTTAAGATTTTCATTTTCCCCAGAATCCTTATAGTTTTCCTGTCTGATCCTGCCTCTAGGAAAGGCATGTCATCCATTTGAGGGTTTCCAAGGAAAACTAATGCCAGTGGAGTCAGGGGGAGATATAAAAGCAAGAGTTCCTTGACTTCCTTTTTGGTGAGATCCTTGGGCAAATCACACACAACAGCATTTAGTATGCATGAAAGACTCAAGGCTAAGCCAAGCTATATAGGGCATTCGTCAGGAGCTGAAATTCATCTAGGCTGTGATGAAGAGAGAAGCACCTGGAAAGAGAGGGAGAATGTGTGAGTGTATTCCTTTTTTCCAATTCTTCATGCCCAGGAATACTATATGCACAGGTCATCTCTGAAGCATATATCATCATTGTTGCTGAGGTGAGAAAACAGGAGTCCTTTCTTCTACCCAGAAGAGGTAGTCAGTTTCTATAGCAGGAATGGGACAAAAAGAAAGAAATTCCACGCAAATATTGTGTCTCTGTGGCTTTTGGGGAAATAGACTAAATGAATGTATCTCAATAGGTCCTGGGTGTTGGATTCCTTTACTTTATTATACCCTGCTGCCAAAAAGCTCTAATGCCTTTTAGATTTCTGATTATATACCTTAGTCATGAAGTGTCCAGAAAAAAGTGAAGACTAAAAACAGATGAGTCCAAGGGTTGGTGAATGTGGAAAGAAAATCTCTATACCAAAGAATGTTCTCTTGGCTGAAGAGATTATGGGCCTACCATACAGGCCAAGTAATTTCCTAATGGGAAGTGCATGTGACATTCATAAGTAAATAAATTGCTAGTTGATTTCCATTCCTAAATTTGCTTAATTTATCTCTACAGTTTTTCTTAATCCTGCTAGAATTGTGTCAGGTTTGGTCATCTTTCAAATGCAGGTTTTTTTTTTTTTTTTTTTTTTTGCTTTCATTTTTTTACTATTGTCCTTGATGCTACTGTTGTTTTCTTGTCTTTGATATTATTTTCTCCTATTTTTCTAGAAATTATTGTTTTTTAATTTCTTTTCTTTAATTTCAGCATATTATGTGGGTACAAATGTTTAGGTTACGTATATTGCCCTTGCGTCTCCTTCCCCCGCCCCCCAAGTCAGAGCTTCAAGCGTGTCCATCCCCCAAGTTTATTTATTTTCCTTTTTACATAATAGAAAACAATGTAGCCTATACATTTATTAGAAATCTTGTGGTTGGAATTATGTCATGCAGATGTCATATATTGTCCTATTTTATAAATTCATAAGGGATTGTAATTTTGATCTTGATTTACACTTTAATTGAATTGTTGTTCTGAATAACAAATATAACTGCAAAATAATGGATGTGCTTTATTACAGTTTATGTACTAATATCTAAGCTTTTGTTTTATTTGCTTCAGTAAAGCCATCATCCAAAAGAAATCTGAACTGTATATATTAAGTCAATTCCCAATGTCATTACAAAATAATATTAATTTTTTTAATCTTTTATTAATTTTTAAATGAGAAAAATCTGCCCATGCTCAGTGGTTGCCAACTCCAAAACTAAGTGATAAGTTTATTTCTCCTCCTGTGTCAACCTGTAGGCTTTAGGACCATTACCTCCTAAAGGTAGTTGCAGAAATATTCTTTGATCTATAGCTCGATTAGGTGTTGAGGAGCACAGCTCTTAGAAGTTATCAATCTTTTGTGTAATGCTTGAAAGATGTGGACGTTTCTGCTCAATCACTTCTTTGGTCATACTAGAATATTAGTAATAGAATCTATAGTTCTTGTTTTTGAAAGCTCTCTAATTTCTCTTCACAGCTGTTTCTTCTTATTTGAAATAATATCTCTCAAAGTGTTCATTGTGCCACCATTGTTGTTTTGCATATCTGGTCTAGAAACTATCCTCAGAGTTAATGGTGGGACTTCAGAGCATGGCGGAACTTAGCTATATAGTGCTAATTTTCTAATGTCTACTGTAAACTTTGGAACATTGTAATCTAAACTTTTTGTTGGCTGGGAGAGATGGAGGAAAGTGGTTCTGTTTTGAGCTGAAATGGGATATTAAGTGAGAGATGATTATCACCTGGTTCAAAAAGAGTTACCTGCTATAAGAATGGCTCCAGATCTTTTGATTAGTTTGAAGAGACAGATGCAAGTAGCAACGTCGTTTAGAAACTTTTGCTGTTACTTTTATAGCTCTCATTCTTTTGGAAAAGGAGTTTAGATCATGTGCAATTCAAATTACATCAAAACATGCCAATTGTGGCAAAATACACATCTAGGTAGAATGTAAGAAATAATCTTTGGTTCTGTTCATTCTGCAATCTCATTGCCATGTGAATATAGTTTAGAAATAATTATGGGCAAATTAATTCTAAGTAAGGATAATACATTTAAGATTAGAGTTGTGCTATGATAGTTCAAATGAAATACCAATTTCTTTTGAAAATCCTCTGGATATTTGAAAATTGTATAACAATTGTAAATATCCTATGGATCAAAGAAATCAAATTTTAGAAAGTAGTTGCAACTGAAGGAAAATGAAAATAAAATGTACTAATTATTTGTGAGAAACCACTAAAGAATTGCATTTTTTAATGAGGAAAATGATGCTTGCTTTTTATCAAACAATTTGAATTGTTTGATAACAAACAAGCATTGTTGTTATAAAAGCCTGATGTGCAACACCAAATCTCTCCTAACAGAGTGGTTCTTAAAGTTTCATACTTTTCACTATGTCGAGATATATACAAAGAATCTTTTTTAAGTAGTCAACATATGGTTAATACACAGGGACTTTCTTTTTATAATTAACAATGTATTATGTTGGCCCCACCTATGTGTTTTATAACACAAGGAGGCAGTCATAAAGAAAAGAAAGATATCACATGATCTCACTTATAAGGGGAATCTAAAAATGTTGAACTCACAGAAGTAGAGATTAAAATGTTGGTTACCAGAGGCTGAGGATATGTTGCTCAAAGGATAAAAAATATTGAATATATTAAACAGAGCTATTGTATAACATGGTAGTTATAGTTCATAATAATGTACTGTATTCTTGAAAATTGCTAAGAGCAGATTTTAAGTGTTCTCACCACACACAAAAATGATAAGTGTGTGAGGTAATGCAAAAGCAATTATTTTATTTTCTCAGTGAGCCACTGATGCTTTCTGATTGTGAATTTTTAAAAATTTATACTTTTCTCTTTATTTTGAAGGTCCAGAATGCTTCAGAACCAAGATTAAATAACTTGTCTGTGACCCTTTGACTGATACAAATAGAATAAATTCTCCATCTATTGGATCATTTGAACGGCTTGTTCATATAATGTTCACTACAATAATCACATGAGACTTTAATATCAGAATGCACAAATTTTTTCTCTATTGGAATGTTAATATCTAAAGTTAGAGACTAAGCTCTATTTACTATTTTTCATTATGGTAAAACCATTGTCAAGTATTTTACACTAATTAATACAGACATCAGTATGTGAATGGACAGAAGCATATGAAAAATCTATACCATTCCACAGCTGAACACGACCACCAGCTTTCATCATGTCATTGTCAAATAATACCAATTTTCATCCCAGCACCTTTCTTCTCCTTGGCATTCCAGGAATGGAAGCCATCCACACCTGGATATCAATACCCTTCTGCCTGGTTTACCTGAGTGCTCTCCTGGGAAATTTCTCTATTCTGTTTATTATCAGAACAGATCCCAACCTGCACGAGCCCATGTACTTCTTCCTCTGCATGCTCTCTGTGGCTGACCTGATCATCTCTACCACTGCTATGCCTAAAATCCTCAGCATTTTTTGGTTCCAGGACAGGGAGATCTATTTTGAAGCCTGCCTCATACAAGTATTTCTCATTCACTCACTGTGCAGCATGGCCTCAGGGTTCATCTTGGCCATGGCTTTTGACCGTTACGTGGCAATCTGCAATCCTCTGAGACATACCAATATCCTGACACACAGAGTCATCAAGAACTTGGGGCTAGTGATTGTTTTCCGTGGGGCTTTGCTTTTCAGTCCTCAGCCATTCATGCTTCGGTGGCTTGCCTACTGCAAAACTAACATCATCCCTCACACTTACTGTGAATTTATGGCTCTGATCAAACTTGCTTGTGCAGAGACCAGGATCTGCAGGATATACAGCCTAACTGCGGCCTTCCTCACTGGGGGTTTGGATTTCATACTAATCATATGCTCCTACGTTGTCATCCTTTATACTGTCTTCTGCCTTCCATCAAAGGCTGCTCGGCTCAAGACCTTGGGCACCTGTGGATCCCACGTGTGTGTGATCTTAGTGGCCTATACTCCAGCCTTTTTCTCCTTCCTTACTCACAGGTTTGGACACAATGTGGCTCCTTACATTCACATCTTTGTGGCTAACATATACGTCCTTGTTCCACCCATGGCGAACCCAATGATCTATGGCATGAAAACCAAGAGAATCAGAGAACGGTTTCTCCAAATTTTGACTTCGCACAAACTCTAAAACAGCCGACTCTTCCTCTAACAGATTTCCATGACCTATTTAAACAAAACAAAACACACACGCAAATGAACAAACACACATAAACCCGTTTTCTAGTAGCCTGTACCCCACAACTTTCATTTGCAATATTTAAAGTATTAATTAGCATTGAGTAAGTTTTGATCTCCCCAGGAAACTTGCGTAGGAGATATCTGACAGCTTATTTGTTCTTGGAACATTTACCTCACAAAAAACCATCTCCACTATCATGCAATCTTATTTGCTGATATGCTTGCTCCCACAAAACTATCTTCTTGTTCAGTCTTACCATCTTTATCAAGGATAGCATTACCAACTTACAATCTCTGAGTTTCACTATGATGCCATACATACATTTGTAGGTTTTGATTGACAGGATATATCCTGCACAATAAAACTAAAAGACTTTAAAATATATAACTCTGGAAATTGGGTTAGTGCTAGTAAAATAAATATGTCCTGAACAGGCAGATGATGAAATCCTCACAATATACCTTCCAGAGGCTTTCTTGGATTTTTTTGTACATATTGTCTATCTAGGTATTTTTGAAGTTTCTAAGTAACATCTATTCCCACAAGCACATCTCTAAAAGACTTAACAACATCCAAAACTGTTTTACCACTTTTTCTGTTTCCTCAATGTAGTTCAAGTTGATTCTTTGAAAATATCTATCATCCCATTTCCCATTCTTTAATGATGCTTTCAAACTGTATTCCAAACTATATTATAGAGAAACATTCTGTTTCTAGCATTTCCTTATAATTCATTATTCTAACTAGTCTTTACCATAATATTGCCCTCTTCCTCTTCCTTTTTTGAAGTTCAGTAGCTCATATTTGTATGGAAAATCATGTAGGATAAGTCATGAGTATGTGATATAATGATTATATTTTCTTTAAGATCTACACTGTTCCTGATGATAACCAAAATAGTTTTATCATTAGGCCATAGGGTCATATTTTACCAATCTTTTCTCTAACTAGAGTACTTCTCTCAATGGATAGTTATAGAGTATCATGTCACTTTTCCCTTGAATTTTTTATTTCTTCTTTTGAATAAAACCTATATGGGTTTTCAAGTGTCAGGTAATACATGACTCCATTGCACTGACTGCCATATAATTTTATACCTTTCCTCTTGAAAGGAAAGTGTTTACTCTATTTCTGAATGTCTAAACTCATTTTTATCACACTCTATTTAGCATTGTCTTGGTTAGGATGATGTGTATTTGCATATCTACAATTATAAAAGAATCAATAAAAGTGGTGTTCAACACTATTGGCTCTCAAGCCGTACTGCTCAGTTTTTAATCTGTAAACAACCAAATACTAGCTGTGTTGTTTACCAAGGCACCTCTCTGTGCCTCAGATTCCTGAATGGTAAAATGGACATACTGATAGCAGCTATTTCAGAAAACAATTTTGACACTTTATAAAACATTTCTGATGTGTGCTTTTACTCCATTAAAGTTAATTTATCATGATCTTGAAAAGATAGCCTGAATTTAAGACAAAAATATCCACCAGTAATGTTAATTGTAATCCATAGGAATAAACTGCAAATTATCTGATCATTTAGGGGACTATTATCATTAATTATGATGGCAAATGATAAAGATGTGTGAGTGAACACAGAAAATAGAAAGAGTAAAGAAAGAGGAAAAGAATCCAGTAAAAAAAGCTGGGATGAATGGTTCTCATAATCATCTTCATAGTTGTGTTTATACTGAGGGTACATAAATCTACATAAGAGAAAGTGATGCCTTTGGCTCATGATCCAACTTTCATAGGTAATGTTTGTGTGTGTGTGTGTGTGTGTGTGTAAATTTTACTTATATTGAAGAAGTATCTGCAATTATTTCTAAATCAATAGCAACATATATTTGGAAATACTCATAAACCTAGTGATTTCCTTTGTTGTAGATCTAAACAGGACTGCATCATGAAAGCTGAAGAGGGTAGGAAATTAGAGATTTTATTCTTCAGCTATTGAATTACTGATCTGCCCTGTTGCTACTAAAGCATTCTAGAAAATCTGTGGTAGCCAAAGACAGGCAAAGAGAGTGCAGGGATCATCCCTTCAAGTTCTCAGTTGAAATGTGGAAATATATATCTAACCTATGTTCTTAGAATGTAAGCTAGATATAGTTTTTCAGGTTTTCCAGGGATTGCTACATCCTAGAGTAGTAGCAGTGTTTGTGTAGAAATACTTCATGAGGATTCAATGTATGTGGGTGAGAGAGAAAATAAACTCATGTGTCACGGAAAGAACCTCCATTGTCTGAATGAGCTTCTTGAAATTTAAATATTTACTGGAAAATTGAGATTCTTCAATTTAAAATGTGTAAATGCCTACATACAAAGTGGTATGTGTAACTGTGTATAAAAATACCTGATTGGGCTAATATTTTTTCTACCATATTTTTTCAATTAACATTATGTATTGAATATTTTCACATTTTACCAGAAATTTTGAATACATAGCTTTATTTGTTGCTTCATATCCTGTTATAAGAGGTTCCAATGTTTGATTATTCCACTGCAATGAAACATTTAATTTTTGTGAAAGCTCATTATCTGGTATCCTGGTAAACCTTAGTGTTTCCATGTTCCAGATATCATGTTAGAGTATTAACATAATGTATGGTGCAAGACACCCATAGCAACTTCCCTTATAAATTTACAATCTAGCAAGAAATAATTTTTATAGACTACATTCCTAGATGTTAAAATTTTGAAATCAAAGCGTGCTGATTGTCTGCTCTAATACAATATTACCCATTCTTGAGTACAGAATACATGGTTTTTATGTGATCCTCTGGATACCTTAATTACTTTTGATGTTTGCTGGCACATTAGAGAATATGTTCATGATTATAATATATCCTTCCTCTGGCCCTTCTTCCTTCCCTCTTGTTGAATACATACATGACTATATTAGCTTATTAACCATTGCATATCATGAGGCAACAGGCAGAAGATGGCAGAAAAGTAGAAGAAATCAGGTTCTTGATAAACATGGGATTTCCTTGGACTGTATTTTTGTCTGTTTGTTCTAGGTTTTGCTTTAAAATTTTTAATTTCTACCTCTTGTAAGTCAGTATTTTTGTTTTGTTTGTTTATTTAATTATTTTATATGGAATTGAACCTAACTTTAGTGAGTATAAAGGATAGGGACTTCCATTAACACATTTGTTACATTTATTAAGCCAAATCATTCTCCAGAAAGGCTGTACTAATTGATATCCTAAAAGGTAATATATAGGTACGTGAATATCACCAAAATACTCTTTAACATTAATGATTACTCTTTTAAAGTGCTTAGTCATTTTGATAAGCAAAAGATTACATTTTATTAACATTTTAATTGGATTTTTAACATGGAAATACAGAATATTTCATGTTAAATGAATAATATGTTTTTGTTCTTCCTGAAATTATCAGTCATTATCACATTTCTCATTTATCTAGTATAATAAAAATTATTCTTTACAAATTAAATTCCTTCTTTCAATTTTAAAATAGTATATGTTCCTAACATTGTTGAGACAAATATTTTCCAATTTAGTTAAATTTATTTTGGTTACAGTATTTTAGCCATATGTAGGCTCTTGGAATTTCTTTTAATGTAGTTAACTGTTGGTAATTATGCCTTTGGCTATGAGTAGAGAATGGAAAATGAAAAGTGTCCTCAACAATGACAGAATTACATTAACTGACCTTATGGATGTATAGAGGTAGATAGTTTCAGCATTTGCCCACTCATTATAATCATTTTATCAAGGACCTTCTGTTATCCTATCATCAATTTGATGGCTATTAGTCTCCCTTTAATTAAGTAAAGTGTATCTATTAAGCAACTACAATGTGCTGTGAACTTTTTTGAGTATATTTTATTGCTGTAAAATATATGTAAAATAAAATTAACCATTTAACCACTTTCAGTATAAAATTTAGGGACATAGATACATTCACAATGTGTGCAACCATCAGCACTATCAATTTCCATTTTTTAAAATTAATCCAAACAAATGCAGTAATAATTAAGCATTAACTCCCTCTTCCCTCACTTCCACACCCTGGTAACCTCTAATCTACTTTCTGTCTCTATGAACTTGCCTATTCTAGTTACTTCATATAAGTGAAATCATAAGACATTTGTTCTTTTGTTTCTGGTTTATTTCACTTAGTACAACTTCTTCAAGATTCATGCATGTTATAGCATGTATCAGAACTTTATCCTCTGAAATTGCCAAATAGTGATCGCTTCAGCAGCACATATACTAAAATTGGAGTGATACAGAGAAGATTAGCATAGTCCCTGCTCAAGGATGACACGCAAATTCGTGAAGCGTTCCATATAAAAAAATGAAAAAAAAAAAGAAAAAGAAATTGCCAAATAAATTTCCATTGTATGTGTTTTACCAAATTTTCTTTATTTATTAATCTGTTTATGGACTTGGGTTTTCACCTTTAGCTATTGCGAATAATGCTGAAATGAATATTGGCGTATAAGTATCTGTTCTCGTACCTGCTTTCAATCCCTTTGGGTGCATACTCAGAAGTGAAATTGCTGGAACATATGGTAATTCTATTTTTAAACTTTTGAAGAGCCACCATACGTTTTGCCTTATCAGCTGTACTTCTCTTTTCCACCAGCATGATCAAGTGTTCCAATTTCTCCATATCTTTACCAACATTTACTTTTATTTTTTATAGTAGCTACCTAATGGGTATGAAGTGGTATGTCACTGTAGTTTTTATTTGCATTTCCATAGTTGAGAGTTGTTGAGACTAGAGTTGTTTAGCATGTTTCCATGGCCTTATTGACCATTTGTATATCTTTTGTGGAGAAATATCTTTACAAGTCATCGAATTATTTTTTAATTGCCAAGTTTCTGTAATTGCTATTGTGTAGTTGTAGAAATTGATGAAATATTATGGATATTAATCCTTTGTACATTATATGCTTTACAAATATTTTCTTTGATTCTGTGTATTGTTTTTTCACTCTCTTGAGTGTCGTTTGATGCACAAATATTTTAATTTTGATGAAGTCCAATTGATTCATTGTGTGTGTGTGTGCACGTGTGTGTGTGTGTGTGTGTGTGTGTGTGTGTATGTGGTGTTTCTGGTATCACATCCAGCTATATTTTATTTTTAAGCACTAAAGATACAGAAGTAAACAGAACAGCCAGAGCCTTATGAAGTCATATTTTAAAAACAGTTGCATTGTTGGCCATATATTGATATGCCTAATATATTGATGATTTCAAAAAATGTGCTTTTAGATTTATTTATCAATTCTACATTATCAGATTTCTGTTACTATTTTCTAAAATTATTTAATTATTTTATTCCATCTACTTTTATCTGGCTTTGTTTTCTCCTTTTATAACAAGTGACATCTGGAAAATGTGGTTATTGTATTTTCATTTCCTCTTTCAAAACAGTTTAAGGCATTTAAAGCCATGATTCTGATTGGGGATCATATGTATTTGACTGAGATGCATATATCTTCCTATGTGAATTTCAATTTCATTAAACTTTTATTGAACATTGGGCTTTCATATATTATAATAAATATTTTCTGAGGAATTGTATTTGTAACTAGACATGTAGAAGAAAGTACATTGCACCTAGCTTGGACACTGACTTAAACTAGTCTAATATAGTAAATGTTTAAGTATTAGTTTCATTCTAGCCTGTTTAGCCATAAAGAGAATAAACTTTGCAATGAACTGACAACTATAGTAATCATAGATCTGTGCCTAAAAAATGATAGTTCTTTGAGACAATTTCCTCTTCTCTAAGGAAGATGGCATGGTATGATAAGTCATATCAGTTTTGAGGCCATATTTATACAAGATGAAAAATGCAAAGCACTTAGCAAAATGTACTTAATTCAGAGTAAACACACTTAGGAAAATTCAACTTTGTATTTTCTAACTCTCCTTTATATTCTAGCAAGCCTTGTTTCTCATTGCTATGTAATCTTCTGTGAACTAGATATTTAGTAAATGAGGGCAGATGTGGACTGTGTAAAAGGGCAGTGGCCCATTGTAAGATGAGATCCTAACTAAAATATCTGGAAGAACTTCACACATCACAGACTTAACCCTAGTGACTATGCACATTTGGCTTTTACCTCAAACCAACTCTGAGGTACTTGATTCTGAGGTGATCCTAGATACCATATTCATTCACAACAATGACTCTCAGCAAGTGTCTGGAATTTTTAAATCTGTATATTATTGGCAGGGCAGAAGGACAAGGTTTTCTCATTGTTGATATTTATTCCAAGATTTTTTTCTCATTCAATTTAACATAACATTAATCAAGGCAGTAATTTTTATATTTTATACACATTTCTCTATTCCTGAGTTTTTAATGTGTCTGGGCAATAATAGGATATGAATAAATGTTTGTTGAATGGATGCTAGTCATTTACCTAATATTAAGTTTATTGAATATATAGTTTCTCCTGTCTTTGGAGATCTTGCAGTCAAGTTCAGAGAGAACATTTCACATCTGAAAAAAGATACATTATAAGTTAGTTCAAACTAAGGAAGAAATTAAGGAAGAGTTTTAATCATCATTAATGGAGAATCAGAGTAGAATTTGATCAATTGTGAGTCTTTTTGTTTAGAAATAGATTGTTACCACAAGACGTGTTCTGTGAGAATATTGACTTTTAAAATTATTGATTTTATAGTACAGGTAACATAGTATTAGATATTAACCATTTTAGTAAAACTTTTTTAAACTTTCCTAGGTTTTTTGAATCATTTGTTTGCAGAATTCGCAGATAAAGATACTTTTTCTTGACTCAAATATCACTTTTGTTGTTAACAAAATTTAAATCATAATTAATATACATTTTTTGATATTTTCTCGAAAATACCCAAAAGGTGGGTGCGTATCTCATGGGTCTTAATGCAGTAGACAACTGGGTTGAGAGTAGGAGGAACCAACAAGTAGACATAGCCCATGATGACATGAACCACAGGTGGGGCATGCTCCCCAAAGCGGTGAATGATGGACACTCCCAGCATGGGGATGTAGACAAGCAGCACAGCACATATGTGGGAAACACAGGTGTTGAGAGCTTTGACTCGTTCTTTCTGGGAGGCAATACCCAGAACCGTCATAAGGATCTTCACATAGGAGAGCAGGATGAGCACAAAATCAAGTCCAAATGTGATGATAATGACAACGAGACCTAAGAAGCTGTTGATACGGTGATCAGAGCAGGAAAGTTTAATAATATCTGGGTGCAGGCAGTAGGAATGGGAAAGTACATTGGCCTCACAAAATTTGAGTTGCTTAATGAGGACAGGGGCTGGAATAAGGACAATGACAGCCCTCAACACAAATCCTATAAAAATTTTCACAACGGTAGCACTGTTCAAAATAGCAGTGTATCTGAGAGGATTGGATATGGCTACGTAGCGGTCAAAAGCCATGGACAGTAGGATACCCGACTCCATCATGGAGAAGATGTGGATAAAGTACATCTGGGCAAGGCATGCGTCAAAGTGTATTTCACGAGCGTTGAACCAGAATATCTTAAGCACTGTAGGCAAAGTTGTGGCACAGAGGCCCAGGTCACTCACTGCCAGCAAGGAAAGAAAGAGGTACATGGGTTCATGAAGTGATTGTTCCACCCATATTACTACCAATATGCTGCTGTTGCCCATGATGGAAATTAGGTATAAAACACAGAAGAAGATGGAGATCTGAGGATGATAATTTTCCAAACCAGAGAAACCAGAAAGCAGTAAAGGTTGAAAATTACTGGTGTTGAAAAGCATCATAATAGACGTGTTGAAGTACTAAATTTTTATCCTTAAAACAAACAATAGGTTGTTACATCATCATCATAATAATCAAAAACTTTATCTTCTTTCTTTATGTTTGTTCTGTCTACCTTATCCTGCTTATTTACAATCACATTTTATAATCAACTTATATATTATCTATTGCTGTTTACTGAGTCAGGCATTGGTTCTAGAAACACTGAGTGAAAACACAGGTCACAATTTCCATTTTTGGATATGTGATCCTTCTTAATAAAGTCATCTTGCATAATAGACATATATCAGCCCACATACTTAAGATACTGACAAAGAAATATTTTTTGATTTATCCTTTTCTATATTTCTATTGAATCACACATGAAGAAAAAAACACAAATAAAAAGTCAGTTAGCACAAACTCCAAAATAATATTAGTGAAATTCATCAATAACAGAGAATATAAAAAAAATCAGTGAACAAACTATAGCCGTATTTCAAATATATATTAAATAGTTTTTCTAGTTGTAGATTTAAAATATATTGCTCCTAGAAGAGGACAAACTAATGAATGTAGAGGAAAAAATTAAGAAAAAATATAAACAATAATATCATTTTATTGCATATATTTATATATCTATGTATAAAATCTTATTTCTTTGACAATATGGACAAATTCTAAGTCATCAAATATGTTTTAAATATCTTATGACAGTCATCATGATTGTACCTTGACTAAATAATCTAATATTTTTATTTATGGATAAAAATGAATAACAAAGAATACAATAAGAAATGGCCATATCTTCTTGGGGAAACAAAATTATTTTTGAAAATTAAGAAAAATATATTTAAATTAATGGAAGAATATCACAAATCTGGAAGTTGTGTTCATGTTCATGGATTGAAATGACTTTTTTTTTTTCCACTTTCTAAACTACTTGATCAAGTTTTTTTTTGTTTTGTTTTGTATATATGTTTGTCTCACTTACCTGAAAAACCTTAACCTTGCATGAAACTAAATATCCATCTTCTCCGGATGTATCTGCTTCACATTATGGCAAATAAATCTCATTACCTGACAAATTCATCAAACTCAGCCTTCAAAGCAAACCCAGTGTTTTTGGTTTAGTTTATTTTTTTACTTTGTGCAAATACTAATATAAATTCTTAACTACTATCAAAATTCTACCCTTTGTCCTTTTCTTATCTCTTGCTGATTGCATTGGTGCACACTTCAAAAAGAGAATAGAGGGAAAGAAAGGAGCTACAAAAACATTTGTACCCCTATAATATACTGAAATAAAGAAAATTAAAAAAAAACAAGAAAAGAAACTACAGCTTTAGTCCATCAATTCTGTTGCCCACTGAACTCATTCAAATCATATTTTCTTCTCTGTTGTTGTATAAATAGCTAAGTGGACAACTCCCAAACATAATTAAAAATTGAAAGCATGACATGGTAAATCTAAAGTTCATCTAAAATTATAAAAAATATTACTACATAATTTTGAATAAAAGCTTAATGTGGGAGAGTTGTCTTTTCAATGTTAATTCATATTACAATACTTGAATAATAAAACAGCAGACTCTTGAACCAAAAATAAACAGAATAGATGGAACAAATTAATTATTCCTGAATGCAACCATAGTTGGAAATTATAGAATATATTCATACATAGTACAGAGAACATCAAAACCCAAATAAAGTAGACAATAAGTGACAGAAAATTTACCTAATATTTGCATAAAATTCTTTCAGGTTACACAGTTGGTCAAATGAATTTCAGATAAAGAGCTCAATTAAATATCAAATTTAAATAATTAAAATGTTTTTGGAATATAATAGTAATGAAAAGCCGTAAAAAATTATACAGAGGAATCTGACATAAGAAAACAAAGAATCCTCCGTTAGAAATTTTATAAATGGTTCTTTCAAATTAAGATGGGAAGAGATTAGTCATGTCATAATCACCCTTACCCAACTTATAAGTTTAATACAATAAAAATAAAAGTAGAAATACATTTCTGCAGCATTTAAGAAGACTTTTCTTTATCAATACTTTTTAAAAAATGTAAAACACTGTTCCATTTTGACAGTGATAATTTTATATAACATACAGGGAGTATATTACAGTAACAATGACCATATAATCTGACCTAAATCGTTTTAAATTTTATGGTCCTAATTAGTTTAAGGAGGTCTTCAGAGAAAATTAAAAGTACCTTAAGCAGTGTAATTTCCCATGTTTGTCTGAGGGCAATATAAAGAGCAGTGATGTTATGAGGTGATCACTCTCTCAAATCATCTTTTAAGTAACGCTTCAGTGGCAAGTGTCCTATGTGTTAGTATATATTTATGACAGGTGTGTGTGTGTGTATGTGTGTGTTAGAGAGAGAGGCCGTTTATGCATTATTTAGTCAACAAAGCCTTTAAACAATCTCTTAGGGCCTGAATGTCACAAGGGAACCATGCCAAATGGCTGAGGATTTCTATAATTGAGATCCCAAATCCTCTGTTTCAAGGAATAGTATGAAATAAATTTCCCAAATGGGAAAGGTTATAATTGTTCATTTGGAATAAGAGCTGTTAAAATTTTTCAAATTCCTAGAGACTATATGTATATCAATACAACAATTAAGATTGGTGTGTAATGTTTTTATCACTGACTTGGAGATATGGAGGTTAATTTTAATATTAAACAGGATAGCTAAATGGCATCTTTTTGAAATAAGTAATCCCCAACTGACCCTTTCTATTGTTTTAGGTAATTTATTCTCTCCTTAAAAAAAAGCAATAATAATAAAAAAACAACAATCCTCCTTTCAGTCTTTTCTTTTCTCTATATCTCAGTGCCATCTTCAATTTCTGAGGAAAGAATTTAAATAGCCCTTCCCTTTTTTATGAAGAATTTTTGTCTCAACTCTGCCATCCAAGCCGTTCTAAGCCTCTGCCTTCCTAAAGCCACTTAAAATGTTCTCCCAAACAAAAAACAGGAATCACCAATTTTAGGAACACAAAGAACTTGCACAAATAAATCAATTTAATTTTTCTAATTTTTTTGTAAATGACTTTTAAAATCCTAATTCAGATTCTTAGACTTCAACCTGTTTTAATTTTCAAAGAAACAATGAACAAATATAAGAAAATAGAATTATTGAATTAATAGAAACATGGAATGCTAAAAAATAATAAATATAGAAGAATTCAAAAAGAACAGAAAAATAAACATAGAACACAAAATGGTAGAAACAAATCCAAACACATGAACTTACTTTAAATGTAAAAGGCTATAGTTATGTCTGATTTAAAAAAATAAACATATAGTGTTTACAAGATGCACAAGAATAGAAATGGCCAACGTGTACTTGAAAAGGTGCTCAACAGCATTAGCCATCAGGAAAATGCAAATCAAAACCACTATTAGTATTATCTCATATTTGTTAGCATAACTATTATAAAAATGATGAAAAACAAGTATTGGTAAGAGTGTGGAGAAAAGGGAACACTTTTGGTAGAAATGCATATTGGTACAGACATTATGGAAATCAGTATGGAGGTTCCTAAAGAAATTAAAAATAGAACTATCATGTGATCTAGCAATTCCTCTTCTAGGTGTGTACTGAATGGCAATAAAATTACAACTTTGTAAAGGTATCTGCACTCCCATGCTCATTGCAGTATTACTCACAATAGCCAGATATGAAAACAACTTAGGTGTCTACCAATGGATGAATGGATAAAGAAACTATAGTATATATGTACAATGGAACATTATTTAGCCTTAAAAAGTAGGAGATCCTACCATCTGCCACAACCTACATAGATATGGAGGACATTGTGCTAAGAAAAATAAGCCAGACACAGAAAGAAAAATATAACATGATCTTATTTACATCTGGAATCTTAAAAAAAAAAAAAAGTCAAATATATAGAGATAGAGAATAAACCAATTACCAGGGTCAGGGTAGAGTAGAAGAAATGAGATGTAGGTCAAAATATGCAAAGTAGCAAATATGTAGGATGAACAAGTTGAAAGAGCCAATGTACAGCATAAGGAATACAGTTAATAATAGTGTATTGTATTCAACAATTTGCTAAATGAATAGATTATAGCTGCTCTTGCCTGAGGTGAGGGTTGTGGGGGGAGAGGGTAGGGAATGGATAACTATGTGAGATGAGTGATATATTACTTTGTTCCACTATAGTAACCATTTTACTATATATTATGTATTTTATAACATTAAGTTATATGCCTTACATAAACACAATAAAATTTGTTTAAAAAATAAAGATGCTGAAAGTAAAAGAATGAGAAAAGTTAATAGTATATAAATATTTATCAAAATAAAGCTCACATAGTTTCTCTAATAACAGACAAAATGATATTTAGGCTATTATATTTAATAACACTACTAGAGATAACAAAGGCTATTGATTTTGAAAGAAATTCCAATTAACCAAAAAAGTAATAAATTTTTTTTATGTGTCTGCAATTAATTATCATTTCAAAACATTAAAAATACATATAGGTGTGGCAATAAAGAAAAACAATCCCAATGAAAACAAACATATGCTATTTATTCATAACTTGCTATAACAAGGTTATTAATCATCAACACTTGCCTTTGGTAGAGAATCAAAGGCTGTCTTGGAAGGACAGCTTTATGCTAAATAAAATGAGAAGACTTTAGGTATTCTCTGATTAGAGGTTTGTAGTATGGAGAAACTGGAAGTTGTTACTTAGAAGCAGGGATTCTTATGTGCTTGGTTAGGGGAGAATATTTGGCTCCGATTGGTCCCATTATGGAAACCACAAGGGGGTTTTGGTCTAGGTTCGGTTGCTCCTGGCACAGAATGACCAGTTGCTGAGACAATGAGAATTGCCAAGGAAGAAAGGAAATTTTGATAAGAAAGATGTCTTATCAGAGACAGGAGAAGTAGTCTCAAATCCTTCTCCCTGGGCTTTGTAAAGAGGGGAAATGAACACGGGGCTATGTGCTTTGGGGTAGATTGTGGTAAATGGTGAGTCTTGGCATCAGGAAGTCTGTGCAGGGGTCTTTGGAATCTCAACTCCTTTGTTCTGCAGAAATTTTTCTTTTTCTGTGAAAGGACTCAAAATTTCAAGTGGTTAGTTAAAAGTTACAGAGTTCTGGTCACCAAGCCCTACCAGCCTGAGAATCTAGAACTTGAGAGGGAGAGGATTATAAAAAAATAAGTTTCGTTGAAATTTGTTCATAGAGCCAGTTACAGTCCTCTGTAGATGTGGGTTCAAAAAGAGAAAAGTTGGCAGTTGTTGACCTAGTTCTGATCATTTTGAGCCAATTGCTGCAGAAGTTGTAGGTTTGTTTAAAGGCTTCTTATGTGGATCAGGGTTCTGTTGCTATATATGGTCCATCCATTGTCCATTTGCATATTCAGTTATCTCACAGAGATAGAACTATAATGAAAAATAGAAATCTATAATAATAATTGGAGGTTTTAGTGATTTCTTTCATTAAGTGATGAAACAAAAATGTAAAATTAGTAAAAGATAAAGAAAGTTTAAAAACAGGATTATCAAATAGACTTAATGGATATAGAGTCAATCATAGATCACGACCAAAGAATATACATTATTTTTTGAAAGCATATATTAAACATTTACAGAAATTAATTATATATATGCCGTGATTTTAACAAGTTTCAGCAGACTGAAATCATATAGACTATGTCTTATTAACACAATGGAGGTAAATTAAAAATTGAAGAAAGTTATTTGAAGATTTCCACATGATGTGAAATATAAGAATAACACTTTTTTGTAACTTTTTTTCCCCTTTAGAGTCTTGCTCTGTTTCCCAAGTTGAAGTGCAGTGGCCTGATCATAGCTCATTGTAACCTCAAATTCCTGGCTCAGGCAATCCTCCTTCCTCAGCCTCCAGAGTAACTGGAACTACAGGTGCGTGCCACCATATCTGGCTAATTGTTTTCTTTTTTGTTTGTTTGTTTGAAGAGACAGAGTCTCTCTATGTTGCCCAGACTGGTCTCAAACTTTGGCCTCGTGATTCTCCCACCTCTGCCTTCCAAAGTGCTGGGATTAGAGGTGTGAGTCATTTCACCTGGCCAGAATAACATTTCTTAATTACCGATGAATTAAAGGGGAAAAATCACAAAGAACAGAACAAGAACTTTTTGGAATATAGTTAAAGTTACACTTAGACAGAAATCATAGATTTAAATGCATATAATGGACAAGAATATAGGTTATAAATTAAAGGGCTATACACACATCTCAAGGATATAGAGAAGATACAGAAAATTATATCCTAAGAGAAAAGAGGAAGTAATGATGAAAAAAGCAAATAAGGATAAATAAAAAGCAAACACATGCACACACACATACACACACACAATTTAGATGATCAAAACTTGGCAAATGTACGCAGTATCTGTGCTTAGGAGCTTACATTATAGGGATGGCAGAAATGGTTGTATTTCTTGTAATACATAGACATTCCTGATATAAAAAGGTTTAATAATGAATGAGAGAACTAAAATTGGAGTGATGCAGAGGGGTAGCAGAGATCAGATTATAAAGGCACTTGCTGGTCATTTTGCATACATACTATCAGTTATAATCTACAGAATTTACTACTTTGCATAACAAAGAGTGTGGACTTTATTTCAGGTATGATTCATTTTGAATTTTGGTTATATATAATCTTTAAGAAAACAAAATGTGAAGCCAGAAATATCTGGATTCAGATCCTTATTTTACCATTTGTTAGCTGTCAAATTTTACATAAATTATTTAGTCTATCAGTATCTCTGTTTTTTCAAGTTTAGTGTTTTCTTCTCCTTCCCCAAGATTGTTTCTAAGATCAGTAAGAGAAGGGATTCTAAACACTAAGCCTAGGGCCTAGCAAATGATAGCCTCTCATTATGAGAATATAAAACTCAGTCCTGGGTTGGAGAAAAGTATCCAGTCTGGAGACAATGGGGCTGGAGGGAAATGGTGGTGGGGTGGAGAGAACAGGAGGAAGTCAAAGAGAAACAACAGATGTCATGCCATAAGCCACATGGGTCATATTAAGGGATCTGGGTTATCATTGCATGAAATAGAAAACCACTGGAGGTTTTGAGCATGTAATGACAGTATCTATATTAAATTTTAATAGGATTACTCTGGCTGCTATCCAGAGAGTCAATTGAAATCTGTGGGAATTGAGGAAGACTTAAAGAGAAAGATGAGTTAGTAGGATATTACAATAACTCTAAATAGAAATAATGATGGTTTGGATAAAATTGGTTGAAATAAGTTTGCATGAGTAATTTAATTTTAAATATATTTTTAGAGACATAGCCAACAAGATTGGTGAACAGATGACATGCAGAATTTGATAGAAAGACAGGAGTCAAGGATAACATTTAGTTAAAATAAAATGCAGATATCTTCTTGGAAAAGTAAAATGCCTCAGGCTACTATCTTTTCCCTTATCATTCTCTGGGGTATATCCTCATTTTATGACCTGAACATTTATTGGAGAATACCCAAATTGCCCTTGTAGGCTATACACTTACAGGAAAAAAAAAAAAGAATACACATTGCTTTTCCAATGCTACTCTTGCTTTACCTATAACAGTTTCCTGGGAACCAGAAAGAAATTAACAATTAGTTGACCAAAACTAAAATTTAATAAGTAAGACATACATACATAAATGTATATATATATTTAAAGATTAGAGCACTGTAACAACTTCAAGATAAATATTGTTTTTAAATGGACATGCAATTGTTTAGAAAAATGATCACATGATTTGAAGTATGCTGTCTGATATAATGCAATGAAACTAGTTGTCAATGATGATATGATATCTATAGAATTTCCCAAACATTTGGAAATAAAACAACATACTCCTAAGTGATGCATGGCTCAATGAAACACTGCTAGGAGGGTTGGACTGGAAATCTCTCCTAGGTTGTATCGGCTATTTCTTACCAGAGAGTGAAAAATTCCCTGGCCAGCTAAAGTGGTCTCTGTTGATCCTGTTAGAGTCTGGGCCAAAATGCTGCACATATCACTACACTGGAACATGGCTCCTTTTAAAGGGCACTCTGGTCAGCCATTTGACATGGTGTTTTGCTGAGCCTGTAACCTTACAGATAATACTAGCACCTTCACCCCTCAGGCAACGTGTCTGGTATGGACCCCCAACCCATAATTCTTGGGCCACGTATGTCCTTAACTAACAAGCATGAAGCTACCATAGTCATTTTGCTTGATGGGGAAAAACTTCCCCCCCAAGTACCTACTAAACACTTATATTTCCACCCATAGTCTTCTGCTCCTATTGCTACTCTGCCCTACAAAAGGCAAAATGAACCTCTTTCTTCATTGATCTCAACATTATGCCAACAGCTTGCAAAAAGATGACTGCTGGGCTTGTGGTTTTTTACCTTTGTCCAACCTCTGATATGCCTTGGTGGGTATCACCAAGTTTATATTATAAATATTTATATTTATATCTTATATGCAGTTTTTATATTTTATATATTTAGTTTTATATTATATTATACATAATATATTATTATACATACATATAAATATTGTATTATACATAAAATATTTTTATATAATATTATATTAATGTCTGAGAAGAAAACATAGGAGATATGGGAGGTCAAATTTTGGGGAAGAGATGTCAATAATTAATTTCCAGAGGTATACTGTCTCTGGTAAAACTAGAGACTGAATAGAAGGCAACTGGATAAAAAATAAGAGATTAAGACATGTTTCAGATAAGGAAACCAAAAAAAAACAATCAATGTAATTAAGGCAAAAACCTTGAGACAGTTAGGGGTGAGAGATAAAATTGGAAAGGTAGGTGGGGCCTATCATGCAGGATCTACAAACATGAATTTGGTTTTAGACTTTGTCGTGCAAATAACGAGGACTGTTAATGAAAATTATAAAGACAAATGGTGTGATTGGCCTAAGAAAATGCTGCATTTCATCAAGTTACAGTTTATAGTTAAAGAGTAGGAAAAGGTATGATCACTCAGAAAGGATATTTAGTGTGAGAAGATAAGAGGGCCAGGCTGTAATATTAAGGATATTGTATTAAAATACAAAAAAAAGAGCAAAATTCTGTATGTTGCCAGATGACTTATTAGAGTAATAGTGGAAGGATTAATGTTAAATGGACAAAAGTTACTTCTTCTATTACAATGACAGGGAAGGAGAACTTCAAGAA
Source organism: Eulemur rufifrons (assembly GCF_041146395.1). NCBI lineage: Eukaryota > Metazoa > Chordata > Mammalia > Primates > Lemuridae > Eulemur > Eulemur rufifrons. The sequence goes on along the minus strand of NC_090988.1, from coordinate 56,271,544 downwards.
ATAATGTTTGAAGATACAATCTATGTGTGAATTTGATGACCAAAGATTAAGGTTCTTCTGGTTTTCGTTTTCTCTGTATTGTTGGAAACCAGGCCATATATACTGAAAGTGTGGGATTAAATAACATGTTTGGAAGTATAAAGTGGCCAATGACTATAAATGGTCATAAGATTTATTTTTTCTGCTGGTGAAAATATTCTGAAATTAAATTTTGGTGATGGTCACAAAACTCTGCAAACGTAATAAAACCCACCAAACTGTAAACTTAAAACAGGCGAATTTTATGGTATATGGATAATCTCAATAGAGATTTTAAAAAACAAAATTGTAGGGGCCATATTTAATCCTGAAGTTAGAGTAGGTCAGATACTCAGCAAATATTTGTCAAATGTCTAAATGAAACCACTATCTTATATCCAGCATCTCCTTCCTGCATCACTCATCCATTCTTTTCTTTTCCTGCATACTGGCATAATTAATACTGGTGACTGGGCTTTACTCTGTATTTTAGGTTGGAATTAAATTAGGTTAATCAAAGGAATAAAGAATATGTTCTTGGTCTTTTCAATTGCCTTCAAGACAGGTCCTGTTAAGTCTATGGCAAATAAATTTGGACTCTTCTACTGAGGGATGCTAAATCTATAGGGAAAACTTGTGGAAATGTTCAAATAAATTACTAGCCTCGAAATTATGTAGACTATCAATTGTCTCCAAGTATACGAAGCACTTCTCCTGTACCAGTAATTCCACAGGGATCTGCTCTTGTCAGATGTTTTTCTCGATTATCCATTGATATTATCATGTTGAGGCTGCTATATATAGAAGCTACATCTTTGGGCTGCTTATTGGCTCTGAATCAGTTTCTTGTATGAGCTAATTAGAATTGTTAAGAAAGTAGAGAGAAGAGGAGAACAGGAGCTAGCCTGAGTGATCCCAATACAACTTTAAAGGGCATGAAACTCCTCCAAATATCCCTTTCCTGTTTTCTGATTGTCCTAGACTCAATGCAGGGAAAATAAACCTTTGAGAAGAGAGAATATCTAGTCATTGTTCCCAACGGATGAAATGATGAAAGAGACATACTTTAGAAGGCAAAGATATTTTTTAAGGATATCATAGAGGTGAGGCTTATCTTTCAATTCCACAATAATTTACATTGCATGAGTTTCTCAGAAAAATGAAAATATGCATATAATGCTTGGCATCTGAACTCACAGGTTGGCATTTTCAGGGAGGTATCATCATAAAGATTATAAAGTGTGCTAGTACAACAAAGTGCTTTGGGAATGAATGTGTACATCTGAGTGTGTGCAGGGTTCTGTATTGTATTCTCTTGTAATGTTTTATATTGTGTTTATGCATCCAACATGCATTTCTTGAGAACCTTATAAGTTAAGGCTACTGGTATAGACACCGGTTGTAAAATTCCCCACAGGTTATGTGATTACTGATGTATGTGTGGGGACTTTTGTTTATCCATATAAAATCATGTATTTTGTACTTTTGAGTCCAAACTTAGACTCTTCCTAATAGAAATTTGTTTATGTTCTTTTCCATTGGAGTATATAAATATAAATATATTTAGAATGTATATATGTACATATTTAATTTCCAATCCCAGAAGTCATATATTCCTCATATTCCAGCCTAAGTGCCACTTACTCAAAGAGTCTTTCCCCGATTCGACTTAATTTGGTCTTCTGCTATCATTTCTATAGAACTCGTATTCTACTCATGGCATTTTATTTCCTTATAATTTACTTCCTTATGGTTTGTTTTATTAACTAAATCATGGGAAAAAGCCATGTATGTACTATTTGAGGTTTTCCACTAGAACAAACACAGGGTTAGTAAATATAGAAGCCTAGAAAATATTTTCTTAAGTTACTGACATTTGGAGAGTTTAATGTGTTATATGGTTCTGGTAAGCAATTGAAGGGATAACTCTGTATAAAAGTTTTCTTATGAATGCATATTATAATTACAAAGATTTGTTTGAGACATAAGAAAAGCAGATTCTCCCCAAGAGCTGATGGAAGTGCTAGTTAGTAACCAAGGGCTACTCTACACCAAATAATTTGTAAAGACTTGAGTCTTTCTCTTCTTTAAACTTCTCATCCCCTGCGTCTGCATTTATTCCCTTTTTATGGGAATATCCTCAAGTGTTCTTTGCCATGGAGTCTCAACTCTGCACTGTAAGTATGAGAAGAAGTATAAAGAAATGGGCTTTATTCAATAATTGATATTTTGGACAAAATTAGATCAATTTACAAATCCAGTATATGAACTACTGTACGTGTGTCAGAATGTGGGTTTCTGGATGAATAATTGAAGAAGCAAAAGAAGGGTTCATCGGCATACTAAAATGATCTAAATTCAAAACACTGAAGATGAGAATGTAGTGAGTGGGGTTAACGTTAAGAAATATGCTACTCATGTCTATTTATACCTATCTATGCAGATAATAATTGATATATATTCACATATATATTCTTATGGACACATAACATGCCTTATTTAAAGTATACATAATGAAAAAAGAAAAAAAGCCATAATATGAAAGAAGTGACATAATAATACTTTATGTGTCACATTAGTCAAATATCCAACATGGCCAACGAAATCCAGAAGGCATAGAATATATTACTCCCATTTCAGAAACCACTCCAATGATGTCAACATAACGTCTCCATGTAGAAATATTCCATCTGATCTCCCACTCTTAATACATGCAGTCTGGCAAATTATTAGTTTTCCAAATTTAATATGTAACTGCTGAAGCTTGATTGCCTTGATTTTAACTTTTTTCTTCTTAAACAAGGATAATGAGATCATTTATTTCTATTCCATAAGTCATTTAGAGTATGAGTAGTTCAATCTTCTACCAAAGCAACGTTCCTTTCAGTAACTCCCTGGAAGTTTCACAGACCTCCGTCTGATCACCTTGGGTCATGGAAAATTCAGTCACATGAGAGTGCTGACTGAGAAATCAAAGGGAGAGCATTCAAAGCCCTGTGTTATCCAGAATAATGTCTGCTTATTACTTGTGTGAAAGCAACCATGGAAAGAAGACAAAAACCCAAGGTGGCTTTGAAAGACACTTTTATGTCCAGAGAAGTAATACACTTCATTATTCACCTTGGGGAAACTGAAGAACACTCTTCTTAGGCTTCAATGTATCTGTAGTCATAAATCTATAGGTACAATGTTAACTGTGCACCTATTCAAAACTGACTTCAACATCTTTGGTAAAACAGTGATTATGTTACAGATCAAATTTTCCAACTAGTTCTAATAGTGGGGAGTACAAAGAAAAAATAAAGTACTATGTGATAAATTATATTAGTGTGGATTTATAATGAGCAACAAATGAAAATATAGCTAACAAAGTTATGTACAAGAGATTTGAAGCTTATATAATTGATTAAAAAAAAACTAGGTGCCTTTTAGAAATTCCAGATAGAAGAAAATGAAGCAGATAAGTTCAAAATATTCTCAAGATAATTATTGATGTAATTTATAGTTTTCTAAAATAGGCAGAGGAAAAAGTGAAGGCATGAAGATGCTGATAATGTGAAGAAATTGACTTCATCTTCTACCACTTTCTACCTTAGTAAGTTTGAGAAGCCTGGGATTCTTGACTGTTTCTTCCTGCTCCATTACAATTTTCCAGGCTATTTTCATACCAAAAATGTTTGATATCACAGGCTCTGAACAGTTTGAGCTCCATTGTTCAGATATTATTTCAAATGTGGCATTCTCATCACCCAAGCACACCAGTCACTATTTATTGTATTATGATGGTTCTCTTGTAGAGTGCAACCTCCATGAGAAGGATATCTGAGCTGTTGATTTCTTTATTCAGTGCCATGATTTGTCACACAGCAACTACTCATTACATACTTAATTGTTGAATTAAATAGAAATATGACTAGAGAGGAAATCTTCTTATGGAAAATAAATGGAAAAGGTGATTTATATGTCCCTGTGATAATGTGAAATGTTACATTAATCATTTTTCTGTACATTTAAACCAATATTTGGTATACTGTTGTTAATTTTAGTAATCTGGCCCTAAATACACCAGATTATGCATTTTAATTATTTTCAACAACAGGTATTTAAGAATCCTCTTGAACAAAATCTCCATGTTTTTTAGCATCCACTTGTGATCATATTGTCATAGCAACATTATTTTCCCAAGAACTGATAGAAAGCAAGAGGAACAAAAAAATGCCTCCTCTCAACACTTCTCGGCCCTCCCCCATCACCTTCTTGCTGCTGGGCATCCCAGGACTAGAGCACCTGCACACCTGGATTGGGATCCCCTTCTGCTCCATGTACGTGGTGGCCGTGGTGGGAAACGTGACCATCCTGGCCGTGGTGAGGGCAGAGCGAAGCCTCCACGAGCCTATGTTCCTGTTTCTGTGCATGCTCTCGGTCACCGACCTGGTCCTCTCCACATCTACACTGCCCCGCATGCTCTGCCTCTTCTGGCTCGGAGCCCGTGACATCGCCTTTGACGCTTGCCTGGCCCAAATGTTCTTCATCCACAGCTTTACTGCCATGGAGTCGGGTTTCTTCCTGGCCATGGCCATTGACCGCTATGTGGCCATCTGTGACCCACTGCGTCATGCCACCATTCTCACCCACAACCGCATTGCCAAAATGGGAGCTGCTGTGCTACTTAGGGGAGTGGCCTTCTTTTCTCCACATCCCATCTTGCTCAAGCAGCTGCCCTACTGCAGAACTCGAGTCATTGCCCACACCTACTGTGAGTTCATGGCTGTGGTGAAGCTGGCATGTGTGGACACAGGAGCCACTAAGCGCTACAGCCTCAGTGTGGCCTCTGTCATTGGATGCTGTGATGGATTTTTCATTGCTGTCTCTTATGTTCTAATCCTCCGTGCAGTCTTTCACCTTCCGTCACGGGAAGCGAGTCTTAAAGCTCTGGGCACATGTGGCTCCCATGTCTGTGTCATCCTCGTTTTCTACTCCACAGCTGTCTTTACCTTCCTGACCCACCGCTTTGGCCACAATGTGGCTCCCCAAATTCATATCTTCATTGCCAATATGTACCTTCTGGTACCACCCTTTCTTAACCCCATTGTTTATGGTATTAGGACCAAGAAAATTCGAGACCATGTCATTAATTCTCTAAGGGTAAAAGTTGCCTGATTTTGCTGATATTGTTTGCAGAGATGGTAACAGAATCAGAAGGGAAAAGGGCAAATGATTGATCCCTTTCTCATAACTGACATTAATTTTTCTCCTACAGAAAATCAAACATTTTATCAAATTTTCATAGGGAAGAATGACTATATATAGTAGAGATTTCTCAGTTCTATAGTGAAACCGGTAGGTGCAATATATTTTGTGTACACCTAGGCTTTAGAAAACTTACTTAAAACTTGATGAATGGGAAAGGAATCTCCCTCTGCTCCTTCCTTCTACAGAGCTGTGGTATAACTGGGAATAGTAGTTTACTTTCAAATAAAAGTGATTCAAAAGGAGAGGAAATCCATGAAAATCTCAAAAAAAAAAAAATTCCATGAAGAATTTGCTACTGAAAAATTATTAACCACTATTGATGATAATTCACAGAAGAAGCAATATAACTGGCTTAATGTCCTCTGAATATATCAAATACTCTTGCATGCATTCACAAGAATTGACACACAGGAGAAATTGTCAAACAGTAAATGTGGAATAGTTAAACATTGCAATAACTAAGTCAATACATCTTTATATACCCTACTATTCATAGAATATTCTCAGTCTACCAAAAGTAACTTGTGCCTGCTATTGGTTTATTACCTGAACTAACATAGAACCTCTTTAAACTTCATGACTGAGTCTCCTGAAAGCAAGAATAACTTTATACTTCATACAACACACTTGGGGGTTTGTCCAGAGTTTATTCAGGCCTTTGGGCTTGATTCAAATATGCTGGTCTTGCAGAAGGGTCGCTTGAGCCCAGTTGCATGTGTTGGGGGTAGGGGAAACTTCCCCTTTCCCGTGATGCTGAAAGATCAACTCACAATTAAGGCAGATTAGTAAAAGGATGAAGTTTATTTACTGTGCACAAGGGGAGAATCACTGAGTGATTACCCAGTATCCCAATGGGATCCATATATTTTTATACCTGTCTTTTAGAGGGGAAAGGGAGATGAGAAGTATAGGCAATTTTGTTTAGGGGCAGTAAATGGTTGCTAGGGAGGAGGAATAGGTACTTGGGAGAATGAATGGATGTGGGGCAGCCTGTTGATGTGTAAATTAACCTCAAAGACAGGCATTATTTTTAAAATGATTTGAGCCAGGTCTGGGTGCATTCTTGATTTTCTTTCCTGCAATATTTTGAGATAGCAGGAAAGGGAAGAGAAATCCATCTTTCTTTTGATGGGTCCATCTGGATATGCATATAGAGGTAAACCCCTTCCAAGGGCCTGTTAATCTAAGGACTTTTAATTCAAAATACTCTTTATACCAAAAAGGTCATATTTTGGAGTGAAAATTTTCTGAGCCTTTTCAGATGCTGCAAGTGAGCTTAATGATGGTGTCACTGCATTTCAGGCTGGATGGCAGAGCAAGACCTCAACTGTCTCTTTTTTTTTTATTTTTCTTTATATATATATATATATATATATATGCATATATATACAAACACACACACATATAGATATATTATTTCAGATTACAGGGATACAAACACTTTGGTTACATAATTGCCTTTGCACTGCCAGAATCAGAGCTACAAGGGAGCCCATTCCCCAGACAGCATGCACCATACTGGTTAGGTGAGTTTACCTATCCCCCTCCCCCACCTGCCCAATACCTGATGAATGTTACTTCCATAAGTGCACATACGTTTTGATTGTTTAGTACCAATTTAATGGTGAATACATGTGGTGTTTGCTTTTCCATTCTTGTGATACCTCACTTAGAAGAATGGGCTCCAGTTCCATCCAGGATAGTACAAGAGGTAGTTCACCATTTATTTTTATGGCTGAGTAGTAGTCCATGGTGTACATATAACACATTTTATTAATGCACTCATGTATTGATGGGCACTTGGGTTGTTTCCACTTCTTTGCAATTGTGAATTGTGCTGCTATAAACATTAGAGTGTAGATATCTTTTTTATAGAATCTTTTTTTCCTTTGGGTAAATACCCAGTAGTGGGATTGCTGGATCAAATGGTAGTTCTACTTTCAGTTCTTTGAGGTATCTCCATACTACTTTCCATAGAGGTTGGACTAGTTTGCAGTTCCCCCAGCAATGTATGAGTGTTCCTCTCTGTCCACATCCACACCAACATTTGTTGTTTGGGGACTTTTTGATAAAAGCTATTCTCACTGAAGTTAAATGATATCTCATTGTGGTTTTGATTTGCATTTCTCTTATGACTAGAGATATTGATCATTTTTTCGTATGTTTATTGGCCATTAGTCTATCTTCTTTTGAAAAGTTTCTGTTCATATTCTTTGTCCACTTTTTAATGGGGTTGTTTGATTTTTTCTTGCTGACTTTCCTGAGTTCTATATAGATTCTGGTTATGAGTACTTTATAGCATGTAAATATTTTCTCCCATTCCTAAGGTTGTTGTTTGCTCTAATGATAGTTTCTTTGTGCAAAAGCTTTTTAATTTGATTAGGTCCTATTTATTTATTTATTTATTTTGTTTCTGTGATCACTTTTGGGGTCTTCATAATAAGTTCTTTGCCAAGGCCAATGTCTATAAGAGTTTTTCCAACATTTTCTTCTAGAATTCTTATGGTTTCATGCCTTACATTTAAGTTTAAGGCCTCATCTCTTAAAAAACATGCTGGTTTTCAGATAGTACATGCTATCACCTTTTGTTACAGGAGAAAGTCTAGTATTACAAATAGCTCAATTTAAATTTGGGGGTGATTATGCTACTGGCAATATTAAAATAAAATATTTAAAGAGAATGTAAATATTTTTACTAGAAAAGTATGAACATTTCCACCTTAAAAATGTGACTCCTTCCTTCAATTCTTGACTAAGACAAAGTGGTAATTATTCCAGAGTTACTCAATAAATACATGCTCAATTTCATTGATTTTTTTTCTACTGGTTTATAATTTATAAAATATTTTCACCATCTTTCTTTTTTCTCTATTTACTTTCTATTTAATCTAGAGGCTTCTTAAAGGTAAATATGTGAGCTTCCTTTTTATACCCCTCTTTCTTAAATTTCATTCACGTTCAAGATTACCATTGTTAAAGTTTTTATCATTTCCCGCAAGGACTACTCAGCTGTTTCCACTGACATTTTCAAGATATTAGCTTTTAAATACATTATTGCTCATAGAATATTTTATGTCCACCAAGAGTAAATTGTGCTTACTATTTTTTACTTTCATCTATATTAAGATCATAGTTATCTTCCTAAAAATTAAAAAAAATAATAATATAAAACAAAAACTAAAAATCTTTGATGTATCAGACCCATGCAATATTCAGGAGGGCAAAGAAAAGCTTTATGAGTTACCTTTTCTTATTTATCTTAATGTTTTTCTTCCACATCCCTTGCGCTATTTGTCCTATCCGTGAAGACTTATATCTGCATTCAAATAATAGATCTCTTCATATCTTCGTGACTTAGCTTAGAATGTTCCTCTGTACCCCATATTCTTTCTTACCTGGAAAGAACTAGTTATTTTTCAAGATACAACTCTTGTTTAAATTCCCCCACCTTGGCTGAAAGTTTACTTCCTCAAGAAATACTAATAAAATGTCTTCCTATCACAGTTGTAAAAGATGTCATGATATATTTATTGTACTTAAGTGTTATTATTTATATTTTCCCAATTCAAATATTAGTGTAGTTAGAGGTTAAGTGAACTATCCCTAAAGACAGAGTGCCTGGGTTCATTATTCGTCTTTGTTACATACTATCTGGGTATTCATAGGCCAGTTGCTGAAACTGTCTGGGCCTTGCTGTCACAGTCAATAAAAGGAAGAGCATAAAATTTCTTCCCCTAGAGTTTTAAGTATTAAATAAGTGAAAGCATATAAAACATGTACAACAGAGCCACACTGTAAGACCTTGATAAGTAAATATTAGTTAAGAATATGGATTATCATAACAAATATAATTTTGTATGTTTATTATATACCAGATGTGATATATATATAAATATATGTAATTTAAATTATATAATTATCACAATAATCACCAGAGTAGGTGTTAGTCTCTGAATTTACAGCTGAGAAATTTGGACTCAGAGAGATTAAATAATTTACCCACAGTCACATATTAAGTGGTTCAGTCTAGATTTAAATAACAACAAAAATACTTAATTCCATATTTAGGGACTGTCTTTATTTACTTTTTATCCCTAACAGTTCTCATTATTCAATGCAAACATATATTCAGTGAATGCTTTCCAAAGGAATGAATGAAGCCATGTTTGGAGTCACTTGTCCTATATTTTAGAACCCCTAATCAGGTGATAGTTATAACTAAGATGTGAATTAAACCATAAGAATATTTTAAAATAAGTTTTATTAATCTAATGGAGGAACTGACAATGACAGTAGGGACATATATCTCCCAGGCTAAAGAGAAGAGAATCCCATAGGGAAATGCAGAACTTTAAGACTTATGCCATTATGTTGGATGTTTCCTGAAGATGAATGGCCAACTATGGACCCTTAGGTTACACATTTTTTCTTATTTGGAGATACCATTAATCATGGAGTTTAATTATATTTCCTGACATGTATCAAGGTTGTTTACATATTAGGTTTGGAAATATGAGCTATGGAGTTAGCACTTACATGTTATCTACCAATGGATATGAAATTGAAAATCTTCAACAACAACAAAACTAAATTCTCCAAAACCTTGCATTAAATTCTAACTGAGAGTGAAGATATGCAGCTTTTTCGTATATTCATATAACAAATATTTATTTATTGAGTGACTAAAATGTGCGAGATTGTGCTAGACTCTGAGGAAAGCTGAGCAAAAGAGAAGTCCAGGCCTCAGGGAGTTTACCTTCATGTGAAGATGACCTAACATAATCAAGTGATATTCAAATGCATAATTACACTGAGTGTCACCTGCTGTCAATGAGATATGTGAGTTTCTATAAGTGCATATAATATTGATAACATGAGCTCATGATGCATTCTGGAGGAATCAAGAAAATCTTTTAAAATGATATTTAGTTGAGTGGTGAATGAGAGTTAACTAGCTGAGGAAAGAAAGAGAGGTCATGAATGGGGTGGTGATGTTACACGGAGAGAAAACAGGATGTATAAATACCGGTGGATCTTAAGATAGGATGGGGTTTCAAACCTCAAAGGACAGAAGAAAGTCCACTGTGTGGGCTGGAGTACAGAGAGTGGACTGAGATGGCTTGAATAAAGCTGGAGTCGTAGTATGCAGGGGTGGGGAGGACATGCTGAGGATTCTCAATTTAATCATAATAATAAAAGGAAGACAATAAGTCTTATGTGCAGGAGTGATATGACTAGGTTGTGTTTTACAAAGATATTAATCAGCCTTAAAACAGAAGGAGACCCTGCCTTTTATGATAACATGTATGAACCTAGAGAACATTATGCTAAATAAAATAAACCAGACAGAGAAAAAAAAATGCTGATGTGATCTTACTTATATGTGAAACCTAAAAAAATTTTTGAACATACAAAAACAGAGCAGATAGGTAGTTAACAAGGGCGGGGGCAGGAGGAACAGGGAGATGTAGGACAAAAGGTACAAAATTACAGATATGTAGGATAAGTCTAGAGATCTAATATACAGCTTGAGAAATACACAGGCATTCCCTGAGTTAGGAAAAAGATACATTGCTGAGAATGTCTTTAGGTAGGATTTGTATATAACTCAGATCCCTGATGAACAGCACATATAAGATAATAATAATAAATATGATAATGGTTCATATGTGGTGGTTATAATACATTATAATACAATAATAATAATAACAATATCCCTACAGTGTAATAATAAATTACAGAAACTATTGTGCTTTTTCTTTTAATTCCTAGGCTAATAGGAACATTATGCTTATTTTGATCTTCTTGCCAAATCAATAACTTTTCCATTTCAATAATTAATCCACTATACTGCTTAGTAATAATTGATGCTTTCATTGGGGCACTGCCTTTCACATGTTCTGTTGTTCTCACTTAACCTTTATAATTGTTCCAATAGTCCAGTGACTGAAGCCCAGGGCTTTCCCAATAAGGACGGAGTCTGGCCTTTCTTCAAACAATTATTTTTACTTTCATTTCCATTGTAATCAACTTTCTCTTTGCTGCAAGCTCAACTGGACTTGCAGTGGACTTTCACTTTGGAAACATGGTCATAAGGGTGAAGACAGACTCACAAAATGAAATAAAAAGTAAAGATGAAAGTGATACTGTGCTTAAGCAACCACATAAACAATGAGCCTAGCCAATAGCATATAGATGCTATGCCAACAAGCTGCTTATGCCATGCAGGTTTGTTTATGTGCACAGAATAAACTAGTTCCCAAATTATTAATTTAATTGCTTAATTATAAATTATCCTTACGTGGAGCCTTGGCAGCCTATTCATAGGTACAGAACACCATAAGTAGGGTCTTCTGTAACTCTGAAGCTGCCTGTAGTTAATAATATGATATTATATAATGGAAATTTGCCAAAAGCAGATTTTAGGTGCTCTTACCACAAATAAAGAAACCGTGAGATGATGGATATGTTAATTTGCTTGAATGTAGTAACTATTTCACTGTGTATATCAAAACATCATGTTGTACACCTTAACTATATACAGTAAAACTATGTTTTTTACTGAAAATAGATTGCTGTGGCTGCAATGTGGTAAATGGGATTGAGACAAAGAATGAAAGGAATGAATGAATGCAGTAGACCTTTTAAAAAACTATGGTAGTTTAATAGGTCAATAGGGTAATATTGGTCAAGGATAATAACTTGATTCAGATTGGCCATGATGGAAAGAATTAAATTGATTTGAGTACCCTGATTATGCTTTAGGATGTGGAACTTGGCTTAATGAAGACTTTGATAAACTCACAGGTTACACATCTGTCACTCATGAATCCAGAATGGATGATTGATGAATAAACATGTGTATGTGTATGTGAGTGTGTGTGTGTGCCTGCACATTTAATCATATGTAAATATTTGAAGCCCCACAATTTGCAAGGCATTGGGTAAATAATAGTGAACAAACAATGCCTCAATCACCATCTTCAGGATGATTACATTTCACCGTTTTCTCTAACAAAAGAGTTTACATCATTTTCTCCTCCTCCTTTATGTCTACTCACAAGTCTAGCTTATTTCCACTGAGTCTTTCTGAAACTCAGTCTCTCCTCAACCTAGTATTGCACAATATTTTTTTTCTAGAGCACCTCTCTTACTCTTATTTCCATTCCCCTCTCTGTTCCTTTTTCCATTCTTATTTACCAAACAATAGTCTTAATTTACTCAATTGATATTTTACTTAGTGCATATGTTTTCCAGGTTTTGTAGATCCTAATCTCATCTAAGAAATCAAGACTCTTAATTTCAGTGTAGGTTTTACTTACAGAAACTGCAAGGATACTAGAAATGAAAAAAAGTATGTATATTGATTTTGAAGCAAACTATGGCAATTTGCATATAAGTATAGCTGCATGCAACTCCACCTGGACTGTAATCTCTCATGTACTTCAGACTTTCTTTAATTTCCATCCTCAATTATTTCTCAGGCCCTATTCCTTTTTCTAGGGTTCCTAAACCATCTCATCTCACCTTCTGCAGCACACCAACCACCAACAGTTTTACAGTGCTCTTGCTAAACATCTGCTCTATCCACATGTGTTATCCTCAATGATTGACTCTAAGATTTGTTCCCCAGACTATTCAAGCTAAGAAAAACAGGTTGGATGACAGAGAGGCCACTAGAGACCCAGGAGAGCTGGACAAGCCAGCATAAGTCTGCCTCGGCTCACACGCTCCATCTTGTTCTGGAGATCAACACATCTTCCTCATATCTCAAGTGGACTTTGCTACTCCCAGAGCCATTGTGAGCAGACTCAGAACTGTTTGCAGGTACTACTCCAGGAAAAAGTGAGAAAGGGAGGGGGAAAAGACTAGAAAATTCTGAGATGCAAAAAGTCATGTAGGAGAAAGAGATTCTCAAATCTTTTCAACCAAATACCATAATCACTAACCCTTATAAGGCCACAGTTAGATTCTGCAATTTTTGGAATGACCAATGACATTCTTTATAAAATCATAAATTTCTAATTTTTATGCCTGGATTGATGTTGCTTTTACTTATAGTTAATGTTTATGTGGTTGCTGTTGGCAATTGTTCCTGATACCTCAGACCAAACCTTACCATGTTGCGTAAAGTTCTAATAATTTCCTAATGCTATCACCACATAGAGAATTTTTATCTGCAGTATTCCTAAAAGATGATCATTCAATTTCTACCTGTTAACTTCCACGTATAGGGAGTTTCTTGTTTCACATGGCTGTCTTTTCTGTTTGGAAGCATTTCTTTGTGATAAGATCCTTTCCTCTATTGAGCTAAAATATATAACTTTATATGTATTTTTTACCTACCTTTATTTGGTTAGGTATCTACCCTGTTGACACTAAATATTTTTTTTTTCTTTGACACATAATGAATCTAAAAATACTTGAGGACAAAATTACCAGGAACATCAAATATTTCTTCTTAAGGTATAATTTAAGGCTACTTGTTTTCCTAGTCACAGATCTTTCCAAGAAACCAACAAAACAAAGTGAACATTATTTTTTGCATTTCACACTTTGAACTTTGTACTTTATAGGAAAGTAAGAAAATCTGCATTTCTAGAGCACCAAAATATTCAAAGAATTATGCTGGGAATATGTATGCATTCTACAATACTGGAATTTAATGGTAGGTTTTGTCCTCATTACAAACTTTGCAAGATATGCCTCATTTCATATTTTGAGATGAAGAAATGACGCTCAAGCCTTAAGTAACTTGGTCAAGTCACACAGAATAAGTGGCAAGGGTGAGATTGTATCCCAGACATATGTTATCTCAAAGACCTTGCTATTTTCACTACACCAAGTTAGTTACCTTCCAGGAGACCTGCCTATCATTCATCTGTGGTATGCCTTTTACCAAATGCAGTAGACATATGAAATACTTATATCTGGATAACTCAATTGATGATTTGTGAGTGCTACAGAAATATTTTTTCATATATGACACCCTATTTTGGATTCTTAACATGTTTAGAGTAAGGTAATTAAAAACTTCATTCACAGTTTATGTTATTTAAGCCTAATTCTGTTTTTATTTTTGTATTAAAGGCTAAGATTATGGCTGAAATAAAAACATATAATTATTTATAGAAAATTTTAAAATAGTGCATTGGCATTACAAATAAACTGTGAGCATACTAAATAAGGATTTGGGATTAAATTGATCTAGATATAAGTAAAAAAGCCTAATAAAATTTCATCAACTAAGTAAACTAATAAACACAATGTTAATATTACTATACCTTTATTTTGAAGCAACTTTGTAGTACACTTTTTCATTTTAAGCTTTTATTGAAATTTCTTTTTTTCTGTGACTGTTTTTTATAAATATAGAGTTGGAATGTTTCTAACAAAATCTAGAGTCTGAACCTTAATAGTGAAATTTAATTGCAATTGTATTATTAACAAAAGATAATATTTCCATAGACTTAATTTTGTATTATTATGTGTTTGGCTTATGATTTTTTAATATGATGAGTAAGTATATTCTTTAATCTATGATTTTCATCAAATAATTTGTAAATTTATAAATATGTATTTCTATTCAGAATAGTTATATTTGTTAAAATATTTAACAAATATAATAAAGCCTTATTTCTATAGAAATATATTACCATTAAATCACAAACTATCTCCCCATTAAAAAACACACAAATACACATATATACAGAAAACCATTTATTTTCTTTTAACCATACCCACGCCTCAACCCGGCTTTATTGAGTAATCTGGAAATTTAATGCTAAATTATTACCTATTGAGGCATTTTAGATTCCACTTATATCATCCAAAACATCTGTATTCCCACAGAGTACCATCATGTTTTCAAGTATAAGATCGGCAGATTTCTCAGATCCTCTATCAAAATCAAAAAGCATTCCAGGGAAGAATCCCAAAGCACCAAGACTAACCCCACAAACTGAGGACCCTGGTATAGTTAAATTGAGATTCCTTATCTTAAGTGAAAACTGTGTCTTCTGGCTTGTTCATACCCTCAACTCCATCCTGTAATGTTGAAAACGTCTTACAGTCTAGGAAAAAAAAATTCTAGAGAATTGCAAAATTGAATATTAAACAGGATCAGAGCCACAGGAGAATCTAATGGAGGTGATATGTCTTTATGGGTAATTTATCCTCGAGATTGCTGCTCACTTTTGCAGAGGAAACAGTTTAGGATTATCTCTCTCCCTACCCCCAAGTAGCTGAAGCATTCATTTGATCATTAGTTTACATAATATAATCCTGGTTATCATGATAAAGTATTGTAATGATCAGCTTTTTGTAGGTTGTAAATAATGCAAGATATCAAAATGTCCCTTGTTCTTTTCCCCCTAGGAATCAGACCTTGAGGATCTCAAGTTAGGGATGTCTTCTTGCAATAATTCCATTCCTCAGCCCTTGGTATTTGTCCTGGCTGGAATTCCTGGCCTGGAATCTTTCCATGGCTGGTTCTCTGTGCCTTTTTTCTTGGTATTTGTCATTACAGTCATTTGCAATGCCACCATCTTATGCATTATCCAGCTGGAGAAGAGTCTTCATGAGCCCATGTTTCTCCTCCTGGCCATGCTATCAGTCGTTGACCTGTGCCTGGTCAGTGTTACTGTGCCCCGTATGCTGGGTATCTTCTGGATGAATGCCAAGGAAATCAGCTTCAATGCCTGCCTCACACAGATGTTTTTCATCCCTTCCTTTTATGTCATGGAGTCTGGGATTCTCCTGGCCATGGCTTTTGACAGATTTGTGGCTATCTGGTACCCTCTGAGGTATAGAACCATTCTTTCTAACAACATGCTTGTGAAGATGGCACTGGCTATCCTGGCAAGGACAGTGGCAGTGCTGACCCCGGCACCCATCCTGGCACAAAGACTGGAAAGCTTCCAAACCCACATAATTTCTTACTCCTACTGTGCGTACATGGCTGTGGTACTGATAGCCTGTGGAGACATCTCTGACCACATTGTCTATGGAATCATGGTTATTGTAGCATCTGTGGGATTTGATTTGTTTTTTGTCATTCTGTCATATGGACTTATTCTCCATGCTGTCTTTCAGATACCGTCTTGGGATGCACAGGGCAAAGCTCTCAGCACATGTGGCTCTCATCTTTGTGTCATTGGTCTCTTTTATTCTCCTGTTGTCTTCTCTGTTCTGGCCCAGATTTTAGGCTACCGTATGGCTCCCCATCTGCAGATCATCATTGACAATCTCTACTTCCTGGTGCCTCCCATGGTCAACCCCTTAATTTATGGGGCCCGGACCAAGCAAATGCGGGAGTGGGTGCTGCGGATCCTTCGCTGTCATGGAGACCGAGGTTGATACCTTTGATGAACAGGACACTTGGGCATGTGGAGCTGGAAGTCAAGTTAGTTTGGAGTTAGAGATAAGTTCTGCAAGGTCCAGGCTTCATGGGGAATGGAATAACTAAGGCATAAGAACGTAGTCAGTGTGGGAACGTAACTAGGAAATGTTCTTTCAGTCAGGGTGCAATTGTTTTGAAACCCTCATAGCCAGAACTCTCCCCAAATGCTTATGCAAGTAATAAAATAGCAGAATATTTTATTGTTAATTTTATTATTTTTCTAATTACATCACATCATGTATTTGAAATGAGGTAAAAATGCAATTAGGCGTATACATTCAAGATATATGGGCAAAAATCATTGTACAAAAATGTTTGATTTAATTTTATCTTTTCCATACTTAGGTTTTAGCTATTTTGCTGACACAAAAAATATATTATGGAAAATAATCCTAACAGATATAAATGTACATAAATATCCATAACATAAAAATAAAAATGAATAATGAGCTTCCATTCTTTGTCTAAAGAGTTTAAAAAGGAAAAAGACCCATCATCTTTAGCAATGTATAATAGATTAGACCTGTGAGGTAGGTGTTTTACAAATTTAAAAAATATGTAAAAGCTTGTTTTTTCTCTACCTTCACTTTTTCCTTTTCACCTACCTGACTTAAACCATACATTAGTTGAAAAAAATATTTTTTAAACATCAACATTTGAACTAAGGGACATAAATGTGTAAATCGTATCTATCTTTCCATCTCTAATGCTTATAGTTTAGATATTCCTGGATCTACCTACAACAAACATACACACAGGTGATATATATCCACACAAGTATAGACAGCTATACACACTTTTCCTTTCATACAAATAAAAAGGATTAATATATACATATTCCCATTTATTTATCTATAAACAGCTTGTTCTCTCTGTCTCTCTCTCATGCTATCACATTTATTTTTATACACTCCTCACTGAGCTATGCATACATGCACAAGAATGTGTATATGTACATAGGATGCATGTATTCAATTACATCAGTAAATATGTAAACCTACTATTAACCTCCTCACACTTTACTTGCTCCAGTTTTCAGAGACATAAATTTGCTCTAATAAATTAACAACCCATTTCAGAATGCTGTTTCACATTCAATTTGTAGGACTTGCCTTACACAACACTTCCTTCTGCCAGCCTTACTTGACCTCACCCTTTTCTTTTCCTCCCTTCTATGTCGGTTTCTTTTTCAGTGGTCTCCAGTGCCACCGAATCCTTCCACAGTTGTGACACATATCACCCAATATGATCATTGTCTCTTTTCATGATCATTTTCCACACTAAAATTAATGTTTTGTCTAGTCTTGTTTTCATAAAATCTAGACTTTTCATAAATATTTGTTAAATAGGTAAATCCCATTCAAAATAGCTTCCTTGATGAAACAAGAGGATAGTAAAACAATGCATAGACTTAAGCATTCAGCGCATCCACTAAAATAAAAGAATCGGAGAAATAAAAGGAGGGAGGGAAAAGAGGGACAGAAATAGGAAGGTGAGAGGAAGGGAGAGAGGGGGAAGGGAAAGAGGAAGGACAGAAGATTTTGTTTTCCCAGCTGACCTTCCTCTCCATTGAGAATCCCTTCATAGTGAAATCTCTTCAATGCCATTGCTGAATATTATTTAGGACATATTCTTTCACCTTCAGTGGACCAAAGGGGTCCCTAAAGTATAATTCCCCTTCTCAATTATTACAGTTATCTTTTGCTGAATTACAAACAATCCCAGAATTGAGAGTGTGGGGCTGACTGGGCTCTACTTAATGCTCTCACTTAAAGTCCCTCACATGGTTGCATGATAAAAAGGGGCTGGGGCTGTAATCCTCTGCAAGGGTTCCACAAGGATGGACATTCAGTATGGCTTCTTCACTGACAAGCCTGGTGCCTTAGTGCTCCTCCCCATGGGCTCTCTCTCCACTACATTAGCCTGGTTTTCTTACATGGTGTTTCAGGTCTCCAAGAGTTAAAAAGCAGAAACTGCTAGGCCAGATACGGTCTACACCCCAAACTTACACAGTGTCACTCCCACAGTATTCTATTGCACAAGGTGGTCAAAGGATCTGATCAAATTCAAGGGTTGGGAAATAGACTTACTTCTTTATGGATACATTGCAGAAGAACATAGTTTGGAAGATACTGTTGTGGTCATCTTTGAGAAATCCAATCTGCCATAGTTTCCTCTCAGCTACACCGATTCATATGTATCTTATGTGCAATATACACTCACACCTCCCTCAAACTTCTAGGTCTCATCCCATTATGGCATTTGTCCAGAATTTCATCATCTAAATTATGTCCAGATGTAGATGAGGTTTCATAGATGTGGTCTCTTGGGTATAGCTCCTGTAGTATGGCTCCTCTTTCTCTAAACGTCTAGTTAACCACAGAGATAAATTATCTGCCCCCAACACTGCTGACATGCAATGTTAATAAAGTGATGGAATAACAGCACAAACATCCCCATTCCAATAGAGGGAGAAAAATGAAATCTTGTAATTACTGCTCCACTGCATACTAAAATACAGATAGACACATGTTGTCAGCTTCCTGATTAGGGCCATCTTCTGCTCCATGAGAACAATTCTCAATTTTCTGTGGTTCTTGGTTTTACCCAGTGGGAGCTATTATACAATCTATAGTCTTAGTCATCGTTTATTTTTAAAAGAAATAACCCAAGTTTTCAGTTCATAATTCAAAGCCTGTAAGTTGAGGACTTCAAGGATTATTTCCTTTTTTTAAAAAAAAATTAGTTTTATTAATTGGTTCATTATTAAATTTACATGCATGTCAAGATAAACATCTTGTCTGATCCTAACATAGAAGAATAAGTAGCAAATTTACACACTCATATTTTACTATTTATATTATTATAAATTTTCTTATGCTAGGTATTCTGACTAAAAAGTCGTATATTTCTCATTTATATTGGGAAAAGGCCTTTATTAAACATATAATTAAGCATTGAAAATGAAGTACAGACTGAAGAATGAGTAATAGAATTGCCATTTTTTGCTGCATGTAAAAATATGTAATAAAATTTAATCTGTATCTATGCAGAAGCAAGCAATATTTTAACCATTTTATTGAGATATGATTGACATACATACATAAATCTTTATATATTTAATGTATATTAATGAATTTGGTGATAAGTATATATCTGTGAAATCATCACCAAAATCTATGCCACAAACATATTTATCTTCCAAAAGTTTCCTCCCACCTACTTTATTTATTACTATTATTATTATGTGATAAGAAGACAATATCAAAAGTGTCTGCTCAGATAAGGAAACAATCAACAAAACTAAAAGGAAATCTATGCAATGGGGGAAAATATTTGCAAACTATTTATGTGATACGGGGTTAATATCCAAAATATATAAGGACCTTCTACAATTCAATGGCAAAAAAAAAAAACACCAACAAAACAAATAACCTGCCTATAAATGGGCAAAGGAATGAAACAGATATGTCTCTGAAGAAGACACAAATGATCTATAGGTATATAAAAAGGTGATTAATGTCACTAATTTAAACATAATGCAAATCAAAAGTTAGAATGGCTATTATCAAAAAGTGAAAGATAAGTGTTGGCCAGGATGTGGAGAAAAGAAAACTCTTACACATTATTGATAGGAATGTAAATTGGTGTTGCCATTATAAAAAATATATGGAAGTTCCTCAAAAGATTAAAAACAGCACTACCCCATGACCCAGCAATTTCTCTTCTGGGGGTGTCTCCAAAGGAAATAAAATCATTTGCTTAACAGATCACTTGAGTCTATGTCCAGTGGCTTGCTTCTGATAACAGACTTTCTAATTTTAACTTAAAACATTCCGGCCGGGCGCGGTGGCTCACGCCTGTAATCCTAGCACTCTGGGAGGCCGAGGCGGGTGGATTGCTCAAGGTCAGGAGTTCGAGACCAGGCTGAGCGAGACCCCGTCTCTACTAAAAATAGAAAGACATTATATGGACAACTAAAAATCTATATAGAAAAAATTAGCCGGGCATAGTGGCGCATGCCTGTAGTCCCAGCTACTTGGGAGGCTGAGGCAGTAGGATCGCTTAAGCCGAGGAGTCTGAGGTTGCTGTGAGCTAAGCTGACGCCACGGCACTCACTCTAGCCTGGGCAACAAAGTGAGACTCTGTCTCAACAACAAAAAAAAAATAAATAAAAAAAAAATAAAACATTCCAAACTTTTAGACAAAGCTTCATTCTTTAACCCATTACAAATCAAAGAATCTTTAAACCCACCTATAACCTATAAGGGCCCACTTCGAGATACCCCACCTTTTCAAGCCAAACCAATGTACACCTTCCATTTATTGATTTATGACTTTATGTGTAATTCCTGTCTCCCTGAAATGTATAAAACCAAACTGTAACCCAACCACAGCAAGACCACTTGCTCAAGGCTTCTTAGGTGTGGCTCCAGGCCATGATCCTCAAACTTGGCTCAGAATAAACCTCTTTAAATTATTTTACAGAGTTTAGGTTATTTTCTGTTGAAACATGAAGGATAGAGTTAAATCTATTCTTGGAAAATGCAATGTGACACTCTCAACTTTCTTTCCTTTCCATTATAAATAATTCGTCAGTTTTTACTTCCTCGTTGGGGTCCTATATTATGGCTCCAAACCATCTCTAACAGTGCTCACCAATGAATATTTTTCTGGTTTCCCCATATTTACTCTCATACATTTCGTCTACTGTCAATTTTAGAAATTAAGCTTTTATTTCTCTAGAAATTCCAAGGTAACAAAACACTTTGAATTATAGAGAGATTTATAAGGATTCATGTGTTGGAGTTGGTTTGTTGGTTTGTTTCCATAAAGTTCATAGCAATAATGAAACAAAATTTGTCTTCTTTTGATCATCTGATCTCCAAATATGTAGAATCTATTGACCATATAAGAAGTATATTTTCTCTAACACATTCTTATATTTAAAGAGAAAGTTCTCAGAACCTTTAAATTAGTTTAAAAATAATAGTGTGAATTCTAGACTGATAATTACTTTCAATTTAAGAAACAAACAAAAACATATTTAGTTTGTAGATGACTCACAAAATTTTCCATCCCATAGTGAAGGAAGAACACTGGTGTTTTTTTAGAGTTAAATATGTAGAAGGCTGACTTACACCATTTAATTCTCATGTCAAGCTTTCAAGTTTTATGTTATCCCCTTTTTGTCAGATGAGACAATTAAAGCATAAAAAATAAAATAACTTGTCCAAGATCACATATAGTCATTGGTAGAGCTCTCATTGTATTCCAGATATGCAAGACTTCAAAGCCTTTGCCTGATAGGTTATAGAAACTCACCTTTCTACATGAATTATCACTTATGTTTTGTACCAAGTACAACTGACATGTAAAATGACTTCATCAGCCTAATATCATCAATTGTGCACAAATCTGTGTTAATCCTTAAACATCTGAAACACAAACTTTGACTCTCACACAGTTTGAAATAAACTAGACAAAAAAATTTCAAAATATGTATAACATAATACCATTTTTGTTATTTTAAAAAATAAAAACAGGTTATTGTTGAATGAAAGACATATAATTCCCTGAGAAAATTATTATTTTTAATCTGCATTTTAATTTAAAATGTAAAAGTAAATAGCAAGACAATGTATAATTAAATTAACTCTGCTGTTGCTCTGGAAGTAGGTGCTTGGGCCAGGTTAGATATAGGGATTTTCTTTCAAATTTGTCTTACTTGGGCATTTGTATTACATGTGAACACCTACCTTTTAACACATGATATCCTACGATTGCAAAGGCATGGATGTTCACTGGTATTTTCCACAGAATTTAACTTCAACCTTTCCTTAAAATTAATTTTAACTAGGGGCAATATATAATGCCTATGTATCAAATATTTTATTTTATGATTTTTAAATTTATATTACTACTTAAAATATGTATTCTTATATCAATTCCTAATAAGCTGTGTTTCAAGAGGACTGGAAAAGAAATATCAATTTTAATATGATAAGATCTTCCACAAAAGACTAAACTTTTAACAACGGAAGAAACGAAAAACATACTTCCCTACTCCTCTTTATTCTTACCTCAGGTAGATATCATAACAGTTACTCTATGGCATTTCATGTTACCCTATTTATGCCTGTCCTCATTATTATTTTTAACCATTTTAATAATTGCATTTTTAAACACTTTACTACTGTAGGCTATGATTAAAATACCTTTTTAAACTTTTTTAAGTTTACTTGAGGCATAACTGGTATACAAAAAAGCCACATTGAATGTATACATTTTGATGAGTTTACTAGAGTGGGTGGGGAACCTGCAGCCCTCTGATTTCAATATTGTTCTTTCTTAAACACCAAAGGGGGAAAGAAAAGTTTCATCTTTCTCTGTTGCATCTCTTTTAATAAAAGGATTTGTTCTGTAAAATTTGGATTCAGTCAAAAGGCCACACTTAAGGACCTATAAGGTCACATGTGAACTGAAGGCGGCAGGTTCCCCACCCCTTGCGGGAATCGTTATTATCTCCATTTTAAACATGAAGAAAATTAGATTTATGTAATTTAAATATTTTGTTATCTTTTTATAACACAGAGGTAATATTTGAGTCAAAAGTCAAACCTAGATCTGTCTGATCACAATATTCATGTTTTTAATCTTTTCATGATATTCTTTCATTTGAAGGAATTTCTTGAGAGCAGGGACTGCATGAACATCATTTTGATCTTTAAGAACCTTCCATCCTACGTAGTACAATACAGGTAATCACACATAGTACAAGAAGTGTCCATCTTAAACTCAATTTTAAATAGGTAAATGTATATTTTTTCTATGACGTAATACTTGCTGGATCATTGCTGCATGTCAGGCTTCAGAATGAAAATACGAGCAACCTGCCTGCGAATCTCCTTGGTCTTCACACCATAGACAATGGGGTTAAGGGCAGGGGGCACAAGCAGGTAGAGGGTAGACAAGAGGATGTGGGCATAGGGTGGTACATGACCAAAGCGATGGCTGAAGAAGGAAAAAAAGGCAAGGATATAAAATTCCAGGAAGACAATAATATGTGCAGTACAAGTACTGAATGCTTTGACTCGTGCCTCTTTCTGGGAAAGAGAAAAAACAGCCTGAAAAATGAGAACATAGGAGATGAAGACAAAGATCATGTCAAAACCTAGAATTGCAAAAGCCACAAAGAGCCCAAATGATTTGTTAATATGGACATCTTCTGCAGCCAGCTTGACTACAGCCATGTGTTCACAGTAAGAATGGACGATAACTACAGAGTGGAAAAGATGCAATCGTTTGAGTAGAATGGGTAAAATCCCAACAAGCACTGTTGCCCGAATTGCCACCATCAGCACCACTCGAACTAGAAAGAATGGTGTGAGGATGGATGTGTGCCTCAAAGGATCACAGATGGCAACATAGCGGTCAAAGGCCATTGCCAACAGGATGCCAGATTCTAGGCCCTGCAAGGCATGAATGAAGAAGAGTTGGGTGAGGCAGGCATCAAAAGCCATCAAACAAGAGCCAAGCCAGAAGATGGCCAACATCTTAGGACCAATGGCTATACAAAGTCCTAGGTCAGTGGCTGCCAATACTGCCAGGAAGATGTACATGGGTTGGTGTAGACTGCGTTCTGTAGAGATAATGATTAGCAAGAAGATGTTCCCCAGCAGGGCCACCAGGAACATGCCAAAGAAGGGAAACCCAATCCAAAACTGCACATGCTCTAGTCCGGGGATCCCAATCAGGGTCACTGTCTTTGGGTTCAGATATGACATGTTGGTGGGTCCCATGAGGCTGGTAAATCTTTTACGCACCCTTGGTTCTGATACCTATTCAGAGAAAAACCATAGATGAGAAGGAAGGACACGCTTCTCGTATTTCCTCTCAGAGTATTAAAAACATGGATGGAAATGTGACCATGTGACTGGATCTTTGGGCATCAATCTAGGTCAGTATCAGAATAGAGCCTTGGAGATCTTTTTCTACATAAAGCCAATGCTGGTATTTGTGAATGAGGAATATGAGCCAGTGCTTATCACCTAGAAATTGTAAAAATGGAAATTATGACTCAATGAGCATTGACTCTGCTAGTCTTCAGTCTTCTCAAATTAACAAATATCAGAGATTAACATTTTTTGTTCATATCCATCTCCAAAGTCCAGACACATTTCAGATTAAGTGAAATCCCCCTTAGACACTTGAAATCACAGTATAGATCCTTAATCCCATGACCCTGTCCAATTAGCTGAAATCTCAGAATCTTCAGATAGTGGCAGCCTCTCCCAGTTTTTCCATTTTCTCTGGTTTAAGGCATAAAATACCTCCTCTTATATCTTAGAAATTGACTTTCAGATGGGGAAGAAAAAAGGTTTGTTCTTGCAACAAATATTGGTTGAATTGCAGTCCAATTTTTCAGGTTCTTAGAGACAATATGCAGGAGTTACCGTTTTATCAGTAGTGGCTGAGCATGTTTGATTGACTAAGTTAATTCTGGTCTGTGAATTTTCAAAGTGGATGGGTAAGCAGAATGGAGTAGAAAGCAATATAAGTACTCACAGATCTTAGAAGATACAGAAAGTTGGGAAGATAGATGTCAATTGAATTATAAAGGGCCACAAATTAAGATAGGAAGCAGGCCACAAAACCTGACCTATTGGATAACCCCTGTAACTTAAATGTTTTGATAATATTAATGTGTCTCAGATGCAAAAGGGCAGAGCTCTGCTGTTTATAGTGGACTTCCATCTACACTAGGGTCCTTTTTTAATTTTATTATTACCAGTTATCAATGAAAATAATTTCTGACACCTTTGAATATATTGTCCAACTTCACACCTACCCCAGACTTCTTATCCTTTTTATAATTTCCCTATTCTATTTCTTTGGAACACCACTAACTAAAGTTTTGTTGTTGTTGTTGTTGTTGTTGTTGTTTTTTGAGTCATCATTTTTTTTTATTTCATTATATTACAGTGGTACAAATATTTTCATTACATATAATGCCTTTGCCTCACCCAAGCCTAACTAAGATTAAGGGAAACTTATGTATTCTCTCATATTTTTTTTTCATTAACCATTCTACAAGCTTTTTATCACTTATGCACTTACAAAAGTTTTATTCTATCTTCCTTATAATTGTGTCATAGCCAAATGTATTGACTAAGTAGGGAGCATCACTCCAAATGGAATTTTATATATTTTTTCTTTGAAAGGAAACTAGAGGGTTTATTTCTATAAATTAACAGAGAAATATAATGGTTCACAGTCAGTAGGAATACATATGTGGGTATAAATAGAAAGTCCTCAATATAATAAAATACAAAATGTTTTAATGGTTTATAGAGAGTAGGAGATCTTGTTATGTGAACTTCTATAGCCACACATCAGTAGGCTATGGCCAAGTAAATGAAAAGATACAGATTAAAACAATTAGAAATTTTTTAAAATGAAATTTCTTTTAATGCCCATATGAAATGAGGTCAGGTGGAGGAAGTGGTAGATACTCTAAAAGTGATTGCTGATAAATATAAAAATGTCTTGTTACAGTGGAATGAGCTATTGAAGACAAAGCCTAAAGGAGCTGCAAAAGACAACACATTTTCGATAATTATTTATAAATTATAAATAATAAATTTTCACTTTGATCTAAAGATAAAGGTGAAAATTAGCTCTAGTTCCATGTTAATAGGCAATAATGCATTAATCACATTAATTTTCTTCTATATAGTGTGATATATAAAATCATGATATATGAATCTAGAAATATAAAATACTATCTAATGTTGATTCTACTTTTTACCTAACTTTAAATGGGGGTGATAATATCACTTAACTCATTGGATTATTGGGAGAACTAAATAATATTATGTATGAAAGTCTTAGTACAAATCATGGAAAAGAGTATGCACTCAACGTCTGGTATCTAATGCTTGCTTGTCAGAGCTTGTAGTGAACTTCTATGAGTACAGAGATGCATTACTGGCTTCTTGAGAAAATGCAAAAAAAAAAAAAGAAAGAAATTAGCAAATTGTCTGAGGAAAGAATTGATAAAAACTCCATAAGATGAATTTTCTGGAGCTGAATGGGTTTACTCAGTCAAATCTCTAAGATCAGATATTCATGTAAGCAGATCAGATGATCACTGTCATAGTAGAAAATAGACATTCCATTCATATGCAGACAGTGGTGGATTCAAAAAATTCCACTTATTTAAAGTAATTTGTCCACTTAATCTGACAAATAATCATATCCTCCTTTAAAGTTTTAGTAGATACATGGAAAAAATGTATATGAACACCAATTTTTTGCAAAATGAATTTATGTTAAAAATTTCTTCTGTGACAGCAAAGGTATGCATTTTGTGCAACTTAGTTTTCAATGATAATCAGATCAGAAAATATTAATTCCTGATCTCTAAATGGAAGAGGAGGAGAAAGAAATAAAAGAATTCCTTAAGTAGAGGTAAGGTAAAGTGTAGGACAAGGGATTAAAATACAAGGTGTCAATGTTCCTGAGAAAGAGAAGATTGGGTTTCAGGGGATGGGATATGAACTGAGATCACTGTGTCTGTAGGACCAGATAACAAAGCTACTAAAGACAATAGGACTCTCCATCTCGTACCTTCTTTACACATATCTAATCCCTCCTGCTCAAACTACGCAGACACACACACAGATACACACACACTACAAACTAAAAACTATCTCTTTTTATTTTTAAATTTGTAAAAACCAAGCAATATTAGAATCACATTGTATGTCAAAATTAGAAGAGAATCTTGGAAACCTTATTCTCATCCTACTCTTGCTACTAATTAACTAGATTTTATCCATTATGTTTTCCTCACATACAATTAAAAAGATAGTACTAAATTTCTTTTGCATCTCTTCCATCTGTAAAAAACACAAATCTAGTCCATCTCTCATATTGTGTGTAAAAAACGAACAAACAACAAACAAACAAAAAAACCAAAAAACCTGGGGTCCAGAGAAAGAAAACGGCCATGCCAAAGGAAAGTTTGTTAGTGAGTGATACAAGATTAAGATAATCTTATTCACTATCCTTTCCACTTCCTCTTAAAATTTGCTGCAATTAGAAACCCTTAACCATGTACAAATTCCGACACATGGACTCACCTAGATAAACAGATAGCTAGCTGGAACATAAAGACAATAGGTGAAATAGTTTTTTCTGCCAGATTTTCAGTTTGGAAAGGTATTAAATAGGTAAGTGTATTTCATCATCTACCCTTAGCTGTTTCTCTTTTTGGCTTTTCTTAAGGTCTGAATTGATCCCAGGGTGATGCTACAGCCCTGCCCCTAGAGAAGTCATTACCTTTCTGAGACGCATCCCTATTTTGCAGGAGAAGAATATTCATTCCTTGAAAGTACATAGCCAGAAAGCATTCAGTTACTCATGAGAAGTTGTTTCCAAGGAATTAAAATCAGGAAATATCAAATTACAGGTTACTTTCAGAGCATGATGGATCTGAGATTGTTTGGAGTGTGGGAGAAGAAAATCTGAGAAATGGAGAATTTGTAGACTGGAAAGACAGAAGACATTTTGGTCAACTTGTTGGCCTATGACCAGGTTTATAGGGTAAGGAAACAAAACAGTACCTTTTATCTTTGCAAATATTATGTTACCACAGCTGCAACTCATATAGCTACAATAACAACTGCTATTAGTATTAGTACCACTAAAACTTTTTTATTACAGCACTTTGCAGATTCCAAATCAAAGAGTAACCTTTTAGCTCCTTAGTGGCAAGATACTGCAGACTGTTCTTGTTGTTTAGGCAAGTTTGAGAATGCATTATTCTCTGCTTTGTTCCACTTTGGACCCCTCATTGGCAATATTTATGGAATTTGGCAGTGACTACTTATGCAACTCTACTATCAGAGTATTCTACTCAACATCCCTAGGTGATGAGTTTCATATAATCTTGGGGAATACTTCAAATATGATGTTGGTATTCTAACCACAAAGTCATTGCAATACATTTATTTGCCAATGGATGTCATTAATTGCACACAATATTATGTTGGATTCCTTACTTTTCTTCTTTATTCCCAGATGCAGGACCTGGTGCACCACTTGATATTATGATGTTATATAATATGGTTCACACTTTAATAAGGTGTGAACCAACTCCCTAACCCCATAATCTTTCATTTATTAGTTCTATGATTAAACTTCTAGGACTTTGTGAGAAATCTATGATGGTATGATGGTGTATCCTGCAAAAATACATATATTACACACTCAATATTCATTATAATTAAAAGGGATGGATAAAGTATCTACATATATTTTGCTTCTTTACTTTTTTATGCTTTTTTCTCATAATTTTTCTTTTGTCCTGTATTTTCAAGTATCCCCTATCTTTCCCTTTCCTAAACAGATAACCATGTTTAGTCTTATACAAAAATAGCATCTACTGAAACTAAAAGAACTCTAGAGAACTATCTCATTCTTCTCTATGAACCAAAGGTTTTGAAATAGGCTATACTTAATTTCCTCTTAACCTTACCTCCCTTTACTCATCTTTACATCCTAACATTATATTATTTCCTTTGTCTCTATTAAATCTATTCTTTCTCACCTTGCTGAGGTCACACATGTTTTCAGTTAACAACCTAAGCAAGTTCTTTCTTGTCTACAGGGAAATTAGTTAGATGTTCATAACTTTTTACAAAATTAACACCTAGCTTTGAAATTATTCACTACATTTATTTTATGCCAACATTCTCAAATACTTCATCTTTTAACTTTCTCACTATTCATTCCTGAATGAATTAATTTAAAAAAAAACTTTAAAAAATATAATTATAATTGTAAAACATAGTTTTAAATATGTATATTGATTTTCCCTGGTGATGAAGATTAAAACTATAGAAAAAAACTCTCCCTCATATGTATATGTGGATATAGGTATCGATATATGTGGATACATATTTATGCACATGTATACACATGCATGTATATGTCTGTGTACAGATATTTTATATATATATATAGCCATCTGCAGAGGAGACACAGGGATTAGAGAGCAGGGGAATTGCAATAACGTGTTCCAAAGTAGGGTATGAGCTCATGCCTCATAGATGTCTGGGGAAAGATTTTGAACATAATGAAAACAGAAAATGCAAAGACACTGAAGTTGAACATGATGTGCATGTTGGAGTAACTGTGACAAGGCTTAGGTAACTTGAAAGGAATAAGCAAGGGGAATTAATTTGTAACAGATGAATTTTGAGTGATAACAGGGGTGCAGAGGTTATGTGCCCTTGTAGCAATTGTAAGAACTAGGCTTTCACTTTAAATAAATAAAATGAGAATTCTGGTTGTTTTACCAGTAGAGGAATGTTATGGTCTGAACTATATTTAAAGTCTGGCTATTACTTTAGTAATTGACCTAAGAGGAAAATGATTGAGGCAGGGAACTATTTATAATCTACATCAATCAATATTGACTAAAATAAATTCCCTAAATCTTGGGGAATCTTACAATAACAAAGGTACATTTCTCATTCATGTTTCAGCTTTGATCTGGGACCCAGGCTACTATGTGAACTACTGCTATTATTGTATCACTGGGAAAAGAGGGACTATGAAAGCATGTAATGAGTTTTAAGTCATTGTTCAAAAATGACACATCAATTTTATTGGCCAAAGAAAGTTACATGATGTAGAGTGATGTCACTGATATGGAAAAATAATATACATTGAGAGGCCTGGTGTAGATGACTCTGTTATATAGGTTTAATAATATTCGGAACTAGTAATACAATCTATCACATTGTTCCTTCAAATATCTCAAAGAAAATTAATGGTTTGTATCAGGAAGTTAGTAGAGACGGCAGCAAGAATTACTTGTTCTGGGTATTTTAGTAAGAAAGTGAATAAGATTTGCTGATTGTTTGGATGTAGTATGGAAGAGAAAGAGGAGTAGAGAAAGATTTCAATATCTTTAACCAAAACGACTAAAAGAATACAGTTGTCACTAATGAGATGGGCAAAACTAGAAAAAGAGCAGGTTTGTGGGAGTAGATTTGAAGCTTGGTTTGGACATGTTAATTTAAGGTGAGCATCAATATCTTAGAGCCCATATCCGGTGGGCAGTTTAAATGTAAATCTGAAGTTAAACATGCCTGAATTCAAATGGTCTGTATCCAGTAGGCACTGCAATGTGAGGCTGAGAGTAGGGAACTCTCTTTAGTGGGTGAGCTGTAGGAAGCCAGCAAGGAAAGGGGAGGGTATGAGGAGTCCTATGTGTCATACTGAGGAGTCTGGGTTTTCATTGCATGGCATGGAAAATGATTGGATGGTTTTGTGCAAGGTTCTGACAATATCTGAATTAAAATTTAGTAAGACTAATTCAGCTGCCATGGTGAGAATCAATTGAAATTTGTGACTTGAAGAAGATTAAAACAAGATGACCAGTTAGGAGGATATTGCATTGATTCAAAATAGAGATGGTAATTTAAATAAAATAATGCAGACATATTCCTCTATTGGTAAGATGTCTCAGATTTATGTCATTTCTCATTATGATTCTATGTGAATTAGCACCATTTTGCAATCTAAACATATCTTATATAATATCCAAACTGCTTTTAGAAGCTATAAACCTGCAGAGGAATCCACATATTGCTTTCCTTGCCACTACCATTGTTTCAGCTAAGGCACATTCTTGGAAACTACGGAGAAACTAACATTATAGTTGAAAAATAAAGTTTAAAAATAAACAGTAGATAAATAGATGAGAGATAATTAGTATTAATAAGAACATTGCAATAATTACAGAATAAGCATCTTTAAGTAGACATAAAATATTAACAGAAGTTACCATATGAATCAAATCATGTTCTGTGGCTATAATGTGATTAAATCAGATAGAAATAAGAGAACGGTTTCTAGGAAAATTCCCAATATTTTCAAATTAAACAATAAACTTCAAACAATCCAATGTATCAAGTATGAAGTAACAAGGAAGACTAGAATATACTTTGAATGCAATGAACATATAAAATATTAAAATTTATAGAAGATAAGTAAAGCTGTACTTACTGGGGAATTTATAACATTAATTCCTTATTTTAGAAAATAAAAAAGGTATCAGCTAAATAATTTATTCTTCTATCATAGGAGTAGAAAAAGACAATCAGAATAACCAAAAGCAACCAAAAAGCAGAAAATACTAAAAATAAAACAGAAATAAAAACAGAAAAACAACAGGGAAAAATCAATTAGACCAATTTATTTATGTTTAATTTTCTCTTTGTTTCCTTACTTATTGAGGTAGAAACAGACCATTGATTTGTTAATATATATAAAACCAATGGGACAAACCACTAAATAATGGACATTTCAAGGACACACAAAATAAACTTTATAATGGTCCAAAAAGTGAATCTTACTACATTTCAAGTATTTAAATTTTCAAAAAGTATTCCCTGATTTCAGTGAAATTAAATTAGAATTCAATAGTTTATCAAGAATCCTTAAATATGTGGAAATCAAGCAGCATATATCTCAATATGTCAAGAATTAACACAGGAGTCACAGTGAATATTGGTCTTATTTTAATTGAATAAGAATGAAAATACAGAATGTCAAAATGTGTACTGCAGAAAAATTAAGATACAAATGCATATATTACAAAAGAAAGAGTTTAAAATACAATAAACAAATCTTTCTTATCAAGAAGTAAAAAGAACTGCAAATTAAACACACAAAAAAAGAAGAGAAATGATAAAGATTGAATTAGAAGCCAAATACATTAGCAGTAGACAGGTAATATTAGTCTTAACCTGAATACTTTATAAGCCTAGATGTAGTTTTGAAAATAAATGCCTTTAAGATCCAGGATGATGATGTGAAACACCAAAGATGAGCACACAGGGTCCAAATTGTTGCCATCTCTAGGAAATATAAAAGCATCCTCTACATGGTCATCATTTTCTAGATCATTGCTAAGATCCATGATTCAGCAGAAAAATCTTAGCTACACGGTTACAAATCACCTTATTTTTTACACCATAGACAATAGGATTGAGCGCAGGTGGCACAAGGAGGTAGATGGTAGACAAAAGAATGTGGGTAGAGGGGGCAACGTGTCCAAAACGGTGGCTGAAAAAAGAGAAAAACGCAAGAATATAGAACTCCAGGAAGACAAAAATATGAGCTGTGCATGTGTTAAATGCTTTTAGCCGTGCCTCCTTTTGCCGTAGGCGAAAAACAGCTTGGAAAATCAGAACATAGGATATGATGATAGAAATCATGTCAAATCCAAGAATGGTAAAACCTACAAAAAGACCACATGTCTTATTGACTAG
The DNA here is from genome assembly GCF_041146395.1 of Eulemur rufifrons. Taxonomy (NCBI): domain Eukaryota; kingdom Metazoa; phylum Chordata; class Mammalia; order Primates; family Lemuridae; genus Eulemur; species Eulemur rufifrons. Next base: position 56,238,520 of record NC_090988.1, on the reverse strand, counting down.
AATGTCTTCTGCAGCCAGCTTGACCACAGCCATGTGCTCACAGTAAGAGTGGGCAACAAGGATGGAATGGAAAACATGCAGTCTTTTGATTAGAATGGGTAATAGACCAACCAGCACTATAGCTCGAATTGCCACCACCACTATCATGCGACCCACGATGGAAGGAGTGAGGATGGATACGTGCCTCAAAGGATCACAGATGGCAATGTAGCGGTCGAAGGCCATGGCCAACAGAACGCCAGACTCCATGCACTGTAAGGTATGGATAAAAAACAGCTGGGCTAGGCAGGCATCAAAGGCCATGGAGCAAGATCTGAACCAAAAGATGGCCAGCATCTTAGGGACAATGGCTGCACAGAGTCCTATGTCAGTGGCTGCCAGCACAGCCAGGAAGATGTACATGGGCTGGTGCAAACTACGTTCTGAAGGGATGATGATTAGTAAGATACTATTTCCCAAAAGAGCCACTAGGCACACAGCAAAAAAAGGAAACCCAATCCAAAACTGCACATGCTCTAGTCCAGGGATGCCAATCAAGGTAACTGTTCTGGGGTTCAAATATGACATGTTGATGATTGCCATTGAGGTTGGGATTCTGTCATCTCACCAGTGATTCCGATACCTGAGGAAGAAAACTTGGATGGAAAGTGAAAATGTTTCAGTCCTTATTAACATCCTACGATATTGTGCATTGAGCAAATAAATTCTGTGCTTTGAATGGCGGTTTGGCCAGATTATTCTGAAGTTCTACAATACATGTCAAGGTAGAGAAAGCAAACAATTATGTAAAAGCTTTACTAGAACCATATAGGAAAAAAAAGTGTGAAACTTTCAGGATTTCTGACTTAACTCTTGTGGAAATGGAAACTTGACACTAAGAGCACTAATCTTCTGCATCTACCATGATCTCTACCCTAGTTTGCCTGAAAAGTCAACATTAGGTGTCTCTCTCTTTTTTTTTTTTTTTTTTATGAAGTGAATACTTTTTTATCTGCTTCCAAAAGCCAGACAATTTCACCAGATTTAGAAATTCTCCTGGGAGCCTTGATGTCCCACAAGAAATCCCATTTCTGTTGCTCTGTGTGCATTAGTAAGGAATCTTATGATAAACTTTACTATTAGCCACACCGCTCTTGGTTCCAGGAAATGAAATATTTATCCCTGAGTCATTTTCATTTGTTTTCAAATGGGGTTTATTAAAGGAGAGTTTTAATTGTCTTATAGTAACTCATTCCTTCAACAAAATACCGAATACTCCATTATTTTTCAGGGCACTAAGCATGGTTCTTAGAGATTTGAAGAGTCTAGTCATCTTTCAGAAACAGTCATTGGTTTCTCAGTGAATTATGGACCATTTATGTTTAGGTAGACTTGTTGTGTGGAATACAGAGGCTGTTTTTTACCAGGGCTTGGAATATTAAAAAAAGAAGAAGAAAAATATAAAGAAAAATTCAAGAAGAAATAGCAATTTAAAATCAGATAGTATATAGCCAAAAGCAGAACCTGGCTAGTTTAAATATACTCCAAAGAAGCTGCAATAGCATAAGTGTGTATATTTGGGTATGTTTTTTGCAGAGATTAAAGGTCAGTGTATTACCAGGCTCCTTGGGTTCTGGGTAAGATTTCATACCCTGCTTTGTAAAATGGACTCCCTACTTTCTCTTTTAAATAACTTTACTCTGAGGTGGGGGGTGGGGGGAGGGGATGGGTGTATGCCTACATAATGAGTGCATTGCACACCGTTTGGGGAATGGTCACGCTTGAAGGTGCTGACTCGGGAAGGGGGGTGGAGAGGGGAGGGATATATACCTACATGATGGGTGCAACGCGCACTGTCTGGGGAACGGACACGCCTGGAGCTTTGACTTGGGGGGACAGGCGGTACATGGACAACGTATGTAACCTGAAATTCTGTATCCCCCATAATAATAAGATGAAATAAAAAAAAAGAATTTAAAAAAAATAAATAAATAACTTTACACTATACCATGAGTAACTAACTGTGGTTTGAATCCTGAAGATCCATTGAATGTAATGCCCTCCTCTTAATCCCTCTTTAGTTATACAATCTTTCCAGATTTTGATTTATGTTCCTTTTAGGGAGAATCAAATCCATTTAGCAAAACCTTGTTTTCCCCTTTAGTCTCACTTTTATTTATCACTTTCTAATTTTTCAGCCATTTCTAATTTTGCTCCAACTGTACATACCTAAACACTGATCCCAATCTCTCCCATAAAGAGATGTTTTCTATCTGGTCACATCCATACACTCTAAAAAAGGACGTCCTTTATGAATATCACTGTAACTCCTTGTTTCTCTTTCTCTCTGGATGGCAATTTCTGGAAAAGTGTCATACAAGCAACTGTTTGAACTTCCTGTGGCATAAATGTGTTGGAGTTTAGAAAGGATTTGTGGTACAATAATTTTTATATTAAAGAAGAAAAAATTGACACTGAGATCTCTTTGCTTGTAATCTTGCAACAATACTACAGAGTGGACTCTAGTCAGAATAGCCATAAATATGGGCTAATGCAATAAAAATTGTGAAAAAGAATTTCCTTTGATGCTTACATTTGATATTGGAATATATGGTAGAAGAAATGGTGAAGTATATGGACTGTGTTGCTATTTCTTAATATCAGTTGCCAGACACTATAAACACCGAGAGAAAGAGATCTCATAAGCTAAAGCTAAAAGTATTTTTTAATCATTCAATGATTGTCTAATAGTCGAAAGGCAAAATAAATATTGTAATTATACCCAGCCACTTGATAATGATTCTTTTATCAGATTACTTGCCTAGTGTTCAGAAAGTAGTTAAAATCAAGGGCTTGAAAATCAGAAAGATGCCTGCCCACTAATCCTGGATCCCTCACTTACCATTCATGGCATCTTGCCCAAGTACCTTACCCACCATTTACTGATCTGCAAATTAAGGACACCAACCTCACTTACCTCAGTGTTAAACGAGATGCTATGAAGAAAGAGATCAGTTTCTGTAAAAATTCAAGAACATATATGGTAGTCTGTGTAAAGCCAGATATTTTGTCAGGACAGAAGCAGGCTGTGGAAGACTGGGGAGAGACAAAACAAAAATACAGAGAAGTGAAAATTTCTTGATGTTAGAAATAAATCTGCATGAGAAGAGGAAATTTCTGGAGTCAAAGAGCTTTATTCCACCATACTATATTAATATATTAGAATTTATTCTTCCAAGCAATCATCAAATGATCAGAGTTGAAGTAAGAAGGTTACATTCTGTTTACATATTTTTTGTGATTAAAAATGACATATGATTGCTCCTCATTTACAGGCTTCCTGGGTGTGTAAAATTTAATAGGGAAAATACATGCATCTGAATTTCCTTAAATCCAGTTTCTATAATAGATAACAGGGTCTGAGCTTGATGACTCTTTGCTTTATAAATTAGTATAACTGCTATCATGTAAAGGGTCTTCTCATTCCTGCTGACTGAGTGGAAATATTTGAAGAAAATGTGTGGTAACAGATGATCTCCAGTGGAGGCCAAAGGGCAAAAAGGAGGTTGGAGTGTCCTCTGCCTGGCAGAAAGAAGACTGAGCTGCTGGGTAAATATATCAGATACTAAATCCTTTGAAGGCATGTGACTTTCCTGTCTATGCCCTACTTTTTACATCACTCAACCACCTGCCACATTTCTACAGAGACCATTGGTAGTGTCCTATAAATTAATGTTTTTCATTTTCAACAAATCAGGAGATATTAGAATTTAGTGGAATTGAATTGACTAGAATCCAGAAAGTGTGATTATAATCATTAATTATTCGGGGACCAGAAGCGCATGAAAATATTACCTAATTAGCTATGAAAATATTTAACTCCGAATTACATTAATCTACTCCTTCATTCATTTTTTATGAAAAATTATAAACACAGGGAAAACATGGACAAAGGAATCATTGAGTGAAGCAAGATTTAGAAACCTCTATTCTATCATTTTTTCCTAAAATAAACTGCCATCACAGCTTTATCCATTCTCAGTTCCCAAGTTCTAGAGGGAGAAACTTACCTGGATAGAGCTGAGGACTGGCCTGGCACGTGCATGGTCTGATTTTATCAACTTGTTGCCTCCAAATTTCCAGCACATGTAGATATTAATGGAAGAGAGTCACTGGGCTTTCCTTAAAGCCTGGACTGATCGCAGAGCGTCATTATCCTGATATCCCTAGAGTGTCATTATCCTTCTCAACCCCAGGCTTCCTTACCAGGAGCAAGTTGGTCTCAAAGCTGGAACACAGAGTCGGAAAGTTCTCTGATTTTTAAAAGAACGGAGTCTCCCAGGAATGAGAACTAGGAAATATCTAGTCGGGTTTTCATTCAGAGCAAGTTGATTCTGGGATAAGTGAATGTGAGAGATGGAGATTTCTTAAGATGTGGAAATGAAGAATAATTGTCTTTTCTACCCTCTGTCAACTGGCAGAGCCGGTAACTGAAGTAGAAAAGTAGAGCTATTCTGCTTATAAATACAGTACTGCTACTATGACTATGAAAACTACTTAATGACTCTTTCTCCTGTTGCCCAGTATTTTATAGTCACTTTCAATTTTGAATGAGACTTAAATATAATTTTTTTAAGGGTAAGATTTTCCAAGTTTCCTCTGTTGATTGAGACATCAGATAATTCATCACTTTCTCCTCTCTTGATAGAGATTGAAACTAACTTCAGTTACTAACCTCAGTAACATTACTGATCTGCTAAAAACCGCCTGATAACAAGTTTTACAGAATATATCCATAATGTGTTTTCCCTGCCAACAATCTGAGGATATGTCAAATACAGGCTGTTCTTCCAACATCAGAGTTTGAAGAGTTCAATTATTTTCCATATAAAACCAGAGATTCGCTGATTGCAACATAGACCTGACAAACTACCCTTCTCTAGCAGGCTCCCAGGTGACAGAATGTTAAATTATAATGACCAAAATGCGGGAATGGTTTGCACATAGATTTTTTGTTTTTCTCAGTGTGTGGCTTAACTGCCTATGCTCACTTTCCAGCCTCATGTGAGAACATGGCTGAGTGGTTTACCTTGTTTTTAGTATTCCTAATTTGTCAGTAGCTGTCCAGGTTCAGAATCACTTGTCTAGCCTCATTAGACATAAAAAATGGACTTGATATGTAGAAGAGAGAAGAAAATATTTTCAGGTACTATCAGTTGCCTTATTTTTTTTTTTTATTCTCATCTCTGTGTCCTCAGGATCTATTTTTCTTTTGTCTTCCTCCTCCTCCTAATTCTTTATTTCACTCAGTTCCTCAGGGTCACATCCCATCAATCTTCTACACTTTAATGTGTACTGTTACATTTAACTAATCCCCTCTTACTTTTCCTAGATGTACATACACATGTGTGTACATGTGTGAATATATTAAAATAATATAATCTCTCTTTTGCCCAGAACTGTTCCAGAGATTTTTCCCATTGTACATGATGGCTGTGTTCTTGAGATAATGGTTTATGTTCATGTTTTCTTTCTTTCATACCATATTAGTATGTTTTAATTTGTTTCTTTTTTGCTGAAAGCTTCCATGCAAAAAAACACATATCTACATTATGACCTAGCAATTCCACTATTTGGTATTTACTCAAGAGAAACAAGCACATGAATCCACAATAGGATTTGTATAGCAATTTTTATAGCAGCTTTTGTATGGGTAGCACTAAAACAAAAACAATCCAAATGTCCATCAAAGTATAATGAGTCTTAAGCATTCCATCTGAGAAACTTAACAAATGTATACTACTGTGTAACCATTTACCTAAAATAAGATATTGAAAACTTTCCAATATCCCAATGATTCCATACGGACCTATTAGTGTCACATGTTATTCTAGCTTATCCTTTGAGAATACTGCACTGGAGCTGTTACATATAGAAGCTGCATGTGTAGATTGCTTCTTGGCTCTGAATTACTTTCTTTATGAGCTAATTAAGGTTTTTATGATGTGAGTGAGTGATGGAGATAAGGAAACTAGCTGAATGATCTATGGAAAATTTTAAGGGATATCAGATTCCCCCCCCCACAATACCTTCTGAGCTTTCAAATGATATAGATTCAAGGGAAGAGATATAAATCTTGAATAGAGGGAATGTGCATTATTTTATTCTCCATGAATTAAATGAAGAAACCTCTTGCTTATGGGAAACATAGATCTTTTTTAAAGGATATGATGGAAGTGAGGATTATCTCTCATTTTGACCATATTTTATACTCTATGAATATATTGAAGGAAATAAAATATGGATACCTTGTGAATGCCAGACTTAACTACGGGTTGGCATTTTCAAGGAGATGATATTACAAAAATTGTATCATGAGTGCTTGTACAAAAAAATGTTTTGTGAATCAGTGTGTTTACCTGTCAGTGTGCGCACTTTCCAGTTCTCCTCTTGCAATGTTCTGTATTGCATTTATACGTCCAACACATACTTACTGAGCACCTAATAGGAGAAAGTCACCGGTCTAGAGACTGCATATAATCTCATCTAATGTGAATATCTTTGTACTCTTTGAGTCCCCATTATAGTAGGTAGGTTTTAATTAATTATGTCATGATTCCTCTTTCTTATGAAACTTTGTTTATGTTCTTTTCCTTTTCCTTTGTTTATGTGAACATAGATAGATAGATAGATGGATAGGGATATCTACATATTTGTATATAATTGTATCTATCTTTATCTATCTCTATTTAAATCTCATGAACCAATATCATATATATTCTTGACAGTTTTCGCCAAAGTGCCATTTATTCAGAAACACTTTCTTTGATTCACTAAACTCAATTTTGGTTCCTTGTTATTATTTCTACATGACTTATCCTTTCCTCCCTTCTGGGATAATTTTTTTGCCTAATAAATTACTTGATTAAAGTCGTTTAATAATGGCAAAATGAATAAACTATAGTTTCATTGCTCAAGTGTTATTCCATACAGTAAAGCACACTGTCTAGCAAGTGTGAAAGCCTAGAAAACATTCCCTTAAGTAATGGTATTCGAAGAGCATGAGTGTCTTGTCATGATTCTATAAAGCCCCTTTAGAGTAACTCTTCTAAAGTTCTTATGAATGTGTATTATATGTATAAAAATTCGTTTGAGACATAAGAAAATCAGATTCTTTTTGAAGGCTGATGGAATTAGTACTACTCAAGGTCACTGTCTTGATGGGAGATGGGAAACACAGGAAATTAGTAATCTAGTGTTTCCTTACAACTGAGGCATTTGTGGTGACTTAGAGCCCTTCTCTTCTTTAACCTCCTACCCCTTGCCTTGTGTTCAACCACCTTATCCTAGGGCTTTTCTGCCATGGAGACTTGACTATCCAGTGGAATTATGAGAAGAAACAAAAAGAAAACTTCCTTAGTAAGTAACTGATATCTCTGACATTATTAAGTCAGTTTACCAATCCAATAAGGTAACTGCCTTGTGTATGTCTTAATGTGAGCTTCTGAATCAACAAATGAAAGTGCACGATAAGGATCCTTCTGCCTAATGAAATGGTCTAAGTCAGAATACATGAGGATGGAAGGTACTGAGTGTAGTTAATGTTAAGAATAACATTTTCCTTAAAATTAGATATTTGTTAGTACAAAAGAACATATAATATGTCCTACTTCAAGGATACATGATAGAAATAAATAAATAATAGGAAATTACTGCAGGCTATTTTATTTTTCAGATTAATTACATATTCAGTGTGACAGATGAAAGCCTGAATATATAGATTATGTTAATCCTATTTTAGAAGCCACACCAAGGACTTCAATATAATGTTCATACAGAAAGGGACAGAGACCATTTGTTTCCATTCTCTAAGTGTATTAGAATGTGGGTTGTGGAATCTTCTAGCTAAAGCAAGGGTCCTTATAATAACTCCATGAAATTTCACAGGGCCTCTGCTTGATCTCCTACATTCATGGAAAAGACACTCACAGGAGAGAAATACTAAATATGAGCTCTAAGAAAGAGCACTCCAAATGCCCTATTTCATCCAACATAAGGTCTGCTTATCACTGATATGAAAGCAACCTGCAGAGAATTACAGGTCATAAATACAAATCCAAGATACCACTGAATGGCATCTCTATGTTCTAGGGAATAATTTTCTATATCTTTCATATTTTGATATCTGAAATATATACTCCATAAGCTCTAATTTTTTGATTGTCTTAAATTCAGGATTTCAATATTTGCTGTGTCCCTATTACACTGGAGTAAGCACTTTTGGTAAAACAGTAGACAGTTTGCTTTTTGGCAGCTAAGACTAGGGGAGCAGAAAGGGAAAAAAATCAAAGAAAATACTATGTAATAAATGATATTATGGAGAGCTTACTATGAGATATGGATGAAAAATATGATCACTCATGGATTTGTTACCTATAAAAAATTTGCTACTGATTTAATTGATTCCAAAATAGGTGTTGTTCAGAAAGTCCTGATTCAAGGAAATGAAGGAGAAAAATTTTCAGTATTCTCCAGATAATTGTTAATGTAACTGATATCTCTCTACAATGGGCAGAGGAAACAGTAAAGACAGGAAGGAGCTGACAGGGATAAATTGACCTTACCTCCTACAATTTTCTTCCTTACTTACTAAGTTTTAGAATCATTGGCCTTCTTATATTTTCCTGTTTGTTGCTTCTGTGTGGAAATTTTTCTTGATATTTTCACTAACAGAATATATAATATCCCAGACTCTGAATAATGTAAGCTTCCTCATTCAATTCTCACCAACTAATCTAAAGCCCACACCCACCAGTCACTACTTACCACGTTATGGTGTCTTACATTTTCTTGTCTTTTATTTGCGTGATCTTTCCATTTCTTTATTCCCAGTTCCTAGAACATGTTTTGCTGTAGAGTAACTGCTCAGTAAATATTTGTTGAATGAAGTAAAAACATGACTATAGATGGAATCTCTGACTGAAAATCAATGGACAAAATGACTTATAAGTCCCTGTGATACCATGAAAAGATATAAGAATTATCTTTTGGTATTTCTAAGTACAGTAATTTAGTAAGTTGTAAACAATTTCCTTATTGTGTTCCTAGAGAAATTAAATACTCCAGATTCTTTTTAACAACGGGCAACTAAAGGTCCTTCTAAAACAAATCACCATACTTTTTGGCACCTGGTTGTGATCATATTGTCACAGCAACTTTATTTATAGAAGAACTAACAGAACCCAAAGGGAACAAAAAAATGCCTCCTCTCAACACTTCTCGCCCCTCCCCCGTCACCTTCTTGCTGCTGGGCATCCCAGGACTAGAGCACCTGCACACCTGGATTGGGATCCCCTTCTGCTCCATGTACATGGTGGCCGTGGTGGGGAACGTGACCATCCTGGCCGTGGTGAGGGCAGAGCGAAGCCTCCACGAGCCTATGTTCCTGTTTCTGTGCATGCTCTCGGTCACCGACCTGGTCCTCTCCACATCTACACTGCCCCGCATGCTCTGCCTCTTCTGGCTCGGAGCCCATGACATCGCCTTTGATGCTTGCCTGGCCCAGATGTTCTTCATCCACAGCTTTACTGCCATGGAGTCGGGTTTCTTCCTGGCCATGGCCATTGACCGCTATGTGGCCATCTGTGACCCACTGCACCATAGCACCATTCTCACCCATAGTCACATCATCATAATAGGTATCATTGTGGTGTGCCAAGGGGTAGCCTTCTTCTGTCCCCACCCCATCCTTCTCAAGCAGCTGCCCTACTGTAGAACGCGAATCATTGCCCACACCTACTGTGAGTTCATGGCTGTGGTGAAGCTGGCATGTATGGACGCAGGGGCCACCAAGAGTTGCAGCCTCAGTATGGCTTCTATCATTGGTTCATGTGATGCTGTCCTCATTGCTGTATCCTACGCCTTCATCCTGCGCTCTGTATTCCGCCTGCCCTCCCGAGAAGCTAGCTTTAAGGCTCTGGGCACATGTGGCTCCCATGTCTGTGTCATTCTTGTTTTCTATTCCACGGCTGGCTTTTCCATTTTCACTCATCGTTTTGGAAAAAACGTGCCAGCACATGTTCACATTTTTATTGCAAATATGTACCTTTTGGTTCCCCCTTTTCTCAACCCTATCGTGTATGGAGTAAGGACCAAGAAAATACGGGAGAACGTTCTTAGAATATTAAGGGTGAAAGTTGCTTGATTTTAGTTGGATCAATACAAGAATAAATCTGAATTCAAGAGATGATGAAAATAACTGGCTGTTCTCACTCACATAACCTGAAGTGCATTCATCATCTGCAAGTTCTGTTATTTACCAGAGGACTGTAAATTCCAAAATTTCTAACTCAAAAAGTTGTTTCAGCTTTCTCATTTAGTAAATATTGGAGAAGAGATCATCAGTCTTCCTCTAAACATGTGTCTTTTGGAGGATAATTACAACTAGAGAGTGAACAGTCTAAGAAAGGGGGAAAGGATAAGTAGGCACTATAGGAAAAAATAAAAAGAAGAGTCTCTAGATAACAAATGCTGAATAGCACATACCTAGCAGTTTCAAACCATTTTGATCCATGTATGTGGCTGTGATATCATGCTGTTTCTGTAGTGGGATCAAATTGAGGGCTTATTATTTGTCTAGATAAAGGAGTGGACTAATAATACATAAATTTTAAAATGTAGTCTTAAGAAGTACTGAACGCCCTAAAAACAAAGAAAGAAACATGAAATCTCTAATTTTGGTGTCATGGCTGCTCTGTTTTCTAGATAAATTTTGATAAAAATGGAGTGTACTTTATAAAATAAGCCAATATTTTGGAGTCTATTGACTGCCAAAATTGACAGCATGAATTCCAATTTCATATTTAGTAGTCAAAATAACCAAGTTACCAGGCTATTATGTGCATTATGTCTGTTTCATTGATTAGGTGAAGTACCATGGACTTCTTCAAAGGAAAGTTAATTTTCACTAGTTTTGCAGCCCGGTCATCCATTTCTCATATTCTTATTATAGTCTAAGATCTATGGGCTTTTTGTGTTTTTGATCTCTAAAAATTGTTTTTGGCATACTTGTGCTCTGAAACTTTTCACCACTCCTTGTTTATCAGCCTTAGGATTTCACATGTTTAGTCAAACAAAGGCCAACATTTCTGGTGTCACCAGTACTCAGTTCAGAATTCAAATCTGGTTATAGTGTAAAGTTTTCTATTTTGAAGAACTTCACATATTTGTCATCTTTTCCTTGACTAGGGAACTCTGGATCACAAGTAATTTGAAGGCTACATTAATGAGATTTATTTAGAAATATTAGGTTTGAGATTCATGTAGAATATTAAATAGCATATATCTTGTAGGAGAAAAGTCTCAGCTAAGGTGAATATCCAAGTGTCTTCAACATGTAGGTAAAAATGAGGTCTATTATGAGTGAACTCACTAAAAGTGCAATTGCGCAATAAAAAAAAAAATACAGAGAATCTGAAAAGTGCTGAAATGTGTGCAGCCATGCCCCATCCATCTTTTTGAAGTGTCTCAGTTTTAAATATTTTGTATCAAGGATTGAGACTATGGTGACTCTAAGATATTGTTTGGAAGTTCAGAATGCTATGTTCCTGGTCAACATTTTTGCCTAAACAGCCTTCTCAATTCTGACATAGCTTTCCTTTCCCACTGCATCTGCCCATTTAATTGCAGATCATGGTGCTTCAAATATATGAGTTTTCATTACAAAGAAAAAAACCATTTCTCCTAAGAAAAGAATAAAAGCAGAATGCACCAGAAGCATGAAAAGATATTTATGGTTTTTCTTCTTTGTTTGTTTGTTTTGTTTTCTCAGAAAAACCAGACTAGATATGGTATTTCACCTTTTGACGCCTCTTTTATTTAAAGGTTGATTATAGGTTATTTAAAGGTTTTATTTAAAGTTTGATTAAAATCTAAATGAGTGTTTATAGTAATAGTAAATCAGTTTCAACTTTCAAAGCACAGTTACATATTTTTATAGCGAAGTTCTTTTGAAACCACAGAAAGCTCTGCCTATGTTTCAGTTAACTATACATCTGCGTTACATTTGTCAAGACATTCTCGGTTTCCTCTTCTTGTCCCATTAAATTATTAATAGTGCCCCTTTCAACATTTTTTACATAAAATGTAAATGTGTTACCACTGTAAGAAGGACATCAATGACTCAAGTTATGTTTTTAACAATTTTAGACCATCACATTTTATATGTAAATTTGTAAGTTTGTATGTTTGTATGTATTCATTTTTTTGATATGTAAATACAGTTGATAAGTTTGGACAAATGCAGGATATGTATAGTCTATAACCAAATAACCATATAGAACATTCCCCATTACCCCCAGAAAGTCTCCATTTCGTCTCTTGAAAGTGAACTGGTAGGTCAATGTATATTTTATGCAATAAGAGTCGTTATTTTGTTTCATTATCTTATTCCCAATTTTTGCTTATTAATTTACAGTTCTGATTTAAAATTATACAGTCTTTTATTTGTACCTATTTCATCTCATTGCTCTAGTACTCTGCAAAATGCTAGATGCCTGTCTTACTCTATAACAGTAGATAAATTAACAGTAGATAAATAGATGAGAGATAATTAATATTAATAAGAACATTGCAATAACTGCAGAATAAATATTTTTAAGTAGACATGAAAATATTAACAGAAGTTACCATATGATTCAAACTATGTTCTGTGGCTATAATGTGATTAAATCAGATAGAAATAAGAAAATGGTATCTAGAAAAATTCCCAATATTTTGAAATTAAGCCCAAAACTGCCAACAATCCAATGTATCAAGTATGAAGTAACAAGGAAGACTAGAATATACTGTGAATGCAATGAATATATAACATATTAAAATTTATAGGAGGTAGGTAAAGCAGTGCTTAGTGGGGAATTTATAACATTAATTCCTTATTTTAGAAAGCAAGAAAGATATCAGCTAAATAATTTATTCTATCGTAGGAGTAGAAAAGGACAACTGAAATAACCAAAAGCAAACAAAAAGCAGAAAACACTAAAACTAAAAACAGAAATAAAAAAGAATATAGGGAAAGACAATTAGACCAATTTATTTATGTTCAATTTTCTCTTTGTTTCCTTACTTATTGAGGTAGAAACAGACCATTGATTTGTTAATATATATAAAAGCAACAGGACAAACCACTAAATAATGGACATTTATTTCAAGGACACACAAAATAAACTTATAGTGGGCCAAAAAGTGAACCTTAGTACATTTCAAGTATTTATAATTTCTAAAACTATTCCCTGATTGCAATGAAATTAAATTAGAATTCAATAGTTTATCAAGAATCCTTAAATATGTGGAAATCAAGCAGCATATATCTCAATATGTCAAGAATTAACACAGGAGTCACAGTGAATATTGGTCTTATTTTAATTGAATAAGAATGAAAATACAGAATGTCAAAATGTGTACTGCAGAAAAATTAAGATACAAATGCATATATTACAAAAGAAAGAGTTTAAAATACAATAAACAAATCTTTCTTATCAAGAAGTAAAAAGAACTGCAAATTAAACACACAAAAAAAGAAGAGAAATGATAAAGATTGAATTAGAAGCCAAATACATTAGCAGTAGACAGGTAATATCAGTCTTAACCTGAATACTTTATAAGCCTAGATGTAGTTTTGAAAATAAATGCCTTTAAGATCCAGGATGATGATGTGAAACACCAAAGATGAGCACACAGGGTCCAAATTGTCACCATCTCTAAGAAATATAAAAGCATCCTCTACATGGCCATCATTTTCTAGATCATTGCTGAGATCCATGATTCAGAAGAAAAATCTTAGCTACACGGTTACAAATCACCTTATTTTTTACACCATAGACAATAGGATTCAGCGCAGGTGGCACAAGGAGGTAGATGGTAGACAAAAGAATGTGGGTAGAGGGGGCAACGTGTCCAAAACGGTGGCTGAGAAAAGAGAAAAAGGCAAGAATATAGAACTCCAGGAAGACAAAAATATGAGCTGTGCATGTGTTAAATGCTTTTAGCCGTGCCTCCTTTTGCTGTAGGCGAAAAACAGCTTGGAAAATCAGAACATAGGATATGATGATAGAAATCATGTCAAATCCAAGAACTGTAAAGCCTACAAAAAGACCACATGTCTTATTGACTAGAATGTCTTCTGCAGCCAGCTTGACCACAGCCACGTGCTCACAGTAAGAGTGGGCAACAAGGATGGAATGGAAAACATGCAGTCTTTTGATTAGAATGGTTAATAGACCAACCACCACTATAGCTCGAATTGCCACCACCACTATCATGCGACCCACGATGGAAGGAGTGAGGATGGCTGTGTGCCTCAAAGGATCACAGATGGCAATGTAGCGGTCGAAGGCCATGGCCAACAGAACGCCAGACTCCATGCCCTGCAAGGTATGGATGAAAAACAGCTGGGCTAGACAGGCATCAAAGGCCATGGAGCAAGATCTGAACCAAAAGATGGCCAGCATCTTAGGGACAATGGCTGCACAGAGTCCTATGTCAGTGGCTGCCAGCACAGCCAGGAAGATGTACATGGGCTGGTGCAAACTACGTTCTGAAGGGATGATGATTAGTAAGATACTATTTCCCAAAAGAGCCACTAGGCATATGGCAAAAAAAGGAAACCCAATCCAAAACTGCACATGCTCTAGTCCAGGGATGCCAATCAAGGTAACTGTTCTGGGATTCAAATATGACATGTTCATGATTGCCATTGAGGTTGGGATTCTGTCATCTCACCAGTGATTCCGATACCTGAGGAAGAAAACTTGGATGGAAAGTGAAAATGTTTCAGTCCTTACTAACATCCTACGATATTGTGCATTGAGCAAATAAATTCTGTGCTTTGAAGGCGGTTTGGCCAGATTATTCTAAGGTTCTACAATACATGTCAAGGTAGAGAAAGTAAACAATTATATAAAAGCTTTACTAGAGCCATGTAGGAGATAAAAAAGGTGAAATTTTCAGGATTTCTGACTTAACTCTTGTGGAAATGGAAACTTGACACTTAAGAGCACTGATCTTCTGCATCTTCCATGCTCTACACTGGTTTGCCTGAAAAGTCAACATTAGGTGTCTCTTCTTTATCTACTTCCAGAAGCCAGACAATTTCTCCAGACTTAGAAATTCTCCTGGGAGCCTTAATGTCCCACAAGAAATCCCATTTCTGTTGCTCTGTGTGCATTAGTAAGTAATCTTATAGTAAACTTTACTATTAGCCACACTTCTCTTGGTTCCAAGAAATGAAATATTTATCCCTGAGTCATTTTCATTTGTTCTCAAATGGGGTTTAGTAAAGGAGAATTTTAGTTGTCTAATATTAACTCCTTCCTTCATCGAAATACTGAATAATCCACTATTTTTCAGGGCATTAAGCATGGTTCTTGGAGGAGATTTGATGAGTCTAGTCTTCGTTCAGAAACAATCATTGGTTTCTCAGTGAATTACAGACCATTTATGTTTAGGTAGACTTGCTGTGTGGAATAGGAACTGTGGAATACAGAGGCTGTTTTTTTACCAGGGCTTGGAGTATTAAAAAAATAAGAGAAAGAAGAAGAAGGAGAAGAAGGAGAAGAAAAAGTTATCAAATTCAAGAAAAATTAACAATTTAAAATCACATAGTATATAGTCAAAAGCAGAACCTGGCTAGTTTAAATATACTGCAAAGAAGCTGCAATAGCATAAGTGTGTATATTTCGGTATGTTTTTTGCAGAGATTAAAGGTCAGTGTATTACCAGACTCCTTGGGTTCTGGGTAAGATTTCATACCCTTCTTTGTGAAATGGACTCCCTACTTTCTCTTTTAAAAAACTTTACACTATACTATGAGTAATTAACAGTGGTTTGAATCCTGAAGATCCATTGAATGTAATGCCCACCTCTTAATCCCTCTTTAGTTATACAATCTTTCCAGATTTTGATTTATGTTCCTTTTAGGGAGAATCAAATCCATTTAGCAAAACCTTGTTTTCCCCTTTAGTCTCACTTTTATTTATCACCTTCTAATTTTTCAACCATTTCTAATTTTGCTCCAAGCTGTCCATACCTAAACACTGATCCCAATCTTTCCCATAAAGAGATGTTTTCTGTCTGGTCACATCTATACACCCTGAAAAAGGAGCCCCTTTATGAATATCACTGGAAATCTATTTTTCTCTTTCTCTCTGGATGGCAATTTCTAGAAAAGTGTCAGACAACCAACTGTTTAATCTTCTCATGGAGTAAATGTGTTGGAGTTTAGAAAGGATTTGTGGTACCATAATTTTTATATTAAAGAATAAAATATTGACACTGAGATCTCTTTGCTTGTAATGCTGCAACAATACTACTGAGTGGACTGTAGTCAGAATAGCCACAAATATGGGCTAATTCAATAAAAATTGTGAAAAAGAATTTCCTTTGATGCTTACATTTGATATTGGAATATATGGTAGAAGAAATGGTGAAGTATATGGACTATGTTTCCATTTCTTAATATGAGTTTCCAGATACTATAAACACTGAGAGAAAGAGATTTCATAAGCTAAAGCTATCAGTATCTTTTAATCATTCAATAATTGTCTAATAGTCTAAAGGCAAAATGGATATTGTAATTATACTCATGCACTTGATGATGATTCTTTCATCAGATTACTTGCCTAGTGTTCAGAAAGTAGTTAAAATCAAGGGCTTGAAAATCAGAAAGATGGCTGCCTGCTAATCCTGGATCCCTCACTTACCATTCATGGCATCTTGTCCAAGTACCTTACCCATCATTTACTGAGACAAAACAAAAATACAGAGAAGTGAAAACTTCTTGATGTTAGAAATAAAGAAATCTGCATAGAAGAGGAAATTCCTACAGTCAAAGAGCTTTCCTCTGCCATACTGTATTAGCATATTAGAATTTATCATTCTTCCAAGCAGTCACCAAATGATCAGAGTTGAAGTAAGAAGGTTACATTCTGTTTACATACTTTT
This sequence comes from Eulemur rufifrons, assembly GCF_041146395.1. Taxonomy (NCBI): domain Eukaryota; kingdom Metazoa; phylum Chordata; class Mammalia; order Primates; family Lemuridae; genus Eulemur; species Eulemur rufifrons. Next base: position 56,221,543 of record NC_090988.1, on the reverse strand, counting down.
TTGTGGTTAAAAATGGCATATGATTACTCCTCATTTACAGGCTTCCTGAGTATGTAAAATTTAATGGGGGAAATACATGCATCAGAATTTCCTTAAACCCAAATTCTATAATAGATAACAGGGTCTCAGACTGATGTCTCTTTGCTTTATAAACTAGTCTAACTGCTGTCATGTAAAGGGTCTTCTCATTCCTGCTGACTGAGTGGAAGTATTTGAAGAAAATGTGTGGTAACGGATGATCTCCAGTGGAGGCAAAAGGGCAAAAAGGAGGTTGGAGTGTCCTCTGCCTGGCAGAAAGAAGACTGAGCTGCTGGGTAAATACATCAGATACTAAATCTTTTGAAGACATATGATTCTCCTGTCTATGCCCTACTTATTACATTACTCAACCACCTGCCACATTTCTACAGAGACCATTGGTAGTGTCTATAAGTTATTCTTTTTCATTTTCAATAAATCAGGAAATATTAGAGTTTATTGGAATTGAATTGACTAGAATCTAGAAAGTGTGATTACAATCTTACTTGTGTCATTAATTATTCAGGGACCAGAAGCACATGAGGGTATTACATAATTACCTATGAAAATATTTAACTCCAAATTACATTAATCTAACCCTTCATTATATTTTTATGAAAAATTATAAACACAGGGAAAACATGGACAAAGAAATCATTGAGTGAAGCAAGATTTAGAAACCCCTATTCTATCATTTTTTCCTAAAATAAACTGCCATCACAGCTTTATCCATTCTCAGTTCCCAAGGCCTAGAGGGAGAAACTTACCTGGATAGAGCTGAGGACTGGCCTGGCACGTGCATGGTCTGGTTTTATCAACTTGTTGCCTCCAAATTTCCAGCACATGTAGATATTAATGGAAGAGAGTCACTGGGCTTTCCTTAAAGCCTGGACTGATCACAGAGCGTCATTATCCTGATATCCCTAGAGTGTCATTATCCTTCTCAACCCCAGGCTTCCTTACCAGGAGCAAGTTGGTCTCAAAGCTGGAACACAGAGTCGGAAAGTTCTCTGATTTTTAAAAGAAAGGAGTCTCCCAGGAATGAGAACTAGGAAATATCTAGTCGGGTTTTCATTCAGAGCAAGTTGATTCTGGGATAAGTGAATGTGAGAGATGGAGATTTCTTAAGATGTGGAAACGAAGAATAATTGTCTTTTTTACCCTCTGTCAACTGGCAGGGCCGGTAACTGAAGTAGAAAAGTAGAGCTATTCTGCTTATAAATACAGTACTGCTACTATGACTATGAAAACTACTTAATGACTCTTTCTCCTGTTGCCCAGTATTTTATAGTCACTTTCAATTTTGAATGAGACTTAAGTCCAATTTTTTTAAGGGTAAGATTTTCCAAGTTTCCTCTGTTGATTGAGACATCAGATAATTCATCACTTTCTCCTCTCTTGATAGAGATTGAAACTAACTTCAGTTACTAACCTCAGTAACATTACTGATCTGCTAAAAATCGCCCGATAACAAGTTTTACAAAATATATCCATAATGTGTTTTCCCTGCCAACAATCTGTGGATATGTTAAATACAGGCTGTTCTTCTAACTTCAGAGTTTGAAGAGTTCAATCGTTTTCCATATAAGACCAGAGATTCGCTGATTGCAACATGGACCTGACAAACTACCCTTCTCTAGCAGGTTCCCAGGTAGCAGCATTTTAGATTATAATGACCAAAATGTGGACATAGTTTGCACATAGATATTTTATTTTTCTCAGAGTGTGGCTTAACTGCCTATGCTCACTTTCCAGCCTCATGTGAGAACATGGCTGAGTGGTTTACCTTGTTTTTAGTATTCCTAATTTGTCAGTAGCTGTCCAGGTTCAGAATCACTTGTGCAGCCTCATTATACATAAAAAATGGACATGATTTGTAGAGGAGGGAAGAAAATATTTTCAGGTACTATCAGTTGCCTTCTGTTTTTTTTTTTTTTTGTTTGTTTGTTTGTTTTTTTCTTCCCTTATTCTCATCTCTGTGTCCTCAGGATCTATTTTTCTTTTGTCTTCCTCCTCCTCCTATTTCTTCTCTGTTTCAGTCAGTTCCTCAGGGTCACATTGCATCAGTCTTCTACAATATAATGTGTACTGCTACATTTAATTAATCCCCTCTTACTTATCCTAAATGTACATACACATGTATGTACATGTGTGAATATATTAAAATAATATAATCTCTCTTTTGCCCAGAAATATTCCAGAGATTTTTCCCATTGTACATGATGGCTATGTTCTTGAGATAATAGTTTATGTTCGTGTTTTTTTTCTTTCATACAATATTAGTATGGTTTAATTTGTATCTTTTTTGCTGAAAGTTTCCATGAAAAAAAACAGATATCTACATTATGACCCAGAAATTACACTATTCGGTATTTACTCAAGAGAAACAAGCACATGAATCCACAATAGGATTTGTATAGCAATTTTTATAGCAGCTTTGGTATGCTAGCACTAAAACAAAAACAATCCAAATGTCCATCAAAGTGTAATGAGTCTTAAGTATTTCGTTTGAGAAAATTAACACATGTATACTACTGTGTACCCATCTATCTAAAATAAGATACTGAAAACTTTCCAATATCCCAATATTTCCACAGGGACCTATTTGTGTTATTCTCACATGTTATTCTCGCTTATCCATTGAGAATACTACACTGGAGCTGTTACATATAGAAGCTGCATGTGTAGATTGCTTCTTGGCTCTGAATTACTTTCTTTATGAGCTAATTAAGGTTTTTATGACGTGAGTGAGTGATGGAGATAAGGAAACTAGCTGAATGATCTATGGAAAATTTTAAGGGATAGCAGATTCCCCCTCACAATACCTTCTTAACTTTCAAATGATATAGACTCAAGGGAAGACATATAAATCTTTAATAGAGGGAATGCACATTATTTTATTCTCCATGAATTAAATGAAGAAACCTCTTGCTTATGGGAAACATAGATCTTTTTTAAAGGATATGATGGAAGTGAGGATTATCTCTCATTTTGACCATATTTTATACTCTATGAATATATTGAAGGAACTAAAATATGGATACCTTGTGAATGCCAGACTTAACTACAGGTTGGCATATTCAAGGAGATGATATTACAAAAATTGTATCATGAGTGCTTGTACAAAAAAATGTTTTGTGAATCAGTGTGTTTACCTGTGAGTGTGTGCACTTTCCAGTTCTGCTCTTGCAATGTTCTGTATTGCATTTATACATCCAACACATACTTATTGATCATCTAGGAAGAGAAAGTCACCGGTCTAGAGACTGCATATAATCTCATCTAATGTGAATATCTTTGTGCTCTTTGAGTCCCCACTATAGTAGGTAGGTTTTAATTAATTATGTCATGATTCCTCTTTCTTGTGAAACTTTGTTTATGTTCTTTTCCTTTTCCTTTGTTTATGTGAACATAGATAGATAGATAGATGGATAGGGATATCTATATATTTGTATATAATTGTATCTATCTTTATCTATCTCTATTTAAATCTCATGAACCAGTATTATATGTATTCTTGACAGTTTCAGCCAAAGTGCCATTTATTAAAAAACACTTTCTTTGATTCACTAAACTCAATTTTGGTTCCTTATTATTTCTACATCACTTATCCTTCCCTCCCTTCTGGGATAATTTTTTTGCGTAATAAATTATTTGATTAAAGTTGTTTTGTAAAGGCAAAATGAATAAACTATAGTTTCATTGCTCAAGTGTTATTCCATACAGTAAAGCTCACTGTCTAGCAAGCGTGAAAGCCTAGAAAACATTCCCTTAAGTAATGGTATTCGAAGAGCATGAATATCTTGTCATGATTCTATAAAGCCCCTTTAGAGTAACTCTTCTAAAGTTCTTATGAATGTGTACAATAAGTATAAAAATTTGTTTGAGACATAAGAAAATCAGATTCTTTTTGAGGGCTGATGGAATTAGTACTACTCAAGGTCACTGTCTTGATGGGAGATGAGCAACACAGGAAATCAGTAATCTAGAGTTTCCTTACAACTGAAGCATTTATGGTGACTTAGAGCCCTTTGCTTCTTTAACCTCCTACCGCCTGCCTTGTGTTCAACCACCGTATCCTAGGGCTTTTTTGCCATGGAGACTTGACTATCCAGTGGAATTATGAGAAGAAACCTAAAGAAAACTGCCTTAGTAAGTAACTGATATCTCTGACATTATTAAGTCAGTTTACCAATTCAATAAAGTAACTGCCTTGTGTATGTCTTAATGTGAGCTTCTGAATCAACAAATGAAAATGCATGATAAGGATCCATCTGCCTAATGAAACGGTCTAAGTCAGAATAAATGAGGATGGAAGGAACTGAGTGTAGTTAATAAGAAATACATTTTCCTTAAAATTAGGTATTTGTTAGTACAAAAGAACATATAATATGTCCTACTTCAAGGATACATGATACAAATAAATAAATAATAGGAAATTACCACATGCTATTTTATTTTTCAGATTAATTACATATGCAGTGTGCCACATGAAAGCCTGAATATATAGATTATGTTAATCCTATTTTAGAAGCCACACCAAGGACTTCAATATAATGTTCATACAGAAAGGGACAGAGACCATTTGTTTCCATTCTCTAAGTATATTAGAATGTGGGTTGTGGAATCTTCTACCTAAAGCAAGGGTTCTTATAGTAACTCCATGAAATTTCACAGGGCCTCTGCTTGATCTCTTTCATTCATGGAAGTCATTCACAGGAGAGAAATACTAAACATGAGCTCTAAGAAAGAGCACTCCAAAGCCCTGTTTCATCCAACATAAGGTCTGCTTATCACTGATATGAAAGCAACCTGCAGAGAATTACAGGTCATAAATACAAATCCAAGATACCACTGAATGGCATCTCTATGTTCTAGGGAATAATTCTCTATATCTTCCATATTTTGATATCTGAAGTATATGCTCCATAAGCTCTAAATTTCTGATTGTCTTAAATTCAGGATTTCAATATTTGCTGTGTCTCTATTACACTGGAGTAAGCACTTTTGGTAAAACCTGTAGTATGTTTGACCTAAAGCTTTTAGGCAGCTAAGACTAGGAGAGCATAAAGGGAAAAAATCAAAGAAAATACCATGTAATAAATGATATTACGGAGAGCTTATTATGAGGTATAGATGAAAAATATAATCAGTCATGGAATTGTTACCTACAAAAGATTTGCTACTGATTTAATTGATTCCAAAATAGATGTTTTTCAGAAAGTCCTGATAAAAGGAAATGTAGGAGAAAAGTTTTCAATGTTCTCCAGATAATTGTTAATGTAACTGGTATCTCTCTACAATGGGCAGACGAAACAGTAAAGGCATGAAGGAGCTGACAGGGATAAATTGACCTTACCTCCTACAACTTTCTTCTTTGCTTACTAAGTTTTAGAATCATTGGCCTTCTTGTCTGTTCCTGTTTGTTCCTTTTATGAGGCAATTTTTCTTGATATTTTCACTAACAGAATATATAATATCCCAGACTCTGAATAATGTAAGCTTCCTCATTCAATTCTCACCAACTAATCTAAAGCCCACACCCACCAGTCACTATTTATCACATTATGGTGTCTTACTTTTTCTTGTCTTTTACTTGCGTGATCTTTCCATTTCTTTATTCCCAGTTCCTAGAACATGTTTTGCTGTAGAGTAACTGCTCAGTAAATATTTGTTGAATGAAGTAAAAACATGACTATAGATGGAATCTCTGACTGAAAATCAATGGACAAAGTGACTTATAAGTCCCTGTGATACCATGAAAAGATATAAGAATTATCTTTTGGTATTTCTAAGTACAGTAATTTAGTAAGTTGTAAACAATTTCCTTATTGTGTTCCTAGAGAAATTAAATACTCCAGATTCTTTTTAACAACGGGCAACTAAAGGTCCTTCTAAAACAAATCACCATACTTTTTGGCACCTGGTTGTGATCATATTGTCACAGCAACTTTATTTACAGAAGAACTAACAGAACCCAAAGGGAACAAAAAAATGCCTCCTCTCAACACTTCTCGCCCCTCCCCCGTCACCTTCTTGCTGCTGGGCATCCCAGGACTAGAGCACCTGCACACCTGGATTGGGATCCCCTTCTGCTCCATGTACGTGGTGGCCGTGGTGGGGAACGTGACCATCCTGGCCGTGGTGAGGGCAGAGCGAAGCCTCCACGAGCCTATGTTCCTGTTTCTGTGCATGCTCTCGGTCACCGACCTGGTCCTCTCCACATCTACACTGCCCCGCATGCTCTGCCTCTTCTGGCTCGGAGCCCGTGACATCGCCTTTGACGCTTGCCTGGCCCAAATGTTCTTCATCCACAGCTTTACTGCCATGGAGTCGGGTTTCTTCCTGGCCATGGCCATTGACCGCTATGTGGCCATCTGTGACCCACTGCACCATAGCACCATTCTCACCCGTAGTCGCATCATCATAATAGGTATCATTGTGGTGTGCCGGGGGGTAGCCTTCTTCTGTCCCCACCCCATCCTTCTCAAGCAGCTGCCCTACTGTAGAACACGAATCATTGCCCACACCTACTGTGAGTTCATGGCTGTGGTGAAGCTGGCATGTATGGACGCAGGGGCCACCAAGAGTTACAGCCTCAGTATGGCTTCTATCATTGGTTCATGTGATGCTGTCCTCATTGCTGTATCCTACGCCTTCATCCTGCGCTCTGTATTCCGCCTGCCCTCCCGAGAAGCTAGCTTTAAGGCTCTGGGCACATGTGGCTCTCATGTCTGTGTCATTCTTGTTTTCTATTCCACGGCTGGCTTTTCCATTTTCACTCACCGTTTTGGAAAAAACGTGCCAGCACATGTTCACATTTTTATTGCAAATATGTACCTTTTGGTTCCCCCTTTTCTCAACCCTATCGTGTATGGAGTAAGGACCAAGAAAATACGGGAGAACGTTCTTAGAATATTAAGGGTGAAAGTTGCTTGATTTTAGTTGGATCAATACAAGAGATGATTCAAGAATAAATCTGAATTCAAGAAATGATGAAAATAACTGGCTGTTCTCACTCACATAACCTGAAGTGCATTCATCATCTGCAAGTTCTGTTATTTACCAGTGGACTGTAAATTCCAAAATTTCTAACTCAAAAAGTTGTTTCAGCTTTCTCATTTAGTAAATATTGGAGAAGAGATCATCAGTCTTCCTCTAAACATGTGTCTTTTGGAGGATAATTACAGCTAGAGAGTGAACAGTCTAGGAAAGCGGGAAAGGATAAGTAGGCACTATAGGAAAAAACAAAAAGAAGAGTCTCTAGATAACAAATGCTGAATAGCATATACCTATCAGTTTCAAACCATTTTTATCCATGTATGTGGCTGTGATTTCATACAAGTGAGGAATATCATGCTGTTTCTCTAATGGGATCAAATTGAGGGCCTATTATTTGTCTAGATAAAGGAGTACACTAATAATACATAAATTTTAAAATTTAGTGTTAAGAAGAAGTGAACCCCCTAAAAACAAAGAAAGAAACATGAAATCTCTAATTTTGGTGTCATGGCTGCTCTGTTTTCTAGATAAATTTTGATAAAAATGGAGTGTACTTTATAAAATAAGCCAATATTTTGGAGTCTATTGACTGCCAAAATTGACAGCATGAATTTCAATTTCATATTTAGTAGTCAAAATAACCAAGTTACCAGGCTATTATGTGCATTACATCTATTTCATTGATTAGGTGAAGTACCACGGACTTCTTCTAAGGAAAGTTAATTTTCACTAGTTTTGCAGCCCATATTTTTATTATAGTCTAAGATCTATGGGATTTTTATATTTTTGATCTCTAAAAATTGTTTTTGGCATACTTGTGCTCTGAAACTTTTCACCACTCCTTGTTTATCAGCCTTAGGATTTCACATATTTAGTCAAACAAAGACCAACATTTCTGGAGTCACCAATACTCAGTTCATAATTCAAATACTGTTACAGTTTAAAGTTTTCTATTTTGGTTAGGTTGACATATTTGTCATCCTTTCTTTGACTAGGGAACTCTGGATCACAAGTAATTTAAAGGCTATATTAATGAGATTTATTTAGAAATATTAGGTTTGAGAGTCATGTAGAATATTAAATAGCTTGTAGGAGAAAAGTCTCAGCTAAGGTGAATATCCAAGTGTCTTCAACGTGTAGGTAAAAATGAGGTCTATTATGAGTGAACTCACTAAAAGTGCAATTGCGCAATAAAAAAAAAGAATACAGAGAAGCTGAAAAGTGCTGAAATGTGTGCAGCCATGCCCCATCCATCTTTTTGAAGTGTCTCAGTTTTAAATATTTTGTATCAAGGATTGAGACTATGGTGACTCTAAGACATTGTTTGGAAGTTCAGAATGCTATGTTCCTGGTCAACATTTTTGCCTAAACAGCCTTCTCAATTCTGACATAGCTTTCCTTTCCCACTGCATCTGCCCATTTAATTGCAGATCATGGTGCTTCAAATATATGAGTTTTCATTACAAAGAAAAAAACCATTTCTCCTAAAAAAAGAATAAAATCAGAATGCACCAGAAGCATGAAAAGATATTTATGGTTTTTCTTCTTTGTTTGTCTGTTTTGTTTTATCAGAAAAACCTTGACCAGATTAGAGATGATATTTCACCTTTTGACACCTCTTTTATTTAAAGGTTGATTAAAAGCTTATTTAAAGGTTTTATTTAATTTTTTTTAAATCTAAGTGAGTGTTTATAGTAATAATAAATCAGTTTCAACTTTCAAAGCACAGTTACGTATTTTTATAGAGCAGTTTTTTTTTTAAACCACAGAAAGCTCTGCCTATGTTTCAGGTAACTGTACATCTGCATTACATTTGTCAAGACAGTCTCAGTTTCCTCTTCTTGTCCCATTATAGTTACTAATAGTTAACCCTTTCAACGTTTTTTGCATAAATTGTAAATGTGTTACCACTGTCAGAAGGACATCAATGACTCAAGTTATGTTTTTAACCATTTTAGACCACTGCATTTGTATATGTAAATTTGTAAGTTTGTATGTATGTATGTACTCATTTTTTTGATATGTAATACAGTTAGTAAGTTTGGATAAATGTATGACGTGTGTAGTCCATGACCAAATTACCATATAGAACTTTCCCCATTACCCCCAGAAAGTCTCCTCCATTTCCTCTCTTGAAAGTGCACTGGTAGGTCAATGTATATTTTATGCAATAAGAGTTGTTATTTTGTTTCACTATCTTACTCCCAATTTTTGCTTATTAATTTACAGTTTTGATTTAAAATAATACAGTCTTTTATTTATACCTATTTTGTCTCATTGCTCTAGTACTCTGCAAAATGCTAGATGTATGTTTAACCCTAAATTAGTTAATCTTTCTTCCTCCACCCTTTCTGCTTCACTTTCTCACCCCCTTCCCCTCTACTTTTACTTCTTATCCTCCTTTTTAATAATCTTATTCTGATTCTCATCTTCTCATTCTTCAGTTTTATATATTCACTGATGAACAATATTCCTTAATTAGAAGGCTCACATTTTGTTTCCTTTAATTAAACATGTCTCTTTCTGATAGATGCTTAAACTGAGCACATAGCTTTCTGATAGATGCCTAAACTGAACACATATTCTTATATTTTGTAGAATTTAAAGTCTGTGATATTTTTCTGGGTAGTCTTAATAGCTTATTGGTTAAGGGTTTAGGCTTTGGAGTTAGACTGCCTGAGTTCAGGTCCAATATTCTTCCCTGGATAGCTATATTTAAGTTTAATTCATCTTTGCCTGAGTTTCCTGATATATCAAAACAAGTGATAATAGAATCTGCCTCATGAGGTTGTGTGAGTATTAAATGAGATATGTAAATTCCAATGACACAAAGGAAACACTCCATAAATATTATTTTATTTTTCCCAGTGATTATGATTTTCTATCTTTCACTTGTCTAAAGTGTTTAAAGAGAATACACCTATTATATTCTATTTAGTGTCTTCACAACTGTGTTATATTTGTATTTTTTGATGTTTATAAAATGAATATATTTGATTCCATTCTCTTAGTCACATATTTGCTAAATCTGGCAACACCTCAAAACATTTTTTTTTTCTTTTCCTATGGAGTATTTTGCTTACTGTCATGTACTCAAGATACTATTAAAGCTTTCGGAAGAATAAAACAACTTTATGGAAGTTCAACAAAACAGTGATAAGGAACATTTTCATTTTTTTGTTGACATGGTCATTTATTAATTTATTTAAATGCCTTTTAATTTGAATTAGATTGATTTGGACTAATTTTCATAACTCTCTCTTATTCTTTCTTTATTATTGAGTAATTCTATCTTTTCCTTAGAAGAAATTTGCATGAAGATACCATAGAATTCTTTGATACATTAGAACTCTTTGATGCCAGATGTACCTGGTAAACATTGAAACTATCACTGATCTTACGTGACCTCAGGGATCCTGTGGATTTCTCTGAGTGTTTAGGACTTCCAACTTCCTTGTTTTGTCATGTGAACTGAGTAAGCAGATGGGATCAAATTGGAATGCCATGGACTAAACTGTAAAGACAACAAGCTATTTTATGCTTCACTCCACTTATATACTGTCACATATGCTTTTCTTTCTTCCTCAAATACCTTTTACTGCTATACATCATCGCCATGCCCTTTCCATTCCTATCTATCTTTTATGGTACAGATCAGTGTCAACCAAAGGAATCCTTCCCAGATGTTTTTCTTTGTTAAGATATATTTATATGTTAATAATAAAGAAAAATATAAGTATAAAATCATTTCTTATGTTGTCAGCATTAGATGGAAAATAACTAAAGGACATTTCACTGGTGGTTTTTATTTTTTTAATTATGGTAAAACATGTATAAACATAAAATCTATCACTATAACTATTTTAAGTGTACAGTTCAGTGGTATTAAGCCCATTCACATTGCAACCGTCACCACCATTCATCTCCAGTACTTTTTTGCGTTCCCCAATAGAAACTCCATATTCAACAAACATTAAGTCCCCATTCTGCCTGCCCCTCATTCCCTGACAACTACCATTCTAGTTACTATTTCTATGAATTTGACAACTCTAGGTACCTTATATAAGTGGAATCATTCAATATTTGTCGTTTAGTGACTGGCTCACTTCACTTAACATATTGTCTTCAAGGTTCATCCATGTTGTTTGTAGCATGTGTCAGAATTTCCATCTTTTTAACGTTGAATATTCCATTGTATGTATGTATGACATTTTGCTCATCCATTCATCTGTTGATGGACATGTGGGTTGTTTCCACTTTGCTTATTGTGAATAATGGTGTCAGGAACATGGGTATCCAAGTATCCATTCAAGTCCCTAGTTTTGCTTTATTTGGGTATATGCCCAGAAACAGAATTGCTCAACCACACGGTAATTGCATGTTTAATTATTTGAGGAACTGCCATGCGCTTTTTCCACAGCAGCTTTGTCACTTTACATTCTCACAAGCCATGCTCAACAATTCCAATTTGTTCACACGTATACCAGAACTTGTTATTTTCTTACTTTTTTCTGTAATAATCATCCTCATGGCTATGGAGTGGTATCTCATTTTTAGTTTTCAGTGTACATGTATTTTGCCTTCCTGCTTAAGTTTATTCCTATTTTATTCTTTTTGATACTAGTGTAAATAGAATTGTTATTTTACTTTGCTTTTGCAGATTGGTCATGTTAGTACACAAAGATACAACTGATTTGTTATTTTGATTTTGTTTATTAGCTCTATCAGGTTGTTTTGGTTTGGTATTTGTTTTCTTTCTTTTTTTCATGTGTAGCTGTGAAATCTTTATGATTTTCTACTTATAAGATCATGTAATTGTGAACAGAGATAATTTTACTTCTTTCTTTCTAACTTGAATGTCTTTTATTTCCTTTTCTTGCCTAATAGCTCTGGCTAGGACTTTCAGTAACATGTTTAGAAGTGGTAAAACCAGACATTTTGCCTTATTTCTGATCTTAGTGGAAAAGCTTTCAATATTTTATCATGGAGTATGACATGAGCTCTGGGTGTTTCATATATGGCTTCTATTATCTTGAGGCTGCTGGCAGCTTTTGATTGTTCCCTTTGTAATCTTTCAGATGAGATAACTATGAGGGCAATACTTTGTCCTTCTTTTTACTAAAAATCCCAATTACTAAAATCTCTAGCCCTAAAATTATTATAAAAGGAATCTAAAACAATCACCAAAATCTCTAGCTCTATAATTACTATTATATGAAAGCAATCTATGTAAGTCAGAGTCTGACCACATAACAGAAAGCACTTGAATATATTGTACAGAGCATCCTTAATGCAAGCAACTATTTACACAAATTATAGAATTGCTGAAGATTCAAATATTTGACAATGAAGACTCCCAGAAATTAGAAACAACTGGAATCCACACTGACTCTAGGCCAGTGAAACAGAGAGAGAGGCCCAGCATTATAATTATACTCAGTGGAAATTAAGAACATGGCAGTCCCCTCTGGCAGGATCTCATGCTATGGAATAAATGCAGTGAAAAAGTGAGAAGTAGGAAGAAATGTCATTCCCTTCATCTTCCCTAACATTTTTCTGCCAGTATCCCCATTTAACAAACCCAGCAGAAAGGAAAATGATCTGTTATCCTGGGAAGCATAGCCTGAAAAGTCCAGCCTTCCTGAAATACAAGGCAGAAAAGGAGGATGAGAAGGATCACATCTGTAGGAAAACAAATCTAATCTTTACATAACATCCCAACCAAAACACAATTAGTGATATCCCTATACATAGGGATAGTGCATACACTATACTTAATCAAGAAAGTGAAGTTCAGGGGGATTTAGAAATAGGAAAATGGCCAAGAAGTTTTCTGAAGGTTTAAAGCTTTAATTGTCTTCGTTTTTTGTTTGTTTATTTGTTTGTTTTGGAACTAAGTCTAGTTCACGTAAGCTGCTTAAGAATATCTGGAGGTATATGAAGATGTTAATATGATCATCCTGAATTATTAATAAACTTGTCCCTCCATGATGTCATCCACTTCTTCCATCTCTGATTACATATAGTTTAAAGAAGCATTTAGTTTACAACATTTGCATGTGCTTAAGCCCAACAAGTATAATAAATCAAGCATCTTAAGAGTCCTGGAGTCAAGGACCTTCTTTTGGTTTCTAAGCTCAGAGGTCAGGTGATAAAGATATCACAAGACTGAGTCCCTTAAAGAGACCAAATTGTACCTGGAGAGACTGTATGAAGTTGATAAAACCGCTCACAATTAGCATTCTCATGAGAGAATATATATATATATATATATATATATAAAAATGTTCCTTGCAGGGATCTGGTTCCCCAGGATAAGAAGTATTAGGGTAACTGTTATAGCCAGAATTTATCTGAGTCTTTGGCTGGGAAGTGAGAACATCTAGTTACAGAGGTAAGAGAACCAGGTTATAAGCAATAGAGGGATGGTTGAGCTGGGAAGGGAGGATTCAGTGCTTCCATGAGAAGAGAATGTTGGAGCTTAGGATGGAAGTTATTCGTCCAATAATAAGTAGGGAATAATCAGACCTTGTGGTTGTCTGAAAGATCATTCAACCTCTTGACTACAAAAAGTAATACAGAAAAAGGAGACTAACTCAATATTCAAGCTGAGACTTACCCATTGTTCACAACTTTTAATAAACTAGTCATAGGATTTAGTCAGAAAATGTATTGGTCAAAACCCTAATTTTCTTATTACACATAGTTTTATTCAGATTAAAGGACATTATATAGGCTCATCATGTGCTGATTGCTGATATTCAAACCAAAATAATGATTTATTTTTATTGTATATATTTAAGGTATACAACATGATGTATTGATATGCCTACCTTGAGAGAGAGAGAGAGATATACACACGCACGTACATATGTACACACACAGTGAAATAAATATTATAGTCAAGCAAATTAGCATACCCATTATCTTATATAGTTAACTTTCTGTTTTGTTTGTTTTTTAAGATTATCTAAAAATCTAGTCTCTTGGTCAATTACTAGTTTATGGTACAATACTATTAACTCAAAATATTGATTTACTAATTTAAAATTTACTATTTTTCCAAAATAATTGTTCACATTTTTCAAGGCACCATTTTGGACAACCTTGTAACTGTGAACCAAGAGTTTGTTATAAAAGTTTTCTTGGAAAACAAAAAAACTAATGTCAAATGTATTGTGTGATTTTGAGGAAATACTATACATATTCTGAAAGAGTATGATTGATTATTTATAAAAGAATACAAATATCAACTAACCTGAATACTCATGTTTTCTAGACTTAGCTATTTTCTCTATAAAATTGTCCTTTATAAATGGATAATTTCTTACCATTTAGTTTGGCTAATTTTATGAAGATAAGGGTCTTTCCTTTAACTCAATGACTTCCCTTCCAATTGAACAATGCTTCCTAACAAAATGCACAAATATATATTTTACACACACACATGCACACACACAGAATACTTTTTTACTAATTTTTCTTACCCCAAAATACAGAGTCCCATGTATTTGACGCATTGAAAGAAGGCACTACTGAGGAAATTATTCAACAGTTAATTGTATTTTATTCGATATCAACATCTCTCCCAGTTCATAATAATAATAAGAAAAAAAGTTGGTATTCACATACTTACAATCTTTGTAATTTTGAATTTCAACAGGATCACGGAATATCCATTGCTTACATAATGTTAGCTTTCAACAGGACCAATCTTCAACCTATCATGTTCCTACTACTTGGCATTCCAGGTTTGGAGGCTGCCCACGTGTGGATCTCCATCCCTTTCTGCCTGGTCTACCTGTTGTCACTGATGGGAAATGTTGCCCTTTTGTTAATTGTCAAGACAGACCCCAAACTACATGAACCTATGTATCTCTTTCTATGTATGCTCTCTGTGGCTGATTTGATGCTTACTTCTTCTACACTTCCTAAGATACTCAGCCTCTTCTGGTTCAACAACAGAGAGATCTACTTTGAAGCCTGCCTCACTCAAATGTATCTGATCCATTCTCTGTCTACCATGGAATCTGGATTTATCTTGGCCATGGCTTTTGACCGCTATGTGGCCATTTGTCACCCACTGAGACATTCCACTATCCTAACACCTACAGTAATTGCAAGCTTGGGTTTGGCCATTGTCTTCAGAGGAGCTGTGCTCCTCAGTCCACATCCCTTCCTCCTGAAGTGGCTTTCCTATTGCAGAACCAATGTCATCTCCCATACCTACTGTGAGTTTATGGCCCTGATAAAACTGGTTTGCACTGAGACCAAGATTCGTAGAGCTTATAGCCTACTTGTGGCATTCCTGACAGGGGGGTTGGACTTCATACTGATCATCTGTTCATATGTTCTTATTCTTCTAACTGTCTTCAATCTCCCATCTAAAGCTGCCCGTCACAAGACCTTAAACACCTGTGTCTCCCATGTATGGGTCATCTTGGTATTTTATACACCGGCCTTTTTCTCCTTTCTCACCCATAGGTTTGGCCACCAAATTGCTCCACATATCCACATTTTTATAGCAAATATATATCTTCTTATCCCACCCATGATGAATCCTATTATTTATGGTGTTAAAACCAAAAGGATCAGGGAGAGATTCTTTAAATTCTTAACAATCAAATGTTTTTGTCTTTACAAGAATTAGTGATTCCTCAGTTCATTAACAAAGATAAGGGTTTACAGGGAGCATTAAAAATGACTCAGCCTTACCATAAAAAAAAAAACTTTTCAGCTAAAGTTCTGATTCATATAGAACTGTTAAAGCTGTTTAAGTATTTTGACTTCAGTGAGCAGTAATGAACATAGAAGATATATAGGAAGCAGAAAATAGAGAAAACTTTCAATCATTATTCATCTTTCTAAACCTAGATTTTAGTATAGACTTTGGAACTTATTAAGCCATAACTAAATTTATATTAAAATAATTTTACTTTTGATGAAGTCCAATTTAATTTTTCTTTTATGGATAACTTTTTTTGTGTCATATCTCATAAATTTATTGCATAAACTTGGGCCATGAAAATTTTCCCCTACAAAATCTTCTGAAATTTTTTTCTTAGGTAATACAGGAGGTTTTGGTTAAGATTCTTCTATAAGAATAATAACCTATAATTCATGATTATGAATTTGATTCTTAAGAAAGATAGTGTACATTAATAATTGTGAACATACTTGAATCTAATTTTCCTTTTTTAAATAAAATATTCTAATGTCTACTTTACTTTCCTGAATTAAATATATGTTTTTAAAAAGAAAAATAATAGCTAAATAAAAATATGAAATAAAAATATAAACATATATACTTGTACATGACAAATCAGAATACATAATAATCAGGTCATTGTACAATTATTACACAATAACTGAATGCTGTATGTTCTGAATATTAATACATAAAAACTGAATGTAAACTTAGGAATGTCAATTAATCCTAGTTTGTTTTACTGGTTCCTTAAACGCCATGAGAAAATTATTATTGCTGTTGGTAACAGAATTTTCCAATATGTTGAATAAGTTTTTGTAATGGTCTTAATGCAATAACATGTAATATTTCCTAGGCATAAATGATAATTACACTTCTAGAATATCTGGTACATGTTTGCATGTTAAAAACATGTAAAGGCAATTTCTGATTATATCTAAACAAAGTAAAACTCTATATTAAGAACAGTAACTGCAAAGCAGAGTAAAATTCTGCATACAGGACATTATGAATTTTTTTTAACCATATAATGTCTAGTTGGATATTTGAAAGTCCTCTAAAACACTAGAATATTTAGGGAAGGGGAAATGGAAGGGTGGAAGAAAATTTTAATGCATTGCAGAGGTTTATCTCTGATTTCTGTTCACTGAGTCTAGTAGTGCCTCCCAAATATTGTGACAATGACAATAATAAAAATGACCCAAAAATGTCCAAAATGCCTTCTAAAGATCAGCATTAGAGACCACTCATGTTAATTATCATGTGATCTCAGTATCTAACTCATGTTAAGCACACCATAAATGTTGGCTACTCTCATTATTTTTATTATTTTTGAAAAATAGAATATGTTAACTGCATACAGTAAGAGAATGCCAAAATGAGATACAACTTAGTTATGCTGATAATTATTAGGCTTGAAATGAAAGAAAACCAGGATATTTTACCACAAATTATACTTCTTTGAGATATTTTGATAAGATTATTCAAAATGGGGGCTACAAACCGCAATGATAGCTTTGCAAAGCTGTCTTTTATGAAGCATATTTGCATTTTTAAAGAAAAATCTACATTTATGAAACAAACAGTCAGGCTGTCTCTGAGCCCCTCTCCCTTCTTATCCTGATTATTAGGATTAATGGAAAAGATTAACTCTGGAAAAATAGACTAAAATTCCTAATATTTTTAAAGGTCTGACAGAAAAACTTTTACCACAGGCCACCATCTATTCTTTCCAAGAGTTGCCACCTGTGAGGTTTCCTCTGAATAACAAGGCACCTTTGCTTGCCAGTCATGCCTTCCCTCCTTTCTCCCTCCCACAACCTGTCTGGCCATGCTTCAAGCCCCTGTTCAGTATATATCTGAAAATCTTAGATATTCTTCCACTGGAAAGGAACTGGGACCAAGACTGAGGCTTCACTTATTATATTGTCTTTGTTTTCCTTTATTTTAAAGAGAATGAAGATTTTGTAACTAATGTAGAGGTTTTATAAAATTCAATGTTGTCACAAATAGAAAATGATTTGCCTTGAGATTAATATATAACTTAGGAATTATTAGTTTGAAAAAATATAAAAAGAAGGAAAAGGACAGAAAAAGGAAAATATGGTGGTCAGCTGAAAATCTGCATACAGATTTCCCATTAAATAATAATATTTTTCTTCACAGTAACTATTTTAGAATTAGGGTAATTTTGAGGAGAAATGCAGAATCTGTTGTGTTACTTAATATGATATATTAAGCAATATGATATATCATTTCTAACCTCTTCACAATGACTGTATTTTTTCTAATTGTGCAAATAAAATATTTGTTTGAAAAATCTGAACACTGGAAATGTAAAATGAAGAAAGTAAAAATAACTTATAAATCCATTATACTGACAGAAAACACAATGATCTTCCTTTCATGAAACTATGTGTTTTGGATATATATGAATTATATATTAATAATTTCACATATATGTGAGCAGGCTCTATTTACTGTTTATTTTTTCATGAAGCATTTACATAGTGTTTAGCTTTCTCCATAACTTACATATTCTCAAAAGCCTCTCTCCAGTTAGCCAATGTGACCAACTTCTCTATCTTTTCATACCATTTACCATTCTTTTACTTTGTAGTTGAAAGAAAATATTAGGATCAAAAGAGCTAAGAGTCTTTAAAATTTACTTAAAATTCAACATATATTTTAAACAAGATTATGTATTATTTATTGTCTACTTACTCAAATTTTACTTTATGACTATGAATAAATTGTGAATAACTCCATTATCAATATCTAATATAATTGCCACAAAATATTCAATTAAAATGCTTATTTATCTGTTCATTCATTCATTTATTATAACACATTTTATTTTTAGTTCAGTTTTATGTCCACATCAAAACTGCGGAGAAAGTACAGAATTTTCCCATATGCTCCTTGACCTTACATACACGCAGCCCTCCCCATCCCCTATAC
This sequence comes from Eulemur rufifrons, assembly GCF_041146395.1. Classification (NCBI taxonomy): domain Eukaryota; kingdom Metazoa; phylum Chordata; class Mammalia; order Primates; family Lemuridae; genus Eulemur; species Eulemur rufifrons. The sequence continues at coordinate 56,202,855 of NC_090988.1, read as the reverse complement.
ACACTATCGACATCCCATACCAAGGTAGTACATTTGTTATAATCAATGAACCTTCACTGGCATGTCATTATCCTCAGAGTCCACAGTTTGCATTATGGTCCATTCTTGATGTTGAAAATTCTGTGGGTTTTGCTAAATGCATAATGGCATGTATCTACCATTATATTATCATATAGAATAGTTTCATTGCCCTAAAAATCTTCTGTGCTACTTCTGTTCATCCCTCCTGCCTCCCACGCCTCTGGAATTGACTGATATTTTTTGTTGTCTCCAAGTTTTGCCTTTTCCAGAGTGGCATATAGTTGGAATCATACAGTGCATAGACTTTTCAAATTTCAAACTTCTACCTGAAGTCGTCCTTGCCGAAGGCTTTATCTGATCTTCCTGCCCCTCTAACATTCTGTACAGTTATATCTTGGGAAACATGCTGTGGCTTTGGGGCACCTGAACCAGAAAACCCTATTTTTAATGGTCCCTAATACCACTAGAGTAAATATTTACATGGTACAATACTTCTTAGCTTAGTACATAGCAGTCTGTTACTTTCAAAATTGTCCTTGTTTCAGTAATAAATCACGTGGCCAGTCAAGCTATGGAATAATATGTCATCAGATCCAGTTTGTCTTGGACAGAAAACCTCATGCTCATAAGCTTCAGCCATCAGACTCTGCAAATCCACCCTGAGAGATAAAGAGATTAATGTCTTCTGATAGCCTCATGTCCTATTTGAAGACTTTGGAAGCTTAGGCTTATTTGTTCTTTGGTTAGAGTGTGAGAAGGTTTATCAAATACTAACAGCTCTGATGGTTCAGCCGAATTATGTGACAAGGAAAGCTAACTTCTATATATCCTACTGCCTATGTGAAGTGTCATTCAGATCACTTCCATCTTCTCCTCAAAATCATATTTTGGCTTCCCATTTATTTAAAATAAAATCTAAAATCCTAAATTACTCTATGAAGATCTCTAAATAAAAACATTTCTGACATAAAAATCTCTTCACTACTCTTATTTAAGAGGTTCCAGCCTGACAAAAATTCTTTTAGTCCCTTGACCCTGTCAAGTTTATTCCCATCTCAATACGTTTTCATTTCCTCTTCTTTTTTTTTGTGCACCCTTTTTATAAAATATCTTCACATCATTTCTTCATACACTTCTCATGATTTAGGTCTTAATCAATGGTCACCTTTTCTTAAGGGCTTTCTTTGATCAACCAACTTAAGGCAATCACTTCAAATATTCATTAAAAGGTTATTCAATTAAATTACTCTATAGCATATTATTTGAAATGTTAATTATCTGAATCTGAACCTTGAGGAGAGGGATGGTGTTTGTCTTTTCCAAAGCTGTTTCCAAAGTATTTAGCATAAAATCTGATACATAATAGACATTTAATAAATATTTACTGAATATGAAAAGTTATAATCACACACATACACATATATGTATGTATACATCTCTTATTATGTTGGAATATATTATATCAACATGCTTTTTAAAGGTGTAGGAATTTTTATGAATGTATGAAAAATAACTTCTATGTATCCTACTATATATGTTTGTGTGTATATGTACATATATAAATGTATGTACATATGTGTATACATATAGGAATGTACATATATGCATGCATATATAAGAATGTTATATATACATGTTATATGTATATGTAGAGAGATTTGAGAGGGAGAAAAGTTGGGAGAGAGGGAGGGAAAGTGTGTGTTATAGTACAAATAAATATATTTTGGTGTTTAGAAATTGATAGCTATACATTCTGTTTATTGTTTTATTGAGGGGCATATGTGTGTTCATGTGTGCATATATACAATATTCTTATCATGCTATTAAGTCTAACAGTATCATTGACTTTATATCTGTGTTGCCCTCTCATCTAAGTCCCTTACCTGACTATATCCTTAAATGTAACTAAATTACTGTGATGGTCAGAGGCAGAAAACTTTGGGAAATAAATTTTTTTAAACAGTTTAAAGTTCCTTTCATCTCCCTCAAAGAATATTTCTTTACCAACTGAAACATATGATGGAAAAAAAAATGAGTTTTCCCTTAGGAATCACTTATACTTCCCATAAGATGAAGAAACCGCTGTCATATAGTTCCAGCCCCTGAGACTGTCCCAAGTTGGGCTATAAAACCTCCAATGAGGTTTCCATGCAGCGGATGATTCAAATGTCTGAGTCCCTGGCTTTGATTCAGTATGATACTATTAATCTGGAGGGACAGGCAACTCATCTATGTGTGCTCAGTCCTGAAAAGTGAGAAAAGCAATCATAAGAGGAAGAGCTTCCTATAGCTGAGGAGCAAATATTCAGAATTACTGTAGATTCCTAAGATTCAACTATTCTGGAAATAGACTGAGAGCATGCAGCAGAGGCAGGCAGTCTGGTCCCTCTAAAGAGAAGTTACAGATTTCTCTCAATTGCCTCATTATTAACAGGTAAATCCTTTTAGCCCTACCACATAGAAGAAGCCACTTGTAAGATCTGTATGCTCTTGAGGTTTTCTTTAGTCATCCTTCAGAATGTGTAGTCTGTCAGTATACTGGTGCTAACATTGGAAAAGAAAGTATGTACAGGTATATATGCTAGACATAAAAATAATTTATCAAGAAATCACAATAATGGCCACTACTTTCCCAATTAGCATATTAGCATCCATTTAGATGTTCGACTAGAAGGAGTTTAGGATTATTTTATGGATCTGCTATAAGCCATGTTATTGAGTCTATAAATAATAACATGCATCCTTATTGCTTGTGAGTACTCATAAAAGGTAGTCATGATAAGAGCTGTGAAACTTTTGATGCACTTTTGCTTTATTTTGATTGCATATTGCAGTAGAAAAAAGGTGGAGTCTGGGACTAAAACGAGGATTTGTTTTCTACCTCTGGCATATGATGATTGTGTATGTTTGGATGAATATTTAGCCTATGTATAATTTTATTTTTGTAAATTAAGAATATTAAAGGTCACTTCAACATAATGTATACAAAACAGCAGTTAGACATGTAATAACCCTTAGCATTTTTTGGTACATATTATAACACAAAAAAGTAGTAACTGTTACTATTTTCAAAACTTGATGATTGATTAATTGATTTATTGACTGATCTACAGCTTACCAGTCTTTCTTTTCTAAAGTATCCTATCATCTCAATAAAAGTAAGATAAAACAAAAAACATTTATGGTTACTCATATACACACACAAACATACACACAGATATATATATAAAAGAGTGTGTGTGTGTGTGTGTGTGTGTGTGTAGACTATATATATTTTCCCAGGGATATTAGAAAATTCAGGAAGCATATTTATTTTGGGGCATCTTAAGTGTCAATGGCTTTGTTGGTATCCTGGAAATATTACACATTTAAGTGATTAGACTCTCTTCTTTTTATGGCCAAAAGAGAGGCATTCAGCATGGAGGCAAATTTCAAAAATGTATTGTCATTCACGTAGGCTGTAATTATGAAAAGCTTATTGTTCTCACAGATATCTATTTTGGTTGCCTCATACTTAAAGTCTCCAAGACCATAATTAATTTGTAGGGGTAGGCCGGGCCCGGTGGCTCACGCCTGTAATCTTAGCACTCTGGGAGACTGAGGCGGCAGATTGTTTGAGCTCAGGAGTTCGAGACCAGCCTGAGCAAGAGCAAGACCCCGTCTCTACTAAAAATAGAAAGAAATTATATGGACAGCTAAAATATATATAGAAAAATTAGCCGGGCATGGTGGCACATGCCTGTAGTCCCAGCTACTTGGGAGGCTGAGGCAGAAGGATTGCTTGAGTCCAGGAGTTTGAGGTTGCTGTGAGCTAAGCTGATGCCACAGCATTCTAGCCCGGGCACCAGAGTGAGACTCTGTCTCAAAAAAAAAAAAAAAAAATTTGTAGGGATATATCTTCTTACGGAAAATGTTGTAGATTTTCCCCTTTGTCTTGTTTGTTAGGATATGAAGAACCTATGTTACTTATCGAGACTTTTGCTCAGCCTAGCTATACAAGTAGAATGAGAACACCTAATATCAGGCAGAATACTATGGAGGTTCTGAGTCCCAGGCAGGGTCATAAGCAGAGAATATTGTTTCTACTCCACCACACCACTACTTAACAAGATTAATAGCTGACAATAAGGGATGTAACACTTCTAATTTCCAAAAACCTCACAAAGGGAGACTTAAAATATAGATAAACTTTTCTGGTTGTATTTTTATACTGAGTAATTCTATTGCAGATTTAGCAGAGTGCATGCACATAGCACTGCTACAAGGACAAAGGTGGAAAATGTTGGCAAGAGTATGTTTCATGTAGCCAGTATCGCCAAGCATAACTCTAACGTCACCACATTCACCAATCCCAGTACCTTCATCCTGATGGGCATACCTGGTTTAGAAGACTTTCACATTTGGATATCTATTCCTTTCTGCTCAATGTATGTTGTTGCTCTCATGGGAAACATAGTCATCCTTTTCATCATCAAAACTGAAACTATTCTCCATGAACCCATGTATTATTTTCTTTCCATGTTGGCCATCACAGACCTCATCTTGTCAACCTCTACTCTTCCTAAGATGTTGGGTGTCTTCTGGTTCAATTATCATGAGATCAACTTTCATGCCTGCCTCACTCAGATGTTTTTCATCCATGCTTTCTCTGGGGTGGAGTCAGGGCTTCTTGTGGCCATGGCACTGGACCGGTATGTGGCAATTTGCAATCCTCTGAGACATTCATCCATTCTTACAAATTCTGCAGTGGCTCAGGTTGGTATCGTGGCCCTTCTACGTGGGTTATTGCTAATGACACCACATCCCTTCTTGGTAAGAAGGTGGCCATATTGCCAGACCAATGTGGTCCCACACACATACTGTGAGCATATGGCTGTGGTGAAATTGGCTTGTGCAGACATTTCCATCAATAGTCTATATAGTTTGGCAGTTATTATATTAATTGTTGGGACTGATGTGACATGCATCTCTCTGTCCTATGTGCAGATTCTCCGTACTGTATTCGGTATCCCTTCTAAAGATGCTAGATTGAAGACGCTTAGCACCTGTGGGTCCCACGTTTGTGTCATCCTCACCTTCCACATCCCTGCTCTTTTCTCCTTCCTCACCCACCGCTTTAGCAAGCATATACCACGCCACACCCACATCCTTCTGGCCAACATGTATTTGTTGGTACCCCCTATGCTGAACCCTATCATCTATGGAGTAAGAACCAAACAGATCCGAGAATGTGTTCTACAGTTATTCAAAATTAAAATCAGCTAATAATTTTGGGGCTTTCTTTTCTGCTCATTCCTACCCTCCTATCATTGTTTGATATAAATTTCTTGGATTCTATTAATAGCATCAGCAAGACCAGGAATTAGAATCTCAATTCTTCCACTTACTACTACTGTAAGTGGAAGTTTATGTACAATTTACCTAACCTATCTTAGCATCTGTAAAACAGATACAATAATACCTATCCCATAAGTTAATGATTATAAAGTGTTTAACACTTACATTCTAGCATACTTAAGCATTCAATAAAGGTGAGATTATTTCAGTATCATTCCTTCTGTATGCATGTGTTCACTTGGTATTTTATGCAATCCATTTATTGGCATATCTTATAAGATTAACCAAATAGAAAGGTCTTTCTGAGTGTGTGGCTTTTCGGAGGGAGTAATTTTAACATAAATGATTCAGATGATAATTAATCAGAGTTTGGTTAACTTGTACTATCACCATAACCATAAGGAAAGCTAGTGAGAAGTAGGAAGAAGAGAAACAAGTGGCAAGTCATATGGCTTTCACCTGACAACTTAGGAGGAGGGTGCAACTTAGGGACTCCTTTGAGCATGAATATGGACTCTCAAGGGATTCATTCACACTGCTGGTGCAAGCACTGAGTATCTTTCAAACTTGTGAAAATTTAAATATTCAGAATTTGTCATTCTTGAAGTATGTGAGTTAATAAAGTATATAAATGATACTGATAACATTAATGCTTGCATTTATCTATCCATGTGATATATATTTAGTGAGCATCTATTATGTACTACAGACATATCTGGGCTTAAAAGGCATATCAGGAAAAAAAATAAGCAAATTGATTTCCCTTAGTGCACTTTAAACTAATAAAGAGGGATGGTAAGTAATAGTAGGTAATGTAAATTTATTATTCCATAGCTTTTTTTAGTATTAGTTAATGCTATGAATTTCACTGTAATCAATTTTTTAGCTGAAGCTTCCACAATTTTTTGATTGCTGATTTTCTCTCTACTTATTCTATTGGGTACTAAAAGAGGAATCTTGAAACCTCAAAATATAACTGTGTATTTGGCCATATTTCCTTTCAATTTATCAATTTTCTTTCATGTAATTTGAACGTTTGCAATTAAGTAAATATGTCTTTGATATGGTTATATATTTTTGGAGAAATTATGTCATCATTGTATGTGTTTATTTTTGGCAATATTTCTTATTTTGAATTCTACTTTGTCTTATATTAATATAGCCATTTCAGTTTTGTTTTAAATACTTTTTACAGGCCATATATTTTCAATCTTCTCAATTTATTTGTATATTTATATTTAAAGTAGGTACTTTAGACAACATAGATATTAGATTTTGCTTTTTTTTAATTTGAAATTTTTTATTTTCATATCCTTTTTGTGCCATATTTTTATTTTTTTATTTCAGAATATTATGGGGGTACAAACATTTTGGTTACATATAATGCCTTTGCCTTGCCCAAGCCAGGGCTACAAGTTTGCCCTTCCCCCATACACTGCGCACCACATCCATTAGTTGTGAGTTTACCCACCCCCACCACCTCCCTCCCACCTGACTGGCACCCAGTAAATATTAATGTGAGCACCTTAGTGTTGATCAGTTTGTACCAACTTGATGGTGAGTACATGTGGTGCTTATTTTTCCATTCTCCATACCTCAGTTTGAAGAACAGACTGAAGCTCTATCAAGCATAATATGAGGTGCTAGTTCACCACTGTTTTTTGTAGTTGAGTAGTATTCCATGGTATATATATACCACATTTTATTAATCCACTAATGTATTGATGGGCACTTGGGTTGTTTTCACATCTTTGCAATTGTGAATTGTGCTGCCATAAACATTTGAGTGCAGATGTCTTTATTATAGAATGTCTTTTTTTTTCCTTTGGGTAGATGTCTAGTAGTGGGATTGCTTTATCAAATGGTATTTCTATTTTTAGCTCTTTGAGATATCTCCAAATTAGTTCCAGAGGGGTTTTACTAATGTACAGTCCCACCAGCAGTGTAAGAGTGTTCTTATCTCTCCACATCCATGCCAGCATTTGTTGTTTTGGGACCTTTTGATAAAGACCATTCTCACTGGAGTTAAGTGATATCGCATTGTGGTTTTGATTTGCATTTCTCTAATGATTAGAGACGTTGAGCACTTTTTTATATGTTTGCTGGCCATTATTCTGTCTTCTTTTGAAAAGTTTCAGTTCATGTCCTTTGCCCACTTAGATTAATAAAACCAAAAGTTGGTTTTTTGAAAAGATAAACAAAATTGACAGCCCTCTTGCTAGATTGACAAAAACTAGAAAGGAAAGGACTGTAATAAGCTCAATTAGAAATGAAAAAGCAGAGATCACTACAGACATCACAGAGATACAAACATTATCTTTGAATACTATAAAATCTATATGCCCCAAAACTACAAAACGTGGAGGAAATGGACAAATACTTAGAAACACACAACCTCCCTAGGCTCAATCAGGAAGAAATGGAATTCCTGAACAGACCAGTATCAAGCACAGAAATTAAAGCAGCAATTAAAAATATTCCAACAAAAAAAAAGTCACAGATCAGAGGGGTTCACACCTGAATTTTACCAAACTTACAAAGAAGAACTCATAGCTATACCGCAGAAGTTATTCCACAACATTGAGAAAGATGGTGTCCTCCCCAACTCATTCTATGAAGCTAATATCACCTAGATTTTGCTTTTTTATTCAGTTTCACTATCTCTGTTTTAAATTGGTGTGTTCACATCATTTACATTTAATGTAATTAGTGATATGGTTCAATTTAGGTCTGTCATTTTATTTTTCAGAAGTTTCATCTGTTTGTTGTTGCTTTTCTTTTGCTTCATTTCCTACCTTACAGTCTACTTTTTTATTGATGATAATTTATTTACTGACTTACTTTTAAATCGCCAGATAGGCACAGAAAGACAAATATCACAATATCTCACTTATATGTGGAATCTAAAAATGTTGATCTCATAAAAATAGAGAATACTATAATGTTTACAGAGGGTGGGGAGGTTGGGGGTAGGTATTGGGGAGATGTTGGTCAAATGATACAAAATTACTGTTAGGAAGAATAAATTCAAGGGATATATTGTACAGCATGGTGACTGTAGTTAATCATGATGTATTGTATTCTTGAAAAATGCTAAGAGAGTGGATGTTAAATGTTTACACTGCAAAAACTGATAATTATGTGGAGTAAAATTGTGTTTATTATGCACAAAATGATATTTTGAAGTATATATGTGTTGTGTAATGACTAAATCTAGCTAATTAACATATGTACTGCCTACTTTTGGATTTGAATAATTTTATTTTATTTTTTATTTTTATTGCTTTGCTAGAACAACTCAGCCAAATAAAATTCATTGTTTCACACATACATCAAACAGGCCAATAAATAAATAAATAAAATAAACACTACCTTCATAGACAAAAAAAGGAAAAAAAAGAAACCTTTTATCTTTGGCCTTTTTAACCATCTCATACAAACCAACTACTTCATAGTACATGTAGCTAAGTCCATACAAAAAAAGAATACTGGAATGCTTGGAATAAGATTGTTTTTGTGTGGTTTTTGGGTTTTTTTACAAGTTTTTTTTTTTTTCTCTTTTGAGATTATAATGAACATGGTCACACCACAAGTCAAGTCAGAAGTAGGACAGAGAACATCCAAAGGCTGGTTTGGTTGTCCAAAGATCATTAAAAACGACTGACCCTAACGCTATGCACAAGAACATAAAATGTTAATAAAAATACAAACAAATTTCCTTTGTAAAGTACTTTTAAGAAAAAAAGCAGGGCTTTGGAAGTTTTGGTTCTTTTTTCCTCCCCTGTTGCAAATTCTTGTGGTTTTGGTTGGGTGGTGTAGAGCAGTGTCACCTGCAGGTGGCACTGCTCGCGAGGGGGCAAAGGGGCCTCTGCACTGGAGGTGAACAGTTTAGATTCTGAGATGGGAAGTGGAGGGTGAATAGGTCACAGGTCACAGTGGCCATTTTTTTTTTTTAAGTTTAACTTTTCCTTTTTTGCTGTCTAGTCATCCTCATCAGTCTTCTGCCTCTTGGTATCAACATCATCGTCCTCATCATCTTCAGCTGCCCACTTGCCCATGGTGCCTTCAGCTTCCTTATCTTCATCTCCATCCTCTTCCTCATCATCAGCTTCTTCCTCCTCCTCCACTTCCTCCCCACCTTCTTCCTCTTCTTCATCTACCTCCTTGCCAGCCTCCTGCTCCCCATTTTCCTCATGAGCTTTTCCATTAGCAGGGGCAACTCTTCCATTCTCTGCCTCCTCCACAACCTCCTTCTTCTGCTTCAAGTCCTTCGTGGTGATCTCGCAGCTGGTGTCCAACACTACATGTGACATATAGGGGTACACCAGTGATCCGATGCAGGGGATGGAAAAGAAAGGAGAGTTGGGGGCTCTGGCAATAAAGCTGCCAGAATCCGCAGTGACAGAGGTAGCTGCCGCAACAGGAAGCCAGACCCAGGAACAATGCAAAGATGGCTTTTCTCAGCAGCCAGTCTTGAACAGTTTTAACATTGAGTTTTTATTTATTTATTGGATTTTGGTTGTGTATCTATAATTTATTTTATTTATTTAGTTAGTTAGTTAGTTAGCTAGTTAGTTAAGGGACTGCTCTAAAGCATGAATTCTTAACCTAAGTACCATTACCAGTTTTCATCAGATAATACATTGCTGCAAAGTTTCTTTGTTCACCCTCAGTTAAGAAAAACACTTTAATCTATTGAAAGTCAAAGTGAAAATTACATAAAGGAACCACTGAGCATGTGTTTAGGAGACCCTAATAACGGCTGAAGAGATGTCTGAGTGTCCCTTTACATAGTGTCGATTTTGAGCAGCCTACATGCTGTACAAGTTGAAGGATAGACTGAAGTAATTTATCAACTTCTAAATACATTTGAATCACTGTTTCTTTACAAATATTCTCACAACTTGGTCCCGAATTTGTTTTGTCCTGACCCCATAAATGACTGGATTTAAACAAGGAGGGACCACAACATACAAATTGGCCAGGAGGATGTGAATGTAGCGAGGAACATTTCTACCAAACCGGTGAGTCATGAAGGAGAAAAATGCTGGTGTGTAGAAGGCTAAGATAACACAAACATGTGAGCCACATGTGCTCAGTGCTTTGAGCCTGGCATCCCTGGAAGGAAGGTGAAAAACAGCTTGTAGGATCTGAACATAAGAGAGGGCGATGAGGATTAAGTCAAAGATCAGAGCAGCAATGGTAAATAACCCATAGATGATGTTGACCCTTATGCTAGTACAGGCAAGACGAGCGATTCCCATGTGTTCACAGTAGGTATGAGGAATAATGTAGTGTCCACAAAAAGGCAATCGTTTGAGAAGAGGGCAGAAGGGGATGACAAGAAGGACTGGCCTCCCCACTACAACAGAGCCCATGATGGCTACCACTTTGTTGGTGAGGATAGTGGTATATCTCAGGGGGTAACAGATGGCAACAAAGCGGTCAATTGCCATGGCCAGGAGTACAACAGATTCCATACCAGTGTAGGTGTGGATAAAGAACATTTGGACCAGGCAGCCTTCAAAGCTTATCTCCCTGAGGTTGAGCCAGAAGATTGCCAGCATCTTGGGGATGGTAGAAGTGGAAAGTCCTAGATCAATAAAAGAGAGAAGAGCAAGAAAATAGAACATGGGTTGATGAAGACTCTGCTCAGTCTTGATCACGTAGAGGATTGTGAAATTCCCCACAAGGGCTATCAGATAAACAATAAAGAAAGGGAAGGCAATCCAGATATGGAAAGCTTCCAGGCCTGGGACACCCAGCAGAAGGAATACAGAGGGATATGAGGATGTGTTATTGACAGAGGACATCCTGCTGAGAACTCTTGGGAGATATTCTACTGTTTTCTTCAGTATTTCTGGGGAGACACAAAGGAATATATGGTGGTTGGGTATCACTATATATAATAGCATGCTAAGTAAAATTTAAGAACATAATAGAAGGGGATTAGGGGACAATCACCTTTATCAGAGACATTCAAATTACTGACTATCCTATTTAATATAAAATTGGGTTTGTGGAAGTTAGAAAGAGTCTTTTCTGGTGATAGTATGATGTAGTGACCCATGATCATCTTTAGCTCATACATTTGTCAGATGCTCATCTGTATATACTAGTATCAACTGAAACCCCTCACAGTAACCAGAACTTCCCCGAACACATACACACACAAGATCCAGTAAGCAGAACTTTTGTAACATATTTAAGTTACCTTGGTTACCAAGTTGAGCAGATAGTTAAGAGAAAAATCCTCCAAAATGTTATAAAAAAAAGGGTGAGGAAACAAAATGAGATGAAATTATGATGATCAAGAAGATATCCACTTATAAGGCCCATCTATCTTTCATAATCTCTGCTCACTAGGTGTTACTTTTCTCCTTTTTTGCTTTAGTAAAACTGCATTTATACCTTTTAATAAGACTGTATTTATGCTTTGGTTGATGATCATTATTAATATTTTTCTACTCAGTTGAAAAAGTTATGATTTACCACATAAATGATGCATAAAACATATGATCATTCTAGTAGAGGTAGAAAAAATATTTAATTAAATTTAGAATGTATGTATGATATTTAAAGATAACAACTTTAAGCAAACTGGGAAAAAAAAGAAAACTTTTTAAAATTTGATGAAAGGAATCTGAAAAACCAATACTTAATATCATACAGAATGGTGAAATACTGAAAAATTTTCCCACAAAATTGCAAGTTAGGCAGGAATATCACCTAGTATCAATTCTATTTAATATTTTACTGGAGATCCTAACAAGGTCAATGTGTCAAGAAAAAATAAATAATAGACATTAAGATTGGAATGAGAGCAATACTTTCCTATTCATAAATAACACATATTTTTAGGTAAAAATAAGAGAATTTACAGCCAATCATTTAACTTATCAGTTACTCAGGTATAAGAATCAATATTTTTCCTATATAATATTAGCAAACAAGTAAAATTAAAATTTTAAATTAATTTTTTTAAATTTACAATTCCACTTACAATGTCATTAAAACAAGAATTACTTACCAACAAGTACTTAAAATAAAACATGAGAGGAATTAAAAAGAATTAAAAAATATTAGGTTGGTGCAAAGGTAATTGTGGTTTTAGCATTGTTGAAATTTGCCTTTCGATATTAGGAACACATTCTTAAATAAGTGTGGTTATGTTATACATCATTTTAATGCTCATTTCTCGCTTTATGTTTTTTTGCTAATGACTTCTTACTTGCTGTTTATTTTATATTTGTTTTAGACTATGGAATTGATGTTAGACAAAAAGCAAATTTGAGCAATTTTCTTATTTGAGTTCAGAATGAGTCGTAGCAGTGGAGACAACTTGCCACATCAACAACGCATTTAGCCCAGGAACTGCTACTGAAGCTACAGTGCAGTGGTGGTACAAAAAGTTTTGCAAAGAAGACAAGAGCCTTGAAGATGAGGAGCACAGTGGCTGGCTAGCAGAAGTTGACAAGGACCAATTAAGAGCAGTCATCGAAGCTGATCCTCTTAGAATTACAAAAGAAGTTGCCGAAGACAATTCTATGGTCATTCGGTATTTGAAGCTGATTGGAAAGGTGAAAAACCTCAATAAGTGGGTGCCTCATGAGCTGACTGAAAATCAAAGAAAATGTTGTTTTGAGGTATCATCTTCTCTTCTTGTGTGCAACAACAACAAACCATTTCTGGTTCAGATTGTGACATGCAATGAAAAGTGGATTTTATTCAGCTGGTGACTGCCAGCTCAATGGTTGGACTGAGAAGGAGCTCCAAAGCTCCAAAGCACTTCTTCAAGCCAAAAGTGCACCAGAAAAAGGTGATGGTCACTATTTGGTGGTCTGCTGCCAGTCTGATCCACTACAGCTTTCTGAATCCTGGTGAAACCATTACCTCTGTGAAGTATGATCAGCAAATCAACGAGATGCACTTAAAACTACAACTACTGCAGCAGGCATTGGTCAACAGAAAGGGACTAATTCTTCTTCATGACAATGACTGGACCATGGCACAACCAAGGCTTCAAAGGTTGAATGAATTGGGATACGGAGTTTTGCCTAATCTGCCATATTCACCTAACCTCTTGCCAACCGACTACTACTTCTTCAACCATCTCAACAACTTTCTGTAGGGAAAAGACTTCAACCAGCAGGATGCAGAAAATGCTTTCCAAGAGTTTGTCAAATCCCGATGCACAGATTTTCATGCTACAGGAAAAGACAAATTTATTTTTCATTGGCAAAAATGTGTTGTTTGTAATTGTTCCTACTTTGATTAATAAAGATGTGTTTGAACCTAGTTGTAATGATTTAAAATTCATGGTCTGAAACCACAATTACTTTTGCACCAACCTTAAGGCATACCATATCAATGGTTAGGAATACTTAAATATGTTAAGATGCCAATTCTTCCAAGAATGGCCAATAACGTTAAGAAAGCTTCAATCAATATTAATAAATTTAGTCTTATCCTGAAATAATTATAAGAATATCCTAAATTCATTAGAAAAAGAGTAACAAAATGGGGATCTTGTTTTAAAAGACTTCGAACTTATTATCAAACTAGAGTAACCAAGACACTGTGACACGTGCACAATGATGGACAAATAGTAAATAGGAAGAGCATAAAAGGACCCTCTTTATATGCTGGAATTAATTTTTATAAAGAAACCAATGTAGTAATTCAATGAAGACAGAGTCTGTTCTAGCAATGATACTAGTGAAAAGGAATGTACTTCTGTAAGCAATAAAACATGATCCTTGATTCAATCTTCACAACATATGCAAAATATGCATTGCATTTTTAAATTAGATCTAAATTTTTAAAAAGTTCAAACCTATTATCTATAGAATAAACAAAAAAAAGTATCTATGAGACCCTGTGGAAAGTGATGGCTTCTTAAGCAGTACATAAGAACAAAACCACAAAATACTCTATTACATGTTATCAAATTCAAAAATTAACAATTAAGAAACTAAATAAAGAAGGCACAGCCTGGTAGGAAATGTCCACAAACCCTATCTGAAAAAGAATTTCTGCCAAGAACATATAACTATACTTAAAACTAAAAATTAAGAAAAACAAGCAATGGAAAAAGAAGAAAAGAGACCTACACTGACACTTGGCAAAGAAAAATATACAAATTGCATTAAAATTCTTAAAAGCATTAGGCATCAGGAATGGTACATTAAAGGTATAATGACTTATTTTGCTTTCACTAGAATGGCTAAAATTAAAAAGCGTGACAATACCAAATTTTAGCAAGGATGTAGAGCAATAGAGTCTACTACACTGGTAGTAAACATTGAAAATAAAATTTGGATAATAAATTGTAGTGTCTTATAAATTTATTAACACACCATCATTGATCACTACACACTATTGAACTCCTAGGTATTTGCTCTAAACGAATGAAAGTGTATGTTCACACAAGCCTTGTATAAGAGTATTAACAGCAACTTTATTCATAATTGCCTCAAAGTGGAAACAGCAAAAATACCCAACAATTAGTGAATCAACAAATCAATCTTGGAAAGTTTACCTGATGAAATTCCACTGGGCAAGAAAGATGACTTGATTATTTACACATGTAGCAGCATAGATGAATCTAAAATCATTATGATGAGCCAATGTTTGCCACTACTTAAAAAAGAATATTTGCTATATTATTTCATTTGTATGAAGTTCTAGAACACACATACAAACTAGGTGCTGAAAAGAAAACATCAGGTCAGTTTTTGCTAGGGGTTGAAAGGGGTCAGGAATTAACTGGAAAGGAACAAAAGAGGATATTGTAAGGTGATGGAAAAATTCTATGTATTTATAGTGTATAGGATATATATGTAAATATTATGCTATATTCTCTAAGTTTGAATTTTATTTTAAGGTATAATTTACACATTTTAAATGTACAAGTATCATTTGTACATTTGTGACAAATATTTGTGCATAAACATATGTAAATTTTACCTTTAAAAATCAAATTCATGCTGGACGTGGTGGCTCATGCTTATAATCCTAGTACTCTGGGAGGCCAAGGCAGGAGGATTGCTTAAGCTCAGTATTTGGAGACCAGCCTGAGCAAGAGCCAGATCCTGCCTCTACTAAAAATAGAAAAAATTAGCCCAGGGGTGGTGGCCACACCTGTAGTCCCAGCTACTCTGGAGGCTGAGGCAGGAGAATCCATTTCACTCTGGAACTTGAAGTTGCCGTGAGCTATGATGCTGTCATTGCACTCTAGCTGGGGTGACAGGGTGATACGCTGTCTCAAAAATAAAAATAAAAATAAAATTCAAACTTGGAGAAAATAGCAGAATCTTTACAGTTGTTGAGATTACGTGCCAGACAGAGTATTAGCTTCTCTGTTTAGTTATATATGTTTCAAATGCTCTATAATGAAATGACAAAAAATATAAATCTAGTCAAAATATATGTCATCTTTCATATTTTAAAATCTAAAAAACCATATAATTTGCTTTCATAAAATATATAATTTTGAAACTCATTTATAAATGAAATATTTCATTTGAATAGAATATAAATTCATCTCATATAATTAATAAGGAAAGCCAAAAATCTTAACATCTGACTATAATATTTTACAGTCACACTCAAAGAACATAAAATAAAATGTATAACCTATGTTAAGATTAACTATTTTGTGATAATTTCTGTTTTGAATGGGGTTTAGCTTTTATTCCTGTTTACAATAATTATCTTTCAAGTCAAATGCTAACAGTGATATATTCTTTATGATTGTTTGATACAAGTTCATTGATAACTGAGATCACTCTAAATAATGATGAAGTACACAGCCAAACAGCATGCCAGGGCTATATCTGAGGACGAACCCTACTATCTCATTCAAGATTGTTCAGTTTGATCATTTATGTTTATCATTTATGTATCACAGTATTTTTATGCCCCACTAAAACATCTTAAACATATTCCTCAACACATTCAACCAAATTACTCTATTATTAAAATTAAAAACTAATTACCAGGAAGCCAGAGGCCTAATCAACTGGGTTTGTACCAATAGGGTTGGCCTAAAAGATGTATATTTTTCTCCAATTCAGACAAATACATAGCTATTTCTCTGCTTTATTTTACTGAACTTGCATACCAGCAAAAGGTCCACCAAAGAAAATATATTCCCAAACAGTGTGCTAAATACTTATGCAAATATTCTCATTCAAATTTAATAACAACTCTATGATAGATAACAACTCTATAAAATAGATCATACTAGTTTCATAGGAAAGCAAACCTAAGGTGCAGAGAGTCTGAGGAACTTGTCTAAGGTGACGCATGAACATGATTTGTATAGTTAGAATTAGAGCATGTATCTGTATCCCTATTACACAATTTCCTTTGAATGATAATGCCTTTGCTAAGCTTAATATAGAAATAGTAATTATAAGTTAAGGCAGAAAAGTCTTCTATTTATAATTTCACAGTTATTTAAAGCCTCTGGATCAGCACAATAAGAAAAATAATTCTATATAGATAGTAGCATATATATATGTTTATTTTTATTTCTTCCTGTCTGATTCCTTGTGGTGTTCAGCAGTTAGAAACTGAAATAATTTTTTAAAAAGAAATGTGCATGTGCTTCAAGAATAGAAGAAAGGAATTGTTAGTTTAGACCATCAACTACCTGGGCTAGAATTGGTGGGAATTTAGGGATGGTCCCAGGGCCAGGATGAGTTGAGACTGAACAAAGGAGAAAAAACACTGAGGATTTGAGTGAATCTTGGCAATTATACCAATAAAAATATGTTGACCTTTTTGGGGGGAGCGCACGAAAGGAAGGCAGGTGGATTTCAGGAAGCTATTTTTTCCCCCCCCTTTGGCTAGGAAAAGCTCTTACAATTAAAATGTAGAAAATACAACTTGTCATTCTCTAAGACCATATCTCAACTCTATTTCCTACTGTGCTGCTGATACATCTAATCCCATTAGATCCCATTAGAAACTCACATGTATTGCATGCATATAAAAGAAAGTTTTAGTGATATAAAGTGCAAAGAAAGGATGGCATAAAGGTGGAAATGATTTGACTTTTGAAGCCATGCATATAAATCTTCTCTCTTAACATCCAGAGTGAAAATTATTCATCTTCTTTGAATCTTTGGCTCTGCCATCATTATGGGACAATTATCTGTTTCAACATTTCCATTATAGTGACTCTAATTCTAGGATTACAAATATTTGGCATATATATCATTAATGAATTCCCATATCTAATGTTTAAAGGAGACACCAATAATACATTATTGTATTCTTTTTATTCAGCCTCAATAGAATCAGATCTAGACTTTTTCAATACTCTTGACATTCACAATCTGTTGATAGATTTTAGCCTTACAGACAAACCAGCCTTTTCTGCCTTTTCTCAAAAGTTGTGAGGGTAGGGATTTATTTGAAGGCCCCGTGTTTTACATGGTTTCAGATTTTAATTAGCAGATAAATCCTCTTACTATACTGTTCTTGCCAGCAGATGTCCACTCAGTGTCAGATTCAGCCATGGACTCTTTCTCTCTATATCCAAACCCATCTGTCTACTGAGACCCACTGGGAACCAGTTAGTTTGGTGTCTAGAGCCACTCCCTTTGGACTCAAGGCAAACATGGATGTATGTGTTAACTCTCCAACTTATTAAAGACCCTAGGGAAATCATTCCCCAAGACTTATTTTATTTATCTCTAGAAGTTGAGATAACCATAGCATCAACCTTATAGGTGGCTTTGGTGGTCAGCAAATTAGTGTTACATATGAGGTACCCAACAGAATGCCTTGACACTGGGCCCTTAGTACCATTAGCTGGAGTGTTTTTTCATTATTATTAACCATGGGTATGAATCTTGGTGATAACATTTAATTTCTAAATAAAACACATCTCACTAATAGTATAGATATTAGATTCATTATCCTAGAAGGGACCAAGAGAACTGAGTCCCAGTCATTCAGTGTGATTTGAAAGTGAAGACTCTCATCTAATTAGATTAGAAGCCTGTGCTTTAAAGTGTTTTCAGAATATTCCAGGTACACATTGTGTATTTGATTAGGGAGCAAATGCTAAAACTTCTAGGACCTCTTCATTGATATCCATTTAAGAAAGACTTTCTGCCTATAATAAATACACAAATTAATTGATTTTCATTCTGAAACATGGAATATGTAGGTTATAATCACAGTCAGAACAAAATGGAATTTCATAACTCAAATTTGCATTTTTATCACTCCAACTGTGGAAAACACTTTACAGAATCTCATTCTTAAACACAGGCTAACACATAACGTGATTATTATCCCTGTTTTGCAGCACAGAGTACATACATCATCCACAAGGCCTTACAGCTAATAAGATACAGCAAATCTTTCAAAGATATCACTCTCTTGACTAACATTCTGATTTCCCTGATATAGTCCATAGTTCCAGACACTCATCACTTACTCAGGCCCATATCTGCAATGAAAGTGAAGCATACGGGGTCTTGGTGTCCTTCTCTTTAGTGGTAGCTGAAATAAAGGGGCCTGACACTTTCTTCTGTGGTATATCTGTAAGTGGTACTACCTGATATAACTTCCAGAAACTCTCCTCAATGTCCACTGTGCTGGTCTGCCCCAGCTGTCTGAGCCTTTTCATGGGAGACACCCACAAATATAAAATATGATCTGGGGTCCCTTCCCAGGAACACCGTTCTGCCTGTTTTTACAGTATCAGACTGATCTTCCTGCCCAAGATCCCAAGAGGAACACTGTATGAAGAGAAGGTGGCTCCCTTGAGAACATCCTGGGTCAGGCTCCCCAGAGACCGAGACTGTCTGAGTATCTGAGTTAGCATTCTGAAGCCTCTTGCTTCAAATCTGTACCTAGAGAGCCAGAAATCCCTTTTGTCTTTTGTCTCATATGCACACCAATTTTTTATGTGGTTCATCTTCATTTCTAGTTTTTATATCTGTTAACTTTCTCTAATTATTTTCACCAGGGTCTCTTCATGTTTGGAATATATATTTCTTCAAATATATCTTCCTCATCTTTCATTCACATTTCTGAGTTAATAGCTATGCTCATTGCTTTATATAGTTCCTTTTTAAATTATATCTCATATTGACTACTAAATGTTTTCTTAAAATTTAATTGCCTATTTTACAGTCTGTTTCTAAATTAAATCATAGCAGAGAGGTCAAGGAAATCTTCCTGGAACTAAATAATTTGTTTCAAATGCTGTGTTATATGATAATTATATGACTATATGTAAGTTATTTAACTTCTCAATCTCAACCTACTTACTATGACATGTGAACTACCTAAAGAACCAACTGTAATTCCTAGAACGTTGTAAGTTGTCAAGAAATGTCAGATGCCATTAGTAGTAATATTAATATTACCTAGTGTTTATATGTTTCCTAAATCATATGGAATTGAGAGGTGTTTGTTCCACAGGTTATAAATATGTTGAAGTTGTATTTTTTGTTTACTCAACTGAGAAATAGGCAGTTTCTTTCATGACATTAAAAATGCTACTTATGCCAAAATAATATTACTATATAATATTGATGCTGCATGTGATCTTTTCCTGATATGTCGCAAAGAACTCGTCCAGAGACTGATTCTAACAATTTATTTAAACTTCATATTTTATGCTTACTTTCACATTTACAGGTTCATTGAATATTTTGATGAAAATAGTGGTAGAGAAAAATCTTAGGGCATATGTGCTTTTTGTTTAACAAATATATAAATATTTTACTTAACCCTGTCATCTTGCTGCTGTTTCATTAGCTATAAAACTTAGTTTTATGATATTATTTCTCTCCTCTTTAATTGTTCATTCTCATGTTCAGATTATGTCACTCCAAGCCAACCCATGTGGGCAAGATATTATCTTGGAATGGATTGAGGGGAAAAAAAAAAAAAAAACAGTGTGTGACTTTGTTCTTTTCATTCAAACTCTAACCTGGTTATTAGCTTGGGATAATATTGCTCTCTGGTAAAAAAAAAAAACAAAACAAAAAAAGGAGTGTGAGTCCTGTTTCTGCAGCCTCCTGGATAAATACAAAGCTTCTGTCTCTTCAAATGGAAGGATTTTAGTGTCTATTCACCTGTTCATTTTCCTTCAGTTACTGCTTCTGTACACATTCTTTTCCATATCATACCATTGCCTCAGTTTCCTAAGCGATAGGAAGAGGGTGCAAAGAAGTAATCACTCATTGTAGTTTTAAGAATTTGGTGAGTTAATACTTTTAAAGTTATGAAAACTATTCCTGAATTGTAATATGTATTCTATAAATGTTTGCTATTATCATTATGCTAGCCACTTTTTATCAACTTCACATGCTTTTTTACATAATTTTTTTTTACTTATCACATAATTGTTGACATTGGAATGCTTGTATTAAATGTTTATCAATATTTCCTTTGACTTATTTTTCTCACTAATATAGATTGAAGACTCTATAAATCTGCACAGTTTACCATTTTCTGCAGATATCATGATGTTGCAATTTTAAGAGTAGAGAATAAGTTCCGTTTTTTTCCAACTCAAGCTTCTTCATCTGTGAAGTCCAAATTTCATAATTTATTTCTAAAAGCTCTAATTACTCTCTCTCTGATCTGCTTAGTTCTGACCCCATAAATAACAGGGTTGAGAGCTGGTGGGATGACAACATAAAAGTTGGCAAGCAGAATATGGATGTACTGAGGAACATTTCGGCCAAACCGGTGAGTCATGAAGGAGAAAAATGCTGGTGTATAGAAGGCCAGCATAACACAGACGTGTGAGCCACAGGTGCTGAGTGCCTTGAGTCGTGCATCCCTAGAAGGTAGACGGAAGACAGCACGAAGGATCTGGACATAGGAAATGACAATGGCTATGATGTCAAACACCAGGATAGAGATGGCACATAAGCCATAGATAATATTGACTTTGATGCTGGCACAAGATAGGCGGGCAATGCCCATGTGCTCACAGTAGGTGTGGGGGATGATCTGGTGTCCACAGAAGGACAGTCGTAGGATGAGCAGAACAAAGGGGATCGCAATGGCTAAGGGTCTCAGAAGGATGATCAGTGCTATAACTGACACCACCTTGTTTGTCAGCACCAATGTGTAGCGAAGAGGGTTACAGATGGCCACATAGCGATCATAGGCCATGGCCACAAGCACAGCTGACTCCATGCCAGTGCACAGGTGAATGAAGAACATCTGGATGAGACAGCCCTCAAAAGTGATTTCTCTCAGGTTGAACCAGAAGATGCCAAGCATCTTGGGGATGGTGGATGTGGACAGGCCCAGGTCAATAGATGAGAGAATGGCCAGGAGGTAGAACATGGGCTGGTGGAGACTGTGTTCTGTCTGGATCATAAAAACAATTAAAATATTTCCCAGTAAAGCAGTCAAATATACAACACAAAATGGAAAACCAATCCACATATGCACAGCTTCTAGCCCTGGAATTCCCAGAAGGAGAAAAAAGTAGGGGTGGACCTGCGTGTCGTTAGGAGGG
This sequence comes from Eulemur rufifrons, assembly GCF_041146395.1. Lineage (NCBI taxonomy): Eukaryota > Metazoa > Chordata > Mammalia > Primates > Lemuridae > Eulemur > Eulemur rufifrons. Next base: position 56,180,984 of record NC_090988.1, on the reverse strand, counting down.
ATCATGTTTCTGAGGCCCCTTTACAGCTGCAGGAACCATAGAGCAGATATCTCATTCACTGAGAGACTCTGGCTTTTCTCATCCAATGCTATTGATTTCCTACAAAATTACATAAAAATATGTTTTATTTATTCTAATAACCAAGTCCATCATGATATAATTTCACAATTTATGGAAACTTAAGTATGTGATGTTTTTGATGGATTCAACAAAAATTGCATTTATTTTGATATATGTACAACACAGTTAACAAGGATCAATAGAATATCAGATAAATGGCTAGATATTTGGTAGACTGCATTGTTTCTCTTCTTTAAAAAAATTCTATATACCTTAACAATATTTTAAATAACAATAAAATGTATGGTTCCTTTTCAGTTTTAACATGTGCATTTTCCTAGCTGTCCCAGGAAACAACTATTTCACAAGGAATTATTATAGCCTATGGAGGAAGAATTTCCATGAAATTATTTTAAAAGTTCCAAATCCAGTGGTAGAAAAGACTAAGTCAACACGTGTACCTCTTTCATCAGAAATCACATCATTGCCATTAGGGTAGACAAAATTAAATCCAGGAAATATAGACTCATGGCAGATATAATTGATGTAGTTGAGATGGCCTCACCATTTGATTTTACAAATGGTGTTGAAAATAGCAGAGGAGAGACCAAGATGTCAAGCTGGAAACAGCCCGCACAAGCTGCTTTCAAGGAGAGATTTGAAAGTTGTAAGGGGATACCCACCTACAAAGGGACTCTCTTGGACAGAGCATTGTATATCATCAGAGAAGTGACAGGAGACACTCACAGTGAAGGATACAGGGATGGGGAGATCCACATGCCAACACCAGAAGGTCCCTGAGGGAGAAGCCTACATGTAGAGGAGGGATAATGGAGAGAACCCTAGGACCCCATGCTTCCTGCACAGCCACTGTGACTCAAGCTGTGAGGCCCTCACCACCCCCACTGTGGGCCTCCATTATGATCAGGGAACTGCTTGGAGAGTGTGCAGTAAAGTTGCACGAGAGAGCAGGCTCAGCAGGGACATGCTGGCCTCTGTGCCTGGGTTGTTGCAGCTGATGCCATTCTGTCCTCTCAGGTCTGGAGCACCAGGTCTACACAGGGATAAGCTTTGCTGCAACTGCCACCACATCACCCCTTTCCAGGCTGGGGAGGGGGCAGGGAGAGCAGATGCTCTCCCAAGCCTGTGATTGAAAACCAGGTGCAACTTCCCCCTAGGGAATTCAAAAGGAGTGGCACCAACACCACTGGAGAAGTCCCACAGTAGAAGCTTTGTTGGGACCTGTGTGAGGAGAAAGCCTCAGCCTTCCAGCAGTTCTGTCCCTGCTGCCCTGCATGCTGACCAGCAGAACAAGACCCTAACCCTGCATGCTGCACAGAGGTCCATGCCCCCATGGCATTTTGTGATACCATGTCTGCATCCCAGCTCTATACCATGGACCCACTAGCCACAGCTGCTCCCTGACACATACTGCCATTACACCAACACCTGACTTGAACAAATGCCCACAGCCATGACACCTGCGACCACCACCTAAATAGCCTTGCCAAGAAGCCACTGCCATCACTGTGGGTAGACCTTACCAGAGCAATCTTTCACAATGCTGCCTCCATGGCTCACCAAGATCCTTTTCTGAGCTTCCAACAGTGGCCTGAGGGCCATCCCACCACTCCACACAAATATACCACAGCCCTGGCTTGGACTATGGCAACCACAGGGGACTAGGACAACATGTAACAACTACATTACAAGATTATAATACATCTGCCCCTCTCCCACCAGATAAGTCTTCTGGAATTGGACACAAAAGCACCATCTAGAGACCTCTCTTCCTTTTCACTAAATAGAAAACTTCTCAGCAAAGGAGAACAGGAGCAATGCAAACCTATCCATCCTGAACTGAAAGAAGTTGTTTCAGATGAGAAGAAACCAGCAAAAGAACTCTGGCAACATGAAAAAAAAAAAAAAAAAACAAGCTAGTTACATAGCCCCTAAGGATCACAATAGACCTACAGCAACAGACCTCAACCATAAGGAAATTGCCAATATGACAGAAATGGAATTCAGAATTTGGGTGGCAAATAAGATGAATTGGATTGAATAGAAAGTTGAAAGTCAAGATAAAGAAGCTAAAAAATTATCTCAGGACATGAATTAAAAAAATTAAAAAGTCCCTAAAGGAATAGAAAGTATAAGAATGGATATAGCAAAACATAAGAAAAATGAAAGAGTCACTTAGGGATCTTCAAAATACAGCAGAAAGCTTCAACAACAGGGTAGACCAAACAGAAGAAAGAATTTTAGAGCTCGAAAACAAGGCTTTCAAACTAACCCAGTCAGACAAATATGCAGAAAAAAGAATAAAGAACAATGAAAAATCACTCTGAGAAGTATGGGACTATATAAAATAAGCCAAAATATGAAATGTAGGTATCCCTGAGGGAGAAGAAGAAAAAGCATATAGCATGGAAATCCTATTTGAAGGAATTATTGAGGAAAACTTCACTGGTATCACCAGAGATTCAGATATCCAGATAGAAGATGATCATTGGACACTGGGAAGATTTATAGCAAATAGGACATCTCCAATATACATAGTTATCAACCTGGCCAAATTCAAAATGAGGGAGAAAAGTCTAGAAGCTGGAAGATGAAACCAACAACTGACTTACAAAGCAAAGTCCATTGGGCTAACAACAGACTTCTCAGCAGACATCTCACAAGCAAGAAGGGAATGGGGTCCCATTTTAATCTTATTAAACAAAACAACTTCTAGTCAAGAATTTTGTTTCTTGTAAAACTTTTTCATAAATGATGGATAAATAAAGACTTTTCCAAATAAGCAAACACTGAAGGAATTTGTCACTATTAGACCCGCCCTACAAGCAATGTTCAACATTCTACATACACACTATACATGAAACAGTGCAATAGATACCCATGAGGGTACAAACACCTGAACATCAAAGCTAACAGCTCTTATGAAACAATAGCACAAGAGAGAAAACAAAACAACAAAGTTATCATTCAACATGTTGAACAGAAGACTACCCCACATACCAATAGTAACACTGAATGTGAACAGTATTAATGTCCAACTTAAAGGACATAGACTGGTTGAGTGAATAAAAAAATCCAATGATATGACGCTGTATTTAGAAAACCCTGAAGATTCCACCAGAATACTCCTAGAATTGATAAATTAATTCAGCAAAGTCTCAGGTTACAAAATCAATGTACACAAATAAGTAGTATTTGTATATACTAATAACAGTCAAGCTGAGAGGCAAATCAAGGACTCAATACCATTTACAATAGCTACAAAGAAAATAAAACACTTGGGAATATGTTTAAACAGGAAAATGAATGATCTCTACAAAAAGAACTAGAAAACAATGATGAAAAAAATCGTAGACAACACAAACAAATGGAAAAAACATCTCCTGCTCATGAATTGGTAGAGTCAACACTGTTAAAATGTCCGTTCTGCCCAGAGTGATTTACAGATTCAACACAATTCCCATCAAAATACCAACATCTGACTTCACAGATCTAGAAAATTGATCCTAAGCTTCATTTGGAATGAAAAAGGAAGCTGAATAGAAAAAAACCATCTTAAGCAAAAAAAAAAAAAAAAAAAAAACAAATCTGGAGGCATCACATTACCTGACTTCAGATTATACTGCAAGGTTATAGTAACCAAAACAGCATGATATTGGTATAAAAGTAAAGACATAGACCAATGGAACTGAATAAAGAACTCAGAAATAAAACCATCTACCTATAAGCAACTGATCTTTGACAAAACAGACATCCACATGCACTGGGAAAAGGAAGATCTTTTCAATAAATGATGCTGGGAAAACTGTATAGCCACATGCAGAAGAATGAAACAGAACTCCTATATCTCACCATATACAATTAACTCAAGATAGATTAAAGACTTAAATGTAAATGTGAAACCATAAAAATTCTAGAATAAAACAAATGAAAAATTCTTCTATACATACCTAGGGAAAGAATTTATGATTAATACCCCAAAGGCAAATACAGCAGCAACAAAAATAAATTTGTATCCCCATAATTTCCTGAAATAAAAAAAAATTTTTAAAAAGGCCATTCACTAAGAAAATATCAGAATTCTAAATATTGTATACTTAGCTTCAAATATAAAAATAAAAAATTGACAAAACTAAGATGAGAAATACAAACTAAATAAATAAATAAAGATTTAATTAAATTAAAAGAGCTTCTTATGAAAAAGGAAATAATCAACAGAGTAAACATACAACCTACAGTATGAGAGGAAATAGTTACAAACTATACATTCAACAAAGGACTAATTTCCAGAATCTACAAAGAACTGAAACAAAACACCAAGAAAAAAAATAAATAAATAAAGAACCCCACCAAAAAGTGAACAAAATACATGACCAGAATTTTTTCAAAACAATACAGACAAATGACCAAAAAACATATGAAAAAATGTTCAATACCACTAAGCATCAGAGAAATGAAAATTAAAACAACAATGAGATATCATCTTACTCTTTCAGAATGGCCATTGCTAAAAAGACAAAAAACAGATACTGGTTCGGATGCAGAGAGAAAGGAACGCTTATACACTGCTGGTGGGTCTGCAAATTAGTACCACCTCTATGGAAAACAGAATGGAGATTCCTCAAAGAGCTAAAAGTAGACCTACCACTCAATTCATCAATCCCACTACTGGGTATCTACTCAAAGAAAAACATATCATTTTATCAAAAAGACACCTGCACTCGGATATTTATTGTAGCACAATTCATAGTTGCAAAGATAGAAAATCAATCTAAGTGTCCCTTAATACATGAGTGGACAAGGAAAATGTGGTGTACACACACATGCGCGCGCACACACACACACACACACTATGGAATACTACTCAGCCATAAAAAGGAAGGAAAAATGTCATTCACAACAACTTGGATGGAAAAGCAGACCATTATCTTAAGTGAAGTATTTCAGGAATGGGAAAACAAACACATGTTCTAACTAATAAGTGGGAGCTAATCAATGGGTGCACATGTACGAAAGAAAAAAAGATGTAAAGGGCATTGGAAACTAAGAAGGGGGAAGGGATTAAGAACTTATACCTGTTGGGTACAATGAGCACTGTCCTAGTGGCAGGCACACTGAAATCCCTGACTTCAGCATTGTAGAGTGTATCCACATAACAAAAATTTTGTATCCCCTTAATATTTTGCCATAAAAAAAGAAACAGATCTTTGATGTGATTTTCTTGAGATAAAATATGAATAGAGAAGAAGTGAGTACAGTCGACAGACTCACAGGATTTTCAAGTTTAGAGGAACCTGAGCTTCCTGCCAAAATCCCCTTCAAGCCTTGGTGCACTGTGTTTAAAACTCAGGGATTTGAGCCAGCTCTGCCTCTTACCAACTGTGTTATTATTAGCTGGAGTGTGTTAAATAGCATAAGTGCGAATATAGTAAAGGAAGGTGTAATTCAGTATCTCCTAATCCTAATTTTATATTCTTTTTCCACTTCTTTGAAACCCCAAAACAAAATATGGGCACCATTTCTAGTCTTCACTATGATAGCATCATGTTTTGTAGTGGCTTATGTTTTTGCTCAGCTGGAGTAACTTGTGGAGAAAAAATAAATAAACAAAAAAAAAAACCCCCAAAAAAACCTTTCCTGTCACTACAGTTATATCTTCCAAGCACTTAAAACATGTACATATAAGTAGCTCTCAAAATAAATATGTTAAGACACAATGACTGGTGTGTGGTAAATATAATAATACTAAAAATAGATTAGTAAAGCTTTCCGCAGGATTTTTATGTGTCCAAGATACACTGTTAGAGGAAAAAGGATAAGAAATACTTAAATAGTATTGACCTAGGCAAGACACTTGCTCTCTTTTGAAGACTCTAGCAGTTCAGAGATTTTCAGAACTATAGTTATTCTCCAAACCTCATGCTGAAAACTTCCAAGTATTTCAAAATTATTGTGCAAAAATATCAACCGATTGGGTAACATATATTTTATTTTTTGACCCTATTCACAGCAAAAATAGTAAGTTAAGTGATCAAAGACTTTTCAGTTGACTAGATTGTGATAGTTTTGAGGGCAAGGAATAATATATATTTGCATGGAAGAGAAGGTGAATGGTAATGGTGATCCACAGACAAAGGTAGTAACTTGGAGCCAAAAATATATTAACAACTTTCTGTGGCTGTAACTTGGACTCAATTAACCAAAACTGACTTTGTATTATGTTATAATGGATGGAGTCCAGGTTTTGGAACTAGAATTCATTTAAATGAGAGTTCTGATTCTTTCAAGCTGTCAATATCGCATAGACATTATTTCTTAAAAAAAAAAAACTTCATATGCAATATTAAAATACTATAATATGTATGTTGTAGATTTCATTAAGGAATTATAAATGAATATGAACAACATATTGGGAGGACAACATAAATTGGAAAATTGTAATAATTGAATTATTTGACTTTCTCCACTTGGTCATACATTGCTATTGTAATATTTGTGTAAATTTCCAATGAGGAAATAATTTAAATTAGTTTATAGATGTGATATTTAGATAGAACATTGCTTAAATATCTTAGATATATATGAATCCAGAATTATTTGGAAAAACATTAGAATTGGTTTGTAAATTATGAGTTAAGTTTGTTTTTTGTTTTTGTTTTTTTGTTTTAACAACAGTTTGGGAATTTAAGGAGTCTTTATCCGGTATTTTGTACCACCCCTTTAGATAAAGGCACAAATTGTAAAATATTCATCTTGAGAGCTACTGGAGAACAGAGGGATATACAAATTTAGGTAAAGTTCTACAAGATAGTTACAGAATAGTGACAGCTAAGGGATGGCAAGGGAGGAAGGATTGATGATTATGATAAAACTATAGTAGGCAAAAGGACAAAGTGAGTTGAATGACAAAGACTTAAAGACAACACAGAGAGTTTTAAAAGCATTTACATATGTATACACATGCACACATAACACTTAGTCAAATATTTAAGAATGTTTTAATAAAGTCTTTGTTGGAGTACACATCTGAGTCTGTTTAAACTGTCACCTTGTTATCCTCCGGGCTCAACTATGCCTTCCAGGTTCAGTCAGCTTTCTTTTTATTCTGTCTGTTGTCTATTTTATCTCCTTCACCTAAATTTCAATTAAATGGCCACAATAAAATGGTTCCCTTCTTAGTGACCCTTTTCTAGACCCACAGCCAGACTTACCAGCAAAGCTTTCTAGATAAGCTAGTTCATCTGCACCAGAATGTTTCCCTTTTCACCCACTCTTGCTGAAGTGGGAGCGGGAAACTGTAACAACTGCCCTTAAAATGAAGTGTACAAACACAGTCACTCCCTGGAGAACCGAGATGCCCACAGGCACTGAGTGAGGTGTTCAATACATACGGAGCATAACATCATTGGTGATAAAGGTAAATATCTTGATTCTGGGAGCAGATTCCCAAGCTTAGGATGAATAATGATGCATTGGCGTATCTCTAGGAGAGAGGAGAGAATATGAGAAGGGCTTGCCTCTCGGTTTTTCTCCTCAAGATCTCTCCAGTTCTAGATTCCCTGTCATGAGCCCCAGGTACAAAGTCCAGGTCACAAAGAATTTTGAGGTGTTTTTCTATAAGAGTTAGGCAAAGCCCCCTGGCATTTCTCTTTTATTATGATAGTTGTTTACTTTGCTCTCATCGGGTCAAATGCTCCAAAATTTACCTACATTTTCTCTCCCACCCTACCCCTAAGCCAAATTCAATGTTAAATACAATCCTTAAATATCAAAACCCAACTAATACCTCTCATTTTTTGGAGAGAAATATTCATTAGAAAACCGTAGTTGAGGAAGACTATATATTAAAACAAAAATCAGTTGTTTTGAGCAAAAATTGCTACTTCTTCCTGGTTTTCATTAATAGTTAAAGAAAGGCTATTTAATTTAATTTACTGTAATAAAAAGACAGATGCCTCTATAAAAAAACTTTGAGAATAGAAAATTGGCTAAATAGATGGACTGGCCATAGACTGCATGGGTTGCATTCCCTCACACCTACTTAATGGCTATTTGAATTTGGGCAAGAAATTTAGACCATGTTTCCATTTCGTCATATATAAACTAAGCAGAATAATACCTGGTGCAAAGTACTGGTGTGAAGATTCAATAGCTAACACAGGTATATCCCTTAAAACTTTTTATGACTGATATATTTATATATATATATACATATATATGTTTATGTGAGTGTGTAATTTTCAAACATTAAGGTCATCTTTTGTGTTGTAAAATTCTATATTTTTGTGAAATGTATAGTATCATGCATCCACTATTATAGTACTTTATAACATAATTTGACCACCTTAAAAATTCCTTTGCACTTTAGGTAATTAACATCTCTTCAGTTCTCCTCCCATTGAAAACCACTGATATGTTTTCTGTTTCTATTTTTTTTTTCTCTTCCAGAATATAATTTTACTAGAATCATACAACTTGAAATCTATTCAGAGAGGTTTCTTTTACTTACCAGTATGTGTTTAAATGTTACACATTTCTTTTCATGGTAAGATATCTCATTTCTTATGAATGGTCAATACTATTTCATTGTATGGATGTACTCCAATTTGTACATTCATTCACCTATTCAAGGGCATTTGGTTACTTCCAGTTCTTGACAGATAAAGTGCTACAAATAACCCTGTGCAGGATTTTTGGTGGATATAGTTTTCAAATCAGTTAGTTTAATTCCTTGAAGTATAATTGTTATACCAAATAGTGAGATTATATTTTGCTTTGTAAGAAACTGCCAGACATTCATCGTAAGTGGCTGTGCTCAATGTAAATTGATTAATTCATACAGTAACATCTCAAGTACCCAATAAAGATATACAACTATTCTGTACCCATAATAATTAAAAATAACAAAATAAAAAGTGGCTGTGCCATTTCTTTCATCAATGTTTTATTGTTTACAATATGCAGATTTTTCCTGTTTTTAGTTAAATTTACTTCTAAGTATTTTACTTTTATGGTATTATACATTTGATTGTTTTCTTAATTTCTTTTTCATATAATATGTTGGTGCTGTATATAAACACTATTGATTTGTATTAGTTGATTTTGTGTCCTGGGAATTTCCTGAATTCTTTCATGACTTACAACAGTTTTTTGGTAGTCTTTAGGGTTTGCTATTTATAAGATAATATAATCAGCAGAGACTATTTTACTTGTTCCTTTTCTGTTTGGTTGCCTATTATTTATATTTCCTCCATAATTCTAGGATTTCCAATACTATGTTGAATAGAAGTGAATAGAAGTGGCAAGAGTGAGCTTCCTTGTCATGGTGTTTATCTTAGAGGGAAAACTTTCATTTCAACTTTTCAACATTGAGTGTGATGTTACCTGTGGGCTTATCACATGTAACCTTTATTGTGTTGAGGAATATTTCTTCTATATCTGATTTTTGGAGATTTTTTTTACCATAAAAGGATGTTGAATTTTGTCAAGTGCTTTTTGGGCATCTGTTGGGGCAATCACATCATTTTTTGTCTTTTATTCTGTTAAGACAGTGAATTACATTTATTGATTTGCTCCAGTTGAACTTTCCTTGCATCCCAAGAATACATTCCACTTGATCATGTTGAATGATCCTTTTTATGTACTGTTGAACATAGTTTGCTAGTATTTTTTGATGATTTTTGCATCTATGTTCATCAGTGATATTGGCTCATAGTTTTGTTTTATTGTTGTTGGCTTTGATACCAGGTTAATGACGGCAAACTCACGTAAAGGTAAAAGTATTACCTTCTCTTCAACTTTCTGGAAGAGTTTGAGAAAAATTTCTGTTAGTTTTTCTTCAAATGTTTGGTAGAATTCAGCTGTGGAGTCATCTGGTCCTGGACTTTTTTTGGAAAACTGTAAATTACTGATTCAATCTCCTTACTCATTAATTGGTGTAGTGAATTCTTATAATTTTGTGCTTCCTGGGCATCCAATTTGTATGCAAGTTTAACTTTCTTATACCAGAAGTGGGGCTAAGTCACCCCTGACAGAATTTTCAGTTCAACACCAACCCACAGGACTCAAGCCAGTGACAAGAGATGAAAACTCAGAGGCATCTATCCTGCCTAGCACACTGGGATCCTAGATTTCCCCCTACTTTTTTTTAAGGGACCATTCAAGCACTTGCTCACAAAACTAAAGTGACACACATCCTATTTCCACATATATATGAATAGTTCTCTCTCTTTCTCTTTCTCTTTCTCTCTGCAAGACTCTTCATTCCTGCCTGAAGTGACTCAGGGATGGAGGATTTCCCTCCTGATTCATTACACCCTCCTTGCTTAGGGTAAAAATCTCTGAACTTGCTTCCTATTGTGCTGGTGTATACAATTTTCACCTTCTATCTGAAGAAGCAGGGGCTTCCTCAGGCTGGGTTTTCTGGAATGGCAGGGTGACACAAGGTTGAGCTCCCAGAGCCAGAGCGATGGCCAAGGTGGCATAAACCAGGTATGGGTCAGACAAAAGCCACAAGGGCTCCTGTGACTGTTGTGGTCAAGGGTCAGCCAAGTAGGCATTAGGCCATCCATCAGGTAAAAGCGGTAGCCCACGAAAGGCATACTGTGAACTCCCCCAACTAGCTCCCCTTCATTAGGACCCTTCAGACCAGGTAAAGGGGCTAGCTTCTCTGGTACTGGAACTCCAATTTAGCTGGGGGCTCTCAACTAATTGATCTGTTAAGATTTCCAGTTCCTTCATGATTCAGACTCAGTACATTATAGGTTCTAAGGAATTTATCCATTTCTTCTAGGTTACCCAACTTTGGACATATTCACAGTAGTTTTTAAGGATCATTTGTATTTATGTGTTATAAGTTGTAATGTCTCCTCTTTAATTTTGATTTTACTTATGTGCATCTTCCCCTTGTCTCAGTGTAACTAATGATTGGTCAATTTTGTTTAGCTGTTCAAAAAACTAACTCAGTTTTAGTGATCTTTTCTATTTTATTCTAGTCTCTATTTCTTTATTCTGTCTCTGATCTTTATTATTTCCTTCTTTTGCTAACTTTTGGTTTTTCTCCCTAATTCCTTGAGGTGTAACATAAGGTTGTTTATTTGAAAATTCTTTCTTTCTTTTTTTATGTAGATATTTAATGCTATGAACTTCCCTCTTAGAAGTGCTTTGTATCATATGGAAGTAACTGAAGATGACACAAAGAAATAGAAAAATATCCTACGTTCACAGATTGGAAGAATTAATACTGTGAAAATGTTCACAGGACACAAATCAGTATATAGAAACAATGCAATCCCTATTAAAATTCCAATGCCATTCTTCACAGATATAGAAAAAGAATCATAAAATTTATTTGGAACCACAAAAGAAACTAAATAGCCAAAGCAATCTTGACTAAAAAAGAGAATAAAGCTGGAGGTATGACACTACTGGATGTCAAAATATATTTCAAAGCTATCATAATCAAAACAGCATTATACTGCCATAAAAACAGACATGACAATATGCTGAGTAGGATAGAGAGCCCAGAAATAAACCCATACATGGAGGTCAATTGATTTTCAACAAAGATTTCAGGAATAGACAATGTGGAAAAGACAATCTCTTCAATAAATTGTGCTAGGAAAACTGAATATACACATGCAGTAAAATGAAAATAAACCCTTATCTGACGCCTTATTCAAAAATCAACTCAAGATGGATTAATGATTAAGTGCAAGAGCTGAAACTGTAAAGCTACTGCACGAAAACATAGGGGAAAACCTCCATGACATTGTTCTGGGCAGTGATTTTCTGGATATGACTCCCAGAGCACAGGCAACAAAAGTAAAAATAGACAAATGGGATTGTATCAGACCACAGAGCTTCTGTGCAGTAAAGGAAACAGAGTGAAGGACAATACACAGACTGTAAAAAAATATTTGCAAATCATACATCACGTAAGGGGGTAAGATCCAAAATATGTAAAAAGATCTCAAACTACTCAGTAATAAGAAAAAATAAATAAATGTATTGAAAGATGGACAAATAACTGGCATAGGCATTTCTCAAAAAAAAAGTCATACAAATGGCCAATAAGTATATGAAAAAATATTCAACATATCTACTCATGCATAAGAGAAAGGCAAATTAAAGCCACAATGAGATAGCACATCATGTCTGTTAGATTGACTATTATCAAAAAGATGAAAGATAATACATTTTAGTGTGGATGTGGACAAAAGAGAGCCCTTGTGTGCTGTTGGTGGTATTGTAAATTAATATAGCCATTTTGGAAAACAGTATAGATGTTTCTCATAAAACTATAATTAGAATTACTATATGATATAGCAATTCCACTTTGGGGTATATATTTAAAGGAATTGAAATCAGTATGGTGAAGAGATATCTGTACTTCCACGTACATTGCCCCCCTATTCACAATAGCCAAGATATGGAAGCAACAAAATGTTCATCAATAGAGGAATAAACACAAAAAATTTGGTATAAATACACAATGGAATAATGGAATAGCCTCATTAAAAAATCAGGAAATTCTGTCATTTGCATCAACACACATAAACCTAGAGGACATTATGCTTAGTGAAATAAGCCAGGCTCAGAGAAACAAATGCCACATGGTCTCACTTATATGTAGAATCTAATAAAGGTTAACTCATAGAGGTACAGAGTAGACGGCAGGTTACCAGAGCTGCTGGCAGTGGCGTAGAAGAGGTGGACGAGGAAAGGGGAGACGTTAGTCAAAAGGTATACTTTGGAGTTAGGAGAAATAAGTTGTGGTAATCCATTACACAACAAGTTGCCTATAGTTATTAATAATGTGTTGTGTATTCCAAAATAGCTAAAAGGGTGGATTTTACATTATCCTGTCACAAAGATATGATAGGTATTTTAGGTGACAGTTATGTTTATTAGACTGATTTAATGATTCCACAATATACATTTATTGAAGCATCACGTTATACCCTTTAAATATATACCATTATTATTTGTCAATTAAAAATAAATTAGAGCTTTATAAAGAACCAGGTTCCTGGCCACTTTACATTCTGAACAAATACTACAGGGAGCTTCCACTGCTCTGCATCCTCCCCTGCCCTTGGTAATAAATCTTCCAATCCATGAACAAGGATTATTTTTCCATTTATTTAGATCTTCTTTTCTTTCTTTGTAGTTTTCCACATATTTGATTCTGTACGCATTGTGATAGAATTTTACCTTAGTATTTCATTTTTTGGGTGCTATTTTAAATGATACCGATTTTGTCTTCATATCCAATTCCATCTTATCATTGCTGGCATGTAGGAAAGCAATTGACTTTTATATGTTAATTTTGTGTCCTGAGGGCATGTTACAATCATACATTAATTCTAAGAGTTTTTATTATTTGGACAATTATTTGCTATTTTCTATATATGTTATGTTATCTGCAAATAAAGACAATTCAATTTTTTTCTTTCCAACACTACATAATTTCCATTTCTCATCTTATTGTTTTAGCCAGGGCTTGAAGTTTGATGTTAAGTAGAAGTGATAAAAGAATACATTTTTAGATAATTTCAGATCTTAGGCTTAATCTGTTAAGTTTCTCATAATTAAGTATGTTTTAGCTGTATATTTTTAATTTTTTAAAGATTATTTAAAAGTAAAATAAGTTGTATACAGTTTTTCTTTATTTCTATGTGGGTACTATCAATTTATTTTCCTTGTCTTCTAGCTTTTAGGTACAATAGGACAATATAGTGATGAATGTGTAACAACAGACATCCCTGGCTCTTTCCCAGTTTCAAAGAAAATACTTGTAAACTCCTAAGATTATGACTTTGCATGATGAAGTTTACTATAAATGGATTGAATCAGGTTAATGAAGTTTTCTTTCATTCTTACTCCTGAGTTAGAACAGAGTTAAGTGTTGACCCCACAACTGCAGCCAGGGGAAGGGCTGAGAGCCACCAAGGCCACACTCCTCAGGCTGATGACCATAGCACACACCTATGGATGAACCTTAATCAGAAGAGCAGAAACTGTCCTTCCACTCACACACCCATGATCAGTCTAAGAAGATATGAAAATCCAGTAACAGTAGAATACTGCTAGGAAAGGGATAAGAGAGGAGGAGAGATTGAAATGTGATTAAATCTAAGTCACAGGAAGACTTGGAGGCCCTGAGGGAAAACCTTCTTTCAGTAAACCATCTCGTCCCTGACATACAAGGTAGCACTTCAGCAGTCTGAAGACTGTGGTATACTGAGGGTACTTTCTGCAAAGATCAGGAGCACAGCAGCAAGTTTTACTTGTAAACATTTTACTAGCCATTTAGTGCCTTCCTAGCAAGTGGAAGAAAGAAAGTATAATACGTATTTCAGCAACAAATAATTGAAAATAAAATTTAATGAATTCAAGTTAAAATAGCAAACAAATTATAAAATACTTAGGGGAGAATTTACAAAGCATGCAAAATTTGTCCACTGAAAACTAGAAAGCATTAGTGAGTGTATTTAAAGAAAGCCTCATTAAATAGGGAGATACATCATAGTCATGGAGTGAAATATCTGTGTTTTCCTAATTAACTAGTTTGCTTTCCATGTCTCCCCTTTCAGGACTAGTCTTGATAGAGAATAGGTGTTAAAGAAAGGTACGTAGAAAATAATAAATGTAAATTACATAAATATGAAAACAAAATTGGATAAAATCATAAAGAGGGCCATGGTATGTTTTATGGAAGAAAGCTTGGAATTAGCCTTGAATAATGTGGAATTATTAATATTAATTGGAGTGTAGTAATCAATGAATTAAAAGGGGGTCTATATGTTTAAAAATATAATGGATCAAATCAAGATGTGGCTTTCTCTGGATCATTGTAATACAATGTAAGGATTAAGGCTGGGGGATATTTGAGAATGTTGGTAGTATATAAGTAGAGTTCTTAGCTTTTTATTTTACTGATATTTATACCATGCCTAGAACAGTGCCTGGCACCTATCTATTGTCAACTAATTATATATTGAAAGAAGTAACTGATAAATAATGGAGTTCATTTACTACCAGGTTCAAGAGCTTTACTACAGTAAAGGCTGGAAGGCATCTGAGATTACTGAAATATTCAAGTAAGATAGTTTCATATTCAAACATTTTTGAACTATTTGTTTTGTGCCAGTTAAAACTTCATGAAAAAGTGGTTATGGATGTGGAAAACACTCCTTAGTTACTGATAGTGGAGGAAACAATCTTCTGTCATTGTGGTTTGTTTTGTGTTCTTTAATTGCTTTTTTGTCCATTTTTCCATTTCCTAAGTTTTTGTTGTTGTTGTTATTATTCTCTTTCTTTGTTTTGTTTCTTTTATCAGAAGCTCAGTAAATAAAGAAAAAGTTAAGGTCTCAGATGAGATGTGTATCTCTGGATGACAGAAATATTCTCTGTCTCTAGATTGCCACCAGACTCCTAAAGGACATGTCTTCAGTGTTATAAGCCCTGTTGCAGTCATGGTCCTTGCTGCCCTGAAGCACACTTCCAGGTTAGCCCAACATACAGGGACTCACACATTTGTTTTCTGAAGCTTGGATTTGTGTATTTTAGCACTACTAATGGGCATTTCGATATCAAACATGCTATGAACAGATGGTAATCTGTTCCTTATACTAAAGAGGTGATTATTATGAGAGAAATTAAATGTTATAGATAACGGTGAATAATGGTAACCAGGGAAGATGATGAGAAGACAACATGTAAATAATCGTGCTGATGCAATGAGGGGATATCTGTTCTGTTTTTTTGTCTCTCTTAACCTGACACTACCAAGGTGGGCTTTGAAGAACTGAAGCCTCTTGAATGTAAAACAGACACTATCAAGCAGAAACTACATAATATTAATATCACTTAGCTGCACAAACGATGGTGTCAGATAAATCTTGTTTTAAAGTTCTAGATTGGCCAGACATGGTGGGTCATGACAATAACCCTAGTACTTCAGATGCCCAGGTGGGAGGATCACTTGAGACCAGGAGTTTGAAATCAGCCTAAGAAACATAGCAAGACCCAGTCTCTACAAAAAAATTTTAAAAATTAGCCAGGAGTGGTAGCATCTGCCTGTAATCACAGCTGCTAAGAAGGCTGAGACAGGAGGATCGCTTGAGCCCAGGATTTGGAAGCTGCAGTGAGCCGTAAGCTGCACATTAGCCTGGGCAACAGTGAGACCTGTCTTGAAAATAAATAAATAAATAAATAAATAAATAAATATACATGTAAAGTTCTGGGTCCATGATCAAGCTATTTAACTTCCTAGAGAGGAAAATTTCATGGTGATAATACCTTCTCCATGGGAATTGCTTTTTACAATTATTTGTAATAATGCAGGTAGATGTATACACAACCCTTAACACTGCAGTGTTTTTAATCTAGTAATGCTAGATCTTATGATATTTTAAATATCACCCTATGGGATTATAGTTTAAATCTGGCTTGTACCAATAAGCAAGTGTTGAGATTAGCAGCTATCTTTTTAAAGCGATTTAATGTTCCATTCTGGTAAAATCTGTTACGTAATGAATATTATGTGGTACCGGGGACAGTTTGGTTTGCAATGGTTCTTTTAGTGGCTGCGGTCCTACGTGTTGGAAAGGTGCCTGGGACACATAATATATTTTTGGTTTTTAGTTGCATAGATGTATAATTCATTGAGCTAAAATATTTAAGGGACAATATTCAGTTGCTCCCGGATTCTCTTTATAATTAACAGGTTCAGAGAGGTCTACTTGCTCTACAGGTAAGTGCAGCCTAGGCTATTTTCCTTTAGCTCATGACATTTTATTTGCTCTATATTGCAGCATCATTACTGGCTGATTTAAATATAAGTTCTTAGAAATCAGAGACTTCTATTGCTTATTTACATCTAACACACAATCTCATGCTGGAGGAAATACAAATAATGGATATTTCAATGATGATACTTTTATTGAAAACATTTTGGCATTTCTATAGTTTCACTGAGGAACAGAAAAAAAATTATTTAATTTGTATTCTTCCTTTCAGTGTATTTATTATAAATTTTAATATAGCAGAATGAAGAAAATCCCCCAACCCCACACCTATAGATTGTTATTATTATTATTTACTGCAATTTAATATGCATTCAAAGTACATTATCCTTCTTGTGCAAATTTTTTTTAAATGAAATGCATCACACTATATATCTAGAATCAGAACACCATAGGATTAAAAATAAGTTTACCCTGGACTTTACTACTTGTTAACTTCGAGGCAATATCTAAGATACTTGACCTCTGTGATTCATTTAGATGAGGTGTGTAATGGAACATTACCAGGTACATTATTAAGTGACCAAACCAAGTTAAGTATTTTTAAACAATTTGTCTTCTGCCTTCACATATAACATATTATGGAATTTGAAAAAAAATACCAATAATATTAAAACATTTTGTTAGTTGCTCTGTTCATCAAATCAGTATAGTATTAATATAATATATTCACCTAATCTAATATGTCTAAACTTACCTAATTACCCCTCTTCATACCCTCAGAAAGATACAGCACAGACAAGACTCCAAATTAACAGAAAATAATTATTTGGGAACACTTTTTCTCTCTTGAGCCCCTATCTATCTGTTCATTACCCTGGTAGACAGTAGAGATAAACCTTCAAGGGCTTTTCCCTTTCACCTACATCAGAGACAGTCCACGTCAAATATCTACTTGGTTTTTCTTTTTCCAGCGCCCCAAGCATAGGCCACCTGTAATCTCTCTAGAGCCCTAGATGACTTAGGTGAGTAAAAGGCAGATAGCCCCTTTCCTTGTTTTACTCCCTTCCTAATTTCCCTGTAGAATATGGAATCGATGCTTAAAATAGAAAAAAAGTGCTTTGCAAACTTGTGGGCCTCCCCACAGACTGGCCCACCTTGCATAATTTTTTTAACGTAATGTCTGTGGAACTCTCTATTTTTAGAATTTTCAGACTGTAGTGTAACCAAAAGGGTGATATAAAAAATTGAGGAAGAAAAATGAAAAAGAGATCAAAATAAATTGCAATTTGTATTTGAAAAGATAAGTACTTGGAAAGGCTAGTAAAAAAAGAGGAGCAGTTTGAGAAATTTTTAAATTTTATAATAAAATGTAATACTGCTTAAAACTCATCTTTATAAATTTGAAAAAATTATTATAATATTTTGCTAAATGAAAAAGTTTATAGTTAATATCAATATGTAATATAATACAAAAAGAAAATAGAGACATACTTAGAAATTAGGATATAAATTGTTTATATATATAACTCATAAATTTTGTTTTTATTTTCATTGTGCTTCTTTACATATGCTTTAAGGAATAAGCAAAAGCTACTTAAAATAACATCCTACTTTAATTTCCAAAAGCCCTTAAAAAAAGAAAAACTAATTTTCCTTGTAATAAAATCTGGCTGAAGTCCAGTTTGGCAATAGAGGAATGCAATCAGTTATATTATTTTCCAAATATTTCTCTGGTGTCGTACAGGATGATGGATGCTATCTGTATATTTTATTCTTTCTCATTATACTTGAAGATTGGAGGTGTTTTCCTCACTGCCCCATCATGCCACTTACCAATGGCACCTTCTTCAAACCGTCTATCTTCACGCTAACTGGAATTCCAGGCCTTGAATCTGTGCAACACTGGATCGGGATCCCATTCTTCATTTCTTTTATCCTGGCCATTATCGGAAATGGCGTCCTCCTCACCATCATCCGCACTGAGCGCAGTCTCCATGAGCCCATGTATATCTTTTTGGCTGTGTTGGCAGCTACTGACCTTGGCCTGACCTTATGTATTACCCCTAAAATGCTGGCGATCTTTTGGCTGCAATCAAGGGAGATTCACTTTGAATCCTGCCTAATCCAAATGTACTTTACTCACACTTTCCAGTGCATGGAGTCTGGCACCCTCCTGGCCATGGCCTTTGACCGGTACGTGGCTATCTGTGACCCCCTGCGGCATTCTGCTGTCCTCACTAAGAGGGTGCTCATCGTCATTATTATGGTGGTGACCATCCGAGCCTCTGTGATCATCATCATTTGTCCACTTCTAATTAAGTTGCGCCTGAAGTATTTCCGGACCACACTCATCTCTCATTCCTACTGTGAGCATATGGCTGTGGTCAAGCTGGCTGCCGAGAATGTCAAAGTCAACAAAGCATATGGACTCTTTGTGGCTTTCTCTGTACTTGGATTTGATGTGATCTTCATTTTCTTGTCCTACGCCTTTATCTTTCAGGCTGTCTTTAAATTGCCACAGAAGGACGCACGACTCAAGGCATTCAATACGTGCACAGCCCACATCTTTGTCTTTCTCCAGTTCTACATTCTCACATTTTTTACATCCTTCATACACAGGTTTGGCTTGAGTGTCGCTCCTTATGTGCACATTCTACTGTCTAATCTTTATCTCCTTGTTCCACCCCTGCTTAACCCTATCGTCTACGGAGTGAAGACCAAACAGATCCGAGAGGGAGTTATCAAAATGTTCACTCCCAAGAACTAAATTACAAGCACTCTAATTTCTCTTCCATTCTTCATAATAATGTACCTAGCGATTCTTGTCATGCAGAGTTGTACCATGTTAATCTTTGTATTAATGTTATTTTAGTTTCCACAGGATACAGATTTTATAAATAAAATTACAAATAATTTACATACACATTTTCAGACAGCATTTTAATTATTTAAATCATTTTTACCAATGCTAATAATGTTTTTTATGAAACTTCATTTATAGTTTTTATTATCCTTTTAGATGTATTCTATCTTTGGGATGAAGTCAATTTTATACAATGTTACTTTAAGTTGTATGCTTTATACCAGATATTACTGTCACCAAGTATTCTCATACTTTCTACCACTAGGTTCTAAATTATGGATGCATGGTGAAATTTTAGCATTTTATTAATAATTGTTAGTAAATTCTCAATTCTGTAAGGCCCCAATAGCTCATATATACATTTACATATAACATGCTACAGTATGCATGTAAAATTCCAATCTCATTTTTTTGTAGTCACTGTGAGTTTTACACTGTATGTTCTTATTAGAACCAAATGTTTCCTATGAAAACAAAAACTAAGTGTCATTTAATACTATTTTTATCATCTTTTAATTTTCTAGAAGTGACTTATTGCAGACTGAGAGTTTATTTAATTTTATAAAAAGCTTTTTGTTTATTTTTTCTCAATGTCCCTATAGAGTAAGGAGAATTGTGTTTTTCAGGGATAATAAAGAGATAAATCCATCTAACTTCCCTGGTTTCCTACCTACTAAATCCAAGAGTGTGGGAAAAGGCCTTACTGTCTGTTCGTCACCAGGCTTTAGTCTCTAAGTAGCTCAAAATTCTAATTATTCATGTATAATATTACCTATTTCTCAACATTCTCAAAGAATATAACTCTAATGGAATATGTGTACCTTACAATGATTTAAAGACTTTAATATCATCTTAAGCTTCTAAAAATCCCCACATTTGCTTCTATGTAATGATACATGAATTACTGTATACTCCATGAACACTTTTTGAGTAGAAACTTGATTAAAAAATAAATACTCAAACTATAGTTTCAGGAGGCACATTTCATATTTTTGTCTTCTATAAGGTCCAGATAATGATTAATATCTCACCTTTTATTTCATTTTTGTAAACATCAGTTCAATATTCTCACTTGACTTATTTTTTTCTAATTTCTCTTGGTATTTGGATTAAAAATGCACATTATGTACCAACTTGGTATTTGACTTTTCACCCAGAGCTCTACTTGTTTTCCACAACAGCTGCTCCATTTTATATTCACTCAAGTAATGTCTGAGGGATCCCATTTTTCCACATCCTAAACGTCACTTGTTAAATTAGCTTATTTTTATTATAATCATCCTAGTTTATGAAAAGTGGTACCATTGTAGTTTTAATTTGCATTCCCCTGATGACTAAAGATGTTGAGGATATTTTCATGTACTTATTGGAAATTTATATATCTTCTTTAGAGAAAAGACAATTAAAATTCTTTGCCCATTTTTAATTTTTAAAATTTTGTACTGATGTGTAATATTTTTGCATATTGATGGGGTGTGTGTGATATTTTGTTATGTGCACAGAATATGTAATGATCAAGTCAGGGTGTTTAGGGCATCCAACCCCTTGAGTATTTATCATTTCATTAGTTGGTGCCAGGTTTTGGGAGCTTTCAAGTCCTCTCTTCTAGCTATTTTGAAATACACACTGCATTGTTGTTATAGAACATTAGAACTTATTCCTTCCATCTGACTCTATGTTTATACCTCTTAACCAAACTCTCTTTATTCCTCCCGGGACACACATATGCATCCCTATCAACGTCTGGGAGTTTTCATACTATTCTCAACTTTCATGAGATCAACTTTTGTGGCTCAAACATGTGGGTGAAAACATGTGACATTGTCTTTCTGTGCCTCACTTATTTCACCTAACATAATGACCTCCCGTTTCACCATGTTGTGGTAAATGTCAAGATTATATTCTTTTTTATTGCTGGATAGTATTCCATTGTGTGTGTATAGACATATATATTCATATATGTATATTATATATGTATATATACACACCAAATTTTCTTGATGCATTCACTTGATGATGAACATAGTTTGATTCCATATATTTGCTGTTGTGAATAGTGATGCAAAAAACATGAGGGTGTAGGTATTCCTTTGACATACTGATTTCCTTTCCTTGGATAAATGATATACTGATTTCCTTTCCTTTGGATGAATACCAAGTGGTGGATTGCTGGATCACATGGTAGTTCTATTTTAAGTTATTTTTTTTGAGAAATATCCATACTGTTATCCATAATGTTGTTCTAATATACACACCCACCAATATTGTATGAGTTCCCTAATCTCTGCATCCTTGCCAGCAGTTGTTATTTTTTGTCCTTTTAATAAAAGCCCTTTTAATTAGAGTGAGATGATAGCTCACTGTGATTTTCATTTGATGGTTAGTGATATTGAATATTTCCTTCACATACTTGTTGGCCATTTGCATGTCTTCTATTGAGAAATGTCTATTCATATTCTTTGACCACTTGTTAATGGGATCATTTGGGTTTTTTTGTTGATTTGTTGAGTGTCTTGGGTTCCTTGTTTATTCTTGTTGGAAGAATAGTTTGCAAATATTTTCTCCCATGGAAAATGTTGTCTCTTCACTCTGTGTTTCCTTTCCTGTGTAGAAGAATTTTAGTTTATCATAGTCACGTTAATTCTATTTTTCATTTTGTTGCCTATGCTTTTGTAGTCTTACCCATGAAATCTTTCCCTAGACCAATGTTCTAGAGTATTTCTCTATGTTTTCTTCTAGTAGTTTTAAAGTTTTAGGTCTTATGTTTAAATATTCATTTTGACTTGATACTTTCATATGGTGAGAGAGAGGACTCCAGTGTTATTCTTCTATGGATACCCAATTTTCCCAGCACTGTTCATTGAAGAGGGGCCCCCTTCTTTGGTGTATGTTCTTGGAGCCTTTGTCAAAAGTCAGTTATAAGTACTTGGATTTAGTTCTGCGTTCCCTATTCTGTTCCCTTGGTCTATGTGTCTGTTTGTATATCAATGTCATGCTGTTTTGCTTGCTACAGCCTTATAATTAACATGCATTGAAGTCAGGTGCTTTGACACATCCAGCTCTAGCTTTGTTCTTTTTGCTCAGCATTGCTTTGCCTATTTGGGTTCTTTCTTGGCTCCATATGAATCATAGGATTGTTTTTTTTTTCTATATCTGTGAAAAATGACATTGATATTTTGATAGGGATTGTATTGGATCTGTAGGTTGTTTTGTGTAGTATGGTCACTTTAACACTATTAGTTTTTTCAATCTATGATCATGGGATATTTTTCCATTTGTTTGTGTCCTTTTCAATTTCTTTCACAGTGTTTTCTAATTTTCTTTATAGAAATCTTTAATCTCCTTGGTTAAATTTATTCCTAGGTATTTTATTATTTTTATAGCAATTGTAAATGAGATCATTTTCTTGATTTCTTTTTCAGGTAGTTCATTTTTGGTACAGAGAAAATGCTACTGAATTTTGTTTGCTGATTTTGTATCCTGCAACTTTACTGAATTTTTTTATCAGATCTAAGAGTTTTTTTGATGAAGTCTTTAGCGGTGTTTCTAAATATAAGATCATGTCATCTGTAAAAAGGAGCAATTGAACTTCCTCTTTTCCAATGTGGATGTGTTTATTTCTTTTTTTTGCATGATTGTTATGGCCAGGACTTCACTATTATGTTGAAGAGGAGTGGTGAAAGTAGGCATCATTGTCTTCTGCCAGTTCTTAGAGGAAAGGCTTTTGGCTTTTCCCCATTCAGTATGATATTAGCTGTGGGTTTTTCATATATGGCCTTTATTATGTTGAAGTATGTTCTTTCTATGCTTAGTTTTTTGTGAGTTTTACTCAGAAGATATGTTAAATTTTATCAAATGCTTTTTCTGAATCTATCCTAATAAGCATAGAGTTATTTTTCCTTCATTCTGTTGATGCTAGCATATGTTGAACCATCCTTGTATACTGGGATAAATCCCATTTTGATCATGGTGTATTATATTTTTCATGTGCTATTAGATTTGGTTTGCTAGCATTTTCTTGAGGATTTTTTTGTCTATGTCCTTCATGGATATGGGCCTGTAGTTTTCTTGTTTTGTCCTTATTTGGTTTTGGTATCAGTATAATGCTGGTCTTATAGAATGAGTTAAGAAGAATTCCCTCCCTCTAAATCTTTTGGAATATTTGATGAGAATTGGTGGTAGCTTTTCTTTATAAATTTGGTAGAATTCAGCAGTGAAGCCATCTGGTCCTAGACATTTTGTTTTGACTGGGAAATTTTTATTACTGTCTATCTCTTGCTCATTATTGGTCTGTTTAACCTTTTTATGTATCCATGGTTCATTCTTGGTAGTTCTATGTATTTAGAAATTCATCCATTTCGTCCTGCTTTTCCAGTTTGCTAGTATATGGTTCAAAATAATCGTTGTTGGTTTTTTGTATTTCTGTGGTATCCATAGTAATATCTTATCCTTGTTTCTGATTTTGTTTATTTGAATCTTCTCTGGTTTTCTTCCTGGTTGATCTAGCTAGCAGTGTATTGATTTTGTTTGTCTTTTCAAAAAAACATTTTTTTCTTTTGCTGATCCTTTGTATTATTTTTGTAGTCTCTATTTTGTTTGGTTTTTCTGTGATTTTTATTATTTCTTTCATTTTACTAAATTAGGGTTTAATTGTTCTTGCTTTTCTAGTTCTTTAGGTTGAATCATTAAATTGTTTATTTGAAATCATTGTACAAAAGCTTTTTTTAGTGTTTATTGCTATAAAATTCCCTCCTAGCACTGCTTTTTCTGTATCCCATAACTTTTGATAATTTGTGCTGTCATTTTCACTTGTTTAAGAAGACTTTTTTTTTTTCTTAATTGCTTTATTGGTCCAGTGGTCTTTCAGGGGCATTTTGTTTAATTTTCCTGTATTTGTATAGTTTCCAAGGTTCCTCCTGTTATTGATTTCTAATTTTATTCCACTTTCATCTGATTTTTTTGTTTGGTTGTTTGTTTGTTGAGACTGGTTTTTGGCCTAACATATGACATATTCTGGATAATGTTCCATCTGGTGATGACAGTAATGTGTCTTTTGCAACTGTTTAGATGTAATATTCTATGAATGATTTCTAAGGCCCATTTCGTCTAAAGTGCAGTTTAAATTCAATGTTTCTTTTTTTATATTCTGTCTACATGATCAGTCTAATGGTAATAGTGGGTGTTTAAGTTCCCAATTATTATGGCATTAGAGTCTATCTCTCCCTTTAGATCTAATAATATTTACATCATATATCTCTGTTTATATCATCCTGTGATGGGTATATATATATTTAGAATTTTATATATCCTTGCTGAATTGATTTCTTTAACATTATGTAATGATCTTCTCTGTCTCCTTTTGTGTTTTTTGATTTAAAGTTTATTATATCTTATATAAGTAGAGCTGCTCCTTCATCTGTTTGCATGGAATAGTCTTGTCCATCCTTTCACTTCCAGTCTATGTATATCTATACATAGGAGGAGAGTTTTCTGTTCATTGGATTCTTCAGTTCCAGGATTTCTTTCTTTTTTTTTTTTTTTATGATATCTACCTCTTGGTAAATTTCTCATGCATTGAATTGTTTTTATTATTCATTTGTATTGCTTATTTATGTTCTCTTGTATCTCACTGAACTTCTTTAATATCATTATTTTGAATTCTTCTTTGACATTTCATAAATTTCTCTTTCATTGGAATCTGTTGCTGGAGAATTATTGTGTTACTTTGGAAGTGTCATATTTCCTTGTTTTTCACGTTTTTTGGGTTCTTTCATTGATATCTTAGCATCTGATATAAGGGTCCATTCTTCCAATTTTTTGGATTGGCTTTCCAAGGGGAAGACTTTTTTCTGAAAGTTTATCCATGGTGTTGGTTGGGTAAGACTCATGAGGTTTAATTCTGTCAGCATGCATTCCTGTAGTCTCCATATGATTTCATCAGCTATAAACAGCATCAGTGATGTCTGTGATTTCCTCAAGGCTTCAGCTTCAGGCTCTCAAGTGAGTAATGCTAGTAGCTGTAATGGGTTGGGCAGGCCACACTCCAGCCCATCAAGTGGTGTGTGGGGGTGAGTGCCCCTTGTGGTGTTTAGAGGCAGGCTAAGTGGGCCTGTCCTCAGGTCCCTGGGAAGAATACACAGACACTGGTGATTTTGGATGAAGTGGGGAAATCCTCACCAGGTTTCATGCTCAGGCATGGAGGTGGGGTGGGGTGGTGGTCTTAGTCCTCGTGATGCACAATGGCACGTATTGTGGTAGGCAGGGCAGGTTGATCCCTAGGCCTTCTGGGGCAGTGTGCTGCGTTGGTTGCAGCATGTTAATGTTGGTAGGTAGGGGGATCCTGTCCTCAGGGCCCATGTGAGTGTGGAGTATGCTGTGGCCCTCCTGCTGGTAGCTGGCGGGGGGGGGGGGGGGGGGGGCTGTTGTTGTCAATGGCAACAGCCTCAAGCAGGAGACTCTTTAGTTCCAGGGAACATGCAGTTCTTTCCCTGGCAGTGGAAGCACTAGTGGGAGCCCAGGGGAAAGCCAGTTTTCAGGGCATGTACAAGTACTTGACACCCCTGGTACTGGAAGTGGTCACTGCCAGAAGCACACGCTTTGGTCCTGGCAGTGTCACTGACACGTGACAGTGGTCAGAGGGGAGAGTCTGTCTAAAAGGCATGTATAATACAAGTGCTTTGCAGCCCTGCTGTTGGTTGGGACAGGGTTGCTGTTAGTCCCAGTGGCTCCAGGCAGGTATGTTTCAAACTCTGGGGAGCACATTCTTTGGCTCCCTTTTTCCTAGGTGCAGGCTCTCCAGGAACACTATCTGTGCTGATGTGCTAGGGATCCTCCTACTCCACTGTGTCCAGTGAGCATCAGACCACTGCAACCCTCTGGGTGGATGATAGGGGATGTCAGTGGGACTTCACGGATAGGAAGATGAAGGAGCTTTTGAGCCCCAGGGCAAGATGTAGTCTGGTGGGGCTTGTACTCTAAAAATGGTGTTGTGCTGCAGCTGCTTAGGCCTGGTGGCTGTGTGCAACCCAGTGTGAGCTCCCGTTCTGGAGCAATGCCTTCACATGGTGTCCAGGCAGCCCCCTGTACTGGTTTCAATTCCTGCAGTAGTTGAGACACTAGTGAATAGGGTTTTTCCATGGATAACTTTGCAGGAGTCCATGGTGGGATTGCTGACTGCTGAAGAGGTCTCACTTACCCTTTGCCCTCACTGGGGAACCTCTGTGGGCTCCCAGCCTATCCCTGTCTAGCCAGTTGCCTCCCTTCCCTCTCCTTCTGTGCCTCAAGTGTTCCCTGACAATTCTCTGTTGAATTCCAGTATTCTTTCTTAGATACTGTAGTCAATGTGTGATTACATACTTGCTATTTTAGTTCTTTCTGGAGGAGGTGGATGCCGGATGCCTCTAGTCAGCCTTCTTTAAGACCCTCTTGCCTTGTATCTAACCAGAGGTTTAACTGAGTTATCACCATTTCATTATTTTGCCATGAGTTCTTTATGATACAGTTTCCTGTCAGATATGTGATTTAAAAATATTTTCTCCCATTCTGTGATCTGTCCTTTCGCTTTCTTGATGATATCATTTGTAAAGTTTTATATTTCAATGTAGTCCATTTTATATATTTGTTCTATCATTGCTTTTTTGTGTCATCTAAGAAACTATTGACTAACGCAAATTCATAAATATTTACTCATACGTTTTCTCTTGGGAGTTTTATAATTTTATCTCTTATAGTTAGGTCTATGATTCGTTTTGAATTACTTATGTATTTGATTTTCTGTCTATGGTGAAATGTTACAATTTTATATTTTGCATGTAGCTATCCAGTGGGCTTACCACCATTTGTTGAAAAAAACTATCTTTTTCCCCCAGCTAATTTTCTTAGCACCCTTAGCACTCTACTTGTCTTAGACTCCCAATTATTTTATGTTGATATATATGCCCATGTTTATTCCAGTATCATGTTGTCTGTATAATGTAGTAAGTTTTGAAATCAGGAAGTCTGAATCCTCCATCTTTATTTTTCTTTTTACAGATTATTTGGCTATTTGGGTCCTTTCCATTTCCTTATGAATTTTAAGATCAGCTTCCATATTTTTGTGAAAAGAAACATTGTAGATCAATTTGGAAATTATTGTCATCTTAACAGTGTTGGTTATTATA
Source organism: Eulemur rufifrons (assembly GCF_041146395.1). NCBI lineage: Eukaryota > Metazoa > Chordata > Mammalia > Primates > Lemuridae > Eulemur > Eulemur rufifrons. The sequence continues at coordinate 56,153,127 of NC_090988.1, read as the reverse complement.
CATAACCACAAATGTTTTCCATTTATTTAGATTTTCTGTAATATATTTAAAATATTAAATATATTATATTATTTATTATAGTTTAAATTATTTATTTTGCAGTTTGCAATAAAAAATTTCTGAACCTTTTTGTTAAATTTATACCTGTATATTTTATTATTGTTAATACTATTATAAATTAAACTGTTTTCTTAATTTCAATTTTGGATTATCCATTTGGTATAAAAATATTACTTTTACATCATGTTCTTCTAATTTATTAACAATTATTGTGTTTAAAATATATACATATAACATAAAAAGTGTCATGTTAGCCATTTTAAGTATAAAATTCAGTGAATTTAATTATTATACATTCACAATGTGCAACTATCACAACTATTTCCTAAATTTCGAATAACCCCAAACAGAACCTCTACTTATTAAGCAGTAATTCCTTATTCCTCTCAACCTCTTGTACCTCTAATCTATTTTCTGTTTACATGACTAACTTATTCTATATTCCATATACATGGAATCCCATAACTGGTCCTTTTATGCCTGGCTTATTTCACTAAGCTTGATGTTTTCAAGGTTCATCATGTTGTAGCACATATAAGAACTTTATTCTTTTGTAGAATTATTTGTTTTATTCTTATTGAGTGGTATGAGTTTTCTGCATAGAGTGGATAGTAACTCCTTATCAGATATATCATTCTCAATTTTTCCCCATTCTATAAATTTTCATTTTGTTGATTGTCACCTTTGCCATACAGAATATTTTTAGTTTGATATAACCTTATTTGTTTATTTGTGCTTTTGTTGCCTGTGCTTTTACTGTAATATTCAAGACTGATTATCAAGATTGATATCAAGGAGCCTTTTTCCTATGTTTTCTTTTTGAAGCATTACATTTTAGTTTTTACATGTATATCATTAATCCATTTCAAGTTTATTTTTGTGAGTGGTGTAAAATAGGTGTCCAATTTTATCATTTTGCTTGGACATCCAGTTTTCCCATTACAATTGAAGAGACATTTTTTTCCCTCTACTGTATTCTTGGCACCCTTGTCAAATATTAATTGACTGTATATGTGTGGGTTTATGTCTGGGCTTCCTATTCTGTTCCATTAGTCTTTGCATCTGTTTTTATGCCAGTACTGAACTGGGTTAATTGATACATCTTTGTAATGTAGTTTGAAAGCAGGGAGTATGATGACTCCAGTTTTGTTCTTTTTTTCTCTAGGTTGCTGTAGATATTCAGATCTTTTGTAGTTCTGTATGAATTTTAGAGATTTTTAAAATTTTTTTTGAAAATTGTCATTAAAAATTTCATAGTGATTGCATTGAATCTGTAGATTGCTTTTGGTAATATGGGCATCTTAACAATATTAATTATTTCAACCCATGAACATTGGATATCTTTCCATTTATTGGTGTCTTCTTCAATTTCTTTCATTGATGGCTTGCAGTTTTCAGCATATAGATATTAATATACATTTTTCCAAAGAAGATATACAACTGACCACCAATATATGAAAAGATGCTCAGTATCACTAATTGCACAAAATGTAATTCAATATCCAATGAGATACGACCTCACACCTGTTAGGATGGCTATTACCAAAAAGATAAGAGCTGACAATTGTAAGAATGTAGAGAAAAGGGAACCCTTGTATGCTTTGAGTGGGAGTATAAAATGGTACAACCACAATGGAAAACAGTATGGCAGTTCCTAAAGAAAATAAAAATACAACTACCATATGATTCAGCAATCCCAGCTCTGATAATATATCTAATAGAAATAAAATCAGTGTCTGAAAGAGATATATTCACCCCCATGTTCATTGCAGCAGTATTCCTAATAGCCAAAATATGGAAACCGGCTAAGTATCTGAATGATAAAGAAAAGCACATAAAGAAACACACTTACACACACAGTAAATATTTAGTCATTAAAAATAGAAGGAAACCCTGCTATCTTCAACATGATTTTGCTAATTCTGTGAATACACCATACTAAGGTTGTGACTTTCATTGACTTGCCATGAATTACTTCTAGAAGGATTGCATGATTTTTTAAATTTTACAATACAGTGATTTTATAATGACAATATTTATAAAAATTGAATTTTATTTTTATATTCTACAAAATCAATATATGTCTGTCAATTTAGCAAATTTGGCCAGCATTTAGCTTCCACTCATTTCATTTTGTCTCTAAATTCTGCATAAGTACGGTAATGATCACAGCATCTACAGAAATCTGGTATCACATCTACAATATTAGTCAGGATGCTGCATGTTGGTAGCAGACATGTATGTGCAAATTGGTAGAAATTATTGAAGTAATTCTTTTCATCATCATACAAAACATAATGCCATACATTCTTGATCAGAGATCACAAAATGCAAAATTACTCCTGAAAAGGCGAAGCTATAAAAGTAATGGTTTATGTTTCTTAACATTTGGAGTAAATTTTCAGGAAGCAAAATTAAAATATATGGAATACACATGTAATAATACTACCAATAATACTTACGTAATGTTCAAGAGGTTGCACACTAGGTTTATCATATAAACTTAATACTGCAACATATAAGGTAAGTAACAGGAAGATCCCTTTTGAAAGTATAACAAGGTGAATGTATAAAGTAACAAACTTGCCATGCTGGTCATTATTTGTAGACTCAGAAATCTAAACCCGTTTTTTTCCTCCATAGTCAAGCTGTTTATGTCTTACAAGATAGGACAGTAGCTCTTAGTTGTCTTTAATGGAGTTGTATCTTTTCAAAACTTAAAATATACACGGGAAAATTATAAGCTCTGGAAAGATATTTCAACATTTCATTAAAGATATTCAGACAAGGAAACTATTACATAGCTGCATGGACTGATAATGTAAAATTTTATATTAGGACACGTGTTTGATTTTTTCCCAAAAAACATTATGTAATGTCACCTTGGGTTACTATGATACCTAACCAAATTTATTTATTTGTTTATTTTTTATATCAGCATATTATGGGGGTACAAATGTTTAGATCACATATATTGCCTTTGCCCCGCACGAGTCAGAGCTTCAAGCATGTCCATCCCTTGATGGTGCACCACACTGAGATATTATATTGGACACCTACCTTGAACCTTAATCAAATATCAATTTTATTACATTTAAGTAAACACTTTATTTTGTAAATGAGAATTCTACCAATATCTTTTTCATTTACCTTTGAATTTAGTTCTTTTTTGCAGAATAAATCAAAGCAGTTGAAATCAACTAATTGTGCCCAGCTGTAATGCTACCCTACTTTCCAATACAGAGAAATGGAGTTTTGCTTGATCTCCATTGTTAAAAACTGAATGTTTTCCCCCACTGTAACAAAGCCCTAAACTTGAAGAATAAACACTCAACACCAATATGAAGAGAAAACGTGGAGATTTAAGATCAGAAGGCATTCTCCAAAGTTTGTTCTTTTAGGATCTGCAGGATTTTGATATGAGGTTCATATACAAAGGAAGGGTCAAAATTGACTTCTGCCAGTTATATTGACACCGTCAAGAACTACAGAAACCAGAGACCCTACTTTGAGGCGAAAGCACGGATGACACGCTCACGAATCTGCTTCGTTCTCACGCCATAGATAACAGGGTTGAGGGCAGGCGGGATGACCACATAGAGGTTGGCAACAAGAATGTGCACATAACGGGGGATTTTTTTGCCAAATCGGTGAGTGAGGAAGGAGAAGAGGGAGGGTGTATAGAAAACACACATGACCCCAACATGTGAGCCACACGTGTTCAGTGCTTTGTGGCGAGCATCTCGAGATGGCAGGCGGAAAACAGCTCGGAGAATGTACATATAGGAGATTCCGATGAGAGCAACATCCAAAATAAGAAAAGAAGCCACAAAAAGCCCATAAATGGCATTGACGCGAATGCTGGCACAGGCCAACTTGGCGATGCCCATGTGCTCACAGTAGGAGTGGGCAATAATGCGAGCCTCACAGAAGGGCAGGCGATGGGTTAGGTACAGAATGGGCAACATGAGCAGGACTGGGCACATTATAATAGCCACACCAATGCCTGCCAGCACTCGGGGTGTCAGAAGGGTGGTATAATGGAGTGGTGCACAGATGGCCACATAGCGGTCAAAGGCCATTGCCAGCAGGACAGAGGATTCCATTCCTGTGAAGGTGTGTATCAGAAACATCTGGGCCACACAGGCTCCAAAGCCAATATTATGTGCTGCAAACCAGAAGATACCCAACATGCGTGGCACTGAGGATGTGGAGAGAGCTAGATCTATGGCTAATAAGATGGCTAGAAAGTAGAACATAGGATTCCGCAGAGCACGCCCAGACCAAATGATTAGCAGAATTGTAGCATTGCCCAGCAGAGCCATTAAGTAAACAGAGCAAAAAGGCAGGGAAATCCAACCATGGAAAGCCTCCAGTCCTGGGATGCCTATAAGAAAAAAGGTGTCTGGGTGGAAAGTGGTAGTGTTGGTGTGGACCATCTTGCATTTATTAGAAGAGAAGTAGCTGATCACCTCTAAAACCAAAATTAAGATTCATAAATACTTGGTTCAAAATCTCTACAATAAACTTAATTTTTTTCTCATTAAAAAGCTGATGCTAAAACTTAAATCCAAAGTCAGATATAGACACAAACTGAGCATTTGTCAAGTGGAAGGGACCTTAACTTTGTCACAGGTCTTCCTCTGAGGTTTTGGACAATAATATCTAATACTCCTTTGCTCAAATCCTATACAAAACCTGTAATAAATTTTAAAAACATGAAGTGTATGTTATACTGAGATCTCAGTCTTCTTTGAAGACATATCAAACCTTACTTAAATATATAATTATAAAAATTGCGGAAAGACAATACTTGCAGACAGAACACTTAAGTGGAACTAGACACAAAGATAGAAAATCCCATAAGATTTCTGAAACTGGTTTGTTTAGTATTAATAATTTCAATGATACATATTTAGAAAATCAGACTGAAAATTAAGAGTTAAGCTTCATTGATTCATCCTTTCTGTGTTTACTCATATACCAGTATAGACACAGTGTACTATACCACAAATACTAAAATAGTTGCACAAAGATAAAAAACATTATAGCTTGAAATCATCTTCAGGAGAGAAATCACCTCAGGAGAGAAATGTATCTCTTTGCCACTAGTATTCTAATGGGAATTAAACTCATAAAGAAGTCCAAATTTTTTACTGGTAGACAAATTATAACGAATATCTCAGGATATCCAACAATTGTATCCCTCCCTGCACGGGGCAGTGAAGAGATTCACTGAAATGAGATTTGAGAGAAATAAAGAAAAAATAATGATGGTTGTCAATATCAGGCTGAAAAGATCCATGTTCCTGATTTACCTACTGCAGGTGTGACCCACCTTTCCTTCGTTCCTTCCTCCTTCCTTCCCTCCTTCCTTCCTTTCTTCCTTCCTTCCTTTCTTCCTGCTTCCTTCCTTCCCTCCTATTTTTTCTTCTTTCAGAAAGAAGAAAAAATATAGGTCGATAAAAAAGAATGAAGGGACCGAGGTATGTACAGGAAGAAAGGGAAGGAAGGAAGGAAGACAAAACGTAAATAAAAAAGAAAGGAAGGAGAGAGAGAAGGAAGGAAGAAAAAAGGAAGGAACAGAGGAAGAAATGAAGGAAAGAAAGAAGGTAAGTCTCCACTTTAATTTAGCCTAGAGAAAAGTAAGAGGGAAAAGTCCAAACTTTGAGAAGTTTTTTATTAATGACGTTTAAAAATAGATTTCCCAGTAGTAAATCCTGCATGATTATGTGTGAAGTCCATCTCCATTCTTCCTATATCTCTGCCTATCTCTTGTAATCAACTTCATAAATCTACAGTTAATCTCAATCCTCTGATAATCTTATTTACTTCTATCATTATCATTTTTATTATTATTAAAACCATGTCCTAATATGCAGTTATCCCTGGGAATGAAAATTATTATTTATACCACACCTTAAGTTCCCTCTATAGATGTTTACTTTAAAAAGTCAAGTGTCACAGCCTGATCCAATAAAGACATCTTTCAATCAGGAAGTCTTTCTGCAGTAGTGATATGGAGAATATCAGCTTAATAAGCTCAGCTAAGACCTGCTTGTCATCTGTTAGCTGAGAGTTTCTGATCACTACCCATCTCCATCACACTTTCAATGGGAAACTCACCTCCAGCAGGTATGGGGCTAGAGAGTTCTACAGGAAAAAGAGTTTTATACTATCACTGCTTAGGGCCCTTGGGGGCATGTGTGAAATCACAGCCTTCTATGAACTAGAACTAATACCTCAAAATCTCCTGGGGAAAACCTGACTTTTTGCACCAGGGACAGAGGTACTGATGTGGAGGCAGACACCTCTCCAAACACCTCCCCCCGACACACATACTGTCAATAGGAAGTCAGAGATAGAGAAATAAATCTACCAAAACGTATTCGTGTGAGTTAAAACAAATCTTTTCTTGAGTAAATTTCACATTCCGATTTTATTTGATATTATATTAGTGCAGATTTGGGACATTAACAATGTGTACGTCTCTACTTCCACATCCACGTCTTAGCACTCATCAATAATTTATTAAGATATCATGGTTATTAAATAAGACAAAACCTCTCATATCTTCTCCATGCAGTGTTCACCTCACTGTCTTTAAATGTAAGTTAATATAAATTAATTCAAAATGTCATAAAAATAAAATAGCCTGAAATGTTACTCGTATTTATAGATCTGAAATATGTAGGCACCAAATAAATCTGTGATTTATTCAAATAAATATAAAATTCATCACCTACAATATAAGGTCAAGGTAGGAGGATCGCTTAAGCCAAGGAGTTTGAAGTTGCAGTGAGCTATCATGTTGTCACTGAACTCTAGCCTGGGCAACAGAGTAAAACCCTGCTTAAAAAAAAAAAAGAAAGAAAGAAAAAATATATATATATGTAATTTATGATGGATGTGGGGTAAATTAGCATTTATCTTCAATTTCCTTTGAATAAGAATTTCAAGGAACTCACAATATTTTCATAAAATCTGAATGCATTAGTTGTACATTGATCTCTTATTTGTGTGTACATATGTACATATAAATACATACAAATGTACATAACACTAATTGTACTTTACTTGGGTGAAAATTTCAGGGAATTTTAAATGAGGGTGATATAAAAATGAAAACACATAAACTTCTCTAACAGTAGCAATTTTGTCAAGGAGTAGAATAAAAAAACTCATTGTAAGACAAGTAATAACAATGGTACTAGTAATGATTAACAACTACTTTGTGTTTTCTGCAAATACATGCTAATTACTTTACAAGCATTATATCATTAAGCCCTTCATGCTTAATATATGAAATGGAAATTATTTATAAAATAAAGAAACTGAGGGTCATTGAAAAATAAAAACAGGGCAAGAACTGAACCTGACTTTGTTTAATATTAAAATCATATAACTAAAGACAGAACAAAGCATATAATCAAAATTGAGTCTAAAAATAAGTTAGAAAACAAATAAAACTATGAAAGGAATAAAAAAGAAATGTCTCTAGGCTGTAGGTGGTTTTTTGTGTTTAAATCATACTTTGGCCCATAACAAATGAGATATATTTGTGACAAACTTTGGACAAAAATTTGTATTGAAATTATTTGTAGTTTCATTTATTTTCTTTCTTTCCCTGTACAAAATCAGTACTTACTCCATGGCACAATTTTGCATATTTTTAATATTTATGATGAAATCAAAAAATTGTGGTACTCTCCTTACGATGGAATGAAAATGAATGATATTTCTGGGAATAGAACAAAAAAGAAAAAAATGGAGATATAGGGGTTGGATGCAAAGTAAGAAGAGAGGACATAAGTAGAGAGAAATATGAAAATGCCCACATGAATGATAGAAAGTGAAGACTGCACAAAAATAAGGTAAACTCTTTAAAATCCTACTTTAAATCTACTGACATCAGCCATCAAAAATCACATACAAGAAATGAGCTGTCATTTATCATATGAATTGGATAAGAAAGCTTAGGCTTTTGATTTCTGAACTCGATAACATACTTACAGGGGGGAGCTAAAATAAATAAACTTTTCCATCAAACATAATTTAATTTACTTAATATGATAAAGGGTTTCTCTGCTCAACACATCCATGTTATATGTACTAGCTACTATTCTATTTAAATTCTTTATTTTTGTAATAACATTTTCTTCACACGGTCATAGATCTGCTTGGTCCTGACTCCATATATGACAGGATTGAGCATTGGTGGCACTACAACATAAAGATTGGCCAGGAGTATATGGATATAGCGTGGCACATTTTGGCCAAAGCGATGTGTCATAAAGGAAAAGAGGGCTGGAATATAAAAAGCAAGGATTACACAAACATGTGAACCACATGTGCTGAGGGACTTGAGTCGGGCTTCACGGGAAGGAAGACGGAAAACAGCACGGAGTATCTGAACATAAGAAAGGGCAATGGCTATGATGTCAAACACCAGGATTGAAATGGCACCCAAGCCATAGATGATGTTGATCTTGATGCTGGCACAAGACAGACGAGCAAGACCCATGTGCTCACAGTAGGTGTGGGGAATGACATGATTCCCACAGAAGGGCAATCGCAAAATGAGAAATACAAATGGAATAACAGAAATAAACGACCTCATTAACACACCAAGACCAATTACAGAAACAACCTTATTGGTGAGGATGGTACTATATCGGAGTGGGTTGCAGATGGCCACATGGCGGTCATAAGCCATTGCCAAGAGGACTGCCGACTCCATGCCAGTAAAGTTGTGGATGAAAAACATCTGGGTGAGGCAGGCAACAAAGATGATCTCCCTGAGGCTAAACCAGAAAATCCCAAGCATCTTAGGGATAGTAGCTGTTGAGAGGCCCAAGTCAATAGTAGCCAACATGGCCAGGAAGTAGAACATGGGCTGGTGTAGGCTTTTCTCGGTCTTGATCACCAGCAGAATAGTGAAGTTCCCTATGAGTGCAATCATGTACACAGCACAAAAGGGAAAGCCGATCCAGATGTGAAGTGTTTCTAGCCCTGGGATCCCCAGCAGCAAGAAGGAGGAGGGGTGCATCTGGGTTTCATTGGGAAGGACCATCCTGCTTTGGAATACATAAGTCCACGGTCTTTACAAAAGTATGTTTGGCAATGTTCAGGGCACCTATTAAACTCTGAGAGTTGGAAACCTAAAGAAAAATGAGAACATCATACAACTGTATACATTTTATTCCTCAGTGCATTCACACAATTGGAAATGTACTAGGTAAAGAACAACATGAAAATGTAAATTATTAATGAGAAGGCTCTGGAAGAAGTTATGCAGTGTATTATAATAAAAAATTCGGCCGGGCGCGGTGGCTCACGCCTGTAATCCTAGCACTCTGGGAGGCCGAGGCGGGTGGATCGCTCGAGGTCAGGAGTTCGAGACCAGCCTGAGCAAGAGTGAGACCCCGTCTCTACTAAAAATAGAAAGAAATTATATGGACAACTAAAATATATATATACAAAAAATTAGCCGGGCATGGTGGCGCATGTCTGTAGTCCCAGCTACTCGGGAGGCTGAGGCAGTAGGATTGCTTAAGCCCAGGAGTTTGAGGTTGCTGTGAGCTAGACTGATGCCACGGCACTCACTCTAGCCCGGGCAACAGAGTGAGACTCTGTCTCAAAAAAAAAAAAAATAAAAAAATAAAAAAAAATAAAAATAAATAAAAATAAAAAATTCTACATAATATATTCATCTCTGTTATCACCTTTTTTCTCTGTCAGTTTGCAATGGTTTCATCACTGCTATTATGCCTATATTTTACCTTATACCTACTTCAATAGTTACCTTCTCTCATCATCATCAATAAAATTTGTTTTCAATTTTGACATACGTAGAGCTCTGTTCCATTTGGATAGATGGTAACATACAGGAGTCAACACACCAAATGGGTAATAAATTATTAATGCACAGATTCATTAAAATGTAATAAAATATTAAAGATTTTTCAACACAGGCAACTGTAAAAATTATTAATACATAATAGTTGTACATATTTATGGGGTGTGTGTGATAATTTGATGCATACATACAATATATAATGATCAAATCAAGGTAATTAGCATATTCATGCCCTCAAATATATATCATTTCTTTGTGTTGGGAACATTCCAAATCTTCACTTCTGGCTACTTAGAAATATACTATAAATTCTTTTATACTACAGTTGCCCTATTGTGTTATTAACACTAGAAATTATTTCTTCTAACATTATTTTTGTACTCATTTAAATAACCTCTGTTCATTCCCCTACTCCCACCCTTCCCTGCCTCAGTTAACACTCATTCTACTTACTACCTCCATGAGATCAATTTATTTTAACTACCATATATGATTGATAACATGCAGTATTTGTCTCTCTGTACTTGGCTTATATCACTTAACATAATGTCTTCCAGTGCAAGCTATGTTTCTAAAGGATTAAAATGGGCTCATTTGTTAATATTTATTCATTATTATTACAAAATAACAAAGTGAATGTAGTTAAAACAGCCACATCAACTACCATTTACTTTAGGTACTGCCTGCTACTTGCAGAGCTATGTTAGAACCTGTGCAAATATCATATGTAATCCTTATAAATAAATATAGGAGAACATATTTAACCCTATTTTACAATGGGTATTGACCTCAAATAGTTTAAAATCTTCACCAGATGCTTGAAATGTGTATAGTTATATTAATAGAACTAGGAAAAGAAAGTAGAGGAAAGCAATGAATTAAAATGGAAAGAGACTACAAATAAGGAAAAGATGATTCATGCTTTATTTGTGTCATGTACAAATCTGCTCCCCTCACACACACATCACACACATAATCTCTTTTAAACTCACATCCATCTGAATAAGAGATACCAATAGCTTTATTTTAAATATGATTTAAACATGATTTTAATTGTTTAAGATATATGGCAAATACCTTGAAGAAAAGACAGGAGAGAAAGAAAAAAATATTCTGAGCACTGAATTATTAGAAGCAAATAAAATCTATCATTTTTTAAAGTTATTTAAACTCTTCTAATATACTTTCATTGTACCTTACTTATGGCATTGATTAGGGAAATATTTCCAAAGATTCAATGATTCATTATGTGTAATTGTTTTGTTGTAAAAAGTCACTTTTGATTATTAGAACATTCCAGAGGAATGATAATAATTATGAAAACAATTTCAAGAAGACAATCAGGATATTATTTAAACATTGATTTGAGGGAAGCAAAGCCAAGAAGAGGGTCCATGATAAACAGGTAATGGAATGAGCAATACAATATGGGTGGGGAAACAGGGAATCCCTATAAGGAAATGGTAAACATTTAAAAAAAGCAAAGCTAAGAACAGGAGATGTTACTTGCGGAAGACAGACTATGAAATGTTTATAAGAGTACTATTTCTTCTACAGTGTTCTTACCTTGTAATAGAATAGGGAATATTTAAAGAAGGTGTAACATGCAAGACATAAGGACCAAAAGTAGGATTTAATCATGGAAACAATTTTATGTTTAGGATTTTTCAATGTATATGCCAATGTTTTTATTAAATGAAACTTTCTGCATTCTTAAATAGCATCATTGAAGAACAGAAATGTAGGCAACAGTCTCAGAAAGCTGTAAAAACATTTTATCTTTTTCATCATATCAATAAGTATGATGAAAGTATGAATCTCAGTAAATAAGAAAAATTACTTTAGCATATAAGTGCAGAGCTAATCACTAAAGGAAAAAAATAAGCTACATATCTGGGGGTTTTTTGTAAGAGGGAAAATGTTATTATATTCTGTGTTTGCAAATAAAATAATGAGGAAATTATATCTCTCAGTTCAGATTATTAAATTGTAACATGGAGGCAGTGTTTCAGTATTCAGTTAAGTAGACAGACAGTAATATGAATAAAAAGTAGAAAAAATTGGAAGACAGGCCGGGCGCGGTGGCTCACGCCTGTAATCCTAGCACTCTGGGAGGCCGAGGCGGGTGGATTGCTCAAGGTCAGGAGTTCGAGACCAGCCTGAGCAATGAGCGAGACCTCGTCTCTACTAAAAATAGAAAGAAATTATCTAGCCAACTAAAATATATATAGAAAAAAAAATTAGCCGGGCATGGTGGCGCATGCCTGTAGTCCCAGCTACTCGGGAGGCTGAGGCAATAGGATTGCTTAAGCCCGGGCGTTTGAGGTTGCTGTGAGCTAGGCTGACGCCACGGCACTCACTCTAGCCTGGGCAACAAAGCGACACTCTGTCTCAAAAAAAAAAAAAAAAAAAAAAATTGGAAGACATACACAGAACAACAAAATTGTGTAATTGTTTGTCTTACATCATTACCATTCAGTGAACTGGTTACATAATAAATCTGAAGAGCATCCTCCTCTCCTGTCCACACATTAAAAAATAATGCTGTTGATTGTCCTTCTCTAGTATCTTTAAAATCACTACATTTATCCTCATCCTAATGGGACTAGTTCAAACCATTATCATGTCTTCAGTTGATTATGCACAGTATTTTGCAGTGCTTAAAAGCATGACTTCTGAAGACACTGTTGAAACCCAGCTTCATAACTTACTCTGTGGTCAAATAAGCATTACCTGCCTGCTGTGTGACTTTGCACACACAATTTAAATCCCTATACCTCATTGTCTTCATCTGTAAAATAAAGATAATAATGCTAAATGACCCAAAAATGTCATTACTTTTAAACATATATTTATTTTAAGACACTTCGAACCATATGCCAAAGACACTATGCTATCTATCATTATTTAGACATCAGGAGACTGATTTTTTCTAAAATGTACACCAAATGGATTTAGTTTGAAATCCAAATCTTTTACTAGTATTATATGACCCTTTCTAGCCATAATACTATTCATTCTCTAAGCTTCATCCTTAATCTCCTTTCCTCAAATCTTTTGTTTTCTCTTCCTCCCTTCTCCCCTTGTATCCCTCTATCTCCTTGTCCATCACTGTATCTTAAGGATGCACCTCTGAGCTGGGAGATAGGGGAGACTCACCAGCTTTGGCACCAGGATAGAATCCTGTCTCTGTTTTGTTGCAATCTGCCCAGTCTTTATGATGGGACTGATCTTTGCCTGAAAGGAGCTTTTAATAGAAAATCCCTAGAGCCAGTTTTGTAAAGGACACAAAGTCTCTTAGGATTCTAGTTTATAATCGGGCCCTGACTCGAGAAGAGAGAGTCATTAGAGAGCCCTGACTTCCAAGAAAAGGATGGAAGAAAAGTGAAGTTTAGGTCAGAGATGACATAACAGAAGGTTACAGTCCTCCTCCCCACACAAAACCACAGATTTAACAACTATCCATGGACAAAAGTACCTTCGTGAGAGCTCTGGAACCCAAGTGAGAAGTTACAGCACCCTGATGGAGCACATAATGAGAAAAGACACATTAGAAAATGTGAAAAGAGCAGTTTTACTTACACATGTGACTCCTCCTCCAACCTGGCACAGTACAATGCCAAGAGAGAGCCCTTAGCCCCAGAGTTCTCTCCCAAGTGAAAGAGGGAACGAAGAAAATGTGGGGTGTGTGTGTGTATACACACTCATACACATACAGAATATTATTCAGCCTTAAAAAAGAAAGAAATCCTGTTATTTGTGACAACATGGATAAACTTGGAGGACTTTATTAAGTAATATAATTTAAGCACACAAAGACAAATACTGCATGATGTCACACACACACACAGAGTCAATTCTCACTATTCTCAATATTTATGTTTTATAAGGTTGCCATGAAACACTGAAGTAGCAAATACGGAACCATTCATCACTCCTGGGGAAAATGGAGTTTGGTTCCTACAAGGCCCTGGTCATGACATTTTTATAGACTGATTAATATATTCTCTTGTCTTGTGGGTGTTTCTGATTAAAGATATATTATTTAGTATACAGTTCTTAGAAATAATTAATTTTACAATCTTCAAGTGATTTAAAGTTAAGGACTTTGGAAGTGATTTGCATCATACAGGTTTCTTTGCCTATATTGTTCTTGCATGATAAGCCAGTCTCACAAGTATTGAAAACCTGCTCTTCCAAATAATTATTTTCCTGTATAACACTTAACAGGCATTTTAAAAATTGTTCTGCAGCCTTGTAATATACAGAGCATACAATGAGTTGCAAGGTTAACATTGTTCATGCTTTATTGTTTTTTCAAATGTACAAGATAGACAGTATCAGGTGAAAAGAGGTTGACATTATTTTTTAAAATTGTTAACTTGAATGTAAATTTCTTTGGCTTTCAGCCTCACAACAATGCTGCCTCCTACACCTTTTGTATTAGGTGACATCTCATAGGTCCACAAATTTAGCCTCTTTTCATATATTAAGGAACGAAAATTTCAACAAATTTACTTTAAAGATCTAATTGACTTTCATTAGTGATTCATGAATGGGGCATGATCCCATTTAAAAATAGAGCCAGCTCCACAGAGCAGGGCAGAGCAGTTGGGTTTTAGAAGGTAGACTGAGCAGTAATAACAAAACAGAGTAATATAAAAAAAGTGGATTAGTCAATACCAGGATACTTCATTTTATTTTTCTTCTAAGTGTTAAACAGAAGGCATTTCCTCATCTTGCTGGCTCAGGTTGATTGGGCCCTTTCTGACTGATTGCTTTGAATCTCATGTGTTTAGGAAAAACTGGTCTGTTTGGGGATTTTCCTGTTCCCTTAGAGTTTCAGTTTGATTACATGGCACTTAGAGTAAGTGACTCCATTTGGTTCTGTTTAGTGTAGGAGCTTAGTTTAAAACAATGGCCTTCCATAAATTTTTTTCAACAGGTTTTCCGTACCCATATCCCACACTATAGATGTTACTCTAGCACTTTGCAGAGTAACCTCTTATACAGCTAAGCAAACTTCCTCTTCTTTTTTCTGGGGGAAATACACTGTTGAGTAATTAACTTGAACTCTCAACCAACAGCACTATAATTCACTTCTGAAAAAGCTTACGTCACAAAGTTGTTTTCTCCATAAGGCACATGATCACCCTCTTGCACTTAGGAACACTTGACAGCACTTCAGCATGACACTTGGGGTCCATTTTAAACAATGGCATCATCAACAAAAAGCAAAAAAAAAAAAAAAAAAACAAAGAGAAAAACATGGCACTAAGTAGACTGCAAAAAGGACATTTGTTTATGTCATGAGAGCTGAAACTAGAAGTCAGAAACTTACCTTGATCAACCTCAGCCAAAACATACACATCAGGCCACTCAAATTGTTGACAGTCTTTTGAATATTTGCAGATGACTGTGGAAATTTCATCAGTATTGATTTGTAGTTACAACACATTTTAGGGAGCAGGCAAATTCTCTACATGGAATCTCCAAATTATGAGACTCAATTGCATATGTGTTATTTACACAGGATTTATATGTATAACATAAATAAAGGATATTAATAAATATAACAATAAATTTATATTAATATTCTAAGTTCGAGAATTAACAAAATTGATGAGATTGATACAAAAGTGTCTAAAAAAATTAATGTATAATGAGCTGGAAATAAGTTTAAAACATGCAATAAACATAGATATATGAGAGAATTGCATGTTTTAAGATGTCAAATTTTCCGTACTAATGTTTAGAAGCAATTCAATTTTCATCAAAATTCCATTTTGATTTCTATTAGATTTTTTTTGACAAAGTATGAAAGAACTAAGGTATATATCACAATATAAAATTTGGATTATGATATCAAACTTCAAAGTATAATATGATTTAAATATTTAAAATAATTTAAATACAAAAAAGTAAAAAATAAAATTAAACCTAATATCAAAGTGGCATGAATAATGTTATTTTTTAAATATTTTTCTATATTAAAAATAAAAAGGTATTTAAAAAAACTGTTGTGATGCCACCTTTCATTTTTTGATATATACATATGATATTTTAAGAGCCAACAATGCTAAGATTCAAGCAATCCTTCTGAGAGGCAGGCTCCAGAGACAGTTGGGGAAGACCCAATGCCTGCCTGCTTACTGCCTGTCCTCTTATTAAGTTATTAGCTGAGCTCAGTCCTTCAACCCCCAGAGGCTTCTTTCCCTGACACCAAGGGGATGCCATTCCCACTCCCTGCCCCTGGGAAACTTAGACATCTGGAAACTGTCTATAACCGAGCTCATTTGGAAAAGCTATAAGTTAAGAGAGAGCTGAAGGCTCCCTCCAGCCAGGGTATGCTCATCCTGAGCCGCACAGACCCCCTAGTGGAATAAGGCATTGTACAGTTGCTCTCATTATGTCCTGAGCAAAGTGGACAATCGTCAGATGGAAGATTTTGAGGCTCTAATCAGTGCAGACAGGCTCTGAAAAACAAGCTTGTGTAAGATCTCTTGAGTCAATTGATCCCTCTTCGGTTTGTGGCCCCCGAAGAGACCACATCTGTTTTGCAAGTAATGGCATCTCTACTCTGTTATGGGTTGAGACTAGGCTGCAACTTTCATTAAAAACAAATTTGTACATGGGCTTCTCTGCTAAGTTTAGTGCATCAGATGAAGGCTGATGAAAAGGATGGAAGTGTGGATGCATTGGCCCTAAACTCTGAGCAAACCTTAGAAATTTGTGACATTAGAACTATATTTCATCCTACTTAAAACAGTCTGAAATACATTTTATGTTTTACATTTACAAACACTTTGGGGGTACACATCTCCTAAGGTTTAATGTAAAGGTTACAAACTTTGTAATTATACTTGGGTTCAAATTCTAGCTCCATAAATTCATAGTAGAATAGCTTTGGGCAAACTAATTGAACATTCTTACCTTGTTTTCTTATCTGTGTTGTAATTGTGATTACCTACCCCCAAAATTTCTTAAGGCTAAAATGAGATAATGCCAGAAATGCAATTTACATGGAAATCAATAGATGTTCAATTCATGCTTTTCTATCTTATTTTTGTAAAGATATTGATGGGGGTATAAGATTTAGCCAAAAGACATTATAGTCCATTTATTTTATTCCTCCCCAAAAGCATATGTGAGTTTCTTCTCCACCAATCCCTCATTTAATCCATCATGTAGTTAGACAAGAAACAAAATACTGACAGAATTAAATTTTGTTAAAGACTGATCCTTGTGTATGTCTTGAAATTTAATATGATAATCAGGAAAGAGGGTTTGGGATTAGTGTAGACTATAATAAATTTATGCTGATAGATTTATAGTGATTTAAGTCTTGTTGTTTTAACTTTAGATTGAAATTATTTACCAGAAAAGTAATTATATTTCCTTTCTCTTTTTCTCTTTATTAATTCATTAGAACAACAAGCATATATATGGAAATGCATTATTTCTGCCAAGTAAGAATTTGCAATATAATAAAGAAGAAAGATTCAGAAACATGAAATGCAGTATGACAAAAGATAGACAGGTGAGTGCAAATATCATAGGAACACCAAGGAGAGGTGCCAATAGTGGTTCAAGGTAGCTATAAAAATAATTTCAGAGGAGTTGATATGTGAGTAGAATCTTCAATTCTAAGTAAAAGTTATTAAGGGGTTTTATGTATAAAAAAATATCAGTTCTCTATCCAGAGAGATATGGGGAAGGGCATTTTGAGTGGTTAGAAATATTTCGTAATATTTTACAAGGCAAGGGATGCCACATCTCATTTATAATGTCTTGATTTGTAACTTTTTATGAATAAAATTGTAACTTCCATTATTCATTTACTTATTGTAAACACTACAGGTAATACATTAATACATTGAGTATATTTTCCTTGTTTAAAAAGTCACATTGTGTGATAAAGATAGATTATACTCTGCCTCTACTCTTTCCATCCATCACCTATTTTAGACTCCTCCTAAGTTGAGTGTGTATTGTATTAGATTGTTTTCTGTGCTCATAAAATTTTCAGTATAAATGTACTTATATATATATATGTATATTTAATTTGTGTTTGTATAGTTTAATATCAGTGGAAAAACAAAGTTCTGCTTTATTTTTACTTGAATATCTTCTGTATCAGGTTATATAAATATGCCATAATCATTTTAAGTGCTACAATTTATACTATAAAATAAATTTGCCCTACATTTTTCTACTTTTATTTTTCATTGACACATAATAATTATATATTTATTTATAGGGGACGTGATATTTTGTTCCATGTGTATACAATATGTGATGATCAAATCAGGATAATTAGGATATTCATAACCTCAATTATCATTTATTTTGTTGAGAACATTCCATACTCCCCCTTCTAACTATTTGAAACTATGTAGTTTATTATTGCTAACAATCGTTGTCCTACAGTAGTATAGAACACTAGAATTTATTCCTCCTATCTAGCTGTAAATTTTTTTTTTATCCATTAACTAATCTCTCCCTGTCCTTCCCTTCCTCTTATCCTTCCAAGCCTCTAATGAACATAATAATACTCTCTACTCCTAGGAGCTCATTTTTTTTTTCTTACACATATGAATGAGAAGATACAGTATTTATCTTTCTGTGCCTGACTTAACACAATGTCCTCTTGGTTCATCCATGTTGCTGCAAATGATGGAATTTCATGTTTTCTGGCTTTACTGTGTTCCATTGTGCACATACACACCAAATTTTCTTTATCCATTCATCTGTTCATGGGCACTTATGTTGATTCCAGATCTTGGCTATTGTGAATAACACTTCAATAAACATGGGGTTGTAGATATTTCTTGTATATGATTACTTCCTTTCCTTCAGACAAATAACAAGTAGTGGGCTGCTGGATCATATGGCAATTTGAATTTTAGTTTTTTGAGAAACCTTCATAATGTTTTTCATAATGGGCTATACTAATTTACGTTCCCACCAACAGTGTAAGAGAGTTACATTCGCTCCACATCCTTGCCAGCGTTTGTTACTTTTTGTGTTTTTCATAACAGTCATTCTAACTGGGGTGAGATAACACCTCAGTGTGATATTGATTCGTATTTCCATGACGATTGGTGATGTTAAGCACTTTTTCATTTTAAGTCTATTCAGATCCTTTGGCCATTTGTTAATTGAATTTTTGTTTTATTTTGTTTTTGTTGCTGAGTTGCTTGAGTTCCTTTTGTATCCTGGATATTAATCACCTGTTGGATGAATAGTTTACAAATCGTTTCTTACATTTTACAGGTTGTCTCTTTACTATGTTGATTGTTTCCTTTGCTCTACAGAATCTTTTTAGTTTTATATAGTCCCATTTGTCTATTTTTGGTTTTGTTGCTGTGCTTTTATAGTCTTATCCATAAAATCTTTGCCTAGATCAATGTCCTGTAGGGTTTTTCCTATATTTTCTTCTAGCATTCTAATAGTTTCAGGTTTTACACTATGTCTTTAATCCATTTTGGGTTGATTTTTGCATATGATGAGAGATACAGGTCTAGTTTCATTCTTCTGCACATGGATATCCAGTTTTCCCAGAATCATTCATTGAAGAGACTATGCTTTCTCCAAAGTATGTTTTTGGCACCTTTGCTGCAAATCAGTTGACTGTAAATACGAGAATTTATTTCTGTGTTCTCTATTCTGTTCCATTAGTCTGTTTTCATTTTTATGCCAGTACCATGATTTTTTTTGTTTGTTATTGTCTTGTAGTATATTTTGAAGTCAGATAGTATGATGCCTCCAGCTTTGCTCTTTTTGTTCAGCATTACTTTGGTTTTTCAATGTCTTCTGTGGTTTCATACAAAATTTTAAGACTTTTTTTTTCTATTTCTGTGAAAGTTGTCATTGGTACTTTGATAGGGATTGCACAGAATTGGTGGACTGCTTTGGGTAAGCATCATCATTTGAACAATATTAATTCTTCCAATTCATGAACATAAGATGTTTTTCCAAATTCTTTGTGTCTTCTTCTGTTTCTTTCATCAGCGTTTTGTAGTTTTCATCACAGAGATCTTTCACCTCCTTGGCTAAATTTGTTTTGAGGTTTTCTATTTTATTTTATTTGTAGCTATTTTAAATGGAATTGCTTGCTTGATTTATTTTTCAACTAGTTTATTATTGCTGTGTAAAACACTACTGATTTTTGGATATTGATTTTGTATGCTGCAACTTTACTGAATTCATTTATCAGTTTTAAGAGTTTTTTGGTAGTCTTTAGGTTGTTCTATGTATATATCATGTCATCTTGAAAAGGAAACAATTTGACTTTCTCTTTTCCAATTTGGATGCCTTTTGTTTTGTTCTCTTGCCTGATTGCTTTGGCTAGGACTTTCCAGACTGCATAGAATTACAGTGGTGAAAGGGGGGCATCCTTGATCTTAGAAAAAAGAATTTCAGCCTTTCCACATTCAGTGTTGTCAGCTGTGTGTTTGATATATGGCCTTTATTGCGGTGAGATAAGTTCCTTCTATATCTAACTTATTGAAAGTTTTTATAATGAAAGGATGTTGAATTTTATCTAATGTTTTTTTCTACATCTATTAAGATGATCATGCTTTTTGGCATTTGTTCTGTTGATATGATATATCATATTTATTGATTTGCATATGTTGAACCATCCTTTCTTCCATGGGATAAATCCCACTTGATCATGATGTATTTTTTTGTGTGCTGTTGATGTGCTGTTGATGTGCGCTTTTTGATGTGTGCTGTTGGATTCAGTTTGCTAATTTCTTTCTTTTTCTTTCTTTATTTTTTTTTTCTTTTGTGTCTGTACTCTTCAGGATATTGGCCTATAGTTTTCTTTTTTTGTTTTGTCTTTGTCTGGTTTGGGGATCAAGGTAATGCTGGCCATGCAGAATAAATTAGAAAAAATCCCTCCTTTTCAATTTTTTGAAATAGTTTAGAAACAATCAGTGTTAGGATTTTTGGTTTTTTGTTTATTTTTTTAAGTTTTGTAGAATTACCAAAAAGAACCATTCATTCCTGTGCCTTTTTTGCTTGAGAGACTTTTTATTAATGATTCAATCTTGTTATTTGTTATTGTTATGTTTAGGTTCCCAATTCCTTCTTGGTTCTATCTTGATCAGTTATATGTGTCCAAGAATTTATCCACTCTGTATTTCTGTTAGATTTTCTAACTTCTTGGTGTGTAGTTGTTTATTATAATAGTTTCTAATTATCATTTGTATTTCTGTGATATCAGTTATAATATCTCCTTTTAGGTTTCTGATTTTATTTATTTGGGCTTCTCTCCTTTTTTTTTTTTTTTTTTTTTTTAGTCTAGCAAATGGTTTGTCAATTATTAAAGTATTTTCAATAAAGCAAGTTTTTGTTTAATTGATCTTTTGTATTTTGTCTCTATTTCATTTAGTTGTGATCCAATCTTTATTATTTCATTATTTCCACTAATTTTTGGATTATTTTTTCTTGCTTTTCTAATTCCTTGAAGTGAATTATTAGATTGTTTATTTGAAATCTTTCTATTTTTTGATGCAGGTGTTTGTTGCTATAAACTCCCCTCTTGGTACAGCTTTTGCTATTACCCATAGGTGTTGATATGTTGTGTTCCCATTTAATCTGTTCTGAGAAATTTTTTTATTCCTTTTAATTTTTTCATTGACCCATTGGTCATTCAGGAAAATGTTTAATTTCCATGTCTTTGCACAGTTTCCAGAATTTGTCTAGTGTTTTATTTCTAGTTTTATTCCATTGTGGTCTGAGAAGACATTTCATATTATTTTGGTGTTTTAAAATTTGTTGAGACATATTTTGTGACCTAACATATGATCTATCTTGTAGAATGCTCCATGTGCTGAAGAGAGGAATATGTATTCTGCTTCTGCTAAATAAAATGTTCTGTAAATGTCTGTTAGGTCCATTTGGTCTATGTTCAATGTTTCTTTGTTGATTTTCTATCTAGATGAGCTGTTCAATGCTGCAAGGGTGGTGCTGAAATCCCAAATTGCTATTGTATTGGATTCTATCTATCTCTTTAGCTCCAATCATATTTGCTTTATATATCTGGTTGCTCTAGTGTTGGGTGCATATATATTTATATTTATTATATCTTCTTGCTGAATTGATCCCTTTATCATGATCTTTTTTGTCTCTTTTTACATTTTTTGACTTAAAACCTATTTTGTCTATCATAAGTATAGCTACTCCCACACAATTTTGGTTATTTCAGTTTTTGTTTGTTTGGGATATCAGTTTCCATCCCTTAACTTTGTGTCTTCACAAGGAAAATAATTTTCTTAAAACCAACATATAGCTGTATCTTGCTTTTTTTTTTTTTTTTTATCTGATCACCCACTCTATGTCTATATTTACCTGGGGAATTTATTAATAAACCATTTACATTCAAGGTTGTTATTGATAGGTGAGGACTTACTCCTGTCCTTTTATTAATTGGTTTCTGATTATTTTGCATATCCTTTGTTCCTTTCTTCCTCCCTTATTGCTTATCTCTTTCTCATTTGTGTATATGTTCTACTTTCAAATTTTATATTTTCATGTGTTTTCATGATGATAGATATCCCCCTTTCTTTTCTAGATGTAGTACTGCCTCAAGCATTTCTTGTAGGGTTGTCTAGTGGTGAGGAATTCCCTCAATTTTTGGTAGTCTGGGAAATACTTTATTTGTCCTTCATTTCTGAAGGATAACTTTGCTGGGTATAGTATTCTTGCTGAATTTTTTTTTTTTCTTTCAGCATTTTGAATATATCATCCCATTCTCTCCTGGCCAGTAAGGTTTCTGCTGAGAAATCTTCTGTTAGTCTAATGGGAATTCTCTTATATGTGACTTTATACTTTTGCTTTTATTTTAGAATTCTTTCTTTGTGTTAACTATCATTTTATTGATGAATATTTTGAATTATTTAATTTTTATCCTATTATAGGCAGCATTACAATAAAATTATGGTGTATAATTTCATGTTTATCTGTAAAAATTATTCCCTAGCATAGCAAGTAGTTAAATTGTTCTGCCAAAAATATTATTTTTAATAATAATTGTTACTACACAAATTTTCTCTAAGTGTTGTGACAAGTTACACTCCTACCAATTGTTCTTAAGAGTGTGTCTTTAACTCAGTACTCACTAACTCTATCATCAATCTTGATATCCTATTGGTTGAAAACATAATGTATGATTTGTGTCATACTCACTTTAATTTTTAATTTCCTGATTGCAATTAAAGATAAAACTTATTTTAAGTTTTTGGACACTTGCATTTAATTCACTGTGGATTTTGTCTCAACATATCTGTCCACTTATTTTCCACTGTAAAATATATTTAAATTGTGTAAAAGGAAAGAAAAAATAGAAAGAGTGCAGGTTAAAGTGCATGAAAAATATGAGAATGTTAATGGAATCATGGACAAAAAGATACAAACATTCTTTTTAAGACAAAAAACAGGGAAATATTTTAAAATGCATTAGCTTGATGAGTATATACATAAATCTAATTATAGAACAGAGCAAGTTTGAGAGAGTTTGATTATGTTATTAACAAATATCTTTCTCAGGTAAGGTCTCATTTTTTGAGAGTAACTGCATTGGGGAAGGATTAATTAGAAAGACTAAGGCTTAGATTTGGATCAGCTTCTTTATGGAATTTAGAAATGGAGGGACTTTAAACCAGTATTCATAACCAAATTAATTGTGATGCTATTTTTAATGCTGTGTACAGAATAATTGCCATACTCTATTTTCACAAATGTAAATGGACTGACACATAATTGGGTCAATTTATCATTACAATTGAATATGATGTTTCTTGAATCTGTATCTGGGCTAGAAACCAGGTCTATCACATACCCGATATATAACCTTTTACATGTTGCTTACATTCTCCTCATCTGGAAATGGGAATAAAATTTAAATGAGAGCATACATGAAATGTTATCAGGAAAAGAACTGATTCATAATCAGTGACTGACTCATTTAGATATGTCAGTTATATTATTATGTAACTTTCCAATCATGTGGTTTCCCTATATTCCTATTCTGTCTGATATACGCCATGATTCAGAAATTATAATCCCTATACTTTCTGAATCTTCCTAGACACATGCATCCAGCTACTTCCATGCTAAAGAAAATATCCATCCTTTGAGACACTGAACAGGAAACAGCCAAAGTAACCAGAAACTTTAGGTATGAAACTTCAAAGACAGATGAAGAGGCTAACACGTGCTTCATCATTGTAATTCAATATTGAAGCCCAGTCTGCTATATATATATTCCAATCTTCATTTCATTGGATTTCTGGTTATTCTTTCTGATCACAAAAAATCCATACAATAACAAAGGATTGTTTCAGGAACAATGTCAATTTTGTTTCTAAAAAGAAGAACACAAACAAAAGAAAGAATATGCCTGTTAGGGGACCAGTGTGACTTCTAAAATATTTTTCTAGTAGTCTTAATAAAGGGAACATGTGTGGTCAGCAAATTTCAGTATGGGAGTAGAGGTGGGGATCAGCCAGTGCAGAAGAAGTATGTACAGCATAGGAAAAAATCTTGAGCCAAAGCGTAAATAAAGTATATTGCATACAAAGTGAACTTAACCAGGAGCAAAACATAATGTTTCACTAATTGGATACATGGGAGGAAGTGATGGAAGCTCAGACCACAGGTTACAATCCAATTGTAATTCTTGCTGGTCAGATCAGGAGTAAACACAAATTCTGTGACGTGGGGAGTCATGAATCGTGCAATGATTTGTTTAATTTCTGACAGAGTGTCATCAGGATCACTCTGTTCATCATTCTGAATGAATCTTATGACGTGAATCAATCTCCTTTTGATTATTACATAACAACACACAACAATCAACACATTTTTCCAAATGTCAATTTTCCTATTCCCAAACCACACTTTGTAACCTGGTATGTCCCAAACCCATTATGGCTAAAATCTAAATTAAAAAAAAAAAGGAAGAAATAAAAGGAACCAATTTTTCTATTCAAAAACTGTTATCATCCCTCTTGTCTTACTCTATTTCTTATCTTAGGACTGCATTATTTCTTCCTAAGTCCTCCAAATCCATGGCTTTTATACATTCTCTTTTTTTCCTTTCTTTTTTTCTTTTTTTTTTATTTCAGAATATTATGGGAGTACAAATGTTTAGATTATGTATATTGCCTTTGCCCTGCCTGAGTCGGGGCTACATTCTTTAATTTTCAATTGATATCATTCTCTTCTCAATGGAAGATTATCTGATTTTTATATATTTAACTCTGGGTTTGGTATTAAATGTTTTTCTTCACTTAGCATTTACACATTAATAAAATTACAAATTACAAATGTATATATCAATAAATATATCAATGGCAATATATTGGTAAAAGTTATTGAAGCTGTTTGTACATGGATAAAATGTTTCATGGAGTTCAGTGCATTTCAATGAGGAGAACACCAGACTTGTTTTAGCTTTCACTGCAGATACCCTCCATATATTTATTTAGGTGGTACCTTTTTTAAGGTGAAGTAACCCTGTAATAATATCTGACTCTCTGTCAAATAATGAAATAATATTTATCTAAACATGTATATAGGCATTGTAATTACTCCATTGCTAAGAATTTCTTTGTGTTTTAACTCAAAAGAGATTTTAAAATTTATAAATTATTATTTTGTTTGCTTTAGAGGAAAAATTCATGAAGAGAGAACTGAAACATCTGACCCTTGTTATGTCAGCATACAATAAGACCGATGCCCACCCATCAACCTTCATTCTTATTGGCATTCCTGGTTTGGAGGCTGTTCACATCTGGATCTCCATCCCCTTTTGTGTGATCTACTTTTTGGCCCTCCTGGGAAACTGTTCTCTTCTGTTTATCATCAAGACAGACTCCAGCCTCCATGAGCCAATGTACCTCTTCCTTTGCATGCTGGCTGTGGCCGACCTTGTTGTGTGTACTACAGCTGTGCCCAAACTTCTCAGCCTCTTCTGGTTCCATGATGGAGAGATTCGCTTTGAAGCCTGCCTCACACAAGTGTTTCTGATTCACTCTTGCTCCACCATGGAGTCTGGCTTCTTCCTGGCCATGGCTTTTGACAGATATGTGGCCATTTGTAAACCATTAAGACACTCAGCTATTCTGACACACTCTGTCATCGGGGGGATGGGCCTAGCAATTGTACTCAGGGGCATAGCACTTCTCTGTCCTCACCCCTTCCTGCTATATTGGCTTCCCTACTGTAGAACCAACGTCATTTCTCATACCTACTGTGAATTCATGGCCCTCATCAAGATTGCCTGTACTGAGACAAGAATCCGCAAAGCCTACAGCCTCATTGTTGCCTTCCTTACTGGAGGGGTGGACTTCGTATTTATCATTTGTTCTTATGTTCTCATACTGCACACTGTCTTCCAACTCCCATCCAAAGAAGCCCGTCTCAAGTCCTTAGGTACCTGTGGCTCCCATGTCTGTGTCATCTTAGTGTCCTATACTCCAGCCTTCTTCTCTTTTCTCACCCACAGGTTTGGGCATCATGTGGCTCCCTATGTCCACATATTCGTGGCCAACATATATCTTCTTGTCCCACCCATGGTGAATCCCATTATCTATGGGGTAAGGACCAAGAGGATATGGGACAGGTTTCTTAAATTCTTCAGTTTTCCAAAGCCTCTAGACTAAATTATTTTTATTGGTGAGTAATATATACACAAAACATGTATCTATCTTAGAATGTGTGATTCTTCATTAAGGTCCTCTTTTAATGATAAAATAGCTCAGGTTATTTTGTGGGAAATAACTTATTCAAAGATAATTATATGTTTAATCAGATATAACTATAGATTATCTGTTCACTTCAGAAACATTTATTAAATAAATAGTGGGGTTACTGTAAAATAAGAATTTCATTAGAGAGCTTAAATTAATAATTTAGATCTAATCATTATGAATGACACACAATGTATTTAAAAGTTCCAGTTGGCCTAAATGCCTGAATCTTGTCATTATATAAAAAACCTAAGTCTGAGCATGTTTGGAGACCAGGTTTATAAAAGAGGAAGAGTCTATGAGAAAATATTACTTTCAACTGTCTTTCCTGGTACATTTTGATGACATTCTGGAGTTTTTTCTAGGATGCTGTAATTGTTTTTGTATTTATTCCTATATTATTCACCTTCCTCTCTCTTTGGGGAAACCTTACTTTACCATTCACTTTTTCTAATATATGAAGTGGAGATCAACTAAATTTGCCCTATTCATCTTTCATGTGTCAAGAAAAGGTCTTAATGTTTTAAACTGATAATCAAAGCCCAGTGTTTTATCTAATATCATAAATTTAAAAAACATTGAAATCATATGTTTTATCTGTAAGAATATTCGGTCTGAGCTTATGTCCAATGACATTTGACAATTTGAATTATATAACTCTACATATTTTATATTCTCACCTATATTTACTTTTTGTGTGATTCCTGAAGAGATTGAGATAAAATAGAAGAATGGAAGATGTGAGTTCCAAATATTATCTTTCAATAATAGTGATGAACACTTTTGTGAAAGAGCTTAGTTTGGTTTGAGAACCAGTGAACTCTAACTGAACTCCAGAGTTGGGCATATATTCCTCATTAGAATGAGAAGACAGTGTGTGGACAACCACTAGGGAGCACACATGGCTTCTTTAGAAAGCCTTACTACCGGGAAATATGTGTGAGGATGGGGAGCTTAATTAAACTTAGTTTATTCTTACCAAATTTTCAAACCTATTACTACTTCTCCCTAGCACATAGTGAATAAGGGGTGGAGAAAGAATGGGTTGTACAATACTTGAACTTCAAGAGTGGGGAGAAACCATTTGTATCAGTAGTTTGATAAAGTTAAATCAAACATAAAAACATTCATTTTCAGTACAACATATGACTCTTCTACAGGGTTTACTTTTACTAGTCCATTCTGTATTTTTACATGCTTTAGCCCAGTCATTTCTCACGCAAACTTTATAAGATTTGTAATGCTAATATGCTTATTTTATAAGCGAGAAAACTGAGGCACAGAGAAATTAGTTGATTTTTCCATGGTCACAGGCATCATAAAGGTGGAGCTAGCATTTTAACTTAAGATGTCTGGCTCCAGATTTACATGCTTTTTTTTTTAAGTGTAAGCACAAATTTATTGTCTCACAAATTAAGAATTTTGGAGTAGGAGTCCCCACGGTTGCTTACTACACTGACTTGATGACATTATGGTTCTGTTTCTCCACCTTTCTTTTTTTATTTCAAAATATTAAAGGGGTACAAATGTTTTTGTTACATGGATACCTTGTATAATGCTTAAGTCAGGACTTTCAGTGTGCACATCACCAGAATACTGTTCATTGTACCCAATAGGTAAGTTTTATTCGTTATCACCTTCCAACCTCGCCTCTTGTTGGTTTCCAATGTTCTTCACATCGCTTTGTGCCATGTGTGCCCATCATTTAGCTCCTAATTATTAGTGATTACATGTGGTGTTCGTTTTTCTATTTCTGAGATACTTTGCTTATGATAGTGGACTATAGTTCCTTCCAAGTGCTGAAAAAGACATTATTCCTTTCTATGGCTGAGTAGTACTCCATGGTGTGTGTATGTGTGTGAGTGTGTGTGGATGTGTGTGTATGTATATATTTTATTTATCCTATCATGACGTGATAAGCACTTAGGTTGATTCCATGTCTTTGCAATTGTGAATTGTGCTGCAATAAACATTCGAGTGCAAATGACATTTTTATAAAATGACTTAATTTACTATGGATACATACCCAATATGGGATTTCTGGATCAAATGGCAAATCTACATTTATTTCTTTGAGGAATCTCCATACTGTTTCTATAGAGTTTGTACTAATTTGCAGTCCCACCAACAGTGTATAAGTGTTCCTTTCTCTCTGCATCCATGCCAGCATCTATCATTTTTTGACTTTTTGATAATGGCCATTAACATTAACATTAATATGGGAAAGCCAAAGATAGCATTCTTTTTGATAGTGAGTCCAGCCATATGTGAAATATTCCAGTGTTTATTATTTTGGGACCAGTACTAATGAGGCTGACTCAGTGTTTTTGATTAAACTCAGAATATGAATGGCTTTATAGTTTTTTGTTTTTGTTTGCCTGTTTTACTTTTTTGCTTAGTTTTGCTTTAAACTGGTTGTGACTGTGATGTGCTCAATCATAATTGAAGTGTGTTACTTAATAATAAAGTGTTAGATTTCCTCCACATTAGGAATCTGAATCATTTCCAAGCAAAAAAAAATTATAAAACACTTTTATTTATTCATTTACTTTTATTTCAATAGATTTAGGGAATACAAGTGTTTTTTGTTACATGGATGAGTTGTTTAGTGGTGAAATCAGGGCTGTTACTGTACCTGCTACCTGAATAGTTTACATTGTACCCAATAGGTGAGTTTTGATACCTCACTCTTCTCCCACCTTCCCCACTTCTTAGTTTTCAATGTCCATTACTTCACTTGTATGGTCACATATATCCATCATTTAGCTCCCACTTATAAGTGAGAATATGCAGTATTTGTTTTTCCATTCATGAGATACTCCACTTAGGATAATGGTCTCCAGTTCCATCCAGTTGCAGTAAAAGACATTATTTCATTCCTGTATATGCCTGAATAGTACTCCATGCTTATATATATATTCATATATATACATACACACACACATAAATACATGTAGACACACACATATATACATATACATACACACACACATTTTATTTACCCACTCATCAGTTGATAGGCACTTATGTTGATTCCATATCTTTGCAGTTGTGGGTTGTGCTGCAACAAACATTGACAAACCCGCAGCCAACATCATATTGAATGGGGAAAAATTGAAAACATTTCCCCTATGAACTGGAACAAAACAAGGATACTCACTGTCAACACTCCTATTCAACGTAGTACTGGAAGTCCTAGCCAGAGCAATCAGGCAAGAGAGAGAAATAAAAAGCATTCAAATCAGAATAGAGGAGGTCAAACTATCCCTATTTGCTGATGATATAATCTTATATCTAGAAAACCCTAAAGATTCCTCCAAAAGATTCCTAGAATTGATAAATAAATTCAGTAAAGTCTCAGGTTATAAAATTAATGTTCACAAATAAGTAGCATTTATATATACTAATAACAGCCAAGCTGAAAGTCAAATCAAAAACTCAATACCATATACAGTAGCTGAAACTAAAATAAAATACCTATAAATATACTTGCCCAAGGAAGTGGAAAATCTCTACAAGGAGAACTACAAAACATTGATGAAAGAAATCATAGATTACATGAATAAAACACTTATTCATGCATTTGATATGTGCTTAACTTTTCATTTCTTGGTTGAAGAAGGCAGCTGCACGGTCAAAGAATTGCCATTGACAATTCCCCCAAAGATAGTGCTGAATACTTTCCAAATGTTCACTTTCCAGTTTGAACATGGAAAATTAGTGCACACACTTCTTAAATATGAATTTTTATGAATACAAGAGCTATATTTTATTTCTTGGAAAACACTTTCAGTACTTGTTCCCTAATCTGTTTAGTTCTGACACCATAAATTACAGGGTTGAGAGCAGGTGGAATAACTACATAGAAATTGGCCAGAAGAATGTGGATATAGCGTGGTATATTCCGGCCAAACCTATGGGTCATGAATGAAAAAAATGCAGGGGTATAGAAAGTCAGCATGACACACACATGTGAGCCACAGGTGCTGAGTGCCTTGACTCGGGCATCACGGGAAGAGAGTCGAAATACAGCACGAAGGATCTGGACATAGGAAATGACAATGGCTATGATGTCAAACACCAAGGTAGAGATGGCACATAAGCCATAGATGATGTTGACCCGGATGCTGACACAGGACAGGCGGGCAATGCCCATGTGCTCACAGTAAGTGTGCGGGATAACTCGGTTTCCACAAAATGGTAACCTTAGGATGAGTAGAACAAACGGTAAGGCAAAAGACAAAGGCTTCAGTAGGATTACCCATGCGATGCTGAATACCACCTTGTTTGTCAGCACCAGCATGTAGCGAAGAGGGTTACAGATGGCCACATAGCGATCATAGGCCATGGCCACAAGCACAGCTGACTCCATGCCCGTGTACAGATGGATGAAGAACATCTGGATGAGACAGCCCTCAAAAGTGATTTCTCTCAGGGTAAGCCAGAAGATGCCAAGCATTTTAGGGATGGTGGATGTAGACAGGCCCAGGTCGATAGATGACAGAATGGCTAGGAAGTAGAACATGGGCTGATGGAGAGTACTCTCAGTTCGAATCACAAAAAGGATACTGATATTTCCAAGCACAGCTGTCAGAAACACAGCAAAGAAAGGAAAACCAATCCAGAGATGCATATTTTCCAGCCCAGGGATCCCCAGAAGGAGGAAAGAATAGGGATGAAATCGGGTGGTATTAAATGGGTCCATTACTCTGGGATCTTTTTATACTAAAATATATCATAGACTAAATATCTTTCATTCATCGAGTAAGTCTAATCCTTACCTTAGCGCACGGAGATAAATGAAAAGATTAGTGAAACTTCTATCATATCTACCCATGTTACTTCACTATAGACACTTGAAAGTACATAAAATTTAATGGTAAAATATGGTGGCATAATTTCAATGTACCATGTTAGATTCATTCAATTAAATTCAATATTTTAGTTCAACAAACATTTCTTAATCTACCACGTATGTACCAAGTTCTACGCTAAGATTGATTGTAAAAGATAAACTGGAGAGGGTTTCTTTCCTGAGAGAACTTAATTAGTGGTTTAATGTTTGTGTTAGTTGTTGTAATAGTCACATAAATCATCCGTCTAAACTAATAAAGTATGGATAAGATAAAATTGTTCTTTTGCTATGTTAGATACACAAAAGATTCTCCTGGAAATATCTTAAAATAATTTTATGTAAAAATTATTTAATTTATGAATATATATTTTATAGACAAAGAAGTAGATCCATAATTTAAACATGATGAAAGCCATTATAATTCACATGGGCCACATTTCTGAGCTAAGCATTTATAATTCACTCTTCAAAGAAACCATAAATGCAGCAAACTGGAACATTTAAGTCAAATTTGGGCAAGTGCAAATTTCCCATTGTTTAAGCCTCTGAATCCACTTCTCATCCCACAGTCATCTTCCAGTCTCTTCTGTCTTGCTGCTGACAACATGAGAGAGATATCCTGCCTTAAGCTTTTATTAATGAAAGCCCTTACTCTGGATAATCCTCTCAGGATAATCTTCTTACTCTGAGTCTGCTTACAATGTAATGTATATATCCCTCTTCATCTCCAATCTGATGATAAGCTTTGCCATTTATAAGTGTCTTTCTGCTGATGACTGCCAAGAAAGAAACACTTATTTACATATATATGCACACATAGACATTAATGTTCAAATTTATAAAACATCACAAAATTGTCAAGAAAGTGACAATTTATGAGTTAATTTACACACACCACTCCTTGATACTGAATCTATCATTTCTCTTGCCATGATATATCACTTTAATAAAGCTAAGCAAGCACACTGTGATTAAGAGCTTTTTTCTCTTTTATACACATGTGTGCATGTGTGTGCATGCGTGTGTGTGTGTGTGTGTGCATGTGTGTCTTGGAAGGGTGTATTGCAGCTTGGGTCTTAAACAAATTTCTCAAGAATTTCTAGAATGCAGAATTTGATCCCAAATATAGGAAGGAGACAAAAAATTGAGTTAAGATAATTACTCAAAGGCAAATGAATTACTAGATTGGGAGAGTAGAAGAAAGATTCCAGGGAAGAAAAAAAATAACTATCCCTTATTTGAGCAGAGATGACTGTATGCAAGGAGTTGTATTTAAATTTAGGGGATTGAGGAAGGAGATGTAGTAAAAGCCTGTAATCAGATTTCTCTTCTGTGACTTGGGCTTAGCTAATTTAACAGAGCTTAGTTTATGGAAATAGAATAAAATTAGAAACTGATACTAGGAATTGAATCCAAGTTCTGTTGCTCATTGCCTCTAAAACTCCTTCCCTACGAAATGAGACAAAAATGTCTACATTATAAGATTCTAGCAAAGTATGCTCAATCCAAGATAGATCAAAAAAAATATCATCACAGTGACTGCTTATACTATTGGGAGGAATATGATAAAATAAAAAGCTATAGAGAACT